>NC_140992.1:54595200-55195200 GCF_052327205.1 Somniosus microcephalus
TACCTACACATGTTATATCAAAAGAAAGCTTATGATTAAGGGAGTGTCATAGGCATATTTACTTTTTGGTCAGACAAAATTGTTCGGACACTATACAAAAAACGGACAAAATCCGCTCATTAGCGGTTGACCAATCCTACGGCTCATTAGTGTTGAGTGACGTGAAGGTTAACCAATCCTACGGGGGGAGCGCACTGCGTCACGGGGGGTGTTTCATGACGTGTGTTGGCGGGGCCTAATCCTTCAAACTGCCGTTAGTGCGGGAGCGCGAAAAACCAGAGACTGGAGCGGCAGGGGTCCATCGGGCCGGGCCTGAGGTGCTCTTTCACCCCCTCTCTTTCCAGGCTAATCCCAAAATAAATCCAGCAGTGGAGCGGCGTCTGAGGCCCACAGCGGGAGCTCATCAGGGCTCACTCGGGCCGGGCCTGAGGCGCTGGGCCACGCACGGGGGCTCGGGCCGGAGCGGGAGCTTAGCTGAGGTCAGTCGGGCCGGGCCTGATGTGCTAGGCCGTTCACGGGGGCTCGGGCCGGAGCGGGAACTCAGCTGAGGTGAGTCGGGCCGGGCCTGAGGTCCTAGGGAGGGAGAGGGGAGAGAGGGAGTGAGAGAGAGAGGGGGAGGGGGGGAGAGGGAGGGGGAGAGAGAGAGGGGAGGGAGAGAGAGGGGAGGGAGAGAGAGGGGAGGGAGGGAGAGAGTGGGGAGGGAGAGAGTGAGTGGGGAGGGGGAGGGAGGAAGGGGGGGGAGAGAGAGGGGAGGGAGAGAGCGGGGAGGGAAAGAGTGAGGGGGTGGGAGAGGGAGGGAGAGAAGGAGCGCGGGCAGGGAGTCTCCGTCTCCTCACACAACACACACACAGCCCGAGCGATGAGAACCTCCGGCTTCACCTACATCTCCTGTCTCTGGATTCTTTTTTAAAATTTTAAACCCACAATCTAGCCTTCTTCCTTCTTTCGGCCTCTCTCTCTCCTTCTCTCTCTCTCTCTCACTGTCTCTCTCTCTGTCCTTCTCCTCTCTCCTTCTCTCTCTCTCTCTCTCCTTCTCCTTCTCTCTCTCCCTCTCTCTCATAGAAACATAGAAACATAGAAGATAGGAGCAGGAGTAGGCCATTCAGCCCTTCGAGTCTGCTCCGCCATTCAACGAGATCATGGCTGATCATCCAAACCCTAGCACCCGGTCCCTACACTGACAGCCATCCCACCCAAGCCCTATCCCCGTAACCCCACATATTTAATCCCCCCTAACACTAAGGGCCAATTTTTATCATGGCCAATCAACCTAACCCGCACATCTTTGGACTGTGGGAGGAAACCGGAGCACCCGGAGGAAACCCACGCAAACACGGGGAGAATGTGCAAACTCCACACAGACACTCACCCGAGGCCGGATTTGAACCCGGGTCCCTGGCGCTGTGAGGCAACAGTGCTAACCACTATGCCACCGTGCTCTCTCTCTCTCTCTCTCCTCTCTCTCTCTCTCTCTCTCTCTCTCTCCTTCCCTCTCTCCCTCTCCCTCTCTCTCTCTCCTTCCCCCCTCTCTCCTCCCCCCTCTCCTTCCCCCCCTCTCTCTCTCGCTCTCCTTCCCCCCTCTCTCTCTCTCTCACTCTCCTTCCCCTCTCTCTCTCTCTCTCTCTCTCTCTCTCTCTCCTTCCCTCTCTCTCTTTCTCCCTCCCCCTCTCTCTTTCCCTCTCTCTCCTTCCCACACAGACAGACTCATTTATATTTATATATATATATATATAAATTATTTTTTCTTTTTTCATAACAGCATGGCCTCAAGAAAATGTAGCAGACTTGGACGCACCACTTCTGACTGGCGATCTCCATTAACAAAAAACGAAGTTAAAGAACCACCTCTTGGGTGCTTAGGAAGAGTTCTTCAATCCCAACAGTCTCATAAACAGTTTTATAAACAAGGCACAGGGTTCTTGAGTTCCCTCGGCACCGCTGGGCACTCCAACTCGTATAATATAAAGATGACAGTGATAATGAAAAAGACACCTGAGTGACTATGCTTGTGACTATTTGTGTGGGATCTTTCTTTTCCGGGTGCTTCTATGTGGTTTCAGCAGATGTAGAGACAGCCTGCTCACCTCCCTGCTGCACCTGCTTAGACGCCTTTGGTGGTCATCCTCTTGGTTTTGGAGCCTGTGAGGGCCCCGTCAAAATCTGCTCCTCCTGCAACTGTGCAGGGGCAGACTCGGCCATCACTGTCCGGGGAGGCATCTGGGGCTCTGACTGAGGGGTGGAAAGGGGGTGGAAGTCTGAGTGCTTGGAGAGGAGACCCCACTTCTATGACCCTTCCCACCATCATCCCTCTCATGGGCCACCCTCACTTCCCTGCTAACAAGTAGCTGGAGAGCACCTTGCTGCACTTCATAGGAGCCATGAGGGCCCACTTCTATACTGACATCCCTCCTACAAAGGATGTCTATGAGACCCTGGTTTCTCTCCTCCATAGATGCTCATCTAACCTCTATAGATGACCATCTATTTTGAAGAGAAACCATGTTCTCATGTGACTGGCACCATGTCTCCTCCATGCAGGTGGCCATCCTATCCATGGAGGTAGCTATAGTTGCCAGTGAGTGCGCCACGGTGTTGCTCATGCTATAGAAGGACTCCTCCATTCTCTGCACACTCGCAGTCACCGCAGTCGTGAAACCAGTCAGAGCCTCCTGCACTTGTTCCTGCAGCTCCAAGATCGCCCTCTTCCTGAATGGCCCCCGAGGCTCAGCGGCTGCATGCAGCTAAGCAGAGCTAGGAGACTCCTGCAAGGAGTCTCCACTGCTGTCCCTGTCTCCACCATCTTCTGCTGCTCAGTTGTAATCTGTGAGATACCAGATGACAACACTACTCTATCTTGCGATATACCCACCGAGGTGTGCGACTCTGCGCTGGTGCTGGGTTGCATTGTCTGAGGTGACGCTGCTCCCTCAGAGGCTGGAGGCTCCTCCTGAGGAGTCGTCTTGCTGTTGCTCCTGGACATTGGGGGTGGGTGCGGGGGGGGGGGTGCTCTTGATGGACCTGTGGGAGAGTAAAGATATATTAATTATATATACGAGATGTCGACTGCAGACACATACCATTATCCACATGATGAGCATTCATTTTCTGTTGATATCAGACCCCATATGAGTGACTGATGAAAGGCATGCAAGTGTATGGAAAATAATTCTGTCACCAGCCTCTTCTAATGAGCCCCTCCGTCCCCCACTTCCGGCAGGTCCACCACTCCAGCAATCTCCAGTGCTGCCTCCTCTGCAGTGGTCAAATATGCCATGGCTTGTTGAGGGCCTCCTTCGGTTCTCTCCCTCTCCCTCTTATTGTGGGCGATCTTTTCCTGCAAGGAGTGAAAGAAGAGAAGGTTGAGTGAGGGTGATGGAATGAGTGTGAGGAATGGAATGGGATAGAGCTTTACAGGGAGACTTTGATGGAGTGGGTTGCCAATACCAAGCTGCCTCCTTTTGTGTTTTTAGTTGCTGTCATTGCATTATGATGAGGCTGAGTGCGACGGCTGCATAGTAAGATGGGGACCTGATAACGTAGATAGAGAGAGAGGGATGGCTGAAGGTCCAAGGGATGTTGGGGTGAGTAACGTTGTGCAGGAATAGGGTTGGTAATGCAGAGGGATGGGGATGTGATGACCGGCATCAAGGTAAGTGTGGCTTTATACTCACTTTTCCTGATCTTAGAAGATCATTGAACCTCTTCCGGCAGTGCACCCAGGTGCGAATCACCACTGACAGCCCCGTTACCTCCTGCACTATCTGCAGCCACGCTGCCTTCGTCTGTTGGGGAGACCTCTTCCTCATGTCCGTAGGGAAGAGAACCTCCCTATGTGCTCTGACTCCCAACACAAGATGATGGCGGGAGTCATCAGAGAAGCGAGGTGCTGCTCTTTGGCGCTGGGAGCTCATACTTCAAACCTGCAAACACTGCCAGCACTGAATTCTCTGAAATTGCAAGTGACAGCAAATGGGGCCATGACCCCTTTAAATATTCGGCAAGAATTGGGTCATCCAGTTACGTCACTAGACCCGCACCTTTTAATTGAGCCGGGAAACTCACAGGGTGGGCCTAACAAGGCCCATTAGGGGAAGATCCTTTTCGCCGGGATCAATGCAGCAGCGGGGTCGGCCCCCGCCACGGCCCTCTCCTGCCTTGAAGCTGCCCAGGTAGGTGAAATCGCAGCCCTTGTTTGTAGGCTCTCAGGACCCGTCCATATTGGGACATGCTAGGTGCCTAGGGCCAGATGCACTTCTTGGGCTTGCATATCCAATAATGTGGGGCACCTACCATTGTATTAGAGGCCCCAATATCTGTCCTAGATCCCATATCATTTACTTTATTCCCACTAGCCATCTGTCTGGTACATTCTGGTTACTTCCCTAAAGAACTCAATCAGTTAGGGAGCCAGGCCTCTTGTTTCCAGAAGGCACACTGGGAATCCCTACTTATTACATGTTACTCTGGAGACCCATAACAGGTGCCAAGGATTAAATTTGGATCAACTCCAGGATCCAGCTGTACCCAAACCATTCCTGCTGACCAATATCCTCTCTCTATTGCAATTATATTGTCTTTAACAAATAAAGCTGCATCCCTCCTTTGTGATTCAAACTATCCTTTGGAATTCCTTGTGCCTTTTCAACTGTACTTCAGATCCATCACTTTCATCCAGCCAAGTTTCAGAGATGCTTATTATAGTTAAGTTCTAAATGGAAGTCTTTTCAACATTTAATAAGTTAGCATAAAAAATACCAAGGTGGGAAAAATTGGGTATCGCCTATTTTGGGGCGCTAATATCATCCGGGTGCAAAGTTTAGCGCCCAGCGCTAATTATCGCCTCCGACCGCAAAATTCGCCTCCATCGCCTCTGGAGGTGATTTGAGCGCTAAATCAAGAGCTACACACCTCCCTTAAGGCGCTAACATCGGGGAGCGAGGCGCTACCTCTGAACGTACCAAAGCTCAGGCAATGTCAATTACCATAGACCTCAGACAGACTGGCGCCATCCAATTCTTAAAGGGGAAAGTCCATCTTGCAGCCCAGCCACACACTGCTCATTGCAGCGTTGAAGCTCGGCCTGCAAACACCTACTCAGCTTAAACTAGTGATGGATACTCCGAGGCCCAGGGAGAGAGCGCGGCGCTTTAGCAACCAGGCATTGGTGGCTCTGGTTGGCGCAGTTGAATGGTGACGGGCAGTGCTCTTTCCAGAGAGTGGCAGGAGGCCATTGCCCCGCGAGTTTAGAAGAGTCTGGAGGGAGGTGGCCCAGCATGTGTCATCGCGGAGCCTGATACCGAGGATACATATATTGTGTCATAAAAAGTTCAACGACCTCACTCGGGTGGTCAGGGTGAGTACCTGCTTTTCAATATCTCTACATCCCACCATCTCAACTTCACTCTGTGCCCAGATGGTGTAAATACCCAAATGCCCAACACTCATCCAACAACTATGGCCGTCTCATAAAACTCACATGCGCATCCCACACCTTGCAGACATTAACGGCTATTCAACTATGGTAGGCACATCTGCCAAACGCATGGCTGCACACTCACTCACACGCTGTCCTTTTTCTTGCAGGCCAAGCTTTCACATAACCGGCGAGAGACCCAGCGGATGGGAGGAGGACAGGCAGACCTCCACCCCCTCACTGAACTGGAGGAGAGAGTCCACAGACTCATTGTGAGCCAGGTCGTAGGCGCCGTGGCCGCTGGAGAGGTTGACCTCCTTGGGGACAGCAATGGTATGTTCATCAGCTTTCTCTCCTCTCTCATACCACTTCCCCCTCACAACACCAGCCTTTTACACTTTCAATCTAACTAACTGCCTCCAGTCCTTGCTCCCTTCCTGCTCCCCTGCCCTCACGCTAAAGCCACTCTTGTACCTTCCTGTTTTCAGATAGTGAACCACCAGCTGACCAGCCTGTCCCTCACGCTAAAGCCACTCTTGTACCTGCCTGTTTTCAGATAGTGAACCACCAGCTGACCAGCCTGTCCCTCACGCTAAAGCCACTCTTGTACCTTCCTGTTTTCAGATAGTGAACCACCAGATGACCAGTCTGTCCCTCAGCCTGCCACTGGCAGCGACGCACCAGACGAGGAGGAAGAGGAAGCCGGAGCCTCACCGCCTGCGTCTCCCGAGGGTGACACTTCCGACACTGGGGCCATGCGTTCACTGGAGGGGAGCAGGAGGTTAGGATCAGATGTGGGTGAAGCTCCGGAAGCCAGCGGGCTGCGGCAACGCCATCAGGGAAAGGAAGCTCAGGGGCCATCTCCCCGGATGGTGAGTACGCGCACAAGTTCTGCTGCACAGGACTCTGATGAGGACCTCGACATCGCGGCCATGAATACTCAGGCCTTGAGCATGCATACTGAGCTCATGGGTGCAATGGCAAGGGTGCCCGACAGCATGGATGTACTGGCTAGGAGTATGGAAGAGTCCGCCGCTAGCACAGCTGTCATCTGTGCACAAACCCTTGAACCCATCCTTGCCTCATTGTAGAGTATGGTTGAATTGCAGGGAGACTGTGGCGAACCAGACCCCACACCGCGTGTAATGGGTGAGGTGGCAGCATCTATTGCAGCAAAGGCCGAGGCGACGCAATGGCTTAGTGCTGCAATTGAGTCATTGGTTGGTGGCATCCAATCACAGACTGCTCTCATGCAGTCTCAGATTGATGCCACGCAAGCGCTGACTGCTGCCATTCTCGCTGGGTCGCCCACAGTCCACCGGGGATCTCACGGTGCCGCAGCAGGCCAGCAATCTGTGCTCGAGCAGATTGCTCCGGATGCTGAGGTGCTGTCCTGTGGGAGTGGCAGTGTGTCGTTCAAGCAGGAAGGTGCTGTCCTCTCTCAGGATGACAGCATTCCTGCTCCCACCGCTGCCACTTCCCCCATTGCACTTGCCACGGCCTATAACTCAGCCAGCCCAGACTGCTGCCGCCCATGCAGAGTTGGTGCAGTCTGCAGCCGGGCCCTCCAGGCCTAGAGCTGGTCGAGGGTGTCCTTCAAGGCTATCCGCAGTCTCTGGATCCAACATTCAGCAGCCTCCCACCAGCCTTGCTGCAGCCACTGGGGCCACATTATGGAGGAGCAGTTGGGTGGGAAGGCGGGGGGGGGGAAGTGCGCAGGGGATGGAGGTCACGCTCGAAGGCCTAAAAGTAAAAATGTGGAGGGAAGTGGCCCAGGAGGTCACGGCCAGTAGTGTGCTGGAACACAGCCTGACACAGTGCCGCAAGAAATTCATCGACCTCAGTCGAGTGGTCAAGGTGAGTACATGCTTCAACAGCTCATGCTTACCAACATCTGAACCTCAGTCTGTGCACACTGCGCAAAGAACCACACCGCCACCACTACCCACCAAATATCTTCACCTACTCAAACTCACAGCCACATCTCATGCCTTGCCTACAATCAGGCATATCTCCCAAACACATAGCTGGACTCTGATTCAAACACATTTGTTTCTCTTGAAGGCCAAGATGGCCCACAATAGGAGGGAGCAGCAGAAAACAGGCGGGGGTGATGCACAGCTCCAGCAGCTCTCAGACCTGGAGGAGCGAGTGCTGCGACTCATTGGGCAGCAGGTGGTGGGCGCCGTGGCTGTCGGTGACGTCGACCCCATTGGGGGCAAAAGCGGTATCTTCAGCCCCTCTCCTCTCTCATCCCACTTCCCCCTCACACCACAAAACTTTCTCACTTTCCAGCTCCTGATACTGTCTGCATTCCTTGCTCCATTCCTGCCCCGCTTCCCTCACCTTAACGCGAGTCTTGTGCCTTTATGCTTTCAGATCATCAGCAACCAGATGGACTAGCCTATCCCTGAGCCCCCCACTGAGAGTGAGGAAGGAGAAGAGGAGGAGGAGCAAAGCACCGCGTCACTGCATCTCTCACCCGCAGGCACCACTTCAGATACTAGCACTACGCGATCTTTAGAGGCAAGTTTAGTAGAGGGGTCTGCACTGGGTGATGCACTGGGGATGAGTGGGCTGCAGCAAGGCCAGGGGGAAAGGGTAGCTCAGAAGCCAGCTCCCCGGAGGGTGAGTTCGCGTGCGAGTTCTGCTGCCCAGGACTCAGATGAGGACCTCGATGGGGAGGCGTTCACAAGAAGGGTGATGGCCATGCACACCAAGATGATAGGTGCAATGGCAAGGTTGCCCAAGAGTCCGTCGGCAATGGTAAGGAGCATGGAGGAGTCCGCCTTCAACATTGCACAGACCTCTGCGCACACCATGGAGCCCATCATTTCCACTGTGCAGAGCATAGTGGACTCCCAGAGAGACCGTGCGGAGCCAGACCTCATGACGCGTGTCATAGATGATGTGGCAGCTTCCATTGCAGCACAGGCGGAAGCGACGCAATGTCTTAGTGCTGTAATGCAGACAATGGTTGCTGCCATCGAGTCTCAGACTGCTCTCATGCAGTCTCAGCTTGATGCCACAAAAGCTCTGACTGCTGCCATTGTCACTGGGTCCACCACAGTCCACTGGGGATCTCACGGTGTCGCAGCAGGCCAGCAATCTGTGCTCTAGCAGATTGGTAGGGATGCTGAGGTGCTGCTCCAGGGGCGTGGGAGTGGGTCAGTGGAGCAGGAACCTGTTGTTCTCTCTCAGGATGACAGCATTCCTGCTCCCACCACTGCCACTCTGCCATTGCACTTGTCACTGCCTGTCATCCAGCCAGCCCAGACTGCTGCCGCCCAGCCTGAGGTGGCGCAGTGTACAGCCGGGCTTTCCAGCCCAGAGCTGGTCGAGGGCGTCCTGCAAGGCCATCTGTAGTCTCTGGCACTGACACTCGGCAGCCTTCCACCAACACTGGGGAGACACTATGTAGGAGCAGTACATTAGGGAAGAGGATTGTAAAGAAGGGAGGCAAGGGTTTGTACAAGGGTAATTAGTCAATATTGTGTATATATATGTGGATAATGGTTTTTGATAAATTTATTACTGGAATGTTGCCGATTTGGTGCTGTGTCTCATTTCAGTTCTGGGGTGTGGGGTGGAATCACAAAGTGATGGAATGATGGCAACGTGCTCAGCAACCAGAAAGAGAACTCAAAGTCACTGGAAACGAAGTCTGATGAGATGGTCATGGACCGACCTTGCAGAACTCTGATTGAGTGGCTGCCTCCTCCGTCACTGCTGTGAAGGGATAATTACTAGTCCTAGTCCCTTTAGGGCTACCCCAGATCATGCATATTCCCCAGATGTTCACTTTCAACTAAAGTTTGAGGTAGCCGAATCGTAAAGACGCTTTATTGGGTCTAAAGGTCTGGACTATCTCTCTCTAAAGGAAACGAACAACCTGAAGATGTTACCATCCTCCAGATAGCACTTTTAATAAGTTTAGCTAGACTGTAACGTTCCAGATATTATGAGGGTCTGGAAAACTCCCTCAGAATTCTGCAACTCCCCACCAAGGAGCGTACAGAGATTGAGTTCGCGAGTTTGATACAGAAGTATTATGTGAGACAATTCTAAAAATAAATAGATTAATTAAAGAACCAAATATAATTACAGTAGGTGTTTCAATCGCAATATTAACAGTTCCCAAAAGAATAAGCTTTACAATTCTTATTAGAGATCTTAACTTCTCTACAGTTTTACAGTTCTTAGTCTTATTCCAGAATATCCACCAAAATTAAATACCTTTGATACCCGAGGTACAGAGGTGTAGACTTACAGAGTCTGCCTCTGAAGCTGAGAATCGCTTTGCCCCTTCACAGCGAATCTATCATCCCATTTGAAAGTTCAATTTTTATATCCTTTTTCAGTGGTATATCCTTTGAAGTTTTCTGCTGATGTAAGCTAATTGGCCCAGTAATTCGGGTCCAAATGCGTGAGTACGGTCTGGGTACTCACGCATCTGGCCGGATGAAATGCCGGCGTTCAGGAAACACCGTGCATGCAGAGAACGCCGGCATTTCCGGTCCTCTGAACGAAGGGGTTCAGAGGCACAGCGCGTGCGACTGCACAGGCAGCGCGTGCGCAGTGAACTTCGTCGATTTCATTCATGGATTCAGTGAGGGTAAGTCCTTACAAGTTACACTTGAAAAAAGCATGTGTAAAGTTGTTCCAAGGCTGCGGAGGAAGATATATTTTATCGTGGAGCTTCTGAAAGGCAATATTTTTGTTTGGGAAAGTGAGGAAAGTTATTTTAAGAAATGCTGAGGTTAGTTTTAAAGTTTAATTTTTTTTTTTTAAACGGGTTTTCAGTACGGTAGGTAGAAGGAGCAATTGTGGCTGTGTGAATTGAATGTGAGAATGAGTGTTCTAAAATGAGTAATGTAACATTTCCAACACTTTTAAGAAAGAAACTTTTCATCAGTAATAAGTAATTATGTATGTATGTCCGCATATATTCCTTTACATATATGTATGTATGTTTTATATTCCTTTACTTATGTGTATGAATGTATGTTTTTAATTATGATTTTCCAATAAGTTACTTTCTCTGAAAGTCATAATTAAATACATACATTCATACACATAAATAAAGGAATATATACATACACGCAAAGGAATATATACAGACATACATACATAATTACTTAAAAGAATATATTACTGATGAAAAGTTTCTTTCTTAAAAATGTTGGAGTCATTTTCACATTTAATAAACACAGCAAATTCAATTCACATAGCCACAATTGATCCTTCTACCTACAGTACTGAAAACCCGTTTTAAAAAACAAAAATAAACTTTAAAACTTACCTCAGCATTTCTTAAAATACCTTTCCTCCCTTTCCCAAACAACCGCAGCCTCTGGAGCAACTGTACTCATGCTTTTTTCATGTGTAAGTTGTAAGGACTTGACCTCACTGAAAGCATGAATGAAAGCGGCGAATTTTACTGCGCACGCGCTGCCTGTACAGTCGCACGCGTTCTGCCTCTGAACCCCTTCGTTCAGAGGACAGGAAATGCCGGTTTTCCCCGCATGCGCTGTGCATGCTGAAAACCGGCATTTCCTCCGGACAGACGCGTAAGTACCCCGACCGTACTCGCGCGTTTGGAAGGGAATTACTGGGCCAACATTTTACATGTCAATAAAATGAAAAATTTAACAATTGCACAATTTGCCCCCTCGCATCTGCGACTGAGGGTCCAAGGAGGTGCATTGCGCAACAGGTCATCGTCATACGTATCCTCACACTGTTCCCTTTCGGGAACTGTATGAAGTGGTGGAAGGATTTCTGGCCACGTTAACACTCCTTCCGTGACCATAACCATCTTCATACCAGCCATTAGGGTGGTTAGTCCTATGGCGTGAGGGTTTTACGGGCTCCCACAACCCATCTGATGGGGGGGGGGGCCACCCACACCCACGGACGCAAGTATCCCGCTGGATGTCCACCCAGAATTTATAGTTGGAGCTCCGACTCCACTTGCCGGGACTGTCTGGAGCGGGGTTCGAAACCCTACTCCTTCTGGCCCAGCGGCGGGGATGCTTACCGCTACGCAAAAGGCCCACTCCGCGCAAAAGGTGACACCCATACGTTTCCTGCACCTTTTCCCTCCCCGTGACTGGAGCCCTATGCTGCCACTTGAAAGACCAAGCTATCATCTGTCCTTTTTGCGGCGCCTTTGACTTCTCATTACCAATGATGAGCAGGCGCTGTGCCTCCACCTCGTTGAGGAGATTGCTGAGGTCATCATCAGTTCAATTGTGAGTTCTTTTAATGCCGTGAATTGTGCTCATTCCAGCCATTTCACGTTGCTAATCGGAGTGGGTCTTTGGCGTAGCGGTAGGATCCCCGCCGCTGGGCCAGACGGGGTAGGGTTTCGAACCCCGCTCCAGACAGTCCCGGCAAGTGGAGTCGAAGCTCCGGCTCTAAATTCTGGGTTGACATCCAGTGGGATATTTGCGTCCGTGGGTGTGGGTGGCCCCCCCTCCTTGTATAGCTTGTGGGAGCCCGTAAAACCCTCCCGCCATAGGACTAACCACCCTAATGGCTGGTTCAAAGATGGTTACGGTCACGGAATGAGTGTTAATCACAGCCATAAATCCTTCCACCACTTCATACAGTTCCCCAAAGGGAACAGTGTGAAGACACGTATGACGACGACATTGGTAAATAAATAAATGGAATTAAAAAAATTATTTTAGGGCTTTTAAAAGTCTTTAAATTGCTTTAATTCTGTTTAAAACTACTTCAGATTCTTCAAAATAATGTAAACGTTTTTAAAAGTTTATAAAAGTTACCAAAAGCTTCATAAAAATACCAAAAACCTATTTAAAATGCTGCTTTGCATGTAAAAATGCTTAGCAGCTTGTGAGAAACATTGGGGGCGTGTCCTATTAAACTGAGACCTCAAGGGGCGTGTCTCACTTGCACAGCGCGCTCCAGGCTTCGCGCTGGCTGCACTCCTGGGCGGCGTGACGTCAGACGCTGCCCGGGATTCTTCTTTTTCAAACACGAATTCCAGGTGTCCCTGGAGGTGAAATGTCAGCGCGTCGGGTAAGTGCATATACGGGGCTTGCACGCGCGGCAAGCCACCAACCCGAATTACTGGGCCATTATCTCTAGTCATTTTTCTGCTGACCCCTGCTATTCTTACAGTCAGTTCAGCTGGTAGCATTAAGAATTGTGTCTCCTGTGTAGGTGTCTTAAGCTCACCATAAAAAACGATATAACAGCAGGTGCATCTATTTGATGTCATTTTTACGAAGGTCTTCTGTTTGTGTCTTTTGCATTTAGAACACCTTAACTAGGATGATCTATGCAATTCTTAATCACCTCAGCTGGTTGTAATACAGACTCGTGTCTCCCCTCTGTAGGTGTTCTAAATTTAACGTAAAAACGATTTGACGGCAGGTGTTTCTTTTACTTGATGTCATTTTTACGAAGGCATATGTTTCTTCTTTTATGTGCCTGTTTATGAAGTGTACTTTAGAACACCTTAACAGGATGTACCATTGTCTTTTTTCCAAAGATTCAGATGGCAGGAGCCTCCAACCTCCTGTTTCAACAAGGCTATTGATTGAGTGTCAACAACTTATCTTACCTCAATAGCCCGAATGCTGTTCACAGCTTTTCCATTGTTGAGGCTTCCAGATTTCCAGACCTAGTTTGTCATGTTTTAATAAAGTCAGAATTCTTTCATAGAATGGTGTATTTTTCTGAATAGGTATATTGCTTATTCCTTCACGGCTGTTCATCCTCCTGTTCCTCCTGCTGCTCCTCTTCCTCCTCCTCCTCCTCCTCCTCCTCTTCCTCCTCCTCCTCATCCTCTTGAGGTGGTGGAGATATGCCTAGTGGCAATGGCTGCGCCCTCATAATGGCCAAGTTGTGCAGCATGCAGCAGACAACGACGAAAAGTGACACCCGCTCAGCCGATACCTGGAGGGCTCCTCCCGAGTGGTCAAGGCATCAAAACAGTTGCTTGAGCACTCCGATGGACTGCTCAATGATGTTTCTGGTGGCAGCATGGCTCTCATTTTATGAGTTCTGGCCAGGAGTGTTGGGGTTGCGGAGGGGAGTCATGAGCCAGGTGGAGAGTGGCTAGATCTTGTCTCCCAGCAGCCAACCGCAAGCTTGACGTGATGGCTGGAATAGAGCTGGCACAGGATGAAGGCATCGTGGCAGCTTCCAGGATAGTGGGCATCGACGGTGAGGATGCACTGTGTGTGGTCGCACACCAACTACACGTTAAATGAGTGGTAGCCTTTGCAGTTATGGAATACCTCAGGATTGTTATCAGGTGCCCGCAAAGTGACATGGTTGCAGTCAATGGCGCCCTGCACCATGGGAAGCCTGTTATCCTGGCAAAGCCACATGCACACTCGTGCTGCTCCTCTCTGGTCATGGGGAAGGAAATGTAGTCCCTTCTCCTTCTGTACAGAGCATCTGTGACCTGGCGGATGGAGCAATGGACGGCAAACTGGGAGATGTTGGAGATGTTGCCTGTTGGATACTGGAATGATCTGGCGTAGAAATTGAGGGCGATGGTGACCTTGATTGCCACTGAGAGCTGTGGTGGTCCTAATCTGAGACTCGAGGTCTGGCTGCAGGATGTGGCAGAGCTCTGTGACCACATCCTTGCTGAAGCAGAGTCTTCTAACACACTGGTCCTCAGTGAAATTCTTGTAGAAGAACTGCTGCCGGAATACCCTGGGCGGGTAAGGCCTCCTGTTGAGAGCCCTGTTGGCCCTCCTACCTCTGGCCACATTTTGCATTCTTTCTCTGTGCCTCAGTTGCCTCCAACATTGACGCTGGAGGACGAGTTCCAGTGCCAGTATAGCCCCCATGAAAGGATCCAAATATTGCACTTTCAAATCTCCCCTCAATGAAACTGAAGAATCTTTGTGTCAGAACACTGGTTAAAATGCAAAACGCTCAAATTGGTCAAAAGAGCTCTTACATAAGAACATAAGAAATACGAGCAGGAGTAGGCCAATCAGCCCCTCGAGCCTGCTCCACCATTCAATAAGATCATGGCTGATCTGATCCTAACCTCAAATATACTATCACTCTCCATCCCAACCGAACCCATGTGATCTCCTGGGAGAGGCAAAAAACCAGATTAAAAAAAAACAATGGCCAATTTGGGAGAAAAAATCTGGGAAATTCCTCTCCGACCCATCTAGGCTATCGAAACTCGTCCAGGAGATCACTCTGTCCCTATATTTTCTACAGTACTTACCTTCTGTAAAGGCGATCTCCACCCCAGCCAGGAACAGCAATAAAACCATCTCCTGAAATCTAACAGAATTAGAACACAAGAAGTAGGAGCAGAACCAGGCTACACGGCCCCTGGGCCTGCTCCACGACCCACAGGGCCACGACCATTCCGAACCTAGACTCATGTCCAAATTCCTGCCCGCTCCCCGTAACCCTTAATTCCCTTTACTTCTAGGAAACTATCTATTTCTGTTTTAAATTTATTTAATGCTTTCTGGGGCAGCAAATTCCACAAACCTACCACCCTCTGAGTGAAGAAGTTTCTCCTCATCTCAGTTTTGAAGGAGCAGCCCCTTATTCTAAGATTATGCCCCCTAGTCCTAGTTTCACCCATCATTGGGAACATCCTCACCGCATCCACCCGATCAAGCCCCTTCACAATCTTATATGTTTCAATAAGATTGCCTCTCATTCTTCTGAACTCCAATGAGTAGAGTCCCAATCTACTCAACCTCTCATCATATATCCACCCCCTCATCCCCGGAATTAACCGAGTGAGCCTTCTTTGTACTGACTCGAGCGCAAGTATGTCTTTTCTTAAGTATGGACACCAAAACTGTATGCAGTATTCCAGGTGTGGTCTCACCAATACCTTGTACAACTGCAGCAATACCTCCCTGTTTTTATATTCTATCCCCCTAGCAATAAAAGCCAACATTCCATTGGCCTTCTTGATCACTTGCTGCACCTGCATACTAACTTTTTTGAGATTCATGCACCAGGACCCCCAGATCCCTTTGTACTACAGTACATTCCAGTTTCTTGCCATTAAGATAATAACTTGCTCTATGATTTTTCCTGCCAAAGTGCATAACCTCACACTTTCCAGTATTGTATTCCATCTGCCAAATCTCTGCCCACTTACTTAGCCTGTCTATGTCCCTTTGCAGGTTTTTTATGTCCTTCTCACTCACTACTTTCCCTCCCATCTTTGTATCATCTGCAAACTTTGATATGTTACACTCGGTCCCCTCCTCCAATAATGCTGCATTGTTGGCCGACGAAAACTAAACCGGATGTGGACGCCTTTAAATAGCACTCCTCCAGCGGACATCCGACTGAAAGCCGCCTCCTCTATCTTTTGTTAACGGCAGGCGCACAAGGAGGGGGGGCGAGAGGGAATTTTTCATCTGGGGCGTTACCGGGGCACTGCGCACGACAATGACGTCATGATCTCCAGGCGCAAGAGATCGCCGCGCAAGGTCTTACCATTGCCGCAAAGCTCCCGCCGAATTTAGCAGGAGGCGTTGATATCGCCGCGCCCGGTCGCAAACCCGTTAGCGCCCCCCAGAGGCTCTAACTGGAGGCGCAAAGGAGCCCAATTTCTAGCCCAATTGTTAAGTAAGAGAGCCGCAGGTCAGTCAGAGTTGGGTTATTCTTTGGTCAGCCACAAACTTTAAACGTTAAGTAACAAAGTCTCGGGTACCTCAGCGCTTAATTTATTTTTGGTCAATTAGAATCTGTCCGTTTCAGGCTCCAGCTGAGAAGCAGCCAGCATTTTAAGATTGTTTTGCAACTGTAACAAAGTAACATCTGCAGACACAGACATACTTGGGGAATTGTTTTCACCTTCACCACCTGTGTGATAATCTGGCAGAGTCAATCGCCCGCCCATTGTACAACCCGCCTGATTTCCATTCCATTGATTTCTAGGGAAGAACACCTAATTCTAGAAAGGAGTAGCAGAGCCTCTTGCTTCTGCTTCTCCTCTTCCTCTTCAATTATTATGCAGAATAGAAGTGCGCTCATTGGAAAGGCCATTTCAGCTGCTTCGTCCTTCTGAATGGGTGGTGGGGAGGTTGGGATTGTAAAAAAAATGTAAAAAATTGGATGCACGGAGACTTACAGCACCCTGGTTAAGTATAATACACATCTCAGTTTTTTTTAAAAAGCTTTTAAAAATTCACAAAGAAGATCACTTTCGAACTCCAGAAATCTCAGGTGACATCAGAATGTGCTGTGCCTAAATTTTGGGCGTAAATCTACGCCAGTGCATTATTTACGTAAATCCAGGAAACTCGTGTCGGGAGGTGGAGCTATGTATATGAGCAGCAGAGGGTTGGAGGGTTTCTGCAGATATATCTCGGAAGCCGTGCAGACAATCGAGAACATTTGTGCCGAGCGATGTTTCGGCGTAAAACCGACATAAATCAGTTAATTCCCTGGGGTGGGAGGAATTGATGAGGCTCCTTTCTTAAGCTGTAGTTACACCAAAACTTTCCAGAAAATTCCTGGCCATTTATTTCTTTAGAATTATTTCTTTAGATAAGGATGACTAGCAGAAAAAAACTTATTTAAAATAGGTCTATCATCTATATAAAAAAAGTATATATAGCACATTGACTTCCTTTAACAGTTTGTCCTGTCACACTGTCATATTTTGTTCATTAGCTCAAATTGAAACAACAGCAAATCAGAATATGAATCAAAAGCAAGCTAAGTGGCTAGAAAACTGCCAATAAGAAATGACTAAAGACCAATAAAAACAACGGATCCAAATAACCAGAAAGGAGAAGCTGCCACTAAAAGAAAGGGAACATATTGAATCACAGTGATGACCACTGCTGAAAGGAAACAACAACATATAAAGCTTTGAAGATGTGATAAAGGTCAGACTATAAAGGGAAGGTCCATTTGGAGGTTGCAACTGGGATGTGAAGGTGTCAACGAACAGTGGTGTACATTATTATTGCAGCCTGTGAGTGTAAAGAGTAAGGAACTGGCACACATTCTAGTACTGTGCATGCCTGGTAACTGGAGGAGGGGAGTTCTCTTACCTTGATTGCCCTTGTCAGGGCATTAAGCTTCTTGTGGCATTGTACTGCCATCCAGAACCTCTGAGAGAGTGCACTTAAAGCTACAACCACCTCCCTCCATGTGGTTTGAACCACTAACTTTGGATGGCTTCTCCCGTGCCACCCAGACAGGCCATCTAACCACTACTTTATTGCTGCAAGAGGACCTCCAGGTCTGCATCAGAAAAATTGGCTGCTCAATGATGTGAAGCTGGCCTAGCTTCTATACTCCCCCTGCCGCTATTCTCCTACTGCTAGAATGCTGTACTCTTAGAAGCCTTCAGGTTGCTGCCTGCCCCTTTAAGCTGTTACACAGCTTTACAACCCCTCCCAGGAAAACAATCAGTGGTAGGTGGGATTTATGCTGTGGGCCCACATAACATTGTTATTGTGATGAGCTGTGTCAGGAAATAGTCTGGGGTCAGTAGTCTAGATGATGGGCAGCTGGATGTTCCATCCTGCTGCACCTTTAGTGGCAATATGGCTGCTGAGGAAAGTCCATGTCCAGGTATGTACCTCCAAACTTGCATATCATCATCTTATATTTGTATGAATATAAGAATAATTAAGGCCACTGATTTACAGTTTTCTCAGAACACTGGTAAAAATCCCAGAATGCCATGTAATAAAACATAGGTGGACTTATTCAATCACTGTAAATCATTAGCCCTGATGTTATCGCTCACATGGTATAATACCCACATTACAGTATAGCCTTCAAGTCACCATGACACCATCACAACAAAACTACTATTACCTTAAACAAAATTACGTGTCTAAATATCAATTCACCTCTGATTTCTGGATATTTGTTCAGTTAAGACCATAGGAATATCATTTTTCATAACTTTTAGTTGAACTTTGGGCCTCTTTCCCAAGGGAGATCCTCACATTTAAAGGGAAGGTGCTTCAGTTCCACAGCTAGATGAAAGCTATGCTTTTCATACAAATTTTTTAGTTCTATCTGTTGAACATTGATTACATTTTGAAAATTATATTGCACTGTGTCTCTACTTCCTACAGTGAAAATTCAAAGGTCATATATAAAAGATACATGTTTTAGTATCTAGCATTTAATGCCTCAGAATTGCAAGCGGCAATATTTATCCCATTGGTTTGGTCTTATTAGAAGTTTTTTTTTAAATGACACAATTGGTGCCTAATCCTTCTCTTAACTATAGAATTGTAGTTGGCCAGGCTGAATTGGTTTGTTGTCAATTTATGTATCAGTGACACAGCCAGTTTTACAAACACAAACCTAAAGACAAGGAGAGACTCTGTACTTGGTTCAATAGTTCCCTGGCCATCCAATTATTTAATATCTAGATGTTTCTTTGTTTGCAAAAAATGGCCAGGGTTGTGTCAAGATCAGTTGAATATATAAACATCAAGCCAGTTATAATGAAGAAAAGTCAGTACATGATCTAAGCACCAGCAGCACAGTGTATAGTGGATGTTGGAGCAGCAAACCTATGGTGAACTATTGGTGCAGTCTGATGTAGAATCTGTAAATTAAAATAATATAAATTGTCAATAAATACAGAAAGAGGAAGAATACCAGCATTCACACAGTTTATCTAACTGGTACTAAATCTGTATTGTCTAGTTTATTCATCCGTACCATTTTCCATTGTCATTTCCAGTGGCTACATGAAGTACCCACCTATTTTGAAGATACAAATGAGGCAAACATTATGTGATGTACCCCTGCTGCCTTATTTCCACCACATTTATTGAAGAAGGGTCATCGACCTGAAACGTTAACTCTATTTCTCTCTCCACAGATGCTGCCTGACCTGCTGAGTATTTCCAGCATTTTCTGTTTTTATTTCCACCACATTTGTGCTGTTTTCTCTTCTTGCTTGTATAAAACAGCCATTTAGAGTTGCTAGGCACTAGGGAGAAGAGAAATAATTTAAATGTATCAATGTTGAAAACTCAGTTTGAAACTTATTAATGATTCAATTTTGGAAGTTTTTTTTATTTTGCTGTTGTCAGCTATTTCCCCATCTGCTTTTGCCCCATTTTCTGTGGGGACGCCACTTTTCCCTCCACCATTCCATACAAGGCACAATGGTTTCTCAAAGGAAATTACCCTTTTTTCTTTGCTTTTTTGGAACAAGAGGAGAAGGAACAACAAAGATTTCACACATCAGAATATATCAGCGCAGAGCACATACCTGCAGTTATCCGAGGTGCAATGCCTGTGGAGGTTAAGCTAAATGTTGTCAGCAAATGTTAATGTAAGTCACTTCCACCATTCACCAGCTGTTAAAGTCACAGCTACCCTTGCCCTTTATGCTACGGGGCCATTCCAGGCTAACATTGAGGACATCAATTACATTTGCCAATCAGTTGTGCACAGATGCATAAAGCAAGTTTTAAATTAATTTTACCAGCAACCACTTTCATCCACTTCCCTATGGATGGTCTGTGGCAGCTTGACAGGCTACTACAATTGTACAAAGTGATAGGGCTCTCAGAGGTCCAACTAGTCATAAATTGCACCCATGTGGCACTTTGTGCTTACTTGCTGAATGCTACTATCTACAACTCAATGTGCATTTCATTTAAGCAAATGAATGATCACTTTCCCGGAACCTGCCCCAATGCTTTTATTTTAGGTGCACCACCAGCCTCTCCATCCACGATAATCATGACTCTGCCTGGGCCAGTGATCTCTAGGGCTTCTTGTTATGCCTGTGTAGGGGGCAATGATGCTGGGGACTCCTCCACCCATCTTGGTCCTTTCCTGCCATTATGGATGGTCTTCTCCTGCAGAAAGAGCAAGTGAGAGAATGAGTGGCTGTTGGGAAAGTAAGAGGAGATGTGTAGGGCATGTGCATATACTGGATGTGGTGAGAGGTGGAGAAGAAACAAGATGGATTGATGAAGGGGAATTGATGAATCTAATGGGAGGTATGTATAATGGGAAATAAGGAAGGCGTGGTGGGGGCATTTGTTGGTTGTGCAAGTGGCAAGATGTGAGAAGAGAATGGTGTTAGTGTGTAGTGTAAAGAGAGGAAAGGAAGAGGTGAGTGTGTTTGGAATGAGAGAGTTGTCTTAACATGCCCTTGTGATTGTATGGTGAAGGATGAAGTGGAGGGGAGGGAATGAGAGAAGTGTTGCGAGGTGTTGTTGAGAGAGAAGTGAACAGGTGTACTCACCCTTGCTGCTCTTGTGAGGCCATTGAACCTGTTCCTGCATTGAACCCAGGTTGTGGGGGTGATGGTAGTGGCCTGCTTCATTCATCCTGCCCATTGGGGATGCCTTTGTGGGTATTGGGGAAGAGCTGCTCCTGCCTGGCCCTCATGAACATATAGAATATAAGGACATAAGAAATAGGAGCAGGAATAGGCCATTCGGCCCTTTGAGCTTGCTCCACCAGTCAATAAGATCATGGCTGATCTTCTACCTGAACTCCACTTTCCCACCCTATCCCCATATCGCTTGATTTTCTTAGTATCCAAAAATCTATTGATTCCTGTCTTGAATGTACTTCCACCTCCAGGAGGCACCAGAAACGTGGGTGTGGGTGTGCGGGTGTGTGTGTGTGTGTGGGGGGGGGGGGAGGGTGGTAGAGAAACACTGCGACACATCAATCTTGCCAAAAAGTCTTGAAAAGTTGTTGAATGAAGAATGCAAGCAGGGGATGCATCCTCCCTTTAAGAGATGCAGTTCCGCTTTAAGTAGACCTCAGGAGTCATACTAGAAATTGCGCATGTCATGGGGGTGGTTTGTTCAATTCTGCACATGATTGGGAGGGCAGCCCGTTCATCAAAGTTAAATTGCCTGGGCCCCATACCGCAAGTGTCATGAGTGCTTGCTACCCGTCCCACCCGCTACGCCCGATTCCCACTATGGGTTAAAATTGGGACTTATATTTCTACATTTCTATGAATAAAGGGATATGGGAGCAGAGCAGGCACATGGGATTAGGACTAGTGATCATGTGGAGGATGAACACCAACAATGACTGGTTGGGTCGAACAGCCTGTTTCCGTGATGTAATTTCCATGTAATTGCATGTAATTCCAGGATTTTCCAATGTTTGGGGATTATATTTCACAATTTGGATCTGTTTTCCATGAAAAATGATACCTAAAGGCTTTTCATGACGTGGAAACCAGTGGTTGTACTGACCGTGCAGTGGGACATGAACGCATTGTAATTTAAGATGCAGGAATACCCAATATTTGATCATTTTTAATATAGGAAAAAACTAAAGTGCACAAAAATGCATTTTTCACTGTGGTGAATGTAAGCATTTATGAAGAGGGCATACGCACTCAAGACATGGGGTTTATTTCCGAAGGCCAGTCTGAGGATATGTGTGAAGAAAAATTTGGGGCATTCTGGGGAGACTAACAAAAAATATCTTGAGCTGGAAAAAGGACCGATTTTGGTCAGAAAATGCTGATGTTGTGACATGGCCATGGAAATGCTGATACTTTGTAGGTATATGAGTAAGGTGTGTGCTGTGAGTGAAGCCCGAAGTTGAAAGAATCGTCAGGGGACACAGATTAAATAATTATCCAATTTAAACAAGGCCTGTCAGAGTTACGGCTGTAGTGTACCAGTATTTTGGCCTTGTATATCTAGTTTATAACCCAAGAAACATAACGTGGACAACACATGATGATTGGATGGAGCTCGGTTGTTATGGCCTGTCATGGTCCAGGAAATAAGGGCTGAAAATAGGGAAGAATAGCATAAATATTTCTGAATATTTTATTTTTCCTTTCTTTCATCTGCGAAGTGACTGGAAGCATTCAGAACTTGAAATAGTCTGAGACAGAAATTTAACATTTTTACTGAAATATAATCTGCTGATAATTGTGCTGAGCCATATTTTCAAAGGGAGTTGACTAGTCAAGCAAAATATTGAAAATGACATATTTGATATTGTAAAATTTATCTTCATTAATGCAAGGACTGCTGTGGGCTGCAGTGTGAGGCAGCTGGAGGATGGGAGGTTTACGTGAATTGTAAAGTGACTGCTTTTTATTTTTCTAACTCTCCTTCATTTGAAGAATGAGGTTACTCATGAGCCAATGAATCCATGCAAAGAAATTGTTCATACAATGAAATGTTTTAGTGCGTCCTTCAGTAAGATCTCAGATGCGGGGAAAAATGCAAATCTTTATTTTCATTCAGAAAATTACAAACACATATTTGATGAACCAGTGTAATTTTTATCACAGTACTTGTGGGAGAATACACTTTAATGTTGTGATTTCTGGCATGCTTGTACATGTGCTGGAGGCAATGCAGTTCTAAGGGTTGAGACAGTGGCCATGCATCACCCTTTTATGATTGATATATGTCCTATAGGTGTATGAAAAACTTGCCTAATGTAAAATAAGTCACAGATTTATAGCAAGTATCCTTCCAGCCTATTGCAAAATAGATTTAACACACACACAATTTCACATTATGCTTATTTTTGAAATGTTACTGTACCGATTAATAGGAAGTAAAATATTTAAACAATAGTAAATATATATAGTATGTGAGGATATCACTACAAAATAGTTAATCATTTCAGTCAGTTGTCAGTTCTCCTTAACAAAAAAAAATCTACTTTGAAAGTAATGCTTGTATGGTGCGTGATGTGAATTTATTGTGAAGTTCCATATAGTGTATCTGGTTTTGGCTGTGTGTGTCTATGGGGCATCAGCGAAAGGATCGAATTTGGTACATCTCTCATTTGCAGGTAGCAGTTTAAAAAAAAAATCAATTTTGACATTTCTGGATGTATTGCGCCACGATTAATTAGATGGTTTTCATTAGCTTGCAGAACAAAACGTCAGCCTCATTTTTAATGAAACATAGTCACGAAAAATAAAGTGGAAAGCAATGCAATTTTAGTAAAAACAAATCTTATTTTCTGAAGAGTTGTAGGAGACGTGCAGGCTTGATAAAGTAAAGGGATATGTTTATGTACCTCAAGAAAGGCTTCATAATTTCATAAACTCTTCATATATTTTGAATCTATTTATCAAATAGTACAGATTTTAAATGTGGTCATTATGGGGTTGATTTTTTATTTTAAAGCATTTCTCTCTCCACAGGGCTATTTGCAGGATGTGTTTTCATGAAAATGGCCCCAGTGGAGGTGACATGGTTGGACAAACTCTTTGTTGTGGATGGAAATTTGAGCTACATTTTAAAACCACTGCAATCACAGTCCTCCTTCTTCTTAGGCAGTCCCTCGGAACTGAGGATGACTTGCTTCCACATTAAAAATGAGTTCGCAGGTGACTGATGAGTCCAATGCAGGACCTACAGTCTCTGTCACAGGTGGGGCAGACGGTAGTTGAAGGGGCGGGTGGGTGGGGTGCTTGAGTTAACGTGCGCTCATTGCGGTGCCTGCGCTTGGCTTCCGCTTGCTCCCGGCGAAGAGACTCGAGGTGTTCGGCGCCTTCCCGGATGCTTCTCCTCCACTTTGTGCAGTCTTGGGCCAGGGAATCCCAGGTGTCGGTGGGGATGTTACACTTTTTCAAGGAGGCTTTGAGGGTGTCCTTGAAGCGTTTCCTCTGCCCACCTGGGGCTCTCTTGCCGTGCCGGAGCTCCGAGTAGAGCGCTTGTTTTGGGAGTCTCGTATCGGGCATGCAGACAATGTGACCCATCCATCGGAGCTGATCGAGCGTGGTCAAAGCTTCGATGCTGGGGATGTTGGCCTGAGCAAGAACACTGACGTTGGTGCGCCTATCCTGCCAATGGATTTGCAGGATCTTGCAGAGGCAGCATTGGTGGTACCTCTCCAGTGCTTTGAGGTGCCTGCTGTACATGGTCCATGTCTCTGAGGCATACAGCAAGGCGGGTCACAGTCCATTGATAAAGTGATGAGGCATTTGTTTTTTTTTATTGAAATAGCCCAACTCACTGGTAGTACTAGGTCAAAATCTACATTAAAAAAAAAAGTTTGGCAAGTTACAATCTCTGACATTTTCAGCCTAGTTTCCACCTTTCTTGAGGCTACTGGGCTTCACTTTGTGGTCTTCAAACCATTAACCACTTGTTATGATCAAATCGTTTATATACAGAAGCAAATTTAAGAGAAGAATTTTAAGGGGCACTGAAAATAAAATGACAATTTTGAGAAATCTACAACTTTCCCACAATATAAAAGCAACATACAGAAGAAGTTTGGAAGAATACCATTAAAAAAAATATATAGCCCTATGTTTTTGAATTTAAGTGGAGAAATATATGCAGTGTTACTAAGTTTTTTTATGCTTATAAATAAAGATTGTATTCTCAAAATGGCAGTTTCAGTTGAAATTTACTCTATTAAAGTTAATGCAACTAATGCAGGCCACTCTTTTCACATTAGGCACTTTTCTCAGATTCAAGATCTCACCCTTGGTGAACCCTCACATCCTATAACCTGTAGTGTGCCTTTACCAGCTTAATATGAAGGTATTGTTTAGCTATCCAGAAAACCTTTGTTACTGTATTTCAGCTAGTATTTGTGTCCTCACATAATTTCCCTGGTTTTTGGGGGATAGTAGAATAAACACTTCAGTAGACCATGGCTTAGCTTATAAAATACCAAACAGATTTATTAAGCAATAAATGGATATTTGAACAAAAGCAATGACACACTGTAGATTTACATTAGTTACTGATTTAACGGTCCCTTCTTGGAAGATAGAAAAAATAAGAGTCACTTCTGCTGTGCTAAGCCACCATGTAAAGGTTAATCTTCAGGTAACCTTGTGCCTGTTCCAGATTACACTGCAGTAATATATAACAGTGGTGGCAGAATAAGATGGGACAGAATATTATACACAGACAAACAGGCTAATGAAATTGTTTAATTTTAAGCTAAACTGAGCAGTAGAAAATAGCAATACGGTAGTTAAAAATGTTTACAGGGGCTCAAAGATGTAGACACAGAGCTAGAATTAGTCTGTTTGGCTGCATAGGAAAAATCAAAAGAACATACACACCAACTCGAAGCGCTGCAACTGAAGGCAGCAAAGGAACAAGTTGAGAAGAAGCAGGAACACTACAAATTTGTTGCAAAGGAACAGGAGAATCAGAAACAACCTATAGAGGTTCTGTATAAACACGAGGCAGATGAAAAAAGGGACACTGCCAACATGTTTTTCAACTGGCAGAGACAGTGTATAAACACTTCCAAGTTCAGCAAGTGTGGGTGCACTTGGTCTAGCCTATAATTCTATATGGAATAATTTTACTAAATCCAATCTGATACCAAATTTTGAAGAAGGGGACAATATAAATGGATTCATAAGAGCATTTGAATTATTAGCCAAACTACCATAAGTGGAACATTCATTATGTGGGAATCATGGTGGTGAATTCTCGTCTTTCCATTTTACAACTCAACTGTTACTGCACTGCCACCAGTTAAAAGATGTCTGCTTCTGGTTCAGATTTGGATCTGGTTGATCTTAAGTTAGGAAACAAATACATGTATAATTTGCTGTGGCTGAAAGATATAACCCCGTGCTTCATGCATCTATATTTTGCAGTAAATCTACGTGCAGTAAGTTGAGTACATGCCATTAGCAAAAGAAGCTTTATTTCTACAGGAAAAGTACCTATATATAAATGGGCCCAATTCTGACTTTAACTAGCTGATTACAACATAAGGAATCTTTCAAACTGTTTCAGTACTTTGAACTTCCTTGTGCACATGCTCAGAACCAAACATTTCTCCTTTCTATATGAGTAATAGGTTTCTGGGAGGCTATATGAAATGTTAAAACTTTGATTGGTTGTCAGGTGCTGTCTCCGAGGTCATCATTCACCTCTAAACTAATAAACTATTGGAAAGTTACCCAAAGCTCTGATTCTGTCCTGTTCATTTCCTCTTATGACAGGACACTTAATAATTTATGATAGGATTGACCTTTTGTTCCTTGTAACAGTATGGCCTTAACCCTAGAATTACCACATCATAGAGGCCACACTGATTCTCTAGATATCCTTTAGCCTGTAATTCTATCTACCTGTGGATTTTATATAGGTTATTTTGAAATCACCTGGATAATGTTAAAAAGGAATCATCCCAATTCTAATAAATAGTATTGTTTTGCTTAAGTATTTTCTTACTGTTTTATTCTTTCTTTAAGCTGCATTTCAAATGTATTTTGCATGCAACTCCTTGCCAAAAATATGTCGTGCTGCATTACTTTATTAGGATTTGCATTCTAGCCAGGGATCTTAGCCAATTTATTCAGCCCACAGGATTATTCTTTAAAGGAAGTTCAATAGTACTAGTTTAAAGATTTGCAGCAACTAAAGGAAAAAGGTGCAATTCAAAGGCTGAAGCCTCACTGAAGTGACAGCTGCATGGCAATTCAATTAACCAAACCATCGGGATATCAGAGGCTGTGCCTGTACACTGCACCTTAACTCTCACTTATTAAGTACGACTCCAACCAATATTTTGCTTAGGTGACAAACCTATGGTTTCAATAAGAAGCTGTTGGCAGGGATTGTAGTGTATGTGCCTTTAAGAGCCCCATGTGTACTGTAATGCCGGTAATGGCCACTTGGGCTATATAAGCCTGTATATTGTGTTGTATCAGTTAGTTCCCCTCCAGACTTTGTTTAGTAAACACCTATGAAACCAACTCCTGTCTTCAGTGTCTCTATCAACACACAGACACAACAGTGGCGACGAATTGGAAACGGACTTACCTGCAATTCGGCAGCACCTCAAGGACATCGATTCCTCTGGCGTCCAAAGTTGAAGAAAAATCAAGAAAAAAAAGAAGCTGTGGTTTCACCAGCTAGCCAAGCTGGTGGCAGGTACTGCAATAATCCTTCCTGGGCGTCGGGCTGGGGCTCCAGCGGCTGGCTCTACAGCTAGGCCAAGCAGCGAAAGCGGAGGCAAGCAGTAACAGACGGGGAGGGAGCACTCAGGAGACGGCCGGCGCTGCAAGCAGGTCGGCGTTCAGACCTAGAGAGAGAGTCCGGTGGGAACGAGTCTCCAACTGTAAATAAATAAATAAAAAGAACGGAAACCGTGGGAAACAGCGTTGTCATCGGCAGCAGCGGCGGTGAAGCGCGGGAAGCGCCATTTTTTTTCTAGGATGCCTAAGTCTGGCAATATTGATGCTTTTGATAACAAGATAGAGGATTGGACCACATATGTGGAAAGAGTGGAGGTATATTGCACCGCAAATGGAATAGAAGATGAAAAAAAAGCTTCAGTACTTCTAAATCTAATGGGCGCAAAGACATATAAGCTGTTACTAAACTTAATCACTCCAGTCGAACCGATGGACAAGAATTTTAAGGAGATTGTTGATACCCTACACTGCCAATTCGGGGCAGGACTGGCAAATATGGTCCTTAATACTGTGATGGTTTTTTCCGTGGTGGTGGAGGACATCTTTATTACCTCCGGCCACTTGGAGTGTGCATCAACCGCGATTAAGAACATTGAGTCCATAAATGGACCAGCAAAGTCAATGTGTACCCTTTGCCAGGGAGATGAGGGCCACTCCCATGGATGTAGAGGGGCTTGGGGTGGAGCGTTTTGGACCTTCTGGCATCCTAGGCAGCTCTTGGTCATTTCTTCGATGTCTCCATCGATACCTGGCCACCATACAAACGCCCTGGCTAGGTTCTTCATTTTCACTCCACCCAGATGCCCCTCGTGAAGCTCCTTTAGAACTTTATCCTGGAGTTTGGGTGGAATCACCACTCTGGATCCACACATCAAGGTTCCTCGGCACACTGACAGCTGTTCTCTTCTTTGCGAGAATGCTGGCAACAGTGGTTTGCCACAGACAAAAATTTACCTTGTTGACTGACCATCAACCCCTCATCTCCATATTCAACCCTAAAAAGGGTGTTCCCATTATGACAGCGCAAAGGCTACAGAGGTGGTCCATTTTTCTAGGGGCACACCAATACAACATAGAATACAAAGGATCAAAACAGCATTGGAATGCTGACGGGTTATCGCGCCTACCGTTGCCAACGGTAGAAGAAGCACCTACCGTAGACCCAGTGGAGATTTTCCACTCTACCATAGTCGAATGACTACCAGTAACAAATTCTGCCATTGAAAGGGAAACTAGAAATGACCCGACTCTCTCACGAGTCTACGATTTAACAGTGAAGGGATGGCCAGCACATGGCGAACCACTGTTGCCAGCATTCTCGCAAAGAAGAGAACAGCTGTCAGTGTGCCGAGGAACCTTGATGTGTGGATCCAGAGTGGTGATTCCACCCAAACTCCAGGATAAGGTTCTAAAGGAGCTTCACGAGGGGCATCTGGGTGGAGTGAAAATGAAGAACCTAGCCAGGGCGTTTGTATGGTGGCCAGGTATCGATGGAGACATCGAAGAAATGACCAAGAGCTGCCTAGGATGCCAGAAGGTCCAAAACGCTCCACCCCAAGCCCCTCTACATCCATGGGAGTGGCCCTCATCTCCCTGGCAAAGGGTACACATCGACTTTGCTGGTCCATTTATGGACTCAATGTTCTTAATCGTGGTTGATGCACACTCCAAGTGGCCGGAGGTAATAAAGATGTCCTCCACCACCACGGAAAAAACCATCACAGTATTAAGGACCATATTTGCCAGGAATGGGCTGCCGGAACAGATCTGTTCTGATAATGGACTGCAATTTGTGTCCGAAGAATTCAGGAAGTTCTTAAAAAACAATGGGGTTAAGCACTACACGTCCGCTCCATACCATCCCGCCACCAATGGATTGGCTGAAAGGTTTGTCCAGACCTTCAAGAAGGCCATAAAGGCCATGGGTAATGAAGACATAAAACTTCAGCACAAGGTGGATAACTTCTTGTTCGCATACAGGAATGCAACACATATGGTTACAAACCAAACTCCCGCCATGATGTTCTTCAATAGAAGCCTAAGATGCCGGCTGGATTTGATCAAGCCCAACATCAGAAGGGACGTGGAGAACCGGCAATTTCAAGGCATGAATGAAAGGCCAACTAGAACCTTCCAGATAGGTCAACAAGTTTTGGCCCGGGACTACCGTACCGAGAAATGGCAGCCTGGAACTATCTGCACATAACTAGGACCGCTGATGTATACCGTGGACATCGGAGAAAGCATAATAAGGCGCCATGCTGACCAAATCATAGAGTCATCCGAAAAGGGACAACCTACACCACAACTCTATACGCCTAACAATGAAGTAGAGATACCCATATCTACCTCCGATCCGGTGATACTGGAACCCGATGAACCCGACACTGGCATTCAAGCTGAATCACCCTTGCCAAAAGAACCTACTACACCACCAGAAACTACTACACCACCGAGGCGTTATCCGGACCGAGTCAGGAAGCCTCCAGAGAGACTGACTTATAATTAATTAACTGCAGCAATGTGTGGATTATTTTTCTTGTAACATGTAATTAATAATTACTTAAAATATTATGCACTGGTTGGCTAAAAGGGGAGGAATTGTAGTGTATGTGCCTTTAAGAGCCCCATGTGTACTGTAATGCTGGTAATGGCCACTCAGGCTATATAAGCCTGTATATTGTGTTGTATCAGTTAGTTCCCCTCCAGACTTTGTTTAGTAAACACCTATGAAACCAACTCCTGTCTTCAGTGTCTCTATCAACACACAGACACAACAGGGATAACCAGTTCAGCTGCCAAAGAACTGTTCTTTGCTTTCTGGTGCGCTAAGTGAAATTATTTACACGGTCATTCAATTATAAAGTGTTTTCCTAACAGTTCAGTATTGCTAAATTAAAATTAAAATCAATGCTACCAGATTGGATTTGAAAAAAAAAATCTTGAAAATGAAATGATTTAAAACTGATTATGATTTTATATATTTTCAAACTCCTTGATCAAAGTGGTAATGTAGTATATAAAGCACAAATCTGTTATAATAGTTAATTAGTACCTAGAGGCATATAGCAGTGTGTAATTTATTTATGATTTCAATGATGTGATGATTAGTGTTTTCTATTCAATTAATATTAAAATTTGAAAGTGTTAATGTCAGAATGTGGCTAAGAGACCTAAATCCTGACTAAAAAAATGTAAACACAGTTGTTAAGCACCATTGTCATTCTGAATGGTTTGTGAACATAGACATTTTGCTTTTTAATTGGATGGGTATCCAGTGAACTTGTAGTTGAGGGAAAGGATATTGGGGTGGAATCCAATTTCTGCCCCTTAATTGCTGCATCAAAACCCTCTGAAGGGGCAGTAGGTGCTTTTTGCACCACTCTCCCTCCATCCCGGCATCACTTTTGGGAGTTCGTACTACAGGATCCCAGCTTCTCTTTGAAATCTGATCAGTATGGCCAGCAGTATGCACACTACCTGGTGCACAGGATTGTGTGTGGGTCCCACAATGCTGTATTCAAATAGCAGTCCATCGCATCAGATATTAATTGCCTTTTGAATATGGGGCCACCTGCATGGGCACATCAGAAAAGGCCAGTGAATCCCTGAATATAATTGGCCAGACTGACCTGTGACCTAGGGCCCTCTCCCCACTGATTAGCGGCAAGTTAGCACTCAAAAATCCAGCCGGGTCCATGTGGTGGGTGTCCCAGTAGCGCCAGCACTGATGTGGGCATCCACCTCTAATATATTTAAGAAGCCCTGTCTCATGGATTTGGGATGGAGTTAGAGTGAAGCCAGTGGAGTTCTGACAAAAGGTCATCGACCCGAAACGTTGGCCCAGAAATTCAGGTCGGGGCTTCCCGCGGGTGCAAGCCCCCGACCTGCACTTACCTTGCGCGCCGGCCGTTGAGCTGTGGGCCCCCGTGGAATTCCGATCCGGGGCCTGGTCCAGCTGCCAGCGCGCAGTGCTTGCGTATCCCAGGGGCGCAGTTAGTTCGATGCGTCCCCTGGGAGCACGTGGGCATGGGGAGCCAATCGGAGCAGGGAATGCTTCATTCATAAGATTGACAGGAAGAGCTGTCAAAACTTATAAATACTATAGCCCCAAAACAGCACTACATCTTCAAATAAATTTTTTTTAAATCACATTTTTTAAATAAACTATAAATTACATGAAATAACTATTTTAAACAATAATTTAAATTTTTGAAATTTTTTTTAAAATTTTCTAACGGGGCTAAAAATAAACTTACCTTGCTTTAAAGTATTTAAAAATAATAAACCTGTGGAAAAAATGTTTTAATTTTAATTAATTCACCACTTACCTTGTAAAAAGCAGGCCTTACGCCTGCTTTTTAAATGTGTAACTTCTGGAGACTTACCCTCCCGGGAAAACCTGTAAAAAAAACCCTAAGTTCGATGCTCCTGCGCACGTGTTCGAACTCTGAACCCCTTCTTTCAGGGGAACGGAAGTGCCGGTTTCCCACGCATGCGCAGTGCATGCAGGAAACCGGCACTTCCATTGGGCCTACGCGTGAGTACCCCGTGCGTACTCACCTGTGGAGACCCGAATTTCTGGGCCGTTAACTCTGTTTCTCTCTCCACAGATGCTGCCTGACCTGCTGAGTGTTTCCAGCATTTTCTGTTTATATTTCAGATTTCCAGTATATGCAGTATTTTGTTTTAGTTACAGTGAAGCCACAATGACGAGCAGGAGTGTCACACTGCCACATTTCTGATGGTGTACTAGTGCCACTAGAATTTTTAGGCTGTACAGTTTAAGACTATATATTATGTAGTGACTTGTATCCCCAGCAGAGGAAGCCAACTCCTGGAGGCAATGATGCCATTCATTTGGTATACTGTTGTCTGCGGGATAGAGAATCAACAAAGCTGTTGAATAAAGACAGATGCATAGATCTTGTGAAAGGGGTGATTCATGTCATCTACCATAATTGTACATTGTGATATACAGAAGAGGTCAGCTGTGACTGCAGAAGGAGATGGATGTAGATTCACAAGGAATGTGTCTTATTACAGAAAGTTAGGTCTGGTGTGATTGGTGTACGTGATTCTGAGGATGCTAGAAATGAGGATGAGTTATTTGGTAATGAGGAGCCAATGACCGTAGACCTGACAGAATAGACAGACACTATTCCAATTTGCGAGAATCCACTGAAAATGGAAGACTTCCAGTATACCTGGGGGATTATACGGTGAACTAAAAGTTTACGAAATGACACCAACAATGCTTTGATATGACATTGTAATTGTTTATGATTTCCAAGTCAGTGTGTTTGGTAGTTAAGTTTTGTTATTGTTGACATTTTAACTTTTTTTGAAGAAAAGGAGGGGTGTAAGGGGTTATTCAAAAAGTTGAAACATAGCTGCTCGTTAAAGAGACATCGCGGGTGAAATTTAACTGGGCAGGAGCACAAAATGGTGGTAGCGGAGCAGCCACCCGTTATATATCCTGGCAAATTTTCCTTTAAATTGACTTCAATGTCTAACAGGTGGCCAATCCACTACCGCCTGCTTTGTCCCGAAGTTGAATCCCGCCCCCACCACATTCATATTGTGTAAGGAATGATCTCTCTTCAATTTTGTTTGAATCCAGTTCCTACATTACAATGTGGCTGTGCATTGATGCAAAATTACTTTACTTGGTAACTGTTTAAACTGGTGCTGCTTTCATGAAAAAGGTTTTAACCCGTCTTGGAAGGGAGAGAGAAGAACCATGCATCATTTAAGAAAGAGGATGGCACCTGCAAGTGACAACTAATATATTTCAACATAATGCGTTTTGAAAATAAACAAACAAACAGAAGGTTTATCAAATATTTTTTCATAAAGAATGTGCTCCTTCATTGGCATTGGCAGAAAGTCTTATTACAATAACCTAAATTTGGAATTTTTGTTTCAAATGTTTGTTTCGTTAGTTTACATTTATACATCCAATTATATGCTGCTATGTTGTTGTTGCACAAAATTCAATAAATGAACATGTTGCAATGTTTAATAGCATATAAATTATAGTTTTGTTCCTTCCACACTGCAATTTAAATCTCTCTATTGACTGACCGATACACAGGAAAAGGAGTAGGCCATTTAACCCCTCGAGCCTGTTCTGCCATTCAATTAGACCTTGGCTGATCTGTACCTCAACTACATTTACCTGCCTTTGATCCATATCCCATGATACCCTTACCTAATAAAAATTGATCGATCTCAGTCTGTCACTTGTTAGCCTAAATTTTCTGATCAGTGTTAATTTAACATCAGTGTTGATCTATTTATCATAATTGGGTTAATGCCAGCGTTACAATAACACCAATCAGAAAATTTAGGCTTCTCTCTCCTCCTTTCTTTTCCATCTCTCCCCCCCACGTTCCCATTCCTATTGCAGGTGGTGAAATTTAAAAATATGATTGCTCAGATGATGTGTGCCTCCGCTGCAGCTGGAAGTCAAGTACATATGCAAACTTTTGTAAAACGTTTTACTTAAATGTGCAATATTGACCAGTTAGTGGTGTTTTCTAAGTTGTCAAACAGTCTGAATGATTGTGTGTTCTCATCATGGCTGAAATATTCACCCTCCATCTTCAGAACAGCTGTCATCCTGCTTTAAGAATGTTAACTTATAGCCCCTATGTGTTCTTGATTTCCACAGTGGTAGGAGACAGTGTATGTGTGTGTCTCTCTCTTCCTTTCTCTCTCTCGTCAGCCAGCCAACAAGCTTTCTAGTTATTTGATTAGATTTTGTAACATTTTATTTGGTGCCGTGGCATAAATGACAGCCTTTAGCGTTTAAATTAAAAAGAAATTGAGAACTAACATTTAAATATAATGGTGTAGGAACTGAGGTTCCTAGCCGAAGAATTGAGATCGACTCAGAAAATCAAAAACAATAAAATTTAATGAACAAACGAAGCTGTACAGGAAACTGTAGGATACAATGCAAATAGGTCTGGTCTGCTTGAAAGCCTCTCTGGAAACTGCTAGAAGGTTCTGAGCTCAACTGCTAGAAGGTTCCGAGCTCAACTGCTAGCAGGTTCCGAGCTCTACTGCTAGAAGGTTCCGAACTCTGATGTCATGACGTCATCACGTTCTTCCCGCCGTTGAGAGATCACGTGATGGATGGCATGACATCATCACACGGAGTACAGGAAAGAAGCCCTAGTAGTTAACAGATACATTAAAGGTGCAGCCCCCAGCTGTACTACATTGTTGTAAAAGGAATTATATACAATTGTCCGTAATCCTCTGGTGGTTCCGCCACATGCGCCCCCCCAGAATTGCTTTTAACAGAGAAGGTAAGGCGAGCAGGGGGTCTGACGAGTCTGTCCGACCGACTGCGATACCCCGGCAGCTGGAACGGAGCGCTAGAAGACGAACTGGCCGTTGGCTGTGGTTGGGATGACGCCGCAGGCGGAGGAGAAGAAGAGGCTGGCTGTGGTCAACCCGGTGAGGCGGTCACTGGCGACTTGGCGGATGACTGTGGCTGTACTGGACCGGCAGTTGACGGTGGACGACCACGACGAGGCGGCTGAGCGGTGACGACTGGTTCGCTCAGATCCAGATGCGCCGGTTTCAACCGGTCGATGGAGATGTGGTCAGGCTTACCGCCAACGTCGACTGTGAAGGACTTGTCATCTGACGAGATGACGTGGAACAGACCTGTGTAAGGCGGTTTGAGCGGGTTTTTGCGAGCATCCTGCCGAATGAACACGTATTCTGCGCTCTTAAGATCCACCGGGACATGGGAGCGCTGCAGGTCATGATGCGACGTCGGCACTGGGATGAAATTCCTAGCCACTTCCTGGTAGCTGACGAGCTGCTGAGCTGGGGACCAGGGTACCGTGTGAGGAGGAAGAAAATCGCCAGGCACTCTGAGTGGTTGGCCGTAAACCAGCTGTGCTGAAGAAGAATGCAGGTCGTCCTTAGGCGCCGTGCGAAGACCTAGCAGAACCCAAGGGAGCCTGTCCACCCAACTAGGCCCACGGAGACTAGCACGCAGTGCGGCTTTAAGGGACCTGTGGAATCTTTCACACAGACCGTTTGCCTGTGGATGGTAGGCAGTGGTACGATGAAGCTTGGTGCCCAAACCTTGAGCTACGGCGTTCCCAAGCTCAGAGGTAAATTGAGGCCCCCGGTCGGAGGAGATGTCAGCCGGTACCCCGAACCGAGCTACCCACGACGAGATGAAGGCTCTGGAGACGTCTGCCACTGTGGTGGCAACCAAAGGAATTGCCTCTGGCCACCTGGTGGTGCGGTCTACCACGGTGAGGATGTGAGTGTACCCGCGAGAGGAAGGGAGAGGACCAAGCAGGCCCATGTGCACATGGTCAAATCGACGCTCCAGAACCGGAAAAGTGGCGATTGGGGCCTTAACATGGCGTTGTATCTTGGACTTCTGGCAACTCACGCAGGTATTGGTCCAGTCACGGACGTCGAGATGCATGCCCTTCCAGATGAATTTCTTTGCCATGAGTCGTTGTGACGCTCTCATGTCAGGGTGTGACAACCCATGGATAGTGTCAAAAATTCTCCTGCGCCATTCGACTGGAACGATTGGACATGGGACCCCCATCGAGATGTCACACAGGAGTGTGCTCCCTGCGGCCTGGAAACTGACATCAGCCACTTGTAAGCTGGAAGGTGCGGTCCGGTATGCCTGCACTTCAGGGTCTGCCTTCTGTTCTTTTGCCAAACCAACATAGTCGACTCCCAGGTGTACTGCGTGGAGCTGGGCACGGGAGAGACAATCCACCACAAGGTTGTCTTTGCTCAAGACATGTTGTATGTCAGTTGTAAATTCAGATATGTACGTAAGATGACGTTATTGCCGTGCCGACCATGGTTCCGCTGTCTTGGCCATCGCAAAAGTAAGTGGCTTGTGGTCTACAAAAGCCGTGAATGGGCGTCCTTCCAGTAGGAAGCGAAAATGGTGGATGGCCAGAAACAATGCCAACAACTCCCTATCAAAAGTATTATACTTGCGTTCGTTCTTCCGCAATTGGCGGCTGAAGAAAGCCAGTGGTTGCCATGTGCCATTGACCCACTGCTCCTGTACTGCCCCGATGGCATAATCAGATGCGTCGGTGGTAAGGGTAATGGTTGCGCCCGGAAGGGGATGTGTCAACATGGTCGCAGCAGCCAAAGCGTTCTTAGTGTCGAGGAAAGCCTGGTCCATCTGGGGTGTCCAATCGATCGGGTCTTTGCCCGATTTACCTCTGAGGGTCTCGTACAAAGGTTGCATCAATAATGCTGCCTTGGGGACGAACCGATGATAAAAATTGACCATTCCCAGAAATTCCTGGAGGGCCCTGACGGTCTGAGGAAGAGGGAACGAGGTGACTGCTTCCACCTTCGTGGCCAGCGGGACGGCGCCTTCTGAGGTGATTCTGTGTCCCAGGAAATCAATGCTGTGCAACCCAAACTGGCACTTGGCCGGGTTGATATTAAGGCCATGTTGGCTGAGACGAGAAAAAAGGGCACGCAAGTGCGTAATGTGTTCTTTCATGCTGTTACTGGCAATAAGGATGTCATCTAGGTAGACGAAGATGAAGGGCAGATCGTGCAACACGGAATCCATGAGACGTTGGAAGGCTTGTGCTGCATTCTTCAGCCCAAACGGCATACGAAGGAACTCAAAGAGCCCGAAAGGTGTGATGACGGCAGTTTTGGGGACGTCCTGAGGATGCACGGGCACTTGATGATAACCTCGGACGAGGTCTACTTTGGAAAAGATGGAATTCCCTGCCAGATGGGCCGAAAAATCCTGAATGTGAGGAATTGGGTGTGGTAGCCTCATTCAGGCGTCTGTAGTTGCCGCATGGTCGCCATCCGCCGCCCGGCTTAGGAACAATGTGTAATGGCGAGGACCAAGGACTATTCAAACGTCGAATAATACCCAGGCGTTCCATTATATGGAACTCCGCCTTGGTGGCCGCGAGTTTACCAGGTTCCAGCCTTCGAGCTCTCGCATAAACGGGGGATCCTGTTGTGGTAATGTGGTGCGCCACACCATGCCTTGTGACTGAAGAAGAAAATGTGGGCCTGGTGAGCTCAGGGAACTCACTGAGAAGACGAGAGAACTCATTTGGAGATGGGACTGCACAGGCAACTGACCAAGACATCGTGGTGCTTCGGTGGCAGGGGACCGAGTGAAAAGTGGAGCACTGATTAGCCGGCAGTGTCGGACGTCGACGAGAAACCCGTTTGCGCAGAAGAAATCTGCCCCCAGGATGGCCTGTGAGACTTTCGCCGTGATGAACTCCCAAACAAAACGTTGGCCGCCAAAACTCAACTGGACCCTACGCTTTCCAAACGTGCGAATGGCCGCACCATTGGCTGCCTCGAGGGGGGGACCTTGACCGCCGGATTGAAGATCTAGCTTCGACGCTGGTAGGATACTGCACTGGGAGCCAGTATCACAGAGAAAACGTCGCCCTGACAGGGAGTCTGTAATGTATAGGAGTTTCCCTGTGGACCCGACGGCCATCGCAACTCCGGCGCGTCCCTTAGGCCTTATTGATCTTCTCAGAAACCGCTGGTTTGAGGTAGGTTTTTTTTGGTGAGAAACTGCAGGGCGGACGGCAATTTCTGGCCTTTGCACCGAAACGAGCGTGGTATGCACACCAGCCTGCAGGAGGAGGAGTCGGATTCGCTCTTGTGGGGGATGAGCGTCTCGTGGCTGCACAAGATTGTTGTGAGACGGTGAATATTTTATCCGCTTCCGTGGCGATTTCAGCACAATCCGTGATCGCGGAATTGGCCAAGGCCGTCTGTACTGGCTCTGATAGTTGACAGAGAAACAGCTCGCGGAACAGAAAACATTGCGATTCCGAGCCCAAAAGCGTGAGCATTTGGCTCATGAGCTCTGAGGGTTTTGAGTCCCCGAGGCCGGGCATGGAGATAAGTCTGCGAGCGCACTCTGACTTGGACAGACCAAAAATCTGCAGTAAATGTGCTTTTAAAGCTTCGTACTTGCCATCGTTCGGTGGACTCTTGAGGAGGCTGATGACCCGCGAGGCCGTGGCGCTGTCGAGGGCGGAGACCATGTGATAATAACGGGTCAAATCCGCTGCTACTCCCCGGATTGCAAATTGGGCTTCCGCCTGGAAAAACCACGCGGCCGGTTATTGCTCCCAAAATTGCGGCAGTTTGAGGGTGACGGCGTTCATGTCCATGATGTAACTTCAACGAAAATTGTTCGAAGAAATCGGGGTCACCAATGTAGGAACTGGGGTTCCTAGCCGAAGAATTGAGATCGACTCAGAAAATCAAAAACAATAAAATTTAATGAACAAACGAAGCTGTACAGGAAACTGTAGGATACAATGCAAATAGGTCTGGTCTGCTTGAAAGCCTCTCTGGAAACTGCTAGAAGGTTCCGAGCTCAACTGTTAGCAGGTTCCGAGCTCAACTGCTAGCAGGTTCCAAGCTCAACTGCTAGCAGGTTCCGAGCTCTACTGCTAGAAGGTTCCGAGCTCTGACGTCATGGCATCATCACGTTCTTCCCGCCATTGAGAGATCACGTGACGGACGGCATGACGTCATCACACGGAGTACAGGAAAGAAGCCCTAGTACAGTTACCAGATACATTAAAGGTGCAGCCTCCAGCTGTACTACATTGCTGTAAAAGGAATTATATACAATCGTCTGTAATCCTCTGGTGGTTCCGCCACAATGGTCTAGAAATGCGGGTCTGCCCATTTTTGGGCGCACGAGACACAGAGGGATGGTGAGGCTCAAGGTGCACCTGATATTGAGCCTCGGGCCTCATTTCCATCGAGTCAGCGAGCTGTGGACAGTAACAGCCAGCTCACCGGTGAAGCAGGATTGAAGATCAGGCTGCTGGGACACCAGCAGCAGCCCTCAGGTAAGTGATGAAGGGAGGGGGACGGAAAGGGGGGCAATTGGGTCGGGAGGTAGTGGTAGTCTGTGTGTGGGGGGCGGGGTAGCATTGACAATCGGAGGATGGAGGATAATCGTTGGTGATAGGTGGTAAAGCGGTGCCCGGCAGTGGCCTATGCTCTTTGAATGCGGGGCTGGAAGCAGCCTCAGGGCTAATCAATTTTGTAGTGGCGGGCTTAAAACTGCCGCTAGGCACCTTATTTGCATGCCTTGGGCACTGCACAGCAATTTTTTTTGGCTATTCAATTTGGCGGGCGGCGCAGTTCTGACTTCTAATGAGCGTGCACTTCCTGCCCTCCATATTGGAGGCTTAGGAGGCCATTTAGCACCTGAAAATAGGCGTCGGGTGGATGAATTTCTAGGGCCATGGCCCTTATGCTGTTGTTATGCCATTATTGTGTGGCAAAAATGGAGGAAATTTCCATTTTATCGCATTTTGGTTCCTTAATGCATCACAGTGCTAAATGCAAATTTCCTCAATCTTTTTAACATTGCAAATCTTACATCCGTCAAAGGCCCTGAAATCAATGCAATATAACATGCCCAAATTTTCAACAGTGTCAGGGTCCTCCACAGTGGCTGGGTGGAAGTTTGCCTCCTCTTCCCAAAGTCTCCACGAGAATTTCAAGGCTGTTGGGTTTAAATATGTAAATGAGGTTAGCAGTGGGACTTTGCAAAATTAAGTGTCCAGTCATAATATGTAGCAAGGCATCTTATAACAGTGAGAGTACCTGGCAATAAAAGAACACTTCAGTGAGGCAATGGAAAGGTATTAAAAGGACAAAGAAACATGCAAATAGCTAAGATGTTGGAAAGATATAGGAAAAGCCTACAACAAGGAAAAAGGTAAGAAAATGGGAGAAATTAAAGAAAGGAAAAAAATAGTTAACAAAGCATTTGTGTCCAGGGCAGCCTTTTCCTTTTCTCTTTTCAGGACTAGAGCTTTCTGTGTACTTCCAAAATGTTCCTGTTTCATTTCAGATCTCCTGCATTCTTTGTACAATTCCCCCATTTTTTTTGGCTTTTGATTTGTGTAAGTCTCTTCTATGTCTATTCATCATTTTAGGTATTTTTATGTCCTTTTGTTCTTTTATTGTCTTTCCATTGATTCACTGAAATTATCTTTTACATTATGTAACAGTTTTCTGTTGCTGTCACCTTTTCTTTCCAATCCTATTAAGATGCTTATCTTATCAGTTCTAATGAAGGTTTACAACCGACATGTTAAGTTTTTCTTCTTGCTGTTCATAAAGTGGAAGTAAATCATAAATATATTAAGGCAGGGATTCAATTACTATAATATTCAGAAAATGGTGAATACGCTTTCTTGTTTCATATTAATACAATATAAATCTGTGATGTGTGGTTGCCACAGTCACAATTCCAAACTGCAGTTCATCTGTGAAATGTTTAATCTGGCATGTGTTCAAATAGTACTGTGGCAATATTGTTAATGGGTCATTTATAGGGTGAAGCTGTATAGCAAAGGTTTAGAAAATTGTGTGAGACTAATCTGAACTCTCTCACCCTCCAATCTACATGGACTGGAAGAGCAAATCAGATTTAGCAATGAATGCAATCAAAAAATAAAGAGGGATTAGAAAAAGGTCATTGTAACAGAAAATTATCAAATAAAATTGTACAAAAACAACTTTGCAGAAAAAAATAGCAACAAAAGAGTACATCAAATAGATTTCAGATCTTTCACAAATAAACATAGAATTCTACACCATTTTCCCAAATTTCATGATCCAGTGGAAGTGGGTTCCACACATTGAGCAAAAGGTAACAATGTTGTTCTCCAGACTATGAAACAAATCGGATCAGTCATTCCCACAAAAGTAATTTAAAGGTTTTGCATATTAAGAAATTCCATATTTTTCCAACTAATGTAATAGTGTAATTGGGTGTCAGTAGAATAGCTAGAGAATTGAATGTACTCAATTTGACCTCGTTCATGACAGATTATTTCTCCTCAGTAACTAAATCCAGAGTTCATACTTACTGCTCTGGTTGACTCAGTAATTTTTGCCATCCACCACATTACTGCTATTGCTGACTTCTACTCCAGGCTTGAATGCTGTTTGAATTTGATTGCCCTCAATGAGAAAGTTTGGCTAGACATTGGCCACAGAAAGCAGGGCTAAAGCATTCTGTCCTGAGGAGTAAACATGAGCAGAATTGGTCCTGTCTCATACAGGTGCACATATCTTCTGCTGATCACAGCACAGAATTGATGGTGACCATGGAGCTTTTTGGGGCTCAAATTAAAGGGAACAATGCAGCAGCAGGTGGAAGTATTTGGAATTAAATGGATCAATAGAATTGTAAGTAAAATGTGGCTTCGTTATGCCTCTTGTATTCAAATGTAACTGCCTTTGGAAGTATTAACAAAATGCATGTATAATGAGGGTGCTTTGCATGAATTCTTTATTAGAATGAAAGCCATGAACAATATATGTCATATCAAAAGCTGTGCATGTAGAGAGTATTATATTGGAAGGCTGCCATATTTTAAACATTCAAAGCTTGAATCGCTGTGGGCTTTTTCACAAGATCACTGGGAAGTTGTGCCATGAGTGTTAATGGTGCATCAGCAAAATGCTTTCCTGAATTCATGGGGGTGACATTCTAAATACTGGAGCTATTCTTTGGAAATTCATTTTAACAGAGTTTCCAAAGCTTAAACGAGGAAAACCCACATCAGAAGACAATGGATTAATTAAAACTTCACACTGCTTACAGCTTCACTGGAACCAATCTGCATAGAAGTAATGTGCCTTTTCCGGCCCATCTTTTTTACCTCTTCAGCTAATTTTTTTTAACATCTGGCATAAACAGAATATATTATGAAGGCGAATGGGATGTGATTTATGTCTCACTCATAGCACTAATCATAACTCAGTCTTGACTTTATCACTTTGGGTTATCAGGTCAGTTCATTGGTGAGATATGTATTGCATCCAACAAATTCACAGATTCACAGAAACCCCACAGTGCAGATAGAGGCCATTTCGGCCCATCGAGCCTGCACCGACACATATCCCACCCGATCCCCGTAACCCCATGTATTTAATCCCCCTAACACTAAGGGTCAATTTATCAAAGCCAATCAACCTAACCTGCACATCTTTGGACTGTGGGAGGAAACCGGAGCACCCGGAAAAAACCCACGCAAACACAGGGAGAATGTGCAAACTCCACACAGACAGTCGCCCGAGGCCGGATTCGAACCCGGGTCCCTGGCGCTGTGAGGCAACAGTGCTAACCACTATGCCACAATGCTTCTCTATTTAAATTACAGTCCCTAAATTGGTTACTTTTAATCCTTTGAGCAATACTATAGTACAAGATTATAACTTTCCAACTTAGTCCTTTTGTGACTGTGCATTTATGTAATATAAACATCCCATACTGATTTCAATCACAGACTTTTATATTACTGTTTTAGTATTTTAATAGTATTTTTTGGGAGCTTAGAGCAAATCATTTTTACAGATGTTGTATGATAGATGGCATCAATGTTTTTAAAGAGCAGAGTAAATGAATCACACTCATTTTCATCACTGACAGTCATACTCTGTATTTCACAGTATAGCAGCCTGTTGACAAAAAAATGTAAACTTTGTTTTCTCAAAGTGACCTGAGCTGATTGAAGAAACAGTAGCTGCAAGTAAAATATTTTGGTTACCTTTATGACCTTGGTGATTTCCAAATAGACCAGGAAGTTGCAAGGTTCAGATCCCTGGGCCTCGATTTTCATTGGGCCGTGAGGTGGGCGGGGGGTTAAATATCACAAAAAATGGCGGGCGGGACCCCCCCCCCCACCCTGCCTGGTTCCTGAATCCGAGCAATTTTAACTCGGGCGTGTCTGATGGTCCCGACTCCGTCCTGCATCCAACAGACGGGACTGATCTTTAAGGCCCTTAATTACCACTAAATGGCCTCTATAATCCTATTTTAACAGGCCCTTGCAACTTTAACCCTTTTCCCACGTAAAACACGCCTGGTGGGAATCACGAATGTGAAACCAGGCGGAAGCACTATTGCATTGTGACTTTCAACTGCAGGTCAACCATTAAAGTTGAGATTTGATCAGCCATGATTTGCAGGTGGCAGGACTTCATGGTCTCAGGTCTGGGGCAACTTTTAGAAGGTTTAACCACACCTGTTGAAGGTTGGTGCCTCACACCCATCGCCATTGTGACCTCCTGGGAAACCCCTCTCACCACCTTCACTCAGCGCTTCCTCAACGGAGGCATATACCAGAAGCATGGGAAGCCATTTATTTCCTTCCCATCTGGGCATTAGAGGAGCTCGAGCACCAGCCACGGCACCAGCAGAACTAGGAACAACAGCAGCACCAGCAACAGCAGCTGCAGCAGGAACGCCAGGCTGCTGCTCACCCACCTGAAGCTGCACAGGCCAGAAGGGGCCAGCACCTGGAAGCCCATCGGCGCAGGAGGTACCCCCCCAAACAGGGTCTACAGACGCAGGGTCAGCTACCTCAACATGTCTGAGCAGCAGTGCCAAAGGCAGCTCAGACTTTCGCGACAGGCAGTGACTGACATCTGCGCAATGCTACAGCAAGACCTGCTGTCCAGAGGACCAGGTGGACAACCATTACCAGTGGCCATCAAAGTCACCAGCGCACTCAACTTTTTTGCCTCAGGCTCATTCCAGGAATCAGCAGCAGACATCAGCGGCATCTCCCAGGCGGCCGCACACACTTGCATCACGCAGGTAACCGATGTCCTCGCGCACAATCACATCCATTTCACCAAGGATCGAGCAAGTGTCACGGCGCGAGCGGTTGGATTAGCTAATCTGGCAGACTTTCCAAGGGTGCAGGGCGTCGTTGACTGCACACATGTGGCCCTTAGCGCACCCCATCGCAATCCAGATATTTTTGTCAACCGCAAGGGCTTCCACTCCCTCAACGTTCAGCTGGTGTGTGACCACAAGAAGGAAATTTTGCATGTTTGTGCCATGTACCCTGGCAGTTGCCATGATTCCTTCATACTGCGTAAGTCTAGTGTGCCTTCGCTATTCAGTCCACCAGACCAACTTAACGGATGGCTACTTGGAGACAAGGGCTATCCCCTGAGGACGAACCTAATGATGCCATTGAGGAGGCCAGGCAACGAAGCTGAGGAGCGCTACAACTCCAGCCACATTTCCACCAGATCCATTATCGAACAAACCATCGGCTTGCTGAAGATGCGCTTCAGATGCCTGGATAGATCAGGTGGAGCCCTGCAGTACTCAGCAGCCAGGGTTTCCAGAATTGTCGTGGTTTGCTGTGTACTTCATAACATGGCACAGCGTCGTGGCTTGCAGATTCCTGAGGACCAAGTGGCTCCTTGTAATGTGTGTACCTTTAGGGGGGGAACTACTTTCTACGGCTCATGTATACTGTAGTACCGGCAGTGACCACACCTGTATATAACGCTGAGTAGTAATCTGTTGTTTCAGTTGCAGTTTGAACCACGTTGAGTAAACACCTGTTGTACCATTCTCTGCAGCCCTTTTCTTACTATTACACGGACGTAACAGTGGCGACGGGCAAGTTCGAACCTACCTGCAACTCTGCATCACCTCCCAGGGATTCGCTCCTGGAGAAGAGTGGAAGAAGGTCGAGCCCAGAAGCATGGGCGTCGACCACGGGCAACCGCCCAGTCATCCAGCGGAGATTTGAGCATCGCAGGGGAGGCTGTCGAGAGCTAGGCTTGGCTTTCCAGTCACGGTGGTCCAGCGAAACGGGCTGGCAACAGGTACTGCGCAGACCCTTCCCGGACAGCGACGGGCTAGAGCCCGACCGAGCGGCACAGAAAAAGGCCGAGCAGCGTCGACGGGGGAGAGAGAGAGGGCAGAGTGCACAGGGTGCAGCCGGTGTTCAGGACCGAGCACCGTCAACGGGGGAGAGAGGCGAGAGAGAGCAGAGCGCAGCTGGTGGTCAAGGGCCGAGCAGCGTCAACGGGGGAGAGAGGCGAGAGAGAGCAGAGCGCAGCCGGTGGTCAAGGGCCGAGCAGCGTCAACGGGGGAGAGAGGCGCGCCGGAAAATGCGAGGTGCTGCCATTGCCACGAGGACCGCAGAGAGCGGTGTTGGCAGCAGCGCAGGAGCAGCGCACGAAACCCACAGGGCGTCGCCATTTGCCACGAGGACCGCCGAGAGCGGCGTTGTCAGCAGCACGGGAGACGCCATTTTAAGCCACAGCGGGGAAGAAAGGAAAGCGCGGGAGATGCCATTTTAAGCCAGTCTAACCACACCCAAAAATGCCGAAGAGTGGCAGTATCACAGCGTTCGACAATGAAGTCGAAGATTGGACGACATATGTCGAACGCATAGAAGTATACTGCAAGGCGAATGAAGTGCCAGATGACAAGAAAGCGCTGGTATTGTTGAATTCAATGGGTGCAAAAACCTATGGCTTACTACGAAACCTAGTAACCCCAGAGAAGCCAGTAGAAAAGGATTTTGAAAACATAGTGTCAATCCTACAGGACCACTTAAACCCCACACCGCTGCTGATAGCAGAAAGATTTAAGTTTCACAAAAGGAACCAGCATAAAGATGAAAGTAATGCTGAGTATTTAACGGAACTGCGCAAGCTATCGAAACACTGCCAGTTTGGAACAGGACTAGCAGATACTTTAAGGGACAAGTTTGCGTGTGGGCTTCAAAGTGAAGGAACCCAGAAACGGCTTCTATCAGAAAAGGATCTTACGCTGGACAAGGCTTTCAGCATTGCAGTATCACATGATGCAGCAGCACGGGGCGCTGCAGAGATACAACGGAGACCGCAAGAATATGGCACAAATGAAATGTCATACGGAACAGTGAAGTGCTATCGCTGTGGCAGAACAACACACGACCATAATGATTGCTGGTTGAAGGACAAAGTGTGCAGACAGTGTGGAAAAGTAGGACACACAGCAAGAGTCTGCAGGTCGGGAAAGAAAACCAGCAGCAAGAAATCTCCACAGGAGAAGTACAAGAAGGTGCATAAGGTGACGGAGAGTAGTTCAGATGAACAGAAGAGTGAAACAGACTCCGGAAGCAAAGAGCTGGGTTGTCTGAAACTACATAATGTGATCAAAATGGAGGATCACCAAACTACCTGGGTCACGCTCAAGATAGTAGGAGTCCAAGTGAAAATGGAATTGGACACAGGATCAGCCCTAACAGTCATAAACCGAAGGGACTACAAGCGGCTATTCTCACATATACCCTTGAGAGATACAAAGATTGTCTTGAAGACGTACACGGGGCAAAAAGTCTACCCCAAAGGAAAAATAAGGGTGAACGTTATATATAACGGCAAGGAAACACCAAAAATGGACCTATATGTATTGCCAGATGGAGAACCACCACTACTAGGATGTGAATGGATCCGGAAGATACAGCTAGATTGGCATTCCATACAAGCACTGACTGTAGATGCCAAAAAGGATGACGACGTCACACCTGGACGACTGTCAAAAATGCTAACTGATGCACAAGAAGTGTTCCAGCAGGGACTCGGAACACTAAAAGGCATAACAGTGATGATCAAAATAGAGGAAAATGCAAGCCCAAAGTTTTTTAAGGCCAGACCGGTACCTTATGCGTCCCGCCCAGCCGTCGAAGCAGAGCTTCACGAAGGTCATCTGGGAGGGGTGAAAATGAAAAGCCTTGCTAGGGATATGTGTGGTGGCCGGGGATCGATCAGCAAATTGAGGACCTGACAAAGAGCTGCTCAGGATGCCAGAAGGTCCAAAATGCACCACCACATGCCCCTCTACACCCATGGGAGTGGCCCTCATCTCCATGGCAAACAGGTGCATATTGATTTTGCTGGTCCATTCATGGACTCAATGTTTTTAATGCCGTGGATGCGCACGCGAAATGGCCTGAGGTGATCAAAATGTCCTCCACCACCATGGAGAAAACTATTGCAGTCCTACGGACCATTTTTGCCAGGAACGGCTTGCCAGAGCAGATTTGCTCTGATACGGACCACAGTTTGTGTCCGAAGAGTTTCGAAGATTTAGGAAAAGGAATGGGGTAAGGCATTACACATCCGCCCCATAACATCCAGCCACAAATGGATTGGCTGAGAGGTTCGTACAAACCTTTAAAAAAGCAGTAAAGGCCATGTGCGATGACGACATTCCACTGCAGCATAAGGTGGACAATTTCCTGTTAGCCGACAGAAATGCGACACATGCAGTCACCAACCAGGCCCCGGCCATGATGTTCTTTAACTGAAGGTTGAGATCTCGTCTGGATTTGCTCAGACCAAATGTACGAAGAGATGTTGAGAGTAAGCAATTCCAGCACATCAATGAGAAGCCGACAAGGAGCTTCAATGTAGGGCAACCAGTCTTGGCCCGCGACTACCGAACAGAGAAATGGCAACCAGGAACGATATGCACACGGCAGGGGCCACTAATGTACACAGTGGACGTTGGGGAGAGCATCGTGAGACGCCATGCTGACCAGACCCTAGAGTCACAGGAACGAGTCAACCCTATGCCTCACCCATACGTACCTGGTGATGAACCCGACGTACAGGTGGCATCTACCCCAGAATCATTAGCATCGGAAGCTGATGAACCAACCGACTACAGGGGGCCAGAATCGCCTCCGCACCAAGAGCAAGACACTCGGGAAACGCACTATCCAGAAAGGATCAGGAAGCCTCCCCAAAGACTGAATTTATAAATAGAATATTTTCAGATAATGTTGCATGTTAAAAGTGTTAATTATAATTAGTTGATTTGATTTAATTGTTAAATGAGTGTTATGGTACTGTTAATCTAAAAGGGGAGGAATTGTAATGTATGTACCTTTAAGGGGGGAACTACTTTCTACAGCTCATGCATACTGTAGTACCGGCAGTGGCCACACCTGTATATAATGCTGAGTAGTAATCTGTTGTTTCAGTTGCAGTTTGAACCACGTTGAGTAAACACCTGTTGCACCGTTCTCTGCAGTCCTTTTCTTATTATTACATGGACGTAACACTCCTCACATATCCTCTTTCTCAGAGGAGGAGGAGGACAAAAACGAAGATCCTGCAGAGGCCCATCAACCAGCGGCAGCATTACGCGAGAACCTTGCTGCCTGGGATGCAAGGAACACACTCATCTTGGCCAGATTTGCTTAGCCTAGTCAATCAAACACTTTTGCCTCGCAGCTTCTTACCTGAGCATCGACAATGGCCAAGACCCTGCGGACTCCTAGCTATTTGACCAGCATACTGACAAGTGCAAGTAATCCTAAGCCCTCAATATGAAAGTCCCATTCGTGAAATGACACACGCCACAACTGCAACAGTTGCCATCAGAATTTTTATGTACAAGAACCAACTGATGGCATTTTTACAATAAACACAACATTTCACCCAAGTGACTACCCTTGTGACTACTTGTGCAGAATTTTCCTCTTATGCGTGCTCCTACGTAGTGCTTTCCCTGTGGCTTCAGCAGATGTGGAGGCCCCTTGCTCACTTTCCTGCTGCTCCTGCCTCGACACCTTTGGCTGGTGTCCTCTGGGGTTGCGAGCCTGTGAGGGCTTGTCAACAGTCTGCTGCTCCTGCGGCTGTGCAGGGGTTGAGACGGCTATCTCACTTGGGTGTGGACTCTGGTGGGGCTCTGACCGAGGGCTCTGCAGTGGCATGGAAGTATGAGCACTTGGAGAGGAGCCCCCACTTCCTTGAGGTCTGCCACCAACCTCCCTCTCATGGGTCAGGTCCCCCTCAGCACCTGCAAGTGGCTGGAGAGCACCTTGCTGCACATCAGGGGGGTCATGGGGACCAGTTTCTGCAATGGCAGTCCTACTCAGAAGGACTTCCATGAAGGTCTGGTTTCTCTGTTCAATAGATGCCCATCGCTCCTCAAGAGATGTCATTCTATTCTGAACAATGACCATGTTTTCCATACCCTGGTGACTAAGCTCCTCCATGGCCGTAGCCCTCCTCTCCTCTACTGTAGCCATCCTCTCCTGCACAGTAGCCAGCCTTAACACGGAGGTAGCCATCCTTTCCGTGTTGATGCGTTCATGCGCCAATGACTCCACAAAAAGGCTCTGCTCATGTTCGCTATGGACTCCTCCATTTGCTCCACACTCGCAGCGACCCTAGAGACAAAACCTGCCAGAGACTCCTGCATCTCTGCCTGGAGTTCCATCACCGCTGATATCATGGATGGACCCAGAGGCAGAGGGTCGACATGCTGCTGAGCCAAGCTGGCAGAGTCCTGCACCCTCCGACTAGGACTCTCCACTGCTGTCCCTGTCTCCACAATCTGCTGATGCTCACTTGTGAGCTGTGATACACCAGGTGACAACACTACTCTATGTCCCGATGGTCCCACCGAGGTGTGAGTGTCTGCGCTGGTGCTGGGTGCGCAGAATTCTGCTGACGCTGCGCCCTCAGAGGTTGCAGCTTCCTCTGAGGAGTCTGGCTGCTCAGCCTCTTCTTCCTGGCTAGGGGGGACGGATGCTTGTGATGGTCCTGTGGGGGAGTAAAGGAAAGAGTTACAGATGTGATGCCAAGGCTACATGCACATAGCTTTTTGCAGATGCTCATAAGTCCATCAGTCACAGCTTGACAATCATTATCAGCGACTCATGCAATGTCAAAGAGAGAGATGGGTAACTTTTCTGTCACCAGCTTGCTGTGTTGCACCCGTCTATCCGTCCCCCATGCGCGAATCATCCTCAATACCAATGATTTCCAGGACGGCCTCCTCCCAGGGGGTCAGTTGGGCTATTGAGGGTGGCCCTCCTCCTGTCCTGGCTCGCTCTCTTTTGTTGTGAGCTCTCTTTTCCTGCAATGAGGGAGACACGTGGAGGTTGAGTGAGAATGAAGGAGTGAGTGTAGAGATTGCATAGCATAGATACTTAGAAGGAGACAAAGATGGAGTGAGGTTGCAAGACCAAGGGCCCTCCCTGTGTGTTGTCAGTTGTGTTCAAAGCATCAGAGTGAGAGGGAGTGTGAGGGCTGCATGGTGGAATAGTTATGTGAATGTGAGCATAGAGAGAGAGGGAATGGGTAAGGGTGCACGGATGTCAGTGTTAAGTGGGATGTGGAGGAAGAGATTGGTGAAGCAGAGTGCTGGTTAGGAAAGGCAATGGGGATCAGCTTGAGGGTGATGGGAAATTTATACTCACTTTTCCAGTGCGCTGAAGGTCATGAAATCTTTTCCTGCATGGTGTCCAGGTTCTGCGGGTGACTCCCAAGGAATTGACCTCCTCAGCCACCTGCATCCACACAGCCTTGGTCTGAGTGGGAGGCCTCTTCCTCCTTGATGAAGGGAACAGGACCTCCCTGTTGGCCCTAGCCCCATCCACCAATGCCTGAAGTGCTGCCTCATCAAAGCGAGGTGCTGCTCTTGCCCTCCCACTTGTCATCTCTCCTGCAGGTCCCTCTGACACCAAATGGAGGAAGCTTGGAAGCCTGCAGAAGAAGCAAGGCTTGCTTTGGACCTTAAATGCAGCAGCAATGATGACATCATTGGAGGGGACTTTCAGTCATGAAAAACCCTCTTGCAAAGGCTTCCCACACGTTGGAAATCAATTGGCCAATTGAATTAAAATTGCATCAATCTCCCACATCCATTTAGATTCGTGTGGGAACACGTAATTCGGACAACACGACAACAGCCCGCACCTGAGCTAAAATCACCCCCCTGGCCTGTGCTGAGTTAGCTTATCTCTGCTGGGGTGGGAATAGATGTTCTGAGTGGTCTTGGTGGTCCTGAACTAGAGAGGAGTAAATCAGACATCGTTTCCATTCCTAAGTACAATCCAGCAATACCTTTATGGAAAGGTCACGTTTATTGATGTTGGGTTAGGGCAGAATTGGGCTCACCTGTGAGATTCTTCATGATAAGGATGGTATCAAATTGTTGGAAAAGGCATACAATGTTGCGAAGATTAGTGGTAGGCCAGATGATTGGGGAATTTTTAGAAACCAGCAAAGGACGACTAAAAAAATAATAGAGGGAGAAAATAGATTATGAGAGTAAACTAGCAAGAAATATAAAAACAGACAGTAAGAGCTTCTACAAGTATATAAAAAGGAAGAGCAGCTAAAGTAAACGTTGGTCCCTTAGAGGATGAGACTGGGGAATTAATAATGGGAAACAAGGAAATTGCAGAGACTTTGAACAAATATTTTGTATCTGTCTTCGCGGTAGAAGACACTAAAAGGATCCCAATAATAGTAGATAATCAAGGGGCAAAAGGGAGGGAGGAACTTAAAACAATCACTATCACTAGAGAAAAAGTACGAGGCAAACTAACGGGACTAAAGGCTGACAAGTCCCCTGGACCTGATGGCCTGCATCCTAGGGTCTTAAAAGAAGTGGCTGCAGAGATAGTGAATGCATTGGTTGTAATCTTCCAAAATTCCCTAGATTCTGGAAAGGTCCCAGCAGATTGGAAAACTGCAAATGTAACGCCCCCTATTCAAGAAAGGGGGGAGACAGAAAGCAGGAAACTATAGGCCAGTTAGCCCAACATCTGTCATTGGGAAAATGTTGGAATCTATTATTAAGGGAGTAATAGCAGGACATTTAGAAAATCATAATACAATCAAGCAGAGTCAACATGGTTTTATGAAAGGGAAATCGTGTTTGACAAATTTATTAGAGTTCTTTGAGAATGTAACGAGCAGGGTGGATCAAGGGGAACCAGTAGATGTAGTGTATTTGGATTTCCAAAAGGCATTCGATAAGGTGCCACATAAAAGGTTACTGCACAAGATAAGAGCTCACGGTGTTGGGGGTAATATATTACCATGGATAGAGGATTGGCTAACTAACAGAAAACAGAGGGGGTGATTTTGTGAATGGAGGTGGGACTGCTGCTTGTCGGGTTTCAATCCCGCCTCCATCGAGTTGTGGCCAACCCATGCTATCTTCCCTTGATTGACCTTGTTAAGCCCAGCAGGCTTAGCAGGCCAATTAAGGGGAAACCGGTTGCAGAGCACATCAACGTATGATGTGTCATTTTTGACAGATGAATTGTCATCGTTTGACAGCTCTATGAAGCTGTCAAGTGATGACAATCTCTGCAGTTTGATGAGGTCTTGTATGCAGGACCTCATCAAACTGCAGAGAATGTCACTGTTTGATAGCTTCACAGAGCTGTCAAACGATGACAATTCATCTGTCAAAAATTTTTGACAGATGACACGTCATACTTCTTTTACAGAAATGAGATGTTTGTTGCATATGAGAATGCAACGAATATCTCTCATCTGCAACACGGAGGTGCGAGACTCTCTGCATAGAAACCGACTGAAGCCTGTAGGAAGAAATAAAGGTAAGTACACTTTTACAAACACGTAGGACTTATCTCAGATACTCACCTATACACTCTTGCACCCATCACTCACCTTCACACCAAACTTTTGCAACCCCCCAACCCCCGCAGACCCAGTACTCGTCTCGCTGAGCTGGCTTGTTTTGGAGCCTTTGGGAAGCCCGCACTTGTGAGGTCAAAAAGGGGATAATCCTCTTTTCTGCCTGTTAACTACCTGTTAATAGGCAGTTAATAGGCTTTAATCCCTTCCTGCCTCAAAGGAGACGGGACCCGGCGCAGAACGGCAACCCGCCTCCTGGGAAGATGGCTTGGAGGTGGGTTGGGCCCTCAAATTCTGCCAATTTCCCGACAATCCCACCTCCATACCCGCTTCCTCGGGGCTGAGAAAATTGCCCCAGAGACTTGGGATAAATGGGTAATTTTCAGATTGGCAAACTGTAACTAGTGGGGTGCCACAGGGATCAGTGCTGGGGCCTCAACTATTTACAATCTATATTAATGACTTGGATGAAGGGACCGAGTGCTGTCGATACAAAGATAGGTGGGAAAGCAAGTTGTGAGGGGGACACAAAGGCCGCGAATTTAAAAGCGCTGAAGGGACGGGTTTGGAGACGGGTTTGTTGCGAAAATCGTAGAAATTGGGGGCGGGCTGCGAACCTGCCTCCATCCTGCCTCCACATGACTTTGGGTAGTGTCGGGTTTGCCGCTCCCGAACTGACCCGACACCAAATGATGGGACAGGCTGTTAAGGCAGTTAAAATAGGATTATCCAGGCAGTTAACAGGTCGTTAACTGCCTGGATAATCCTATTTTAAAGGGCTGATCTGAGATTGGAGGTTTTTCAACATGCTGCCCGCCTTCATCAAAACACGTCTGGTGAATTGAGCCGGGTTAACCTAGGACCTGAATTGTTGCCAGCTGCTCGAGCAGCTTAAAAGCGGTCCTGCAATCTCGCATTCTTTCACATGCCACAACTTAGTGGTTTGAGGTTTGGGAAACAGTTTGCAGCTTAACCAACCTTGTGAGTGTTGAGTCTAAAATCCATCTGCTGTGTGACCTCCTTGGAAGACCCTCTGGCCACATTGTCTGAGCGCACACAACCTCCATTCCTTGACTGAGATATATACCAGCGGTATGGGAACCATTTATATCCTCTCATCCTGGTCGTCAGATTCGGAGGAACAGCAGCCGCAGCAGCACCGCAACCAGGCACAGCACCAACAGCAGGAGCACCAACCTTCTCCTCAGCCTCCTGATGTTGCAAAGGGCAGAGGGCGTCAGCGCAGGCCTGTACCTCGCCGCGAAGGCAGTGCTCATGTTAGAGATGGACTCCTCCATTATCTGCAACCTCGCAGTTACCCTGAATGCAAACCCTGTCGGAGACTCCTGCACTTGTTCCTGGAATTCCAGCACCGCTCTCTTTCTGGATTGCCCCAGAGTCACAGGGGGCGATTTTGCTGGCGCTCAGGGGTCGGGTTTGGAGGCGGGACTGCTGGCAAAATCAAAAAGATTGGCAGCGGGTCCCGAACCCGCTTCCAGCCCGCCTCCAATCAATCTTCCCGGGAGTCGGGTCCCCAATTTGCGCAGGGACCCGGCTCCTAGCGGCGGGAAGAGGATTATAGCCACTTAACTGCTTGTTAATAGGTAGTTAACAGGCAGTTAAGAGACTTTTTCCAATTTTGACACTTCTACTGCGGGCTTCCCACTCCCAACCCACCTCCTTGCCATCTTCCCGGGAGGCGGGTCCCTGACTTGCGCAGTGACCCATCTCCTCGAGGCGGGAAGGGGATTAGAGCCAATGAACTGCCAGTTAACAGGCAGTTTTGAGGCTTATCCCCATTTTACCCCTGCAAGTGCGGGCTTCCCAACAGCTGCGAACCTCACCTGGATCAATGAGGTGAGCAGTGGGTCTGCGGGGATGAGAGGGGTCGAAAAGTCCACTGTAGAGGTGAGTGATGGGTGCATTTGTGGACTGGTAAGTATGAGAGGTGAGTGTAAAGTGTTAGAAAAAGTTTACTTACCTTCACTCCTTCCTGCAGGCTTCAACCGTTGGGGTTCCGGAGATGCCTCATCTCAACGGCAGAGATGACAAAATGGCTGCTGCATTCACAGATGCAGCAGACATCTGGGGCTCGATTTTGCCAGGCCCGAGGAGGCAGGATTGGAGGCGTGTGAGGTGGTAAAATCGCAAAAAATGGCGGGCGGGCCCGATCCCGCCTCCATTCCGCCTCCGAGCAATTTTCCCAAATGCATGTTTTCTGACCCCATTTCCATCCCGCCTCCAAGAGGCGGGATAGGCCCTTAAGGCCCTTAACATCCAGTTAAGTGCCTCTATAATCCCATTTTGAGAGACCTTTCGGTTTTTACCACTTTTCCCATGTCCTGCACGTCTCCTCTGGAACATGCCAGTGAATCCTGGCGGCCTCACAAGTGGACTGCTTACTAACAGCTGCAGCTCCACCATTAAAAAGGAGTTTTCAGCAATCATCATTTGCAGGTGGCAGAACTTTGTTGTCTCAGGTCTGGGGGATCTTTTAGCAGGCATACTCATTGTTGTGGAAATTTGGAGTCTGACACCCATCTCCAGTGTGACGTCCTGGGAAACCCCTCTCGCCACCTTGACTGAGCTCTTCCTCAACTGAGGCATATACCAGAAGCATGGGAACCATTTATTTCCTTTCTCCTGGACAGCAGATTCGGATGAAGGCCAGCCGTGGCAGCAGCAGAACTATGAACAACAGCACCACCAACAGTAGCAGCAACAACAGGAGCGCCAAGCTGCTGCTCACCCACCAGAAGCTGCACAAGCCAGAAGGCGCCAGCGCACGACCACATTGCTGCCCGGGATGCAAGGGACGCACTCATGTTGGCCAGATTTGCTTAGCTTGCACAATCAAACACTTTTGCCTCGCACCCTCTTATCAGACCATCGACAATGGCCAAGAACCTGCAGATTCCTGTCACTCTGACTACCATACTGACAATTGCAAGTCTCCCTAAGCCCTCAATGTGGAAGTCCCATTAGCGAAATGACACACGCCACAACTGCAACAGTTTGCCATCAGAATTTTTTATGACAATAAGCAACTGATGGCTTTTCTAAATTAATCACAACATTATACCCAAGTGACTACCTTTGTGACTACTTGTGCATTATCTTCCTCTTACGCATGCTCCTACGTGGTGCTTCCCCGTGGCTTCAGCAGATATGGAGGCTCCTTGCTCACTTTCTTTCTGCTCCTGTCTCAACACCTTTGGTGGGCGTTCTCTGGGGTTGTGAACTAATGAGGGCTCGGCAACAGTCTGCTGCTCCTGCGGCTGTGCAGGGGTTGAGATGCCGATCTCAGTTGGGTGGGGACTCTGGTGGGGCTCTGACCGAGGGCTCTGCAGTGGCATGGTTGTGTGAGCGCTTGGAGAGGAGCCCCCACTTCCTTGTTGTATGCCACCAACATCCCTCTCATGGGTCAGCCCCACTTCAGAGCAAACAAGTGGCTGGAGAGCACCTTGCTGCACTGCAGGGGGGCCATGAGGACCCATTTCTGCACTGGAATACCTACTTCAGAGGACTTGCATGAAAGTCTGGTTTGTTTGCTCAATAGCTGAGCATCGCTCCTCAAGAGATGTCAGTCTATTCTGAACAATTACCATGTTTTCAATACCCTGGCGACTAAGCTCCTCCATGGACGTAGCCATCCTCTCCTCTACCGTAGCCATCCTCTCCTCTACGGTAGCCAGCCTTACCATGGAGGTAGCCATCCTTTCCAAGGAGGTTGCCATCCTTTCCGTGGTGATACGCTCATGCGCCAACACCTCCACAAAGGCTCTGCTCATGTTAGTGATGGACTCCTCCATTCGCTCCACACTCGCAGCAACCCTGGAGACAAAACCTGCCAGAGACTCCTGCACCTGTTCCTGGAGTTCCAGCACCGCTCTCCTTCTGGATGGACCCGGAGGCACAGGGTCGACGTACAACGGAGCCGAGCTGGGAGCATCCTCTCCACTGCGACGAGGACTCTCCACTGCTGTCCCTGTCTCCACCATCTGCTGATGCTCACTTGTGAGCTGTGATACACCAGGTGAGAACTCTACTCTATGTCCCGAAGGTCCCACCGAGGTGTGAGTGTCTGCGCTGGTGCAGGGTGCGCTTAATTCTGCTGACGGAGCGCTCTCAGAGGTTGCAGCTTCCTCTGAGGAGTCTGGAAGCTCAGGCTCTTCCTGTGAGGGTGCCGGTCAGTTCCTTCAGTAACCTCTAGATGGCACCTTCACTTGTTTGTTTTCCTTTGTTAATTGTTTCTAGTCTCTTCTCTTTTGGTAGGGCCAAATAAATTGAACAAATAAACTGTAACTAAACCTCTAAAAATCTTTAAATAAACCTTAACAAATCAAATTAAAATTTGGTTGTCCAATCCAATTATGCACTCCAGTCCCCGCGGCGCCCACCGGTCACGGAAGTGCTCGAGTGCGCCGGCGGACACCGCGTGCTCCATCTCCAGGGCCACCCGGGCGCGAACATGGCCGTGGAAGAGAGGGAGGCAATCCGGCTGGATGACCCCCTCGACCGCCCGCTGCCTGGACCAATTGATGGCTTTTTTTGCCAGGCCCAGGAGCAGACCCACAAGGAGGTCCTCCAACCTGCCCGCTCTAGCCTCTCCTCTTTTTGGTAAAGCCAAATAAATTGAACAAATAAACTGTAACTAAACCTCTAAAAAAAATCTTTAAATAAACCTTAACAAATCAAATTAAAATTTGGTTGTTCAATCCAATTATGCACTCCAGTCCCCGCGGCGCCCACCGGTCACGGAAGTGCTCGAGCGCGCCGGCGGACACCGTGTGCTCCATCTCCAGGGCCACCCGGGCGCGAACATGGCCGTGGAAGAGAGGGAGGCAATCTGGCTGGATGACCCCCTCGACCGCCCGCTGCCTGGACCAATTGATGGCTTTTTTTGCCAGGCCCAGGAGCAGACCCACGAGGAGGTCCTCCAACCTGCCCGCTCTAGTCTCTTGTGTTTATTAGTTAATTGCCTTTTATCTGGTTCATTGGTTGCACCTGGTTTTGTTGGTATATAAGTTCTGTGGTTTCTTCACTTTGTGCTCAGTCCTGACAAGGGAGTTAGTCTTGACAAGGTTCTCTGTCGTGACTAGCCTTTTGCTCTGTGGCAGCTTGCCTTGACAAGCTGGTTGCCATGGTTGTTGCTTGTATTTAAGTCTGTGGTTCTTCCTTTTGATCTCGGTCTTGACAAGGTGCTGACAAGTTGCTCAGTATTGATAAGGTACTCAGTTTGGACAAGCATGTTGCCCTGTGGTAGCTTGTCTTGAGCTCTGTATTGATAAGCCGATTACCCCTGTGGTAGCTTGTCTTGAATCTTATCTCGGCAAGCCGGTTGCCTATGTGGTAGCTTGTCTCGAGCTCAGTCTGGACAAGTGGGTTGCCTCATGGAAGCTTGTCCTGAGTTCCTATCTTGACTAGCCGTTTGGTAGCTTGTCTTGAGCTCTTATGTTTGTTATTGTTTTCCTTGTGTGAATCTAGTAATGTGTGAATCTAGTAAAGTACTGTTATTTAAGACTGTATACCTGCTTCTCGCCTTGTCTGTCTGCACTTGGGTCCAGAACCTACCTCACCCGGACAGCATGGCCCTGTATCTACACGGCCCCATGACAGCAACCCTGACACTTCCTCCTGGACAGTGGGGACGGGGGCTCTCGATGGTCCTGTGGGGGAGTAAAGGAAAGAGTTAGAGATGTGAGGTAAAGGTTGCCTGCACATTGAATTGTGCAGATGATCATAAGTCAATCTGTTAGAGCATCAGAATCATTATCAGTCACTCATGCAATGTCAATGAGAGAGATGCCAAATTATTCTGTCACGAACTTGCTTTGATGTGCCCGCCTGTCCTTCCCCACTTGAGAATCCTCCTCGATCCCGGCAATTTCCAGGGCCGCCTCCTCCAAGGTGGTTAACTGGGCTACTGAGGGTGGCCCTCCTCCTGTCCTCGCTCTTTCCCTCTTATTGTGGGCTCTTTTTTCCTGCAATGAGGGACACAAGTGGAGTTTGAGTGAGAATGGAGGAGTGAGTATAGAGAATCCATAGCATAGATGTTTAGAAGGAGACAAAGGGCCCTCCCTGTGTGTTGTAAGTTGTTGTCATTGTGTCACAGTGATAGGGAGTGTGAGGGCTCCATGGTCGAATAGTTAAGTGAATGTGACCATAGAGAGAGAGAGAGAGAGGGAATGGGTAAGGGTGCAGGGATGTTAGTGTCAAGTGGGATGTGGAGGAAGAGGTTGGCAAAGCAGAGTGCTGGTGAGGAGAGGCGATGGGGATGATATTGAGGGTGATGGGAAAGTCATAGATACATGGATACATAGAAGATAGGAGCAGGAGTAGGCCATTCGGCCCTTCGAGCCTGCTCCGCCATTCAATGAGATCATGGCTGATCATCCAAATTCAGTACCCGGTCCCTGCCTTCTCCCCATATCCCTTGATCCCTTTAGCCTTAAGAAATATATCCAACTCTTTCTTGAATATACTTAATGAACTGGCCTCCACCGCCCTCTGTGGCAGAGAATTCCACAGGTTCACCACTCTCTGGGTGAAGAAATTCCTCCTCATTTCAGTCTTAAATGGCTTACCCCTTATCCTTAGACTATGACCCCTGGTTCTGGACTCCCTGGCCACCAGAAACATCCTTCCTGCATCTAGTCTGTCCAGGCCTGACAGAATTTTATAGGTTTCGATGAGATCACCTCTCAATCTTCTAAACTCCAGTGAGTATAAGCCCAATCGACACAATCTCTCCTCATATGCCATTCCTGCCATCCCAGGTATCAGCCTGGTGAATCTTCGCTGCACTCCTTCCATGGCAAGAACGTCCTTCCTCAGGTAAGGCGACCAAAACTGCACACAGTACACAAGGTGCAGTCTCACCAAGGCCCTGTACAACTGTAGCAAGGCATCCTTGTTCCGGTACTCGAACCCTCTTGCTACGAAGGGCAACATACCATTTGTCTTCTTAACTGCCTGCTGCACCTGCATGCTTACCTTCAGCGACTGGTGCACAAGAACACCCAGGTCTCTTTGCACTTCCCCTTCTCCCAATCTATTGCCATTCAAATAATAATCTGCCTTCCTGTTTTTGCCACCAAAGTGGATAACCTCACATTTATCCACATTATAGTGCATTTGCCATGTTTCTGCCCAATCACCCAACCTGTCCAAATCGTCCTGGAGTTTCACGACATCCTCCTCACAGCTTACCCTCCCACCCAGCTTTGTGTCATCTGCAAATTTGGAGATATTACATCCAATTCCCTCGTCCAGATCATTAATATATATTGTGAACAGCTGGGGTCCTAGGACCGATCCTTGCAGTACCCCACTAGTCACTGCTTGCCACTCGGAAAACGACCCGTTTATTCCAACTCTTTGCTTTCTGTCCGCCAACCAGTTCTCTATCCAAGTCAATACCTTGTCCCCAATCCCATGTGCTTTAATTTTGCACGCTAATCTCTTATGCGGGACCTTATCGAAAGCCTTCTGAAAGTCCAAATACACCACATCCACTGGTTCTCCCTTATCTATTTTACCAGTTACATCCTCAAAAAATTCCAGTAGATTAGTCAAGCATGATTTACCTTTTGTAAATCCATGTTGACTTTGTCCGATCCAGTCACTGCTTTCCAAGTGCTCTGCTATTACATCTTTTATAATGGACTCGAGCATTTTCCCCACTACCGATGTGAAGCTTACCGGTCTATAATTCCCCGCCTTTTCTCTACCACCTTTTTTGAATAGTGGGGTAACATTAGCTACCCGCCAATCCATGGGTACTGTTCCAGAGTCTATCGAGTTCTGGAAGATGACCAGCAATGCATCTACTATTTCTAGGGTCACTTCCTTAAGTACCCTTGGTTGTAGATTATCAGGTCCTGGGGATTTATCGGCCTTTAGTCCCATCAATTTTCCTAACACCATTTCCCTACAAATACAGATTTCTTTCAGTTCCACCCTTTCATCAGACCCTATGTTCCCTGGCATCTCTGGGAGGTTACTTGTGTCCTCCTTTGTGAAGACAGAACCAAAATATGTATTTAGTTGGTCTGCCATTTTTTTGTTTCCCATTATAAATTCCCCCGATTCTGACTGCAAGGGACCTACGCTTGACTTCACCAATCTTATTCTCTTCACATATCTATAAAAGCTTTTACAGTCAGTTTTTATGTTCTCTGCAAGCTTACACTCATATTCTATTTTCCCTTTCTTAATTAATCCCTTTGTCCTCCTTTGTTGAATCCTAAACTGCTCCCAATCCTCAGGATTATTGCTTTTTATACTCACTTTTCCTGTGCGGAGAAGGTCATGAAACCACTTCCTGCACTGCAGCCTGGTTCTGCGGCACATAGAGATGGCTTTGACCACCTGGGCCACTTGTAGCCACACAGCGTTAGTCTGTTGTGGTGGCTTTTTTCTCCCTGAGAAAGGGAAGAGCACCTCCTTATTAGATCTTGCTCCCTGCACCAGAGCTTGGAGGGAGGGCTCATCAAAGTGAGGTGCACACTTTTACTTGCTGGTGGACATGGTTGGTAAATGAAGTCCTCATACAATGTCCAAAGCGTTTCCAGTCTCCAGAAGAATCAAGGCTGCTTGCAGGCCTTAAATCCAACAGCATTGATGATGTCATCGGAGGCGACTTTCTGTATGAAAAGACTCATTGGGCAAGTGGTTCCCACACGCAGGAAATCAATTGCCCAATTAGGGGAAAATCCCACTTTTTCAACACATCACTTAGGAGTCGGGGTCCTGACACGATTTCCACCTGACACGCCCCAGCCTGCCCAATCTGACAAAATCCAGCCCCTGCTTTCTACTGAGGAGAGAGGTTTTGGTAAGCCTTCTGTGCACGGGCTCACCTTAGAACAGAGCTTGTCAATTCATTTGTCAAAAAATTTTCGACAGACGAAACGTCATATGCTGACATCCTCTGTCACCAGCTTTCCCTTAATTGGCCAGCTAAGCCCGCTGGGCGGGCTTAACAAGGTCAATCAAGGGAAAATAGTGTGGGTTAGTCAGACGTCATTGGGGGCGGGACTGAAACCCCAAAACCAACAGTCCTGCCTCGACGCGCCGCCATTGACAAAATCCAGTCCTGAGTGTATCCACTTCCACCATTCCGTCGGCAGCGAATTCCAGGGTCATCACCACTCACTGCCTAAAAATGTTTTTCCTCACATTCCCCTGTATCTCTTGCCCAAAACCTTAAATCTGTGTCCCCTAGTCCTTGCATCATCAACTAGTGGGAACAGCCTTTTCCCATCTAGCCTATCCAAACCCGTCATAATCTTGTACATCTCTATCAAATCACCCCTCAACCTCCTTTGCTCTAATGAAAATAAATCCAACTTCTCCAACCTGTCCTTGTAGCTAAGATCCCCCATCCCCGGACCCATTCTGGTAAATCTCTTCTGCACCCTCTCAAGGGCCTTCACATCCTTCCTAAAGTGTGGTGACCAGAATTGGACGGAATACTTCAGTTGTGGCCGAACCAGCGCTTTATAAAGGTTCAGCATAACTTCTGTAGGATTCGCAAAATTGAACTTTATATTATAAAGGGTCGAATGGCAGACGAGGCCATGATTTTAAAGACTGTTTTAAAAGAAGCCTAGGAAAAAGGGGCATTCAAAATGGCTGCCAGACCCCGTGACCAACTTATTGGGACACTTTAAAATGGTTCCTGCAGTCCTCAGACAGCTTTGTGGATTCAGCCCACAGTAAGTTCTGGAAGCCGTTTCTGAGAGAACGAAACCAGACACCCACATATACATATAGATTGGATGCAGATCCAGTCAAGATCGGCCTGTAGATAAAGGCCATCTAAATGTTTACCCAGACAAAAGGGAACAATTTCATATTCATGAGAAGAGCATCAAGGACCCGTTAAGGACATCACCAGGACATTAAATACAATGAAGGTCATTCCAGACCAGAGATGGCCCGTTACCGGCCATCCACGAACAGTTTAAAATATAATAACTACCCCGTTGTGCTCCCAGCCCGCCAAAATTAAAACAAAAGACTGACCTGATTTGGCGCGAGATAAGGGCTTCTGATGAGAAGTATATCTGGGAACCCGGGGGTAGAAAGAAAAGCAGCCATCGTGGTGCTACCATCGTATCGGTGGCATCATCGCTAGAAGAAGGAGAAGAAGAGGTACTCGGTAAAACATCGGGAGAACATCGACCGACCCCGGGTCGTTGACGAAACGGGAGGCCATCGTCCCACCCCGGCTCGGGAGAAGAGACAACGAAAAACTGAAGAAACTATGGGGGCCAGCCCGAGGCTCCTCTGACCGGGGTCGAGCAGACGATCCCCGATCCCTCCGACATCCAGGCCAGCTGGTGTGCAGCCGTCCCCAACCCCCACCTCAGGAGAGAGGTGTGGCGCGGCTCGCTGGGGCTCCACTAACCACGTGGAGACAGGACGCCTGAAAGGATCAAATGCAGACCTGTTTCAAAACCTTACACTTCCTAGTTGGATTGGTGAGCACGTTTCTGGCCCTTCATAATCAGATCTAGATAGGTTTAAGGGGGTGGACATTTAAGGGTATAATTAACATGAGTTGTTGTCCCTCGATGTTCCGTGTGTTTTCCCCATTTCATGATCTTTGTAGAGTATAATATGCCTGTATTTGCCTTAGTTAGTATTGTGTCATTATGATTTGTTTGTGTTTTTCCCTCCCATGTACCCTCTTATTTGCTTGCATTTGATTTGTTTTACATTATGCAATAAAATTCCATTTCGTTTCATCAAACTTGGTCTATAAGAGTTTTCTCTACATTGTAGTTCCTGCCCCAAAGTCCAGAGTATAGAATCTAAGGGGCGAGTGGGTCGAACCACTCACGGTTTTACTGTGCAAGAGAGAGAGGCCTCTAGAGAGAGAAACCTCTGCGATCTAAAACCCCTTACACTTCCTACTTTTGTACTCAATACCTCTATTTACGAAGCCCAAGATTTCATATGATTTGTTAATCACTCTCTCAATATGTCCTGCCTCCTTCAGGGACCTATGCACATTAACTCCCAGGTCCCTCTGTCCCCACACACTCTTTAAAACTGTGCCATTAAGTGTATATTGCCTCTCCCTGCTCCTTCTGTCAAAATACATCACCTCACACTTCTCTGTATTAAATTCCATCTGGCACTTGTCTGCCCATTCTGCTAGCATTTCTATGTCCTGTTGCAGTCGATTGGTATCATCATCATTGTTTGCCACACCTCTAAGTTTGGTGTCATCGGCAAATTTAGAAATTCTACTCTGTATTCCAATATCCATGTCATTTATATATATCAAAAAAGCAGTGGCCCCAGCACTGACCCTTAGGGAACACCACTGTCTACCATCCTCCAGTCCGAAAAACAGCCATTTACCACAACTCGCTGTTTTCTGTCCTTAAGCCAATTCTTTTTCCAAGCTGCCACTGACCCACCTATTCTATGAGCCTCCATTTTGTTAACCAGCCTGCTATGTGGTACTTTGTCAAACACCTTCTGAAAATCCATGTAGACAACCTCCACTGCATTCCCTTCATCAATCCTCTCTGTTACTTCATCAAAAAATTCAATTAGATTAGTCAAACACGATCTGCCTTTTACAAATCCATGTTGGCTGTCCTTAATTAGCTTAAACCTCTCCAAATGCCTATTAATTTTTTCCTTGATTATTGTTTCTAAAACTTTACCCACCACTGATGTTAAACTGTAGTTACGAGGATGGTCCTTACACCCTTTCTTGAACAATGGTGTGATATTTGCCACTTTCCAATCCTCATGCACCTCCCCCGCATCTAGGGAAGATTGGAAAATTATGTCAAGCCCTTCTGCTATCTCCTCCCTGAATTCCCTTAGCAACCTGGAATGCAAGCCATCTGGACCAAGTGACCTGTCCACTCTAAGCATACCCAGCCTTTCTAGTACATCCTGTCTATCAGTTTTCACCCCTTCCATTGCTTCTACCTTTTCCACTTCTACCGATATTTTGTCAGCATCCACCTCCTTAGTAAACACCGATACAAAGTACTCACTGAGTATTCTAGCTTTGCCCTGCGCCTCTAAGGATATATCACCTTCTTTGTCTCTAATAGGCCCCGCCCCGCCTCTTACTACCCATGACAGGAGTTGATGACTGCTGGACAGACCACCGCCTAATCCGCTCTGTCATCTCCATCAATGTAGCCCCAAAACAACGGCGGCAACAGAAACAATGCCACAGGAAAATTAACGCTGGAGCACTCATACACCCCACTAAGAAAGCCCTATTCAGCTTGCGCCTCACAAACAACTTGACAACTCCCAGTGATGCAGAGACACAGCGTGCCCACAGTGCCTGGTCTGCACTCAAGGCCTCTATAATCAGCACCTGTGAGGAGACGCTTGGTCACTCGACCAGGAAACACCAAGACTGTTCGACGAGAATTACCAGGAGATCCAGGAGCTAATAAGCCGCAAGCGCAAGGCATTCCTGATCTGGAAACACCAAAAGAACTTGAGAGCAAGAAAGCAGCTCTACAGAAGCCTGAAGGCCAAGGTCCAACAAAAAACTTGCGACCTAAGGAACAGACGGTGGATGGAGAAAGCGCAGGAGATCCAGTAGCTAGCTGACAACCACGACGTGCGTGGATTCTTTAGCGCAGTCAAGACCATCTGCGGCCCAAGCACCCAAGGCCCTACCGCACTGTGGGCCAAGAATGGAGAGGTACTCATCAAGGACAGAGAGGATGTCAGTGCCCACTGGAAGGAGCACTTCGAAGATCTCCTTAACTGCGACTCTGTCGTCGATGCGCGTGTCCTCAACTCCATCCCACAGCATACTACCCGCCGCCATCTCAGCACAACCCCAGCCTGGCATGAGGTTGAAAAGGCCATCTGACAACTGAAGAACAACAAGGCCTCAGGAGCAGATGGAATCCCTGCTGAGGCACTAAAGCATGGTGGAGAAGCACTACTGGTGCGAATTCATGAACTCATTTCTCTTATCTGGAAGGAGGAGAGTATGCCAGGGAATCTCAGAGATGCCATAATTGTGACCATCTTCAAGAAAGGTGACAAGTCTGATTGCGGTAATTACAGAGGAGTTTCCCTGCTGTCTGTCACAGGGAAAGTCATCGCAAGAATCCTCCTCAATCGCCTTCTCCCAGTGGCCGAAGAGCTCCTCCCAGAGTCGCAATGCGGATTCCGCTCACTAAGGGGCACAATGGACATGATCTTCACTGCACATCAATGGACCACAAGAGAAATGCAGGGAACAGCACCAACCGCTGTACATGGCCTTCTTTGATCTCACAAAGGCCTTCGACACTGTCAACCGTGAGAGATTATGGAGTGTCCTCCTCAAATTCGGCTGCCCTCAAAAGTTTTTCACCATTCTCCGCCTGCTTCACGACGACATGCAAGCTGTGATCCTGACCAGCAGTTCCACCACAGACCCAATTCACATACGAACTGGGGTCAAAAAAGGCTGTGTCATGCACCAACGCTCTTCTCGATCTTCCTTGCTGCAATGCTTCATCTCACCCTCAGTAAGCTCCCCACTGGAGTGGAGCTAATTTACAGAACAAATGGGAAACTGTTCAACCTCCGTTGCCTCCAGTCCAGATCCAAGTCGTCCCATCCTCTGCGACGAATTACAGTATGCAGACGTCACTTGCGTTTGCGCTCACTCGGAGATCGAACTCCAAACCATCGTAAACACCTTCACCGAAGCGTACGAGAGCATAGGCCTTACACTAAACATCCGTAAGACAAAGGTCCTCTACCAACCTGCCCCCGCCACACAGTACTGCCTCCCGATTATCAAAATCCACGACAAGGCCTTGGATAACGTGGACCATTTTCCATACCTCAGGAGCCAACTGTCAACAAGGGCAGATGTCGACGACGAAGTCCAACACCGCCTTCAGTGTGCCAGTGCAGCCTTCGGTCGCCTGAGGAAGAGAGTGTTTGAAGACCAGGACCTCAAACCTGGCACTAAGCTCATGGTCTACAGAGCAGCAGTGATACCCACCCTGCTTTATGCCTCAGAGACATGGACCATGTACAGCAGGCACCTCAAAGCACTGGAGAGGTACCACCAACGCTGCCTCCGCAAGATCCTGCAAATCCATTGGCAGGATAGGCACACCAACGTCCATGTTCTTGTTCAGGCCAACATCCCCAGCATCGAAGCTCTGACCACGCTCGATCAGCTCCGATGGACGGGTCACATTGTCCGCATGCCTGATACGAGACTCCCAAAACAAGCACTCTGCTCGGAGCTCCAGCATGGCAAGAGAGCCCCAGGTGGGCAGAGGAAACACTTCAAGGACACCCTCAAAGCCTCCTTGAAAAAGTGTAACATCCCCATCGACACCTGGGAATACCTGGCCCAAGACCGCACAAAGTGGAGGAGAAGCATCCAGGAAGGCGCCGAACACCTCGAGTCTCTTCGCCGGGAGCAAGCGGAAGCGAAGCGCAGGCAGCGCAAGGAGTGCACATCAACCCAAGCACCCCACCCACCCGCCCCTTCAACCACTGTCTGCCCCACCTGTGACAGAGACTGTAAGTCCCGCATTGGACTCATCAGTCACCTGCAAACTTTTTTTTAATGTGGAAGCAAGTCATCCTTGATTCCGAGGGACTGCCTAAGAAGAAGAAGACTGTTTACATGCTGGTAGAAGATTTTTGGGTTCCCTTTTATGTTAACCGCCATTCTACTCTCATATTCTCTCTTTGCCAATCTTATTTTCATCTTCACATCCCCTCTCAACTTATTGTATTTGGTCTGGTTCTCCCTTGAAGAATTCACCTGACATGCATCATACACCCTCTTTTTTTGTTTCATCATCTTCTGTATCTCCCTCGTTATCCAAGGAGCCTAAATCTAAATGAGAGGGATGAAACTCTATTCTGTCACCAGCTTCGTCTAGTATGCCCGTCTCTCCGTCCCCAATTCCAGCTCCTCGCTATAAAGTATGTGTCTATACTTAATGCAATAATGACGAGACAGCTTGGAAGATTCAACGTAGGTCTTTACTTAATACCAACAGGCGGGAAACTGAGGGGAGATCAGTACCCACAGTACTATTTATACCCCTATGGCCAGGAGTGGTACTACGGTATCACTACGCCCTACAAAGTAGTGCTGCCCTGGCCATAGGTTTAAAGTAACATACCTATTACATACACAACATTCCTCCCCTTTTAATTAAAACGTACCCGTGCAATTAAGTCAATAGATGCCCCATAACTAGGGCTAATAACATTTGGTAACACAATATACATAACATATTTACATCAAGAGTTGTCTACTTATATATATATATATATAAACAGAAACATGTTATAGATTCAGTCTCTGAGGAGGCCTCCTGTCTCGACTAGGATAACGTCTTTCTCTAGTCGGTCTCGGTGTAGGCGGCGGTACTTCCGTCACCCCTTCATCGCTGGACTCATCGGTGTCTGATGGCACATCCTGTGCCGTGGAGATCACTGCAGTGCTGAACTCCTCGCAATCCTGAGACCTCTGTAACGACGAGCTGGGCCGTGATTCCGCTGTAACAATGTGTTGAGACGTTTGAGGTAGTGAATCAGTTGGGTTTCTGGACTCCACAAGTTGATCAGCATGTCGTCTGATTATGCCTTCCCCTGTCTCAACTGTGTACATCAAGGGACAAATTGTGGCCCATTGTCCGAACAGACTTGCTCGGGCACCCCGTTTCGGGCAAAAATGGTCCTTAAGACTGCAACCGTCTTTTCGGCTGTCGTTGATGACATCTTTATGACCTCCGGCCATTTTGAATGGGCGTCCACTACAATAAGGAACATCGCATCCAGGAAGGGGCCAGCGAAGTCCACGTGGATCCTTTGCCATGGCGTTGAGGGCCACTCCCACGGATGTAGTGGGGCTTGTGGTGGTACGTTCTGTACCACCTGGCACCCTTGGCACGCTTTTGCTACTTCCTCAATGTCCCTGTCAATGCCGGGCCACCAGACGTAGGCTCTGGCGAGGCTTTTCATTTTGACACCCCCCAGATGACCTTCGTGTAAGTCCTGCAACACTTTATGTTGTAATTTTTGAGGGACCACCACCCTGGCTCCGCACATCAATGTGCCCCGGCAGACGGACAACTGGTCCTTCCTTACCGAAAACGCCGGCAACGATGCGTCACCCTGCGCCGGCCAGCCTTTCACGGTTAATTCGTAAACCCTTGCCAATGTCGGGTCGTTCCGTGTTTCCCGCTCGATACATTGGCTGGTGATGGGCAAGTGTTCCATAACAGCCATATGATATATTTCCACGGGGTCCTGTACTATCTCTTCGATCTCGGCAGGCAAGGGTAGCCGCGACAGGCCATCCGCATTGCCATGCTGTTTGGTACCCTTATATTCAATAAGGTACTGGTGTGCTCCTAAGAACAGTGACCATCTCTGTAGCCTTTGGGCCGTCATCAGGGGCACCCCTTTTGTTGGATTAAATATCGACACCAACGGTTGATGATCCATCAGTAGTGTGAAACGTTGCCCATGCAGGTAGTGGTGGAATTTTTTTTACACCCCACACCAGACTGAGGGCCTCCCTGTCGATTTGCGCATAGTTTCTTTCGGCTGTAGTTAACGACCTTGAGGCAAATGCTATTGGCCTCTCCGTCCCGTTGGGAAATTTGTGTGACAACACTGCCCCTATACCGTACGGGGAGGCGTCACATGCCAACCTCATTGGCATTTTTGGGTCAAAGTGTGCGAGCACTTCCTTTGATGTAATGAGTTGTTTACCCTTTTTAAAAGCAGCCTCACACGCTTCGTCCCAATTCCAGGAGACTCCCTTTTGCAGCAATGAATTTAGTGGATGTAAAATGGACGATAAGTTCGGGAGGAACTTATGGTAATAGTTTATAAGGCCTAAGAATGATCGTAACTGAGATACATTCTCAGGGGGCGGGGCCTTCACTACTGCCTCGATCTTTTCCGGGGACTTATGCAGGCCTTCCTTATCTATAATGTGACCACAGTATGAGATACGTTCCTGGAAAAACTCACATTTCTGCTTGTTCGCCCTGAGTCCGTATTGTTGTAACCGCAGAAGTACTCGCTCCAGGTTAGCGAGGTGGTCGTTATCCGTTTGTCCTGTCACCAGGATGTCATCCAGGTAGCATTGCGTTCCTGGAATGCCCTGTAGGACCTGTTCCATGGTCCTCTGCCATATTGCCGGGGCGGACGCCATACCAAATACCAGGCGATTGTACTGGTACAATCCCTTGTGTGTGTTAATCGTTAGGAGCTTTTTCGAGTCCTGCTCCACCTCCATCTGTAAATAAGCTTGACAAAGGTCAATCTTCGTAAAGTGTCTACCCCCAGCTAACGATGCGAATATGTCTCTATCCGCGGCAGCGGATACTGTACCGTGTGCAGGACTGGGTTAATAGTTATCTTAAAATCCCCGCAAATGCGAACCTTCTTTGGTTCCCCCGGTGTGTTATTTGCAGATTTCTTTATAACTGGGACGATGGGCGTGGCCCAGTCGCTCCACTCAATCTTTGTAAGGACACCTGCACTCTCTAAGGCATCCAGTTCTGCTCCACCACTGGCCGAATGGCGTAAGGCACCGGTCTGGCCTTACAAAACTTGGGGTTTGCGTCTTGAGCAATAGTTATTTTTGCTCTAATGTCCTTTAAGGTCCCCAGCCCTTGTTGGAACACCTCTGGCGTTTTTGCCAATAGTTTCGACAGCCTGCTTGTAATGGTTGTATCATCCGTGGTGGTCTCTACTTTTAACTCGTGTATCGACTTCCAGTCGAAATGGATTTTTCTTATCCATTCCCTACCCAAAAGTGGTGGTCCACCGTTTGGTAGGACGTATAAATAAAGTCCTGGCACTTTTCTGCTATTGTATTTAACTGTTACTTGCATTTTTCCCTTCGGGTAAACTTTTTGTCCCGTATATGTTTTTAATTTAATTTCCGTATCCTTTAAGGGAATGCGTTTGAACAGCCTGTTATAATCTTGTTCATTAATTACTGATAGGGCTGAACCCGTGTCCAGCTCCATATTAACTTCGACGCCTGCTACCTTCATTTTAACCCACATTGTGCTGTGGTCCTCCGTTTTGTCTACACCATATAACTTGAGACATCCCAGACCTTTAGGCTCTGCTTTTGTGCCTTCCTGTGACTCGTCTGAGCTACTGTCAGACATCTTATGTATTTTTGTCCTTGCCTTGGTACTGCTCGGATTGCCCCCACGATTGGGTTTCGTACCAGACCGACAAACTTTCGCTATATGCCCCTTTTTCCCACACTGCCAGCATATTTTATCATGAAACCAACAAGTACTTTGGTCGTGGGTGGTTTTGCCACAACGGTAGCATTTACCTTTGTGAAATATCACCTCATGGGTGTCATAGCCGGTTGTGGTTTGTCGTATTTGAGCAACACCCTGTGCTGCTGCTTCGTGGGCCAATGCTATTTCAATCGCCTGATCTAGGCTGAGCTGTTTCTTGGCTAGCAACCGTTTCCGTGTATTCTCATTTAACATGCCACAGACAAATCTGTCTCTGATCGCGTCCACCAATATGGCTCCAAACTGGCAATGTTTGGACAACCTTCTGAGCTCAGCTAAATAGGCTGCCTATTACATACACAACACTCGCCACCTCCAATGATCTCGTGCACAGCCTCCTGAGCACTTGTCAATGTAGTGAGGGATGGTGTGCCTCCTCCTGTCTTTGCTCTCTCCCTCTTATTGTGGGCTATCTTTTCCTGCAAGGAGGGACACAAATGGAGTTTCAGCGAGAGTGATGGAGTGACTGTGAAGAATCCATAACATAGAAGGTTAGATGGAGAAGAAGATGGAGTGAGGTGCCAGGAGGAAGCTAGCTCCCTGTGCGTTGTTAGTAGTTGTCATTGCATAACAGTGAGAGCGAGTGTGAGCGGTGCATAGTAGGATGGTGAAGTGATTCAGTACAGAGAGAGAGGGATAGGTAAGGGTGCAAGGGAAGTAAGGGTAAGGTGGGATGTGGAGGAGCAGGCTTACAAGGCAGAGTGCTGGTGATGAGAAGAGAATGGAAGCAGATTGATACTCACTTTTGCTGATCGCAGAAGATCATTAAAGCATTTCCTGCACTTGATCTAGGTGTGTGAACAAATGGACCTTTCGCTGACCTCCTCAGCAATGAGCAGCCAGGCTGCCTTGGTTTGTTGAGGAGGCTTCCTCCGGCCATTAGGAGGGAACAGAATCTCCCTGCGCCCTCTTACTCTCTCCACAAGAGCTTGGAGGGAGTTCTCATTGAAACGTGGAGCAGCCTTCCATTTGGAAACACTCATTGTGGCCTTGGCACATTCAGACACCAGCAGAAACAAGAAATGAAAGGCTGAGGCTGCATGGGACCCTTAAGAACATCTGCAGCAATGACGTCATTAGAGGCGACTAACAGACCCGATCCCAGTCATTGGACTGGCCAGCGTGCACCATGACACTTAAGGGGCCAATTAAATTCAAATTTCAACTCGGGAGCGGCTGCAGCCGGCAGCGGGTCCAGACCCCGCCCACCAGGCAACCCAACTCCAAGCCGCCTCCTCACTTAAATTCGCGGCCAAAGTGTCTGCAAAGGGATATAGGTAGGTTAAGTGAATGGGCAAAAACTTGGCAGATGGAGTATAATGTGGGAAAATGTGAGGTTATCCATTTTGGTAGGAAGGATAGAAAAGCAAAATATTATTTAAATGGAGAGAGACTACAGAATGCTGTGTTACAGAGGGATCTGCGTGTCCTCGTACATGAATCACAAAAAGTTAGCATGCTGGTACAGCAAGTAATTAGGAAGGCAAATGGAATGTTGGCCTTTATTGCAAGTGGGATGGAGTATAAAAGTAGGGAAGTCTTGCTACAACTGTACAGGGCGTTGGTGAGACCACACCTGGAATACTGCGTACAGTTTTGGTCTCCTTATTTAAGGAAGGATATACTTGCATTGGAGGCAGTTCAGAGAAGGTTCACTAGGCTGATTCCTGAGATGGAAAGGGTTGTCTTATGAGGAAAGGTTGAGCAGGTTCGGCCAAAACCATTGAAGTTTAGAAGAATGAGAGGTGATCTTATTGAAATATATAAGATTCTGAAGGGGCTTGACAGGGCAGATGCTGAGAGGACGTTTCCCCTCGTGGGGGAATCTAGAACTAGGAGGCATAGTTTCAGAATAAGGGGCCGCCCATTTAAGACAGAGATGAGGAGAAATTTCTTCTCAGAGGGTCGTGAATCTTTGGAATTCTCTACCCCAGAGAGCTGTGGAGGCTGAGTCATTGAATATATTCAAGGTGGAGTTAGACAGATATTTGAGCTACTGCGGAGTCAAGGGTTATGGGGAACGGGCAGGAAAGTGGAGTTGAGGCCAAGATCAGATCAGCCATGATCTTATTGAATGGCGGAGCAGGCTTGAGGGGCTGAATGGCCGACTCCTGCTCCTATTTCTTATGTAACTTGATAACATTCACTGTCTGGCCCACACTTAGCCAAGGTTCTGGCTGTCTGTCAGTGTCTATGCATGAGCTGGTGCCATTGGGAGAGGAGGGAAAAAAGGGAATTGAATTGTCTCACAGTAGATGTGGTTTGTGAATAAATTCAAACATAAATCAGTCCTTCATAAGGTCACAAGATCTATTTTTTCTTCCTACATGGCATACTTGTCCGCATTAAATTTCATCTGCCATTGTTCGTTCCACTCACATATTTTGTTTTGTTCATTCTGTAGTGTCTGGGCTGCCTCCTTCAATTCCATTACCCATCCTAGTATGGTCCCACGTGCAAAATTAACCCATTTACATTGACTTTCAGAATCCAAGTCATTAATGTAAATTAGAAAGAGTAGTAATCCCAATGCTGAGCCCTCAGGAAACCCACTCAGTACTTCCTCCCAACCTGAAATTACTTCTCTATCCAGTACCCTTTAGCCAATTTCTTATCCATATTATCAATTCAAATTTTGCCCTAAATATCCCCAGCTTTGAGCTTAATTAGCTTTTGACTATACATAGCTAAATCATTTCTTTTTCTGTCTTTTCTGAAAATTCTATACCCTTCAGTATTGAATTAATTTGTATCATCGACACATAGGAAGGAAAATAAATGACATGCAAACTTCATAGATGATGTTGAAATATCTAATGAAGGAGCTAAAAGTCTTTGTAGTCTTTGTAGATACGAAGCTAAATATGTTTGCAGTAGTTCTCTGGATTTACCTTTCTTCTACTGTTCAATATTTATAAGATTCCCCCTCTCTCAGGTTTCTCTAGTCTTTGTAACTCAATTTTTGTGACTTTTCTTTGCACTACCTCCATGGCTTGACTGTTTCCTTTATGTCTTGGTAACCAAAGCACAGTCTGACTAGGCTACTGTTTAGTTTTAACATGGCATATTTGAACTAATATTCTACTGACCTGATGAAGGGTCATCGACCTGAAATGTTAACTCTGTTTCTCTCTCCACAGATGCTGCCTGACCTGCTGAGTATTTCCAGCATTTTCTGTTTTTATTTCAGATTTCCAGCATCTGCAGTATTTTGCTTTTGAATTAGTAACTAATTTAGCATTTGGCTTTGTTTATTGCTGCTCCACAGTGAGTTGACAGGCAAAATCTTGGGACTACTATCATCCCCAGACCCTTTGTACATCATTTTTAGTTATTTCTGCACCATACATAGTATACGTATGACATAATTTATGTCACCATACACAGTTCTTTGTGATGAAGTATTAATATTCTGTGCTGTATTTAAAAGGAAAAACAGTGGCACTCTGTACATGTGCAATAAGGGATAAACCGTTAGAACCATTGTCCTTAATGTATGAGATGTCCTCAACTCATGGACTTGGCCATAATGCTAATTGAACCCAGTAAACGTTTGACAACAATCTTGTGCTAGGATATATCTATTGATAAATGGCCTAATACAATGAGTATACTGTTTGTGCTATACACTTAACACATCAATTAGAAAAATAACATAATACACTTACTTTCTACATTAATATGTGCAACACTTCTCAGATTATATTAAGATAACTTCAACATATTTTTGCACTGCTTGTACAAACTATTCTAAATTAAAATATATTCTTGTAAAGTCTGTGAGTTGTTTAGTTAATTAATACACAGACTACCAGAGTAACTTAAAACAGGACTTTACTATTCGAAGGTCAGGGCGAATCTGCCAAATAAATCCTGACACAGCACTGTGGTCACCGTCGGTATTACAGTATACAGAAGCCAACAAAGTAGTGCCACACCTAAAATAGTTCTCTTAAAGGTGAACGGTTACATACAATGGTTTTCTTAAAGGTAGACGGATACATACACTACAATCCTCCCTTTTTAGCTTACAACATACTTAGTCCCCCATTAAACATAACATATATTCAACTTCATGTAAAACAATTCACAGGTATAATCTATGCGGGAAACAGTTTACAGATTCAGTCTCTGCGGGAACAGTTCACAGATTCAGTCTCTGGTCTTGACTCGGTCCGAACAACATCTCTGTGGTGTAGCCGGTTCACATTGCTAGTGTGACTCATCCAATAGTCTTTCCCTTGACTTAACAGCTTGAACTTCCGTCCTGCTGAACCAGCAGTGCTGACTTTTACAAACAGCTGGACTGCCTTGGTAATTTTTCCTACTTGCCAACTGATTTGGCTCCCTTTGTAGGGCCCACGTACATGATCTGGTAGAAGTGATAATGATTTAGATGGTTATCACCTTCTGCTTCGTCTTTTTCTTTTCTGCTTCTTGGAGACTCTCGGGGCTCCCTTATCAGCTGCCAGCTGTAGCGCCACCATCTCCCTATGTTCCTTAGACTTTAAGTGCTTCATCCTGATTTCTGCACTTTGGGAGTTTTCATCACAAGCTGGGCAGACCAAGTCCTCATAATATTCCGTGTCACTCAACAGGTCATGGTAATATTCGGTGTCGTCCTGAACTAGTCTAGCGAGAGGGCCTGCTACTTCTTCCTTACCCAACTGGACATTAGCCAACTGTTGTTCCCTCCCTAGACATCTTTCCTGAAGAGACTTCTTCATGCGTTCATATTCATCCCGCTCTTCCTGGGTTTCCTGCAAATCCTTCACTAATGACCTCATTTGTGATTTCAATACTTCCCCTTCCATCGGGGATTGATTGATCGGGCTATTCAATCCTTCTACTGGAGCAGCTGTTTCAACATTCTGTTGTTCACATAGACGTGATTCAGCGTACTTTTGGCATCCCAGTAAAATCTGTGTTGCAACCTCAGCTATTTCCATAACTTTTGAGAGCTCCGAACTCCTTCCCTTTGAAGATTGAAGCTCGTGTTCAGATTGTTCCCATTGCAGAGTCTTGTCCCTCAGCATATGAAGGAGTTGGCTGACCGTTAACTCTTCCACGGGAACACTGTGGATCAGAGTCTTCTCCATTTCATCCACCTTTTCCTCCAATGCTTTCACCTTCTTTTCCTCTTGTACTTTGGCTTTCAGCGCTCGGAGAAGTTGCGCCTTGATGCTCTCTAGCTCATGTTCAGGGGCCATTCTTACAGTCTCTGTGTTTCTTACAGTTTCCTTTTCTTCCACTGAAAGGATTCCCAGTTGAATCTGTTCTTCAAGTTGTTGAACCTCGGTCATTGCCGCCTCATATTTGTCTTGGGTTCCCTTCAATATTTTTATGAGTTCTTGGACATCTTGTCTTTCATGTTCTGCCATGTCTTTCACCTCTAATTTCTCATCTATGGATGGAACTTCTACCAATGAGTCTGTCTTGGCCTTGAGCTCATCAAGAATTTCCTGCAGCCTTTGGACTTCTTGCTCATGTTCAACCTTTAGTTGCTCATATGCTTCTACTGAAACTAGCTTTTTGGAGGTTGCCGAGTTAATCCCCTCCAGGATTGTAGCCTGGGCCTGTTCATACTGTTCCTTCAACTTCTCAAACTCTGCTTGTAAGGAGTCGTAGAGAAGAACGGGAATAAAATCCTGGCTTCCTGAAGATTCCTCTTCATTTGCTCCTCCCTGCAAATATTCGAACTCCTGAACAGCATAAGGGAGATGTGATCGGTAATTGGTCACAATGGCTCTATGGTCGCTCTCTGCTTGAGCTAGCTGCTTCTGTTGTCTTTCCAGATTCTCCCATTCGGTGTCATAGAACTTTTTCATTGTTTTCATCTCTTGTTCGAGACGGTAACTCACTTGTTCTACTTGCTGTCGTAATTTGAAATAAAGTTGAGTCCGAGCTCGGTGTTCGTCAGTCATGGATATGTCCGTAAACTGAACAGACTCAGAATTCTCTGTCAAACTATGTTGTCGTTGTTCGGTGGAGTTCTGTTCTGAAACTTTGTTCTTCTCTGGAGCATAAGCCTTTATGCATGCCTTCGTTCTTCCAACCTTAGTCGGCAAGTCCATTTTAGCCTTGTCTTTCATATTTGGGTTGGTCTTATCGTCATCCGTTTCAGAATCTGAGCTGATTGTCTGCACCGAGTCCTCACTCGTTATGGCTTTTAGATAGTGCCATTCCATGTCTATTTTCTTGATCCACTCCCGTCCCAGAAGTGGTGGTCCTCCCTCAGGTAGTACGTATAAGTTCATTCTTGGGTGTTCTTTACCCCCATCTCTCACCTTGACTCTTATCTTCCCCATGGGGTATACTTTATGCCCCGTGTATGTCTGCAATACGAACTTGGTATCTCTTAAGGGTATATGTGAGAATAGCCGGTGGTAATCCCTTCGATTTATGACTGATAGAGCTGATCCAGTGTCCAACTCCATTTTCACTTGGACTCCAGCTATTTTTAGCATGACCCAGATAGTTTGTAGGTCAGCTTCCTTACTCACATTGTGAATTCTCAGACTGCCCAGCTCCTGGCCGTTTGGGTCTGAGTCCGAATTCTGTTCGTCTGAACTCTTCTCAGCCACCTTGTGTACCTTGTTGTACTTTTCCTGTGATGGCTTCCTTTGGTTGTTGGTCTTCTTCCCTGACCGGCATACCTTGGCTATGTGACCCAGTTTGCCACATTTCCTACATTCCTGGTTCTTAAACCAGCATTGGTTCTGGTCGTGTGTTGTCTTCCCACAACGATAGCATTTTGTTGTACTCGAGGTAATTTGATCCACACTGAGTGCCGCTGCCTTTAGCTGCATTTCCGCAGTTCCCTTCGCTGCGGCTTCGTGCGATGCTGCAATAAGGACAGCCCTGTCAAGTGTAAGGTCGTTCTCTTCGAGTAGTCGCTTTTGCGTTCCTTCCTTTGACAACCCGCACACGAACTTGTCTCGCAATGCCTCTGTCAGATTCCCTCCAAACTGGCAGTGTTTCGCTAGTCTATGCAGTTCGACCAAGTATTCTGCGTTGCTTTCGTCTTTCCTTTGCGTTCTCGCATAGAATTTGAATCGTTCCACCAACATCAACGGTGTGGGGTTCAAGTGATCCTTCAGAACAGTCACAATATCATCGAAAGTCTGATCCGCCGGTTTAGCTGGTGCTAGTAGATGCTTCAAGAGCCCGTATGTCTTCGCGCCCATCGAGTTTAGCAAGGTTATAGCTTTGTCATCTTCTTCTATTTTATTGGCCTCACAATAGATCTCAACGCGTTCCACATACGTGGCCCAGTCTTCTACCTCGGAATTAAAATCGTTGATGTTACCACGCTTAGGCATCTTCCTCTCTTCCTGATAACACCACGAATTATTTCTTTAAATTTTCTTTTTTTTTTTTTTTCCCCAAGATGGCGGTTCCCGCGAAAATGGCGGTTTCCCGCGCTTATCTTCTCTCCCCGCCCACTTCAATGGCGGTTACCCGCTTCTGTCTTCTTCCCCGCCTAATGGCGGCTTCCCGCATTTCTTCCCTAGCGGGAGGGGTACACTTTCCCCACGGGCGACGGCCGCTGGCTTTCAGGTTCACAGCCTGCGCGTCGGCTTCAGGGCTTTCCCTTTTCTCGGCAGGGCAACCGGCGCTGGGTACACCCCGTTGACGGCGAACAGTTTCAGCCGCTGGGCTGGCTCTCGCTCGGTTCCCCTTGCTCGGGCTCTGTCTCTCTCCCGCTCGCTCGGCTCTACCGGCGCTGGGTACACCCCGTTGACGGAGAACAGTTTCAGCCGCTGGACTGGCTCTCGCTCAGTTCCCCCTTGGTCGGCTCTGCCTCTCCCGCTCACTCGGCTCCCAATCGCGCCTCCCAGCCCTCTCGCAGTCCGGTGCTTCCCTCCCCGGCTGCGGCTGAGTTTATCTCTTCCCGCACCTACGCTCCCGGTCGCAGCGCTTCGTGGCTTCGGTCGCTGCCCGGCCTTTTTTGCCGGTCGCGGTCTAGCTGTCTCATGACGCCGTTGCGTCCCCCAGCCTGTCTGTACCGCGGCTTCCTTGCTCCACGCTGCCCCAGTCTCAGCGCCTCTGGACCCGACTTCTGTCCGGCTCCTTTACCCCTCGACCGTGGTCGAGTGCACTGCCCTTATCCTCCGGTTATTCTTTTTACTTTCCCTTACTCACAGTCACCGTGGCTGCCTTGCTTCTCGTGCTGATCGGCTCACTCCTCACCGTGGCAGAAGGGACAGTCAGTGCCTGTTGCTGATGGAAGTCTTTGTCTCTAACTTCTTCTTCCTTTCTAGTTCTGCAGCCTCGAGTTTTCTCCCAGCAGAACGACGAGGGCGGTTGCCTCTTCTCGACGCTCGTTAACTGCTTTGGAAGTATTGTTGCCGCAGGGTACGATCGGACTCGTCGCCACTGTAAAGTCTGTGAGTTGTTTAGTTAATTAATACACAGACTACCAGAGTAACTTAAAACAGGACTTTACTATTCGAAGGTCAGGGCGAATCTGCCAAATAAATCCTGACACAGCACTTATATACCGGTGTGGTCACCGTCGGTATTACAGTATACAGAAGCCAACAAAGTAGTGCCACACCTAAAATAGTTCTCTTAAAGGTGAACGGTTACATACAATGGTTTTCTTAAAGGTAGACGGATACATACACTACAATTCTTAATGAATTATTTTGTTGAGCATATAGTCTTGGAAAAACAGGTCATCTTGTCACATGTGTGATGCACCAAGCGTACTGTGATGCTGCAGCTGCATGAATACTTCAAATATTAAAACTTGTTTAATTGAAAGTGGCATGTAGACAGGAATGGTGTGAATATAATGTAAAGAATATAACCTACTGGCCTCCTAGTGAACCGTAAATGTTATTTCTGGCACATATTACAGATAAACCTCAGGTTATTCTGGTAGAGCTTTCTTGTTAATAAAAACTAGGCCTGAAGCCTTCTGTAACATGATGGCATTTTATCAGGACCTTGAGAGCTAGGTTCAAAAGTTCAGCTGCTTATTTTTGTACTGTGTCAAAGCTTGTCCTTCCTAAAGGCAGAGGGAAGCAGTGTATGGTTGGTAGTCAAGCTGTATTCTACAATTATCTATCACTGCCAGAGAATTTCCTTCCAGGGCTAAACTGTGAGTTTCTGACATTCTGCAATTGTCAATATGAATATAATTGTACAAGATTAATCATTTAATAAATAGCCGCTGCTAAAGCAATGTATTTTTGACGTTGACATGGCAATTCTGGTAATCATTGCTACTTTGCTTTCTGCTCAAGTCTAACAAAGGAACACAGTTACATTCCCAATTGACCTTCTGGATGCCGGAACTTTCTGGAGCTTTTAGTATTTTGATTTTTAAGCCTATACAACGCAGCTGTTGGATGTTCTAAAGAAGGATTGGCTAAAAGAGATGAACATCTCCTAAATTTTTCACTACAGCGTTGAGCTTTTCTATATATTTTATAAAGAGTAGAGGGGTGCAGATAAGACTCTGGCAACAAAAATACCCCTTTCACAAAAAAAACTGGGGGTCTAGTTTGCCTTCCTCTTCAGCTCCAGTGTAAGTTGAGTAGTTTGCTGAATCTGAATCCATCTGTATTTCTGGGTTTGATGATTAACATGTTGTGGGTGAGCACTGTGGCTTAGCACCCGAGGCTGGGTGCTCACTCAATAGGGAGAGGGAATAAGGACTGCAGCAACTTAAAGGAGAAATTGCAGCTAAAGCCATGTCGGACCAGGAGAGCACCGAGGCCGGGTATAAAAGGAGGAGTGAGGCGAGGCCCGACCAGATCGGACCAGGAGAGCACCGAGGCCGGGTATAAAAGGAGGAGCGAGGCGAGGCCCGACCAGATCGGACCAGGAGAGCACTGAGGCGGCAGATAAAAGGAGGAGTGAGGCGAGGCCCGACCAGATCGGACCAGGAGAGCACCGAGGCCGGGTATAAAAGGAGGAGCGAGGCGAGGCCCGACCAGATCGGACCAGGAGAGCACCGAGGCCGGGTATAAAAGCAGGAGAGAGGCGAGGCCCGACCAGATCGGACCAGGAGAGCACCGAGGCCGGGTATAAAAGGAGCAGCGAGGCGAGGCCCGACCAACTCAGCAGCGGGGAGAGAGGTAAAAAGTAATCAGAGTGTGACGTCACCAGGGAGCAGGTAAGTGATTGGTTGGTGAGCATTTCTCTTTTTTAAACTTTAACTCTGTAGTTTATAGTTACTAAGGTCTTTTCTGGTGTAGCAGGGACTGTTGGTAAACCATACAAGCGCCTTAGAGTTATCTTTAATTGGTGATAGTGAATTAATTTAAATTAATTAAAGGGTAAGTCATGCCAGGAGAGCCCAGCCCCGTGTTATGCTCCTCTTGCTCTATGTGGGAATTCAGGGACACTGCCGGTGTCCCTGATGACCACGTGTGCCAGAAATGCATCCAGCTGCGGCTACTAGCAGACTGCATTGCGGCGCTGGAGCTGCGGATGGATGGGCTCTGGAGCATTCACGATGCTGAGAGGGTCGTGGATAACACGTTTAGTGAATTGGTCACACCGCAGGTAAGGGCTGCACAGGCAGAAGGGAAATGGGTGACCATCAGGCAGAGCAGTAGTGGCAGGCAGGTAGTGCAGGGAACCCCTGTGGCCATCCCCCTCTCAAACAGGTATACCGATTTGGATACTGTTGAGGGGGATGACTTACCAGAGGAAGGCAGCAGCAGCCAACTTCCTGGCACCAGGGGTGCTTCTGCTGCTCAGAAAGGGAGGAAAAAGAGTGGGAGAGCAATAGTGGTAGGGGATTCTATCGTAAGGGGTACAGATAGGCGTTTCTGTGGCCGTAGACGTGACTCCAGGATGGTTTGTTGCCTCCCTGGTGCCAGGGTCAAGGATGTCACTGAATGACTGCAGGGCATTCTGAAGGGGGAGGGTGAACAGTCAGAGGTCGTGGTTCACATTGGGACCAATGACATGGGTAGCAAGAGGGATGAGGTCCTGCAGCAAGAATTTAGGGAGCTAGGTAGCAGATTAAAGAGCAGGACCTCAAAGGTTGTAATCTCTGGATTACTCCCGGTGCCACGTGCTAGTGAGTATAGGAATAGGAGGATAGAGCAGATGAATGCGTGGCTAAAGATTTGGTGCAGGAGGGAGGGCTTTAGTTTCCTGGATCACTGGGCCTGCTTCTGGGAAAGGTGGGACTTGTACAAGTCGGACGGGTTGCACCTGAACCAGAGCGGGACAAATATCCTTGCGGGGAGGTTTGCTAGCACTGTTCGGGGGGGTTTAAACTAAAATGGCAGGGGGTTGGGAACCTGAGCAGGGAGACAGAGGAAAGGGAAACAGGGATAAAAGCAAAAGATAGGAATGAGAAAAACAAAAGTGGCAGTCAGAGAAATCAACGGTTTAAATCAAACGTGGCCACAGTAAATAATAACTCTAATAGGTCTAAGAGCGTTAAAAAAACAAGCCTGAAGGCTTTGTGTCTTAATGCGAGGAGCATTTGTAATAAGGTGGACGAGTTGGCTGCGCAAATAGAGGTAAACGAATATGATTTGGTTGGGATTACAGAAACGTGGCTCAAGGATGGCCAAGACTGGGAACTCAACATCCAGGGGTATTCAATATTCAGGAAAGATAGGCAAAAAGGAAAGGGAGGTGGGGTAGCATTACTGGTTAAAGAAGGGATTAATACAATTGTAATGAAGGATATTAGCTCTGATGATGCGGAATCTGTATGGGTAGAATTGAGAAATACTAAGGGGAAAAAAACATTACTGGGAGTGGTATATAGACCTCCCAACAGTAAGGCGGAGGTTGGGGATGGCATTAAAAGGGAAATTAAAGAAGCGTGCAATAGGGGCACAGCAGTCATCATGGGTGACTTTAATCTACATATAGATTGGGCCAACCAAATCAGTAACAATATTGTGGAGGAGGAATTCCTGGAGTGTTTACGGGATGGTTTCCTGGACCAATATGTTGAGGAACCAACCAGAGATCAGGCCATCTTAGACTGGGTATTATGTAACGACAAAGGATTAATTAGCAATCTTGTTGTACGAGGCCCCTTGGGTCTGAGCGATCATAATATGATCGAATTCTTCATTAAGATGGAGAATGAAGTAGTTGACTCAGAGACTAGGGTCCTCAATTTAAATAAAGGAAACTACGATGGTCTGAGGAGCGAGTTGGGTAGGATTGATTGGGGAATGGCACTCAAAGGGTTGACGGTGGATAGGCAATGGCAAACATTCAAAGACCGAATGGATGAGCTACAGAATTTGTTCATCCCAGTTTGTCATAAAAATAAAACAAAAAAGGTGACTCAACCGTGGCTAACAAGGGAAATTAGGGATAGCATAAGCTCCAAGGAGACGACATATAAATTGGCCAGAAAAAGCAATAATCCTGAGGATTGGGAGCAGTTTAGGATTCAACAAAGGAGGACAAAGGGATTAATTAAGAAAGGGAAAATAGAATATGAGAGTAAGCTTGCAAGGAACATAAAAACTGACTGTAAAAGCTTTTATAGATATGTGAAGAGAAAAAGATTGGTGAAGTCAAGCGTAGGTCCCTTACAGTCAGAATCAGGGGAATTTATAATGGGAAACAAAGAAATGGCAGACCAACTAAATTCATACTTTGATTCTGTCTTCACAAAGGAGGACACAAATAACCTCCCAGAGATGCCGGGGAACATAGGGCCTGATGAAAGGGTGGAACTGAAAGAAATCAGTATTTGTAGGGAAATGGTGTTAGGAAAATTGATGGGACTAAAGGCCGATAAATCACCAGGGCCTGATAATCTACATCCCAGGGTACTTAAGGAAGTGGCCCTGGAGATAGTAGATGCATTGCTGGTCATCTTCCAGAACTCGATAGACTCTGGAACAGTACCCATGGATTGGAGGGTAGCTAATGTTACCCCACTATTCAAAAAAGGTGGTCGAGAAAAAGCAGGGAATTATAGACCGGTAAGCCTGACATCGGTAGTGGGGAAAATGCTAGAATCTATTATAAGAGATGGAATAGCAGAGCACTTGGTAAGCAGTGACAGGATCGGACAAAGTCAACATGGATTTACAAAAGGTAAATCATGCTTGACTAATCTACTGGAATTTTTTGAGGATGTAACTGGTAAAATAGATAAGGGAGAACCAGTGGATGTGGTGTATTTGGACTTTCAGAAGGCTTTCGATAAGGTCCCACATAAGAGATTAGCGTGCAAAATTAAGGCACATGGGATTGGGGGCAAGGTATTGACTTGGATAGAGAACTGGTTGGCGGACAGAAAACAAAGAGTTGGAATAAACGGGTCGTTTTCCGAGTGGCAGGTAGTGACTAGTGGGGTACCGCAAGGATCGGTCCTAGGACCCCAGCTGTTCACAATATATATTAATTTCTGGACGAGGGAATTGGATGTAATATCTCCAAATTTGCAGACGACACAAAGCTGGGTGGGAGGGTAAGCTGTGAGGAGGATGTCGTCAAACTCCAGTACGATTTGGACAGATTGGGTGATTGGACAGAAACATGGCAAATGCACTATAATGTGGATAAATGTGAGGTTATCCACTTTGGTGGCAAAAACAGGAAGGCAGATTATTATTTGAATGGCAATAGATTGGGAGAAGGGGAAGTGCAAAGAGACCTGGGTGTTCTTGTACACCAGTCGCTGAAGGTAAGTATGCAGGTGCAGCAGGCGGTTAAGAAGGCAAATGGTATGTTGGCCTTCGTAGCAAGAGAGTTCGAGTACAGGAACAAGGATGTCTTGCTAAAGTTGTACAGGGCCTTGGTGAGACCGCACCTTGAGTACTGTGTGCAGTTTTGGTCGCCTTACCTGAGGAAGGACGTTCTTGCCATGGAAGGAGTGCAGCGAAGATTCACCAGGCTGATACCTGGGATGGCAGGAATGACGTATGAGGAGAGATTGTGTCGATTGGGCTTATACTCACTGGAGTTTAGAAGATTGAGAGGGGATCTCATCGAAACTTATAAAATTCTGTCAGGCCTGGACAGACTAGATGCAGGAAGGATGTTTATGATGGCCGGGGAGTCCAGAACCAGGGGTCATAGTCTAAGAATAAGGAGTAAGCCATTTAGGACTGTAATGAGGAGGAATTTCTTCACCCAGAGAGTGGTGAACCTGTGGAATTCTCTGCCACAGAGGGCGGTGGAGGCCAGTTCATTAAATATATTCAAAAAAGAGTTGGATATATTTCTTAAGGCTAAAGGGATCAAGGGATATGGGGAGAAGGCAGGGACAGGGTACTGAATTTGGATGATCAGCCATGATCTCATTGAATGGCGGAGCAGGCTCGAAGGGCCGAATGGCCTACTCCTGCTCCTATCTTCTATGTTTCTATGACCACTGACTGGAGGGAAGCAAGGCCCCTGCTTTCATGAGGAAGCCATAGAGATCTTGCTGCAGCATGTAGAGCTCAAGGGGGGCCTCTTGTTTCCCTGAGCTGGGCATCAGCTGAGCCAGATGGTGGGCAATACGCTTGGCAGGAAGTAAAACATTGTATCGATGCAAATACCACTGTGCAGAGGACATGAGTCTTATGTCATAAAAAAATGAATAACCTCACCAGGAGGGGAAAGGTGAAAGACCCTAATGTTATCTCATAACAACTATTATTATCATGTACTGCTCCTTATTATCAATGAATGCCTTCACCTTCTTTACATCTTCCCATGGGTGCTTATAAATATAAATAATAGATGTAGCTGTGTGAAGGTGTTAAAGTGGAGGAAGGGTTTGGGGGTTTTGCAATACAGTTTTTGTGTTGGGGAGCTGTGTAACCATGGTGCAGGAGAGAGAGCTGGAGGTTCCCTTAACCAGAGGACATTGTGAAGGGTTAGTTGTGGAATTGTTGCTTTAAGAGGGTGACGAGTATGCAGGTATCCAGGGTTGGCAAGGAAGAAAAGGGAAAGGTGTGTCGTGTGTTACCTTGCCTGCCCTACTGAGGATATGGAACTTCTTGCAGCACTGTTCTGCTATCCTGAGGGTGAGGGAGTTAGCAGTCAGTGCCAATGCCACCTCCCTTCAGGTGGCACAAGTGATGAATGTGGGTGACTTGATGGCACCCACGCCCAGATGTCTGTTCATCCTGCCTTCAATGCCCTCCAACAACACCAACAACGACTTGTATTTATATAGCATCTGTAACTTAGTAAAATGTCCCAAGGCGCTGCACAGGATCGTTATCAAACAAAATTTGACACTGAGCCACATAAGGAGATAATAGAGCAGATGACCAAAAGCTTGGTCAAAAGAGTTTAAGGAGCATCATAAAGGAGGAGGGAGAGGCAGAGAGGTTTAAGGAGGGAATTCCAGAGCTTTGGGCCTCAGCAGCTGAAGGTCCGGCCGCCAACAGTAAAGTGATTAAAATTGGGGATGCGCAAGAGGCCAGGAGGGCTTGGAGATCTGCAAGTGAAGTTGTGCATTTTTGACCTCTTCCTCGGTACCTGCTGTCATCTGGACAATGATGGCAATTGAATGTTCAAAATTCTGTCCAAGTAAACTAAAAATATTGGTCAGAGAAGTGGTGAAGTAATTTGAGAAAGAAATGAAAGAGGTAAGCAATGTTCCTGCCTTACCTTCTTGCTCCCCAGTGTACTGCTGAATAGTGCAGCTTGAACATACATTTAAAAAAAGGCTGCACAGAGTTCCTGCAGGTTCAGAAAGTAGCATTGGTTACACTGGTACTGCAAATCAACATACTCAGGAAACTACCACATATCTCCCTCTAGAGGCTAGTGGCAGATGTAACACTTTTTTAAAAGGTGTAACAACAGTGTAAATTATTTTGAGGAAATTCTGGGCCATTATATTCAGTTGACTGTAAAAGCAGATAGGATCCCTCCCCCGTGATGATTGACAATACCACATTTCCCATACAATTGAAACATCTTCCCGGCCTTACTCTTTTCCTTTCTCTGAATAGCATATGTATAATACGATTCTGAATGGGACACCCATTGTACTCAGGGGGATGTTGGGAGCAGATAACTATGTAATTCTCCAGCTCTCCTTAAAAGCTCCTGGACACAGTTCAGCCCAACTGCAGCGTAATACATCGAAAATTTGGTCTCCTAACCACCCAAAAGTCAACTTGCCATTCCAAATCGAAATTACTGCTTGTGGCATTTAGACACAACCTAGCAACTGAGAATGAGCAGTTTGTATGGACATTACCAGTACATCACCTGCAACCATTGTTGGGGGAGTAAATTGATGTGAAGGCAATTATGATGTCACTTCTTGTCCAGCACAAATAGGGCTGCGACTGGGTGCAATCTGTCTCCATCCCTTTTCCTTTTTCCTAATGCCCAGGAATTTAATGTACATGGGAAATAAGGCAGACAATCCACCCTACAAATCTTACATAAGAACTGGCACAAATACATTAACAGTAGAGGTTTGGTGCTGGTAGAACATGCTCTATTATAGATCTAGTATTTCTACTCTTGTAAAACTGTTTGTACTGTATATATTCATCCATTTTTTAAATTTACAGTCAGAATCTTTCCCAGTGTTCCTTGTACCTTTCCAGTTGTCAAACATGCAATGTCCTATTATGTAGAAGCAATTATTAGTGAATAGAGGAAATCTAATAGATGTGAATCAACACTAATTTGATTAATATTCTAAAAATCATTGATGAAACCGTATGTGTCCACTTTCATTTCAGTATGTATGAGAAGACTGAGATATTTGAAATGGTTCACAGCAAGAGGAAGTTGATCTTAAACTAATGGGAAAGTTGAATGATCTTTTCTTAGCATATCATACAATAATATATGAATGTCAGTCAGTTGGGCATCAAAAAAGTTTGCCATCCAGATTGTCACATTGGCTGAGGAAAAAACTGGAGAGAAAGTCAGGGGAGATGCAGCCTAAGTCTCTATCTGCGGTACTTTGAGACAAAGTAAAGAATAATCGCAAAGATAACTGCAGGTGATGAAGATTATTCAACCCCCCCAGTTCATCTTTTGTTGATTGGTAAAAGCTACAAAAAGGGTAAAGTACAAAATTTGTCACCTCAAGATTGTTAATCAAATCCTCAATGAACTCATGTTGGGGGTGGTGGGGGATGGGGGGGTGGTGGCAGTGGCGGCGGTTGGGGGCGGGGGGCGTGGAGAGATTCCATTTTCTTCTGCATTTTGACCTGAGACTTCTATAAAGCTATCACCATGGTAATTATGTCAAATCACATAAAATAATGTCAGTTGTAGGCCATGAGAAACCCCCATATTGGTTGTCCCAGAGCACATTTTCATTCCTTTAATCAGTACATTGAAAACAAAACCATGTGCAAAAAGCATTTTCCAAAGGCTTGTAGAACTTTACTTTCATTTAATGAGATAAAAGCAAACTTTCTTTGAAAAATACACTAATAACAAAAATTCCTCACATTCAAACTAAAGAGCTATTCTCCTGTCAGCTGGCATTAAGTCAATTCTGACTCAAGAACTAACATAAATAATTAAGATCACTTCAAACTTAGCACACCAAATGAAGAAAAAAAGCTTCAGGCTTCTGCTGTTATATAAAATTTATGATTAATTAAAAATTCCAGAATATGAAATACTTTCCTGTGCATTGGTCTAACACTGCCTTATATTATGTTAGTGATGCAGAAAAGAAATCAGACAAGGTCAGTCACCCTGGTAGCAACCCATGGTAATAATTTATACCCAATATTGTATTCAAGATTGTACTTACCAGTGACAATACAAAAATTAGGTTTCAGTGGAATCTTTAAATATTGAAAAATCAACTTTATGTAAACATTGTTATGAAGATAAACATAAGAAAGGTCCATTCAGCCTGTCCAGGTCCCTCTGCCATCCAAGCCTTTTTTCAGGGCCTGGTCTGGTACCAATAAAGGAAAGAAAAATGAGGAGAAACTAATAGTTAAACTGTTACATGTGCACATATTGTACTAATATATTTGCCTTTCATAACAGCATGTCTGTAGTGTATACGTGCTTTCGCTAGGAGCTTGCCATAATTTATCTACTCACCACTTCTAAGTTCTGGTCTAGATAGAGATTTAAATCCTTATCTCCTGTTGCAGGGATCGGCTAATGGCGATTTCATATTTAGTTCTTTTTTGTCCCTTCATACAATTTCGGAAATTATTTACAAAGAGAGAATGAATTTGTACCACTTTCTAGCTTTAATGTAGAAAGTTCATCTCAAAGCAATGTTCCTTCAAACACACTAGAACTTTGTTTACGTGTAATATGTGGATATTTGGCTCTGACAGTTAAGGGGTAAACATTTTGCTTTGTTCTCTTATTGTGGCTGACTTAGTGGTTGGTATTTTATAAACCTATTGTCTGTGGAAGTTGCAGAAAGTGAAGCTGTGGGCTAAGGCAGAATTCTGCCATTTTGTTCTCTTCTGGCGCGATTCACTGTGCCTGACATTAGCAGCTGGATGCAATCACTTAGATGTGAGTACTAAGGAGCATTTGTCATCATTACAATCTAGACAACATAAAAGATTCCTGAAATATTTCTACCGCATGATAACTTTGTTGCTGGAAAATCAGAGGTGAAAGCTGTGCAGCTGCATGGTTTGGTTTTTTGCTTCTCTAGCTTTTAAAAAAACAAGTGTTGCCTGAGTTATAATGTTGAACTTGAACGTGAACATGATTTTTTCTTTTATTCAATTTTCTAACAGACTTCCTGGGCATTGTGCGTAGGCTGAAGAAGCGATTGGGCTGTGTGTGTGCTTGGCAGAGCCAGGTGTGGCAGAGGAGGGTCTGGGTGGAGGGTAGTAGTCGGAGCCAGCGCCAGCACTGAAGGGTGAGGGTGGGTATCGGATTGCTGTATCAGGTATGTAGGCATGTTAGGGAGTCAGGTGATTTAGAAGAAGAAGAAAATTAAATTTAAAAAAACTTTACACCAGGGAGTGGAGAACAGATAGACTTTGGAGCAGAACATAGGTCATGCTGAGCAGGGAGCACAGGTAGAGATGGATGTAGGCATAGAGCAGGATGTGAGAAACATAGAAACATAGAAACATAGAAGATAGGAGCAGGAGTAGGCCATTCGGACCCTTGAGTCTGTTCCGCCATTCAATGAGATCATGGCTGATCACAGAATCACAGAATCACAGAAACCCCACAGTGCAGATAAAGGCCATTTCGGCCCATCGAGCCTGCACTGACACATATCCCACCCGATCCCCGTAACCCCTACACCAACACATATCCCACCCTATCACCGTAACCCCACGTATTTAATCCCCCTAACACTAAGGGTCAATTTATCATAGCCAATCAACCTAACCCGCACATCTTTGGACTGTGGGAGGAAACTGGAGCACCCGGAGGAAACCCACGCAAACACGGGGAGAATGTGCAAACTCCACACAGACAGTCACCCGAGGCCGGATTCGAACCTGGGTCCCTGGCGCTGTGAGGCAACAGTGCTAACCACTATGCCACCGTGCTGCCCTCATCCAAATTCAGTATCCTGTTCCTGCCTTCTCCCCATACCCCTTGATCCCTTTAGCCTTAAGAAATATATCCAACTCCTTCTTGAATATATTTGATGAACTGGCCTCCACCGCCCTCTGTGGCAGAGAATTCCACAGGTTCACCACTCTCTGGGTGAAGAAATTCCTCCTCATCTCAGTCCTAAATGGCTTACCCCTTATCCTTAGACTATGACCCCTAGTTCTGGACTCCCCGGCCATCGGGAACATCCTTCCTGCATCTAGTCTGACCAGGCCTGACAGAATTTTTATAGGTTTCGATGAGATCCCCTCTCAATCTTCTAAACTCCAGTGAGTACAAGCCCAATCGACACAATCTCTCCTCATACGTCATTCCTGCCATCCCAGGTATCAGCCTAGTGAATCTTCGCTGCACTCCTTCTATGACAAGAACATCCTTCCTCAGATAAGGCGACCAAAACTGCACACAATACTCAAGATGTGGTCTCACCAAGGCCCTGTACAACTGCAGCAAGACATCCTTGTTCCTGTACTCAAACCCTCTTGCTATGAAGGCCAACATACCATTTGCCTTCTTAACCGCCTGCTGCACCTGCATGCTTACCTTCAGCGACTGGTGCACAAGAACATCCAGGCCTCTTTGCACCTCCCCTTCTCCCAATCTATTGCCATTCAAATAATAATCTGCCTTCCTGTTTTTACCACCAAAGTGGATAACCTCACATTTATCCACATTATAGTGCATTTGCCATGTTTCTGCCCAATCACCCAACCTGTCCAAATCGTATCCTCCTCACAGCATACCCTCCCACCCAGCTTTGTGTTGTCTGCAAATTTGGAGATACTACATCCAATTCCCTCATCCAGATCATTAATATATATTGTGAACAGCTGGGGTCCTAGGACCGATCCTTGCAGTACCCCACTAGTCACTGCCTGCCACTCGGAAAACGACCCATTTATTCCAACTCTTTGCTTTCTATCTGCCAACCAGTTCTCTATCCAAGTCAATACCTTGCCCCCAATCCCATGTGCCTTAATTTTGCAAGCTAATCTCTTATGCGGGACCTTATCGAAAGCCTTCTGAAAGTCCAAATACACCACATCCACTGGTTCTCCCTTATCTATTTTACCAGTTACATCCTCAAAAAATTCCAGTAGATTAGCCAAGCACGATTTACCTTTTGTAAATCCATGTTGACTTTGTCCGATCCTGTCACTGCTTTCCAAGTGCTCTGCTATTACATCTTTTATAATGGTCTCTAGCATTTTCCCCACTACCGATGTCAGGCTTACCGGTCTATAATTCCCCGCATTTTCTCTACCACCTTTTTTGAATAGTGGGATAACATTAGCTACCCTCCAATCCATGAGTACTGTTCCAGAGTCTATCGAGTTCTGGAAGATGACCAGCAATGCATCTCCTATCTCCAGGGCCACTTCCTTAAGTACCCTAGGATGTAGATTATCAGGCCCTGGGGATTTATCGGCCTTCAATCCCGTCAACTTCCCCAACACCATTTCCCTACAAATACTGATTTCTTTCAGTTCCTGCCTCTCATTAGTCCCTATGTTCCCCGACATCTCTGGGAGGTTATTTGTGTCCTCCTTTGTGAGGTCCTTTATTCAAGTTCCAAGCTCGAGAAGGCCTAGGCATTCCTACTTCAACATGCTGTAAATGGAGTTGCAGTAATCTTTCTGCAATTTTATTCCTGGAAAACGTTCACTCACTTCAGAATTCAGAATATTTAAACTAATCCTATTCTCCAAAGATTGCTTTCAGTTTGAGCCTGTGTGGTGAGTGATGTAGCGGAGAATATTTATTTACTGCAATGTTATTGGGCTGGTGTATATTTGGTGGGGTGTGATTAGGGGAAGGAATTTGAAATGTTGCAGGAATGTTTTGAGTAAAATGATTATTGACTAATGAAAGTAGCCAATTATAAAAGAGAAAAACACAGAAATTTAGCCAATGGAAAATGAAAGAGCGAGCCAATGGGAAATAACTTCTTGACTTGGGAAAAGCTATTTATCATATCTGGGTTTTTGACAAAAATCTATTTTGAACTCAAAACTCATTTGAATGAGTGTACTTTTGAAACCATGGGGGCGACTTTGTCAATGGAGGCGCGTTGGAGGCGGGTCTGCTGCTTGTCTGGTTTTAGTCCCGCCTTCATCTATTTGTGGCCAACCAACACTATTTTCCCTTGCTTGACCTTGTTAAGCCTGCCCAGCAGGCTTAGCAGGCCAATTAAGGGGAAGCTGGTTACAGAGAATGTCAGCGTAATATGTTTCTTCTGTCAAAAATTTTTGACAGATGAATTGTCATCATTTGACAGCTCTGTGAAGCTATCAAACACTGACATTCTATGTTGTTTGATGAGTCCTTGTATTCAAGACTCGTCAAACCTCTTTTGTGAGCAGAAATTAGATGGCTTTTGCATTGGAGAATGCAGCAGCCATCTGTCATCTCTGCCGATGAGATGCGAGACTCTCCGCATCCCCAACTGTTGAAGCCTGCAGGAAGAAACAAAGGTAAGTAAACATTTTCTATCACTTTCCACTTACCACGCATAATTACCTCTCCACACTTGCACCCATCACTTAATTTCACAGCGCACTTTGCACCCCTCCGACCCCAGCAGACCCACTGCTCACCTCGCTGACCATGGTGGTGTTTCCCCGACATCGGGAAGCCTGCGCCTCTGTTGAAAAAATGGGGATAATCCTCTTAACTACCTGTTACCTACCTGTTAACAGGCAGTTAAGTGGCTGTAAACCCCTTCCCGCCTCCAGGAGATGGGACCCAGCACTGGTCGGCTACCCACCTCCTTGGAAGATGGCACGGAGGCAGGTTGGGGGCGGGATGGGTACCCGCCCCCAGATTCTGCCATTTTCCCGGTAGTTCCACCTCCAAGCTTGCCTTCCCAGGGCTGGCAAGATAGCACCCCGTATTTCTTTTTAACATAATGAGGCTATCCTCAATATTTTATAATAATAGCGGGATTCAACTTTTCCCTGAATAGCATTCACAGATTTATTGCAGGTACCTACAGAAAGTTGGTAATGTAGATGTTGCAAAGCCCTCCAGGAAGACTTTGTATTAGCTGCCACTGCTGTGCATTAGATCAATTAGCACTATGCATTTGAGTTGAGGTCGATGATCAGCCGTGATCTTATTGAATGGCGGAGCAGGCTCGAGGGGCCGTATGGCCTACTCCTGCTCCTATTTCTTATGTTCTTATTTAATGGACCAAATTTTGCGGCCCCTATGGGACGCACCCATAGGGGCCGCGCAATTGCTGGGTTTAGGCATGCAAAGCGTATGTGCTAAAACCCGGCACTTGCGATCTGTCAAGAATCTTCTTGACAGATCACATGCATCCCCGGGAGAAGTGCCTCTGCAGGTGGAGAGTTGCACCTTTTGCACAACTTCCGCCCGCTGAAAGGCCATAGAATTCTTACGCCTGGTAAAAGCAGGTACCTAGGCTTTCTTTTACCAGCATAAGAGTTTAAAATAACATAAAAATACATTTTTTTCAATCATTTAAACATTAAAAAACCCGTGGAATAAGGTAAGGTTATCTTTAGCCCCTTTAAAACATTTAAATTTATTTTTCAAAATATTAAATTTTTGTTTAAAATATTTAATTAAATGGCATTTTAATTAATTTTATATATGTAATGGCTTTTATTTATTTATTTCAGTGCATTGGTGCATTTTTGCAGTCATCCCCATTCATATTTTTGACAGTTCTGTGCGTACGGAACTGTCAAAAGTATGAAGGGGGATTCCCTTCTTCCATTGGTTCGCCTGCCTCACGAACCGCATGCGCCCCTGGGATACCTGGGCCTCTGCGCATTTCAAAGAGGAAACGCCCAGGATTGCAAGCCTCGGTATCTACGGAACCAGCAGGTAAGTTCGTAGATTTTTTTCCAATCGGAGGCATCTGCCCACAGGAAGCCTCCGATTGGAAATTCAGGGCCTATGTGCTATCTCAAATAGTGCATTAAGTATACCCTCAAAGTAGTGTGCAACAGTACAATTTTGAGTTATTCATGCAAGTGTCTTTGTACCACTGGTTGCTGCTGCCCCTCTTCTAACACTGTTGTTTTACCACTTTGTGGACGTGATTACATTGCAAGGTAGAGCGCAAGAGCTAACAAAGGATCATATTGAAGTTATCCTTGTGAGGATCAGGTTGTTTCTGTTATCGTTGTATTTACTATTGGTAGCACCAACATCAGAGAGGAAAACACATGTCGGGTAACCACTGAACCACACCATCAACTGACCATGGTGGCCATTCCCACCAGTATCGCTGCAAAGTGAATTTAGAACACCCGGGGAAAAGAATTGCTCTAGTTGCTATGTGTAGTAACATTGTAAATCATTCAAAAAGGATGTGCTCATGATTTTGCTGCAAATAGTGGCCACAGCAGTTCTATTCCCCTGGTGGTGTTGAGGTTTTCTCACCATTGCTGAGTGAGGTTTCTGCTGGGAGCTAAACTATTCTCACTCATTGGGAGTGGGACTCACAGATCCATATCAGATTCATTTATTTGATACTAGCAGGGGGGGCCTGGCGTTGCCAGGGCAGTTTAGAGGGCAGCGCGGTTGACGGCCGCCCGCTGCTGCTCCCCTGCTCTGTGTGTCAGGCCGGGCGGTTGTGAGGCCCGCCCCGAGTGACCCCAACTCACTTCCCGCTCCCGGAACCACAATGTGGGGCTTTGTTTGGCTGGTGCTGTCGCTGTGGGGATTAAAAAAATGGCGGCAATGTTTCGGGAGGCTGCAGGATTAGGTCCCGCCTGTGACACACTGATTGGTCAACCATCAGGTAACTGAACTGTAGGAATGGTCCACCATCACGTCACTCAACGCTAATGAGCGGTAGGATTGGTCAACCGGTAATGAGCGGATTTTTGAATGTTTTTTGTATACTGTTGGAACAATGTTTGTCTGACCAAAACGTAAATACACTTATGACACTCCCCTGATCATAACCTTTCTTTTGATATAACATATGTGTAGGTACGCTCTATAACTTTTGAGTGTATAGTGGACATACAGACAGACAAACAGACAAACAGACAAAGCAACTGCTTTATTATATATTAGCTGGAGTGCCCGGTGGTGCCGAGGGTTTTTTGAGGGCATGTTGTTGTTGGAAGAGAGAGAGAGAGCGACTGGGGGGAAGAGAGAGCGCGACTGGCGGGAAGAGAGAGAGCGACTGGGGGAAGAGAGAGAGCGACTGGGGGGGAAGAGAGAGAGCGACTGGGGGGAAGAGAGAGAGCGACTGGGGGGAAGAGAGAGAGTGACTGGGGGGAAGAGAGAGAGCGACTGGGGGGAAGAGAGAGAGCGACTGGGGTGAAGAGAGAGAGCGACTGGGGGAAGAGAGAGAGCGACGGGGGGGAAGAGAGAGAGCGACTGGGGGAAGAGAGAGAGTGACTGGGGGGAAGAGAGAGAGCGATGGGGGAAGAGAGAGAGCGACTGGGGGGAAGAGAGAGAGCGACTGGGGAGAAGAGAGAGAGCGACTGGGGGGAAGAGAGAGCGACTGGGGGGAAGAGAGAGAGCGACTGGGAGGAAGAGAGAGAGCGACTGGGGGAAGAGAGAGAGCGACTGGGGGGAAGAGAGAGAGACGGGGGGAGAGCGAGAGAGAGAGACTGGGGGGAGAGAGAGAGAGAGAGACTGGGGGGAAGAGAGAGAGACAGAGGGAGAGAGACAGACAGAGAGAGAGGGAGAGAGAGAGATGGAGAGAGAGATAGGGAGAGAGAGACAGAGAGTGAGAGAGAGACAGAGACAGAGGGAAGGAGAGAGAGAGGGAAGGAGAGAAAGGGAAAAGTGGTGGGGGGGAAAGGGGTGGGGGAAGGGGTGGGGGGGAAGGAAAAGGGAAAGAGGGGGAGGTGGGGGAAAGGGGAAGAGGAGGGGGGAAGAGGGGGAGGGGGAGGGGGAAGAGGGGGGGAGGGGGGAAGAGGGGGAGGGGGGAAGGGGGGAGGGGGGGAAGAGGGGGAGGGGGGAGGAGGGGAAGAGGGGGAGGGAGGGAGGGGGGAGGGGAAGGGTGAGGGGGGAAGAGGGAGGGAAGGGGGTGTGTGGGAGGGTGTGGGGGGGAAGGGTGGGGGAAGGGGGGGAGAGGGGAAGGAGGGGGAGGGGGGAAGGGGGGGTAAGGAGGGGGGAGCGGTGAAGGGGGGGAGAAAGGGAGGGGGGAGCCAACAGACCCTCTCCCCTCTGCCAGTGTTGAGAGTTGCGCTGCCGGCGGTGGTTGGAGAAGGCTCGGCCCCGGGGCCTCGGGCACACGCACTGACATGGCCCAGCCGAGTGCAGCGCCCTGGTCAGCCCGAGCTCCGCAGCCGGCGTTCGGCCGCAGGCCACAAAGCAGCCAAGCCCAGCGCCGGCGATGGCTCCGCAGAGCTCCGTGCCGCCCCACCAGCCTTTAGAAAGATGGTGGCGGCGGTTACTCTCGGCTCAGACCCGCCCGGCCCACAAAGCACCCGAGCCCAGCGCCAGCGATGGCTCCGCGGAGCTCCGTGCCACCCCACCAGCCTTTAGAAAGATGGCGGCGGTGGCTACGCTCGGCTCCAGACCCGCCTGGCCAGCCTTTAGAAAGATTGCGGTGATCGCGGGCCGCTTGTTGAGCAGGACGGGAGGTGCCTAGCTCGGGCGTGGCTGGGGAACAGAGGCCGAGGCTTCGAGGCCTGTAAAAACGGTGAAAGGTAGGAAAATTAATGAGGTTAGAGAAAATATTTACAAATTAATTAACTTTTTTGAAAAACAATTTGGCCTAGAAATTCAGTATAGCCACGTTTGGGGCGCTAAAGTTGGGCGGCCGCTAAAGTTTGCGCACGGCGCAAAGTCTCGCCACCTTCGCCGATATTCAGTCGCATCGCCCCAAGAGGTTGCTGCTGCGCTAAAACAGGCGATGCACGACTATCTTTAGGCGCTAAGCCGGCGGAGCTGAGTGATACCCCCGAGGCCGGGCGCAGCGCAGGTGCGGCGAGTTGTTGATTGACGGCAGACACTCTGGCGCCGGTCAGCTCTTAAAGGGGGAGGGTGGATTTGTTTGCCTGCCACGCCCTGCACACTGCAGCCCTCAACCTAGGCCTGACCACTTCAGCTTCATCTGCACAACGCCCAGGGCTATGGAGAAGACCAGGGAGAGAGCGCAGCGCTTCAGCGACGGTGACCTGAGGGTGCTGGTTGGCGGAGTGGAGCGCAGGCGCCATGTTCTGTTCCCAGAAGGTGGCAGGAGGCCGCTGCCCAGCGCCTACCGGAAAGCCTGGAGGGAGGTCTCAAACAGGGTGTCTTCCAACAGCGTGGTTGCAAGGGTGAGTACCCTTTCCAGTGTCCTCCTCATCCCTGCATGTGCACCTCACTTTATGGGCAAAGGGACCTGAAAGCCCTAATGGCCAGCCCTCATCCAGCAGCTATGGGACTGTCATGAAAATCACTTGCACATTCAGCACTTTACACAATGTACAAGCTATTCGACCATGGGAGGCAGTGCAGACAAGATCAGGGCTTGACACTGTCAGGGCTATTCCACCATGGGAGGCAGTGCAGACAAGATCAGGGCTTGACTCTGTCAGGGCTATTCCACCATGGGAGGCAGTGCAGGCAAGATCAGGGCTTGACACTGTACTTAGAGGCCGTCCTTTCTCTTGCAGGCCAAGGTGGCGCACAACCGGCAGAAACGAAGTGAGACCGGGGGAGGCCGTCCTGACGTCAAAGAGCTCTTTGACCTCGACCAGCGTGTGGAGCGCATTATGGCAGGCCGGCTGATTGGACCCGTCGCCAGTGGAGATGCCGACCCTGTTCTGGGCACCAATGGTAAGGGCATCACCTTTTTGACCTCTCTTGTTCCACTTGCGCCTCAGATCAGCATCCTTTGCCACTGTCCGACCAATGCAGTGAATGGCAGCACTCATGCCTCCCTCGCTGCCGCCTTGTCCTCACTCTAGAGCTACTCTTGTGCCTTCCTGCTTTCAGATGGTGAATTGCCAGGTGAGGAGGCGGGCCCTCAAGCTGCCACTGCAGCGCTTCCGAATTCGAGGAGGAGGAAGAGGAAGCCGGCCCATCAGTGCCACCCTCAGCCGCGCCAGCCCATGGCGATGAAGGGGACACGTCTTCCCTGGAGGGGAGCCGGGGGGAAGGGTCGGAGGAGAGTGAAGCTCCGGGGCCCAGCGGGCTGCAGCAACGCGGGAGGGGTGGGGAAGCTCGGCGGACTTCTCCCCAGAGGGTGAGTGCGGCCTCCAGTCCTGCGACGGTGAGCGCAGAGGAGGTGCGGCTCCTGGAGGAAATGGCCGTCCAGGCTGAGCGCAGGCACAATGAGCTCATGGCTGCAGTGGCAAGGATGCCTGATTCCATTGAGTCTTTGTCAAGGAGTGTGCAGCAATTTGGAGCAGCACAGGCCAGGAGTCTGGATCAATTCAGTGCAGCACAGGCCAGGAGTCTGCAGGACCTCGCGGCAGCACAGGCGGCTTCGAGCCAAGTGCTCAGTCGTGCCGTCCATTCACTGGCTGTTGTCATGCGGACACAGACCAGGGCCACACGGGCACTAACTGCTGCCACCCTCGCTGGATCAGCCAGGCATCGCCAGGGCACTCGCCGCGCAGCAGCAGCCCAGCAGTCTGTTCTTCAGCTGTTTGCTGCGCATGCTGCAGTGCTGGCCCGTGCGAGTGCCAATGTATCAGGCGACCAGGGAGCACCTGCGATCTGTCAGGTTGGCACCATTCCTGCAGCCGACACTGCCACTCTGCCATTGCAGCTGCCACGAGCCGCTGAACAGACTGCTGCCGCCCAGCCAGAGTTGGAGCAGTCAGCAGCCGGGCCCTCCAGGGCCAGAGCTGGTGCAGGCCGACCCCCAAGTGCATCTGCCGTCTCGCCATCTGACCCTCAGCAGCCTTCCCCCAGCCTTGCTGCAGCCACTGGGCTCCCATTGAGGAGGAGCTGCAGGGCGGGCAGGGGCCAGGCAAGGATGCGAAAGGCATCGCCCTCGCAGGGCAAAAAGTAGATGGTCTGCACAAATGCTTTGTGGTTGTTGAAAGGCCGAGACTGGTGTCTTTCTTTGTTTTTGTAAGGCCGAGACTGGTGTCTTTCTTTGTTTTTGTAAGGCCGAGACTGGTGTCTTTCTTTGTTTTTGTAAGGCCGTGACTGTTAGTTTTGTGTTTTTGGAGGGGGCTTCTCCACATGAGGTTGTAATGTGGGAAGGGCAGAGGTTTGCAATAAATTAATGTTCTTAAATTGCACTGTGCATGGTTTTTTTGGCAAGTCCTGGTTGCCCTGCATGGCTGAGGGCTTGTGGAGCGGCTACATTCATCTGCTGACATTGGCACAAGCCATTCCCTGAGAGGGGGCCTAGAACCGACGTTCAATAAGCCGGCGACGGGCGGCCCTTGCACTTTCTGCCTCCCTCCTGTGCTGGTCCTCCTCCTCCTCCTCCTCCTCCTCAGGTGGTCCTCCAATCTCTGGTGGCAGTGGCTGAGTCCTGCGGATAGCCAGGTTGTGCAGCATGCAGCACACGACCACGAAATGGGAGACTTGCTCCGGCGAATATTGTAGGGCTCCACCGGAACAATCCAGACAGCGGAACCGTTGCTTCAGGACGCCGATTGTTTGCTCAATGATGTTCCTGGTCGCTTGATGGCTGTCGTTGTATCCCTCTTCAGCAGGGGTGCTGGGCGCACGGAGCGGGGTCATCAGCCAGGTACACAAAGGATAGCCTTTGTCCCCGATAAGCCATCCTCGTGGGTGAGGCTGGGCCTGGAACATGTCTGCCACAGAAGTCTGGCGTAGGATGAAGGCATCGTGGCTGCTGCCTGGAAAGCGGGCATTGACAGCTAGGATGAGCTGCCTGTGGTCACACACCAGCTGGACGTTGAGCGAATGGTAGCCCTTCCGGTTGCGGTAATCTTCGGAATTCTCCAGAGGTGCCCGCAAAGCCACATGCGTGCAGTCAATGGCGCCCTGCACCATGGGGAAGCCCGCGAATGCTGCAAAGCCCATTGCACGCTGTTGATGCTTGGCAAGGGCCATGGAGAAGGAGATGAACTGACGTCTCCTTTTGAAAAGGGCTTTGGTCACCTGGTGGATGCAGCAATGCACGGCGAACTGGGAGATGTTGGAAATGTCCCCAGTAGCGGATTGGAAGGAGCCGGTGGCATAGAAGTTGAGAGCCACCGTCACCTTCACTGCCACCGACAGAGACGTCCTGCTCCTCAGATGTGGCTGCAGATCACCGCCAAGCAGGTGGCAGATCTCTGTGACCACCTCCCTTTGGAATCGCAGCCTCCGAACACACTGCTCGTCAGACATGTTGAGATAGGAGAACTGCTGGCGGTATACCCTGGGTGGGTAAGGCCTCCATTCCCGACGCCTGTTGCCCCCTCTCCGTCTAGCCAGGACTGCCACTCTCTCACGGCGTCTATGAGCCCTTTGGATGCAATGGAGAAGGCCAGGGTTTGCACCCATTGCAGCCCCCATTATATGTTAGCAAACAATGATATGTCAATGAAGGCAAAGACAAGTGGAAAGCTGTGGCCTGAAGCCACAAGTACCTGTCCGAGTGTTGAGCCAAAGCAGAAAGCTCTCTACCTTGGTCTCTCTGCAAAGATCCGTCTCTCAAGAAGGAGTGCTGCGAAATGGCAGCCTTTTCTAGTGCAGGAGGAGTGCCCTTTAATTTGCGCCCCCCGCGCCCCGCATCGACTGAGCACCGTTCCACTCTACCAGTCGCTAGGGGCGCCAGGCGCACAAGAGGGCGTCGTGACTGAATTTCCGGTTTGGGGCGCACAAAGGGCGTTGCACGAGGAAATGATGTCAGGATCTGCGCGCGCAGCTGAGCGCACGCAAAGACTTTGCGCCGCCGCTAAATCGTGAGTGAAGTTGGGGAGAGACGCAGATCGTGCTGCGCCCGGCCGCTAGCCGCCTAGCGCCCGACATCTACTCCTCCTAAGGCGCTACCGGCTGGCGCAACCAACTGAATTTCTAGGCCTTTGTGTTTTAAAAGCAACTTTTTTTTTGCTGGAAATGTAGATTTGAAAATAAACACGCAGAAAGTGGGACAAAGAAATGAAGAGTTAGGAATCAAGATGGCGGCCACTCACCTCAGCTCAGAAGGATTAGGCCCGCCCACACACGCACCGATTGGTCAACCATCAGGTCACTGAACTGTAGGATTGGCCAATCATCACGTCACTCAACTCTAGGATGGCCCGCCTGCACACGCAATGAACCCGCCCCCGTGATGCAGCGATTGGTCAACCGTCGTGTCGCTCGACTGTACGATTGGTCAACCTTCACGTCACTCAATGCTAATGAGTGGCTAATGAGCGGAATTTTGAAATTTTTTTGGATATCGTCTGAACAATTTTTGTCTGACCAAAAAGTAAATACGCTTATGACCATTCCGGAATCATAAGCTTTCTTTTGATATAACACATGTGTAAGTACGCTCTATAACTTTTGAGTGTATAAAGTACAGACAGACAGACAGACAGACAGACAGACAGACAGAAGGACAGACAGACAGAAGAGCTCTTTTATAGATATAGATTAGCCAATACTGTATTCTAATTAAACTAAAATACATATTTAGATTAGGCCAATTAGCACTGTGAATTTAACGTGTTATCTCAATTATTTAATGTGTTATCTCAATTAGTGTATTAAGTATATCCTCAAAGTTTTGTGCAGCATTACGATTTTGAGTTATTGATGCAAATGTCTTTGTACCACTTCCGACATTGATAATGTTGCTTTATCCGCTTGCTATTACACGTTACACTGTGAGAAATACAAGAGCAACTGTATTAGACACATACAGTGTCCATTTTAAAATGCAATAATCAAACACATTGGCCTGGATTTTGTGGTAAAAATAACGGTGAGGCTAGCAGCATCACCGTTATTAAAGAGTAAATCGGACAGCAATTTCCACAACTGCACATATGCAGTTGAACGCGGAAATCAGGAAGTTGCTGTCTGAGTTGCCCTGCTCCTCCACAAGCTGCGCTATACCAGTATCTTGCCCAGAGATTCTGCATTGAAACACATGGAATCGCGTGAAATTGGGCTACATACGTGATAGATACCCACTAAACACGCCAGAAAAAGCTAGGGCTTGTCGATTCAAGTGTAAGTGAATTTTAACGGTGTGATGAGTCTTAATTATTGCCAAGCAACCTCTCTGGCAATGAAAATTTACTTTTACAAATATGGAGTCTCATTCCTTCAGACTTTAATCACAGGAGTTTTAAAAAATTAAAGAATTTTTTTTTTTTTTACTTTTCCTTTATGTCTCTTTTCTATCTCTTAATCCCATCTTTCTTTCCTTCACTTTATTTTGCTTCCTGTACATGATTTGACATTGAATTAACTATTCTAACTTACACTTCCTGGTTTAGACTCTGTGTGCCTCAGTAAGGATTCTTCAATCTGATTGATTAAGGAGACACACCGTTGCTTGCCCTGTTCACACAGGTCCCAGATCCCCCTGTAGAGGGTGCCGTGTTGTTTTTGATTTCTAATTACTGCAGCTTCCATTGCAAAAGCCCACAGAAATGCTGTGGGCAAGTGTGAATTCAATGAACAGCTAGCACCGTTCGTTCATGGCTGACCACAAAATCCCAGCCATTATGATCATTTTACTTTTGCTCAGGTTCATTGAACAAAAATTTCTAATATTCTGATGTCCGTGCATGTATGTGTGTGTATTTTGGTTGGGGGAGTCGAAATAAGGTCCCGAAAACAGTTTAACTGTAGGTATGACTTCCCAGAAAGACGACTTTTGTCTAAAGCTGTTTGTGTCAACGTCTGGAAAAGCCATACCATCTCAATGGCTTGGTTGTGTTTGTGCTCTCTGGTGACATGTAACTGGCTTGAGTACACTAATGAGCTCATCCACCATAGTCAACTGGGATTCTATGAAGAGTAGTGGCTAAAAATCTAAATTCATGGCCTTTAAAAATAGATCCTGGACATTTGTTTTTAATAAACATTTTTTGTCCACATAAATAATTATTATTTCAAAGTAATTTATTGCCAATAATTTATTACAGTACCGCTATATTTCTATGAATTATTTGTGCAGTTTAATCAATTAACGGGGTACTTCTAAAAAAATAACTTAATACTTCTACTAATATTTTACAAAATGTAAAAACAAGTCTTGCTGCTGCTCTCAAAAACAGAGCCCCATCAGCACAATTCATTACTGTACCAGAGGTAACAGAAACCAAGATCATTTAAAAAAAATAATTGAGGAAAGTCTACAGCCTGATTTAGTTTCTGCTACAAATTCCACAATTGTAGTATCATAGAGTACCAGAGCTGTACATACAACCAAGCTTCCACTGGTGTCATCTTTGATCTCAGTGGTAAGGTCAATTTTGTTTCTTGTTTTGATTTTTTGCTTAAGTAGCCATTGTAACCTGATATATTGATGGTTAGTGTTCAAAATGCTAAAAGGATTTGATAGAAATTATTTACTCTGGTGGGGGGGATCAAGAACAAGTGGTCATAATTTTAAAATTAGAACTAGGCTGTTCAGGAGCAAAATCAGGAAGCACTTTTTCACACACAGGATAGTAGAAATTTGGAACTCTCTCCCCAAAAGGCTGTGGATGCTAGGACAGTTGGAGCTTTCAAGACTGAGATAGGTTTTTGTTAGGTAAGGGTATCAAGGGATATGGAGCAAAGGCAGAAAAATGGAGCTGAAGTACAGATCAGCCATGATCTAATTGAATGGCGTAGTAGGCCCAAGGGGTTGAACGGCCTACTCAGGTTCCTATGTTACCGAATGAGGCAGAGTCCTGACACAGACTGTTCTTTCTGAGGGTTTCATAGGTGCTCATTGTCTTTTTAAAAGTTTTTTCTTGAAGTTTCCATCTGCCCCAGCTCTATTAATGGTGTTGATTCCTTGTTGTAATACAGTTCTATGGGTGCTGGTCAACCTCTGTACGTTGTCATACATCTATATGGTTTAATAGTGAATTCTCAGCAGGACATTAATCACAGAAAGCAACACAACTGAGCCTGATCTTTCACCCACTCTGTCCACATGTGCACACCCAGCAGGGGGCACTAAATAATGACCAGGATTGGGAACCCTTGCTGATTTTGCACCTCCCCACCCAAGCTAATGGAGGCGCTGAAGCCAATTGTGGCAGCTTTACTAATAATCTGACTAAGATCAAATAATTCAGCATAAACTGGGGATTAAACCAAGGACCTTACTGATATGCATGGTTTGGCCACTCATTGGATAAACTTGTGTGGTCAGTTTTGAGTTCTGGGCGGGCACATGACCCAGCGAGCGGCCGACCTGTCCAGGAGCATCTGTGGGGAGGCCTAGCCAATTTTAACAGCCAGGCCTCTCTATTCCATTGGCCAAGCTTCCGCCCAAAACAGCCTGGAGGTTGGTGGGAAGTGGTTGCCCAGTCGTTAACATTGGGTGGCAGGATGCTGCAGAGGGAACGGTTCCCAGTACAAAGGCAAGTGAAGCCACCTCCTCCTCCTGTCCCTAAAGGACATTTTTCTTTTTTTCTGGACCTGGATTAATTTTCCGACATCTTTGGCCTGGCAGAGAAGGCACCAATGCTTCCCCCACTCAGGCCTCAGGTTAATATTGCAGTCGGGCCCCGATGAAGTCATTGGAGCCCATTTTGCATCTGTACAAAAGTAACCAGCCGGCTTCGGGCAGGTAGTCCTTGCCTCCTGCAATTCCAAATGGCATTTGGCCAGATTGGGGCAGAAAGCCAGTGGGTAAGTTTCCACTCCATTTTACCTTCCCCCTGCCGGCAGGGGTGTGGGAATTAACCCCACTGAACCATTGAGGGAGCCTGTCGGTAGTTTTCACAGGGACCGGAATGGTCTGAAATACTATAAACAGTGAAAGTGATGTAGGCTACTTTTGCTCGATTCTATAATTACATAGAATATACAGCACAGAAACAGGCCATTGGGCCCAACCAGTCCATGCCAGCGTTTATGCTCCAACTGAGAAAATTATGAACACGACAATGCAAAGAAGTACACAATAAGATTAATTATCTTCAGACATACTTGCCACCATTTTTGCATTATTATTGCTGACCATTTCATGAGTGGCCCATTCATTCAGCAGTGCTGCAACTCATCCAGCAATAACCCACTATATGTTCACAACAGTACGATTGTACATAACCTTCCATAATTGTGTTAATTAGTACTGTTTTGTGGCAGTGATCAGATCAATAAAGCCTCCAATTTTAGTGGACAATGCACAGTTGGAAGGAAAAAAAAGATTTGCATTTATATAACACCTTTCATGATCTCAGGATGTCCCAAAGTGCTTTACAGCCAATGAAGTACTTATGAAGCATAGTCACTGTTGTAATGTAAGAACTGTGGCAGCCAAATTGCTCACAGCAAGGTTCCACAAAAGCAATGTGATAATGATCAGCTAATCTATTTTAGTTATGTTGGTTGGGGGATAAATATTAACCAGGACACCGGGGAGAACTCCCCTACTCTTCATCGAAATAGTGCCATGGGATCTTTTATGTTCACCTGAGAGGGCAGTCCTCACCCTCCATTAGCTGGCAGGTTTTATGAGGCTTGCAAAACCAGACCAGCCACTGTTAAATTTAAAATGGTGGTTAAATCTGAGGCATGCCAGCCTCATTATATTATTTAAATGGGCAGCCTGCCTCCTGGGAGCGGGTTGGCTTCCCGCCCCCCCACCCCTCCGCCCCCGTCCCCGTCCCACCTCTCTTAAAAACGGAAGTGGAGATCGGTTCTGGTCGGTATTCAGATTTTTAACACTTTAACTTCCCACCTGACCCCAACCCACCCGTTTGTTTAGGTTAAAATTTCCCTCTAATTCTCCATGCAAACCTTTACAAGATTTTAGCTACATCCAATAAATAGTCCTCTAACTTTAGCAGCCAGATGGCTTCTAGGATTATTTGTAGTTTTAACCTTTTTTGAAATGACAGTTATTAGTCACGTACTAAATTTGGTTTCATTGATGATTTTTCTCAGCAGTATAAACAATACTGTATTTTTCACATTTAATGTTACTTGATTTACACTTGGCATGACAAGCATATGCCCTAACAATTTACTTCCAATGAGTTCTGGTCCAGATGCTTCAGCACTCTTATGTATGGTTCAGGTTTTTAAAGTACCTTTTTCCCTTTCAGCCGTTTCACAGTAATTCCCCAAATAGATCTTATCCTCCGTGATCTGGAAGCTGTATGTTTTTTGTGATTTGCCCTTGCAGAAGGTACATGATCTGGGGCTAAATATTATTCTACTTGCAGTACTCTACAGACTTGAAATCAGGCAGGCTCATCATAGATATTCAGTCATCTTGGTGTACAGAATGTCATTACAGAGAAAAAAAAATTATCAAGCTAAAATAAATACAGTATTGATTTACAGTTTTAAGGGCACACAGGATTATCATTGGGCAATAAAGGACACTACAATGATCAATTATAAATATAATTTACACAGTCTACAAGGAATGATTACCCTTTTGAATCTTTAAATGAAGAAGTGAAGATAAATGGTCAATTTTGCTATGCAAAGTTTCTGGACATGCCAAGGAAAGGTAGAACAATTACGCTTCTGAAAAGATGTGGAGTTGCCCCTCAATAGCCAGAATCATGGCCATTAATAGGAGCAGACCTACCCTTGTTATGGCGCATTTTGTATCATAATTTCAAAACTGCTATAGTAGGAACAAGCATTGCATCATCAACAAGTGGTGTTTCTGGGTATTTCAGCATTGAATCTGTAGAATTCAAGTATACGCAAAGGTAAAGCTGAAAACCTAAACCCAAAGGTTGGCTTGAGGAGCTCCCTAGACTCGAGGGAAATGGAGACATCCTGTCTCTGCACTAGGTTGTTAACCTATGCATGTATTCTTACCTCTGTGCCAGCATGGATCACAAATACCATGGAATGCATTTTGGGAGGAAAACAAAGAATGGGAGTTTAAACTCGATGGAAAGACACTGATGCATGTAGATGAACAGGGAGATCTATGGGTGAAAATACATAGGCACCTAAATTCATTAGAGGCTTAAACCAGGCCAAGGCACGTCAGATCAGAAAGGGCTGAGGACCATTCCAAATTGGTCCTTGGGCCTCATCATCATAATCGTGGCGAGCTGGGACCGCCCATCAGGGGCCCTGATGCAGCTTGCTGGTTGGGGCCTGACTACTTTTGGTCGACTCGGACACTAGCAGAGGCCCACAGGTGTGTCAGGAGGGGGTTAAGCACAGGCCGGCAATGACTGCAGTCTTAATGCAGAGGCAGAAGGAGCGCTCCTGCTCCACCTGCTTCCACATTTAAAATAAGTAAAAAAAAAAATACCTGCAGCCTTCTTCTGCAGCCTCCAGAGAACCCCTTAAGAACGACTAGTTAGCCCGTTTGTAGAGCCTGGAATTGTAGTCAGAGCTTGCACAGTGCCATTCTGTGAACGGGTCCGGAAATGGGCGCAGCAGACTCGCATTAACATTGAAATGAGGCTGCGTTCATTTCAGGCAGCTGCCCTCGCAAATCGGCGTGGGCCTTCCTACTGCTAAATGTATCATTGTTCACCCTTAAAAATGGGCGCAATGATGTTTCTTGAAATTAAAGCCACAGAAAAGACAAATAGCTTTGTGTGTTTTAGATAATGTAGAATACAAAAGGAAAGAGGTAATGATAAATTTGTTCAAGCCAATGATCAGGCCAAAATTAGAGTACTGTGTGCAGTTTGGGGTGCCCCATTATAGAAAGAACATCAAAGCTAGAAAGCATACAGTTTAGATTTGCCAGGGATGAGAAACTATAATTATGAGGAAAGACTTGAGATACTGGGACTATTTCCATTGGAGCATGGAGGCTAAAGAGCAAATTTATAAGAAGTTATTAAAATTGTGAAGTGTTTTGATAGAATTAATAAGGAAAGACCATTTCCTCTGATTGGGGAGTCAGTGATAAGGGCCTTCAATTCAAAACTGTCACTGACAGAATGAGGAGAGAGGTCAGAAGTAATGTCCTTCTGTAGACAGTCATTGGAGCATGTTACACTTTGCCACAGGGAAAAGTTGAATCAAGAACTATTTTTTTTAAGTGAAAAGTAGAGAAACACTTGAAACAGACAGATACAGAGCTATGGAAAGAGAACAGAACAGGAGAATTAGTTTTAGATTGCTCTAGCAATGAGTCAGCACAGACACAAATGAGTCAAATGGCCACCATCTGTAGTTCTATGGCTCAGACAAAAGCCTAAAAATCTGAAACCCTGCCAAGAACACCGATGAAATGTTTCATCACCACTGCCGCACTTCAACTAACACCACCTCCCACATAACATACATTGGATTTGCTAGTAGCTTTTCTTTGACTGTGAAGAAGATCCTTAAATAAAGATATTGCTTTGGAAAGTACTTATAATGCAAAATACTTCTCCCTAGTAAAAATCTAAATGTTAGAAAGCTTATTTACTAGGACGTTGCCACACCATCAGGAGAACATACATTTCAGACTGGGATGGTGGTGTGGGGAAACACTGTGTGTATGTAGATAAACCTGTATAATCCCCTTTTAACTGCTGTATTCCCCTCCCCCTGCAAGACAGTTGCAAGCTGAGAGGAATAAGGCACGTTCAGACTTGCCTGCTGCTGTTAGAAGGAAAACCAATCAGGTTCCAGCAGGTGACCAATCCGTGAGTCATCACAGGTTCGCGGGCTTCACGAATTCAGTACTGTATTGTGAGAGTTGGAGTAAAGACCTATTTCTTGTAGCTCGCTGTGTTGCCTATTTCTTTACGCGGGAGACCGTAGTCCCCCACATTGGTGACCCCGAATGTCGGCGGCCGAAGCTCCCGACTCACGCAGCCCTACAGAGGCCAGCAACGACCCGATGGCAACCAGCAGCAGCCTGATGTCGGCCGGCGCCGCGTCCTTGAAGCTCCCCACCTTCTGGGAACACCAAGCACAAGCTTGGTTCGCGCACTCGGAGGCCCAATTCACCCTTCGCAGGGTTCAAGATGATGAAGAAAGGTACCTCCACGTAGTCTCAGCACTAGCAAGCTCTACCGCCGCCGAAGTTCTCGACCTGCTGGGGAACCCACCACAGACCGGCAAGTACTCAACCATTAAGGGCCACTTGCTGCAGGCTTACGGCCTGTCCAAGGAGGAGAGGGCCCGCAGGCTTCTCTCACTACCAGGCCTCGGCGATTCTACCCCAACCCAGTTGATGAGCCGGATGCTTGCGCTCCTGGGCTCTGAACCGCAGTGCTTTTTGTTTCGGGCCCTTTTCCTCAGCCTGCTTCCTCAGCAGGTACAGACTGCCCTCGCGGGGTCCCCGATCACGGACTGCATACAACTGGCAGCCGTCGTGGACAAAGTTTTCGCCGTCGCCCAACTCGGCTGTGCAGCCGTGAGGCTCCCCGACACCACCGAGCGCGCGCCGCCACGCCAGGCCGCAGAACTATACCACTACCACGCGCGTTTCGGCCACAGGGCCCAATGCTGCAGAGCACCCTGCTCTTTCGATCAAACCAAGATGGCCGCCCGGCCCAACGCACCAGCCCCGCGCTGCCGCCTAGGCCCGCTCGACCGCACCCCCGCCGCCACGATGGCCATCGGCACCGCAAGTAAACTGCTGTACATAACCGACTCTCTTTCAGGGCGCAGATTCCTTTGCGACACCGGAGCCCAATGCAGCATAATTCCTGCCTCCTAGCTCGACATCCAGGCAGGCTGCAGCGGCCCACCCCTCGTGGCGGCAAATGGCGCAGCCATCGCTACTTTCGGAAAGTGACGGGCCGAGGTTTGTTTCAACGGCCAGCGATTTACGTGGGATTTCGTGACGGCCTCGGTGGCACATCCTTTGCTGGGCGCCGATTTTCTTTGCGCCCACGGACTCCTGGTCGACGTCCGCGACAGGCGCCTGATCGACGCAGCAACTTTCGCTTCACTGGCCTGCCAGCAGAGCAACAGCCCGGCCCTCGTCGGGTCCTGCTCCGCCCCGGCGCATGACGACTATGCCCGCCTACGCGCAGATTTCCCAAGGCTCACACAACCGACCTTCTCAGCCGCGGCAGCTAAGCATGGGGTCGAGCACCACATCGCCACTACGGGACCACCAGCGTTCGCTCGAGCCAGACGCCTGGACCCAGCCAAGATGGCGGTGGCCAAGGAAGAATTCGCCATGATGGAAAAACTGGGCATCATCCACCGCTCGAACAGCCCTTGGTCATCCCCCCTCCACATTGTGCCCAAGCCGGATGGTGGCTGGCGCCCCTGCAGCGACTACAGACGGCTCAACGATGCCACCACGCCCGATAGATACCCCATTCCGCACATCCAAGGCTTCTCGGCACACCTAGCAGGAAAGTTCGTCTTTTCCAAGGTCGACCTGATTCGCGGCTACCATCAGGTCCCCGTCCACCACGCAGACGTCCAGAAGACGGCGGTCATCACCCCCTTCGGACTGTTCCAGTTCCTGCGCATGCCCTTCGGGCTTAAGAACGCCGCACAGGCCTTCCAACGGCTCATGGACTCCGTCCTACGGGACCTGAGCTTCCTGTTCGTCTATCTGGACGATATCCTCATGGACAGTACCAGCAAGGCCGAGCACATCGCGCATTTGCGCTCCCTTTTCCAGCGCCTCAGCCAACACGGGCTAATCGTCAACCCGGCCAAATGCCAGTTCGGAGCAGCCCAAATTGACTTTCTCGGCCACAGAATCTCGCCAAGGGGAGCCATTCCCCTACCTTCCAAGGTGCAGGCGGTGGCGGACTTTCCCCAGCCCACCTCGGTTAAGGCGCTGCAGGAATTTTTGGGGATGGTCAATTTCTATCACCGGTTCATGCCCAAGGCCGCCGCACTCATGCGCCCCATCTACGAAGCCACCAGGGGCAAAATGGGCAAAGAGCAACTCACCTGGTCCAGCGAGATGGCGACAGCCTTCCACCAGACCAAAAGCGCCTTGGCCAACGCCACACTACTAGCCCACCCCACCCCGGGCGCCAAGACCGCCCTCACCACGGACGCCTCGGATTACGCCGTCGGCGCCATCCAGCAACAGTGGGTCGAAGGCGCGTGGCAGCCACTGGCATTTTTCAGCTGACAGCTGCGCAAGAACGAGCAGGCTTACAGCACGTTCGACAGAGAGCTCCTGGCCCTGTTCCTGGCAATCCGGCACTTCCGTTTCCTTCTGGAAGGCCGGCCATTCACCGCATTCGTGGACCACAAGCCGCTCACTTTCACCATGGCCAAAGTAACCGAACCCTGGTACGCGCGCCAACAGCGCCAACTCAACTTCATCTCGGAGTTCACCACGGACATCCGCCACGTCGCTGGCAAGGACAATTTGGTGGCCGACTGCCTCTCAAGACCCTCGCTCCATGCAGTGCACCTGGGCGTCGACTACGCCAGCATGGCGAGAGACCAGGCTGCCGACGCGGAGATCCAGGCCCTCAGGACGTCAACTACCAGCCTCACCCTGGCCGACATCCACTTCCACGCAGCCGGCACAACCCTCCTGTGCGACGTCTCAGTCCCCTCGCCTAGGCCGGTCATTCCATCCGCCTGGCGCAAGCAAGTTTTCGACATCATCCACGGCCTCTCACATCCAGGGATGCGTGCGTCTCAGAAACTTATGTCCACCAAGTTCGTCTGGCCTGGACTCCACAAGGATGTGAGAGACTGGACCAACACATGCGTGCCGTGTCAGTGCGCTAAGGTCCAGCAGCACACCAAGGCGCCATTGGAGTGTTTCCCGGTGCCCGAGAGTAGTTTCGACCACGTCCACGTCGATCTGGTAGGCCCCTTGCCGCTATCGCACGGTTTTACACACCTGCTCACGATCGTCGACCGCACCACCAGATGGCCCGAGGTGGTTCCCCTCGCCTCCACCACCACGACCGACGTCGCGCGAGCATTCGTCTCGACATGGGTGGCCCGGTTCGGCGTGCCGACCGACATATCCTCGGACAGAGGCCCCCAGTTCACCTCCCATTTGTGGAATGCCATCATCGCTGGCCTCGGCACCAAGTTGCACAGGACAACAGCCTACCACCCGCAGGCCAACGGGCTCTGCGAGCGCTTTCATCGTTCTTTGAAAGCCTCCCTCCGCGCCAGCCTGGTCGACACCAGCTGGATCGACAAACTACCCTGGGTTCTCCTGGGATTGCGTACCGCGCCCAAAGAGGACCTCCGTGCCTCTGCGGCTGAGATGGTCTACGGCCAACCGCTCAGAGTACCAGGCGACTTCCTCCCCCTGACAACGGAGCCGTGGTCGGCTGCCAGACAGCTTTCCCTGCACCAGGACGCGGCCCAGCAATTCCGTCCAGTGCCCACTTCGCAACATGGCCCGCAGCCGTCCTACATGCCTCGAGACTTACGACATGCGGAGTTCGTCTTCGTGCGCCGGGACGCGCACAGAGGCCCGCTGCAGGCACCATACACCGGCCCCTTCCCAGTATTGGAGACGGGGGACAAAGCTTTTCTTATCGATGTCGGCGGGAAGCCGAACCTTATTTCAGTAGACCGCCTCAAACTGGCGCACCTGGACCTCAGCTTCCCGTTTCGGCCGGCTCTTCCCCCACGGCGTGGCAGACCTCCCACGTTGGCGGCGGCCCCACAAGAGGACCAAGACACACCAGAACCTTACTTTCCGGCCGCCGCCCCACCTTCGCCGGCAGCCCGTCCAGCCAGCCCACCGGCAGACCAGCTGCCAGACCAGCCGACGAACCAACCGGCCGACCTCCCAGACAGCCCTCCTCACATGCCAGATGGCTACGACAGCCGCTACGGCCGCTTGGTCAAACCTCCGCAGAGACTGACTTTTACAATAAACGAGGATTCTGGGGGGGCGTATGTGGTGTTGCCACATTGGGGAAACACTGTGTGTATGTAGATAAACCTGTATAATCCCCTTTTAACTGCTGTATTCCCCTCCCCCCGCAAGACAGTTGCAAGCTGAGAGGAATAAGGCACATTCAGACTTGCCTGCTGCTGTTAGAAGGAAAACCAATCAGGTTCTAGCAGGTGACCAATCCGTGAGTCATCACAGGTTCGCGGGCTTCACGAATTCAGTACTGTATTGTGAGAGTTGGAGTAAAGACCTATTTCTTGTAGCTCGCTGTGTTGCCTATTTCTTTACGTGGGAGACCGTAGTCCCCCACAGTGGCATCTACTCAGCTGATGTCAACTATGGATTCCTTGGTTTATGCTGATTCGATGGGAATCTCATCTATCTTATTTCTGGAAGCTGTTCCAAAGCAACCAACTTTGAAATAATTTGATACCTGCTGAGTAATTCTGTGTAATAATGTGGATCCTTTCTTGCCCTTTCTTGCTTTCTGAATTAAATGTATTAAGCCTATTTTTTGGCTACTATGCACTTTTTTTGATTGCGGAAATTAGTTTTCAGATATGAACTTTACGCACCATACAACAGCATCAGAGAGTATTTACTTTCCACAACCCACATATTCAACTATGACAAATTTCTAAAAGGTTAAAACCTTTCCCTTGATATTGTTTTTTTTAACAGACAGCTAGGCTGCGATTTAGCTGACCGAGGCGGGTCCGGGGCGGCGGCAGGGGTCAGTAGCACGGTCCCAGCCCGCTGCCTGCTCCAGCCCGCACTCTCCAAGTGATTTTCCATTGATTGGGCTTGTAAAGCCCGCCCAGCGAGGTTCTCGGCCAATTAAAGGGAAGCGGGTCTGATGACATCATTTGAGGAGGCGTCATCAGCTGGTTTCCTTAAAGGGGCCATAAGAAAATAAGAGCATAAGAAGTAGGAGCAGGAGTCGGCCATTTGGCACTTTGAGCCTGCTCCGCCATTCAATAAGATCATGGCTGATCTTCTGTAAGGGGTTTTAGATCGCAGAGGTTTCTCTCTCTAGAGGCCTCTCTCTCTTGCACAGTAAAACCATGAGTGGTTCGACCCACTCGCCCCTTAGATTCTGTACTCTGGACTTTGGGGCAGGAACTACAATGTAGAGAAAACTCTTATCGACCAAGTTTGATGAAACAAAATGGAATTTTATTGCATAATGTAAAACAAATCAAATGCAAGCAAATAAGAGGGTACATGGGAGGGAAAAACACAAACAAATCATAACGACACAATACTAACTAAGGCAAATACAGGCATATTATACTCTACAAAGATCATCATGAAATGGGGAAACACACGGAACATCGAGGGACAACAACTCATGTTAATTATACCCTTAAATGACCACCCCCTTTAACCTATCTAGATCTGATTATGAAGGGCCAGAAACATGCTCACCAATCCAACTAGGAAGTGTAAGGTTTTGAAACAGGTCTGCGTTTGATCCTTTCAGGCGTCCTGTCTCCACGTGGTTAGTGGAGCCCCAGCGAGCTGCGCCACACCTCTCTCCTGAGGTGGGGGTCGGGGACGGCTGGACACCGGCTGGCCTGGATGTCGGCAGGGTCGGGGATTGTCTGCTCGACCCCGGTCAGAGGAGCCTCGGGCTGGCCCCCTTTTTCCCTTCTGTAGTTTTTTGTTGCCTCTTCTCCCGAGCCGGGGTGGGTCGATGGCCTCCCGTTTCGTCAACGGCCCGGGTTTGGTCGATGATCTCCCGATGTTTTACCCCGGGGCGGGACGCCGGCTTGAACCATCTTCTTCTCCTTCTTCTAGCGATGATGCCACCGAATACGATGGTAGCACCACGATGGCTGTCTTTTTTTTTGCTACCCCCGGGTTCCCCAGATATACTTCTCAGGAGAAGCCTTTTTCTCCCGCTTAAATCAGGTTAGTCTTTGTTTAACTTTTGGCGGGCTTATCGCACAGCGGGGTAGTTATTATATTTTAAAATACTTTGGAATGGCCGGTAAAGGGCCATCTCTGGTCTGGAATGACCTTCATTGTTTTTAATGTCCTGGTGATGTCCTTAACGGGTCCTTGATGCTCTTCTCATCATCAGCAAACTTGGATATATTACATTTGGTCCCCTCATCCAAATCATTGATGTGATTGTGAATAGCTGAGGCCCAAGCGCTGATCCTTGCGGTACCCCACCAGTTACAGCCTGCCAACCCGAAAATGACGTGTTTATTCCTACTCTCTGTTTTCTGTCCGTTAACCAATCCTCAATCCATGCTAGTATATTACCCCCAATCCCATGAGCCCTAATTTTGTTTAATATCCTCTTGTGTGACACCTTATCGAATGCCTTCTGAAAATCCAAATACACCACATCCACTGGTTCCCCCTTATCTATTCTGTTAGTTACAACCTCAAAAAACTCTAACAGATTTGTCAAACATGATTTCCTTTTCATAAACCCGTGCTGACTCTGCCCAATCCTATTATTATTTTCTAAGTGCCCTGTTACCACGTCCTTAATAACAGATTCTAGCATTTTCCCTACTTCTGATGTCAGGCTACCTGGTCTGTAGTTCCCTGTTTTCTCTCTCCCTCCTTTCTTAAATAGTGGGGTTACATTTGCTACCTTCCAATCTACGGGAACCATTCTAGAATATATGGAATTTTGGGAAATGACAATCAATGCATCTATTAACTCTATAGCCAACTCTTTCAAAACCCTAGGATGTAGGCCGTCAGGCCCAGGGGATTTATCGTTTTTCAGTCCCATTAATTTCTCCAGCACTATTTTTTTACTAATACTAATTTCTTTCAGTTCCTCATTCTCACTAGACCCTTGGTTCTCCACTATTTCCGGGAAGTTTTATGCATCTTCTTCCATGAAGACAGACACAAAGGGCTGGATTTTAACTCAGGTGTGGGATGGTGTCGCGTTATCTGCATTTCGTGTTATCCACCCGAATCTAAATGGATGTGGGAGATTGACGCAATTTTAACTTAATTGTCCAATTGATTTCCAACGTGTGGGAACCCTTGGCAAATGGGTTTTTCCTGACTGAAAGTCGCCTCCGATTATGTCACCATTGCTGCTGCATTTAAGGTCTACAGCAAGCCTTGCTTCTTCTGCAGACTGCCATGCTTTTTGCCTGTGGAGTGTGAGAGACCTGCAGGAAAGATGACTAGCGGGAGACCCAGCTCAGCTTCTCGTTTTGATGAGGTGGCCCTGCAGGCATTAGTAGATGGGGCTACAGCCAACAGGGAGGTGCTCTTCCCTTCTACAGGGAGGAAGAGGCCTCCCAATTAGACCAAGGCAGTGTGGATGCAGGTGGCTGAGGAGGTCAACTCCTTGGGAGTCAACCGCAGAACCTGGATACAGTGCCGCAAGAGATTTCATGACCTCCTCTGCACTGGAAAAGTGAGTATGATTTTCCCATCACCCTCAATTTCCATTGCCTTTCCTCACCAGCGCTCAGCTTTAACAATCTCTTCCTCCACATCCCACTTGACACTGACATCCATGCACCCTTACCCATTCCCTTTCTCTCTATGGTCACATTCACATAACTATTCGACTATGCAGCCCTCACACTCCCTATCACTGTGATGCTATGCAAACAGCTGACAACACACAGGGCGGGCCCTTGGTCTTGCCACCTCACTCCATCTTTGTCTCCTTCTAAATATCAATGCTATGGAATTTCTACGCTCACTCCTTCATTCTCACTCAACCTCCACTTGTCTCCCCCATTGCAGGAAAAGAGAACTCACAATAAAAGAGAGCGAGCGAGGACAGGAGGAGGGACAGCCTCATTAGCCCACCTGACCCCCTGGGAGGAGGCGGTCCGGGAAATCGTGGGAGTAGAGGAGGATGCGCAAGTGGGGGATGGACAGACGGGTGCAACACAGCAAGCTGGTGACAGAATAGTTTCCCATCTCTCTCATTGGCATTGCATGAGTCGCTGATAATGATTTTGAAACTCTAACAGATGGACTTATGGGCATTTGCAATATGCAATGTGCATGTAACCTTGGCATCACATCTCTGAATCTTTCCTTTACTCCCCCACAGGACCATCGCAAGCATCCATCCCCACTAGCCAGGAAGAACAGGCCGAGCAGCCAGACTCCTCAGAGGAAGCTGCAACCTCTGAGGGCGCAGTGTCACCAGAATTCAGCGCACCCACCACCAGTGCAGACACTCACGCCTCGGTGGGACCTTCGGGACATAGAGTAGTGTTGTCACCTGGTGTATCACAGCTCACAAGTGAGCATCAGCAGATTGTGGAGACAGGGACAGCAGTGGAGAGTCCTAGTCGGAAGGCGCAGGACTCTGCCAGCTCGGCTCAGCTGCATGTCGACCCTTTGCCTTTGGGTCCATTCCTAAGATCAGCGGTGCTGGAACTCCAGGAACAGATGCAGGAGTCTCTGGCAGGTTTTGTCTCCAGGGTCACTGCAAGTGTGGAGCGAATGGAGGAGTCCATAGCGACCATGAGCAGAGCCTTTGTGGAGTCATTGGCGCATCAACGCATCACAACGGAAAGGATGGCAACCTCCCTTGAACGGATGGCAACAGTAGAAAGGATGGCTTCGGCCATGGAGGAGATAAGTCGCCAGAGTGCTGAAAACATGGTGAGTGTTCATAATAGAATAACATCTCTGGAGGAGCGATGGTCATCTATTGAACTGAGAAACCAGGCCTTCGTGGAAGTCCTTCTGAGTAGGACGGCCATTGCAGATACGGCTCCCCATGGCCCCCCGATGTGCAGCAAGGTGCTCGCCAGCCACTTGCAGGTGCTGAGGGGGACATGGCCCATGAGAGGGAAGTTGGTGGCAGACATCAAGGAAGTGGGGGCTCCTCTCCAAGCGCTCACACTTCCATACCACTGCAGAGACCTCGGTCAGAGCCCCACCGGATTCCACACCCAAGTGAGATAGGCGTCTCAACCCCTGCACAGCTGCAGGAGCAGCAGACTGTTGACGAGCCCTCACAGGCTCGCAACCCCAGAGGACGCCTGCCAAAGGTGTCGAGACAAGAGCAGCAGCAAAGTGAGAAAGGGGCCTCCACATCTGCTGAAGCCACAGGGGAGGCACCACGTAGGAGCATGCGTAAGAGAAAAATTTTGCACAAATAGTTACAAGGGTGAAATGTTGTGTTTATAGTAAAAATGCCATCAGTTGGTTCTTGTACATAAAAATTCTGATAGCAACTGTTGCAGTTGTGGCGTGTTTCATTTCGCGAATGGGACTTTCACGTTGAGGGATTAGGATTATTTGCAACTGTCAGTATACTGGTCAAATAGCTAGGAATCAGCAGGGTCTTGGCCATTGTCGATGCTCAGGCAAGAAGCTGCGAGGCAAAAGTGCTTGATCGGCTGGCCTAGGCAAATCTGGCCAAGATGAGTGCGTTCCTTGCATCCCGGGCAGCAATGTTCTTGCGTAATGCTGCCGCTGGTTGATGGGCCTCTGCAAGATGTGCGTTTTCGCACTCCTCCTCCTCCTCCTCCACCTCATCTGAGGAGGGTATGTGAGGAGCCACTTGGTCCTCAGGAATCTGCAAGCCATGACGCTGTGCCATGTTGTGAAGTGCACAGCAAACCATGACAATTCTGGAGACCTTGGCTGCTGAGTACTGCAGGGCTCCACCAGATCTATCCAGGCATCTGAAGCGCATCTTCAGCAAACTGATGGTTTGCTCGATTATGGTTCTGGTGGACATGTGGCTGGAGTTGTAGCTCTCCTCAGCTTCGTTGGTTGGTCTCCTCAACGGCGTCATTAGCCACATCTTCAGGGGATAGCCATTGTCTCCAAGTAGCCATCCGTTAGGTTGGTCTGGCGGACTGAAGAGCGGAGGCACACTGGACTGGCGCAGTATGAAGGAGTCATGGCAACTGCCAGGGTACTTGGCACAAACATGCAAAATTTCCTTCTTGTGGTCACACACCAGTAGAATGTTAAGGGAGTGGAAGCCCTTGCGGTTGTCAAAAATATCTGGATTGCGATGGGGTGCCTTAAGGGCCACGTGTGCAGTCAACGACGCCTTGCACCCTTGGAAAGTCTGCCAGATTAACTAATCCAACCGCTCGCGCCGTGACACTTGCTCAATCCTTGGTGAAATGGATGTGAATGTGTACGATGGCAAAGAGGGCATCCGTTACCTGCATGATGTAAGTGTGTGCGGCCGCCTGGGAGATGTCGCTGATGTCTGCTGCTGATCCCTAGAATGAGCCTGAGGCAAAAAATTTGAATGCGGTGGTGACTTTGATGGCCACTGGTAAGGCTTGTCCACCTGGTCCTCTGTGCTGCAGGTATTGTTGCAACATTGCACAGATGTCACTCACTGCCTCTCGCGAAAGTCGGAGCCACCTTTGGCACTGCTGCTCAGACATGTTGAGGTAGCTGACCCTGTGGCCTAGAAATTCAGTATAGCCACGTTTGGGGCACTACAGCATGGCATTCGCAAACTTTTGCGCCCGGTGCAACTTAGCGCCACCTTCGCCGATATTCAGTTGCATCGCCCCAAGAGGTTGCTGCTGCGCTAAAGCAGGCGATGCACGACTATCATTAGGCGCTAAGCCGGCGATCCGGGGCGCAAACACCGAAGGCAGGCGCAGCGCAGGTGCGGCGAGTTGCCCATTGAGGGCAGACAGTCAGGCGCCAGTCAGCACTTAAAGTGGGAGGGTGGAATTGTTTGGCTTCCATGCCCTGCACACTGCAGCCCTAAGGCAAGGCCTGAACACTGCTTCTGGAACTGCTCCACGCCCAGGAGAATGGAGAAGGCCAGGGAGAGAGCGCAGCGCTTAGGCGAGGGTGACATGAGGCTGCTGGTTGGCGCAGTGGACCGCAGGCGCCATGTCCTCTTCCCTGAGGGTGGCAGGAGGCCGCTGCCCACCGAATATCAGAAAGCATGGAGGGATGTGGCAAACAGTGTCACGTCCAACAGCGTGGTTGGCAGGACACCAACCCAATGCCGGAAAAAATTCAACGACCTCACTCGGGTTGTCAGGGTGAGTACCCTTTCCAGTATCCTCCTCATCCCTGCATGTGCACCTCACTTTATGGCCAAAGGGGCCTGAAAGCCCTAATGGCCAGCCCTCATCCAGCAGCTATGGGACTGTCATGAAAAGCACTTGCACATTCAGGACTTTACACACTGTCAGGGCTAATCGACCATGGGAGGCAATGCAGGCGAGATCAGGGCTTGACACTGTCAGGGCTAATCGACCATGGGAGGCAGTGCGGGCAAGATCAGGGCTTGACACTGTCAGGGCTAATCGACCATGGGAGGCAGTGCGGGCAAGATCAGGGCTTGACACTGTACTTAGAGGCTGTCCTTTCTCTTGCAGGCCAAGCTGGCGCATAACAGAAGACAGCAGCGACAGACCGGGGGAGGCTGTCCTGACCTGAAACAGCTGAGCGACCTCGAGCAGCGAGTGGAGCGGATCATGGCAGGCCAGCTGCGTGGCCCCGTCGCCACTGGAGATGCTGACCCTGTTCTGGGCACCAATGGTAAGGTCATCACCTTTTTGACCTCTCTCTGTCCACTTGCGCCTCACACCAGCATCCTTTGCCACTATCGAACCAATGCAGTGCACAGCAGCACTCATGCCTCCCTCGCTGCCGCCCTGTCCTCACTCTATAGCAACTCTTGTGCTTCCCTGCTTTCAGATGGTGACTCGCTAGGTGAGGAGGCGGCCCCTCAAGCTGGCACTGTGTCCGAGTCAGACATAGAGGAGGGAGAAGAGGAAGCCGGCCCATCAGGGACACCCTCAGCTGAGGCAGCCCATGGCCGTGATTGTGACACGTCTTCCCTGGAGGGGAGCAGGGGGGAAGGGTCGGAGGATAGTGAAGCTCCGGGGACCAGCGGGCTGCAGCAACGTGGGAGGGGTGGGGAAGCTCGGCGGCCTTCTCCCCGGAGGGTGAGTGCGGCCTCCAGTCCTGCTACGGTGAGCGCAGAGGAGGTGCGGCTCCTAGCGGAAATGGGCACCCAGGCTGTGCGCAGGCACACTGAGCTCATGGCTGCAGTGACAAGGATGCCTGACTCCATAGAGTTACTGGCAAGGAGTGTGCAGGAATTCGGGGCAGCACAGGCCAGGAGTCTGCAGGATGTCGCGGCAGCACAGGCCAGGAGTCTGCAACAATTCAGTGCAGCACAGGCCAGGAGTCTGCAACAATTCAGTGCAGCACAGGCCAGGAGTCTGCATGACGTCGCGGCAGCACAGGCTAGCAGGACTTCGCTGCATCACAGGCGGCTTCGAGCCAAGTGCTCAGTCATGCCGTGCATTCACTGGCTGCTGTCATGCAGACACAGACCAGGGCCACATGGGCACTAACTACTGCCACACTCGCTAGATTGGCCAGGCATCGCCGGGGCACTCGCCGTGCCACAGCAGCCCAGCAGTCTGTGCCTCAGAGATTGCTGCGCATGCTGCAGTGGTGGCCTGTGCGCGTGCCAATGTATCAGCCGACCAGGGAGTGCCTGTGATCTGTCAGGTTGGCAGCATTCCTGCAGCCAACACTGTCACTCCTCCATTGCAGCTGCCACCAGCCGTTGGACAGACTGCTGCCGCCCAAGCAGAGTTGGAGCAGTCAGCAGCCGGCCCCTCCAGGCCCAGAGCTGGTCCAGGCCAACCCCCAGGGGCATCTGCCGTTTCACCATCTGACCCTCAGCAGCCTTCCCCCAGCCTTGCTGCAGCCACTGGGGTCCCATTGAGGAGGAGCTGCAGGGCGGGTAGGGGCCAGTCATGGCAGCGAAACGGATCACCCTTGCAGGGGAAAAAGTAGAAGGTGTGGCCAAATGTTTTGTTTTATTTATAAAGGCCGAGACTGCTATATTTGTTTCATATTTAAAGGCCGAGACTGGTATATTTGTTTTACTTATAAAGGCCGAGACTGGTGAATTTGTTTCATATATAAAGGCCGAGACTGGTGTATTTGTTTCATATATAAAGGCCGAGACTGGTATATTTGTTTTACTTATAAAGGCCGAGACTGCTGTATTTGTTTCATATATAAAGGCCGAGACTGCTGTATTTGTTTTATATTTAAAGGCTGAGACTGGTATATTTGTTTTACTTATTAAGGCCGAGACTGGTATATTTGTTTTACTTATAAAGGCCGAGACTGCTGTATTTGTTTCATATATAAAGGCCGAGACTGCTGTATTTGTTTTATATTTAAAGGCTGAGACTGGTATATTTGTTTTACTTATTAAGGCCGAGACTGGTGTATTTGTGTTTTTGGGGGGGGGGTTCTCTCCATTAGTTTGTCATGTGGGAAGGGCACAGAGGTATCACAGTAAAAAAATTTCTTAAATCGCACTGTCCATGTTTTCTTTTGGAAGTCCTGGTTGCACTGCTCAGCTGAGGGCTTGTGGAGTGGCTACATTCATCTTCTGCCATTGGCACAAGCCATTCCCTGAGAGGGGGCCTAGAACCGAGTTGCAATAAGCCGCCGACGGGCGGTCCTTGCACTTTCTGCCTCCCTCCCGTGCTGGTCCTCCACCTCCTCCTCCTCCTCCTCCTCCTCCTCTGGTGGTCCTCCAATGTCTGCTGACAGTGGCTGAGTCCTGCGGATAGCCAGGTTGTGCAGCATGCAGCACACGACAACGAAATGGGAGACTCGCTCAGGCGAGTACTGTAGGGCTCCCCCGGAACAATCCAGACAGCGGAATCATTGCTTCAGCACGCCGATTGTGTGCTCAATGATGTGCCTGGTTGCTTGATGGCTGTCATTGAATTCCTCTTCAGCAGGGGTGTTGGGCGCACGGAGCGGGGTAAGCAGCCAGGTGCACAAAGGATAGCCTTTGTCCCCGAGAAGCCATCCTCGTGGGTGAGGCTGGGCCTCGAACATGTCTGCCACAGAAGTCTGGCGCAGGATGAAGGCATCGTGGCTGCTGCCTGGAAAGCTGGCATTGACAGCTAGGATGAGCTGCCTGTGGTCACACACCAACTGCACGTTGAGCGAATGGTAGCCCTTCCGGTTGCGGTAATCCTCAGCATTCTCTAGAGGTGCCCGCAAAGCCACATGCGTGAAGTCAATGGCGCCCTGCACCATGGGGAAGCCCGCTAATGCTGTAAAGCCCATTGCACGCTCTTGCTGCTCGTCCACGGTCATGGGGAAAGAGATGAACTGACGTCTCCTTCTGAAAAGGGCATTGGTCACCTGGCGGATGCAGCAATGTACCGCGAACTGGGAGATGTTGGAAATGTCCCCAGTAGCGGATTGGAAGGAGCCGGTGGCATAGAAGTTGAGAGCCACCGTCACCTTCATTGCCACCGACAGAGACGTCCTGCTCCTCAGCTGTGGCTGCAGATCTCCGCGAAGCAGGTGGCAGATCTCAGTGACCACCGCGCTTCTGAATCGCAGCCTCCGAACACACTGCTCTTCAGACATGTTCAGATATGAGAACTGCTGGCGGTATACCCTGGGTGGGTAAGGCCTCCTTTGCCGAAGCCTGTTGGCCCTTCTCCGTCTGGCCATGACTGGCACTCTCTCACGGCGTCTCTGAGCCCTTTGAATGCAATGGAGAAGCCCAACGTTTCCACCCATTGCAGCCCCCATTATATGTTTCCAATCAATGCTATGACACTGAAGTTAAAGACAAGTGCAAAGCTCTGGCCTGAAGCCACAAGTACCTGTGCGAGTGTTGAGCCAAACCAGAAAGCTCTCCACCTTTGTCTCTCTCCAAATATCCGTATCTCACAAAGAAGGAGTGGTGCAAAATGGCTGCCATTTATACTGCAGGAGGAGTCCCCTTTAATTAGCGCCCCCCGCACCCCGCAGTGACTGGGAACCGTTCCCCTCTACCAGTCGCTAGGGGCGCCAGGTGCACAATAGGCCGGCGCCACTGAATTTCCGGTTCGGGGCGCTCAAAGGGCGTTGCACCATGAAATGACGTCAGGATCTGCGCGCAACTGAGCGCGCGCAAAGGTTTTGCGCCACCGCTAAATCTTAACTGAAGTTCGCGAGAGGCGCAGATCGCGCCGCGCCCGGGCGCTAGCCGCTTAGCGCCCCACTTCTCCTCCTCCTAAGGCGCTAGCGGCTGGCGCAAACAACTGAATTTCTAGGCCTGTGTCTGTAGACCCTGTTTGGGTGTATCTCTTACACCGATTGGCTTCCAAGCGCTGGCCCCTTCTGGCCTGTGCAGCTTCAGGTGGGTGAGCAGCAGCCTGGCGCTCCTGTTGTTGCTGCTGCTGTTGGTGCTGCTGTTGTTCCTGGTTCTGCTGGTGCCGCGGCTGGTGCTCGAGCTCACCTAATGCCCAGAAGGGAAGGAAATAAATGGCTCCCATGCTTCTGGTATATGCCTCAGTTGAGGATGTAAAGTCTGTAGGTATTATGGCGAATTAATACACAGACTACAAGAGTAACTTTAACAGGACTTTACTATTCGAAGGTCAGGGCGAATCTGCCCAATAAATCCTGACACAGCACTTATATACCGGTGTGGTCACCGTCGGTATTACAGTATACAGCAGCCAAGATAAAGTAGTGCCACACCTAAAATAGTTCTCTTAAAGGTGAACGGTTACATACAATAGTTCTCTTAAAGGTAGAACAGTTACATACACTACAATCCTCCCTTTTTAGCTTACAACATACTTATTCCCCATTAAACATAACATCATAACATATATCCAACTTCATGTTAAAACAGTTCACAGATGTAGTCTCTGCGGGAACAGTTCACAGATTCAGTCTCTGCGGGAAACAGTTCATAGATTCAGTCTCTGCGGAAAACAGTTCACAGATTCAATCTCGGTGGATGCGCCTTCCATGCTTCTTGACTCGGTCCTGACAACACCTCAGTGGTGTAGCAGTTCCCTGTGGTGTAGTCGGTTCATGTTGCTGGAGTGACTCATCCAATAGTCCTTCACTGGACTTAACAGCTTGAACTTCCGTCCTTCTGAACCAGCATTGTTGGCTTGTAAAAACTTGAGTACCTTGGGAAGTTTTTCTACTTCCAAACTGATTTGGCTCCGTTCGAAGGGACCCCGTGCGTGATCTAGTAGTGATGATGATGGTCCAGATGATCATCATCTTCTGCTTCGTCTTTTCCTTTTCTGCTTCTTGGAGACTCTCTGGGCTCCACTGTCAGCTGCCAGCTGCATGCACAGTTCCTCCTTCTCGTCCTCCTTTTTCCGTAGTAGCGCCACCATCTCCCGATGTTCCTTAGACTTTTTGTGATTCTTCATGGTTTCTGCACTTTGGGAGTTTTCATCACAAGCTGGGCAGAACAGGTCATCGTAATATTCGATGTCGTCCAACAGGTCATGGTAATATTCGGTGTCATCTTGAGCTAGGCCAGTGAGAGGGTCTTCTATTTCCTCCATACCCAGCTGGACATTAGCCAGCTTTTGTTCCAAATCCAGACATCTTTCCTGAAGAGACTTCTTCAGGCGTTCAGCTTCATCCAGCTTTTTCTGGGCTTCCTGCAAGTCTTTTACTAATGACGTCATTTGTGATTTCAATACTTCAACTTCATTCGGAGATTGGTTGATCGGACAATTCAATCCCTCTACTGCAGCAGCTGTTTCAACCTTCTGTTGTTCAACATTGACGTGAGTCAGCGTACTTTTGGCATCCAAGGGTTGCTCTGCTGCCATCTTCTCAGTCTGTGTTGCAACCTCAGCTATTTCAATAACTTTTGGGAGCTCCAAACCCCTCTCCTTTGAAGATTTAAACTCCTGTTCAATTTGTTCCCATTTCAGAGTCTTGTCCTTCAGCATATGAAGGAGTTGGCTGACCGTTAACTCCAAACCCCTCTCCCTTGAAGATTTAAACTCATGTTCAATTTTGTTCCCATTTCAGAGTCTTGTCCTTCAGCATATGAAAGAGTTGGCTGACCGTTAACTCTTCTGACCTCATACGTTTCCCAGTAGCTGCAGGGCTGTTTATAACCTTGCCCTGGGGCTCCTTTGCTGTTTCTACTTCGCCATCATCCGCAGCCTCCACCATTCGAATTTCCCCACTTGAATCGTCCGGTGATGCTGCACCCAACTTCAGTAGGAGCTCGGAGTTCATGGCGACCAAATCAGTCTTTTCTGCCTGCAATCCGCTAACAAGCGCTTTCAGTTGCTGAATCTCTTGCTCCACCAGATTAAAGCACGCACCTTCTGAAACCGAATCAGCTTTGATTCGTTTAGCCTCCTTGCCCTGACGGTTTGTGTGCTCCTGCTCCTTTTTCTCCATCAGCTGTTTCTGTTGTCTTTCCAGGTTCTCCCACTCTGTGTCACAGAACTTTTTCATTGCTTTCATCTCTTGTTCGAGACGGCAACTCAATTGTTCTAATTGCTGTTGTAATTTGAAATGGAGTTGAGTTCGAGCCCGGTGTTCCTCAGAATTGTGCATATCTGTAAACTGGACAGACTCAGAATTCTCTGTCAAACTATGTTGTTGTTGTTCAGTGGAATTCTGTTCTGAAACTTTGTTCTCCTCTGAAGCATAAGCATTTATGCACTCCTTCGTTTTTCCAACCTTAGTCAGCAAGTCCATTTTAAACTTGTCTTTCGCACCTGGGCTGGTCTTATCGTCATCCGTTTCAGAGTCTGAGCTGATTGTCTTCACCGAGTTCTCACTCATTATTGCTTTTAAATAGTGCCATTCCATGTTTATTTCCCAGATCCACTCCCGTCCCAGAAGTGGTGGACCTCCCTCAGGTAGTACATATAAATACATTCCTTGGTGTTCTTTGCCCCTGTCTCTCACCTTGACTTTTATCTTTCCCATGGGGTATACTTTCTGCCCCGTGTATGTCTGCAATACGATCTTGGTATCTCTCAAGGGTATGTGTGAGAATAGCCGGTTGTAATCCCTTCGATTTATGACTGATAGGGCTGATCCTGTGTCCAATTCCATTTTCACTTGGACTCCGGCTATTTTTAGCATGACCCAGATAGTTTGCAGGTCAGCTTCCTTACTCACATTGTGAATTCTCAGACAACCCAGTTCCTGAACGGTTGGGTCTGAATCCGAATTCTGTTCATCTGAACTCTTCTCAGCCACCTTGTGTACCTTATTGTACTTTTCCTGCGGTGACTTTTTTGTTGTTGTTGGTCTTCTTTCCTGACCGGCATACCTTCGCTATGTGACCAAGTTTGCCACATTTTCTACATTCCTGGTTTTTAAACCAGCATTGGTTCTGGTCATGTGTTGTCTTCCCACAACGATAACATTTCGATGTACCCGAAGTAATTTGATCCACACTGAGTACCGCTGCCTTCAGCTGCATTTCCGCTGTGCCTCTCGCTGCGGCTTCGTGCGATGCTGCAATAAGGACAGCCTTATCAAGTGTGAGATCGTTCTCTTCTAGCAGACGCTTTTGTGTTCCTTCCTTCGACAACCCGCACACGAACTTGTCTCTCAATGCCTCTGTCAGATTTTCCCCAAACTGGCAGTATTTCGCTAGTCTACGCAGTTCGACCAAGTATTCCGCGTTGCTTTCCTCTTTCCGTTGCGTTCTCGCATAGAATTTGAATCGTTCCACCAACATCAGTGGTGTGGGGTTCAAATGATCCTTCAGGACAGCAACAATATTAGCGAAAGTCTGATCCGCCGGTTTAGCTGGTGATAGAAGATGCTTCAATAGCCCGTATGTCTTTGCCCCCATTGCGTTTAATAAGGTGAGAGCTTTATCATCATCTGCTATCTTATTGGCCTCACAATATATCTCGATACGTTCTACGTATGTGGCCCAATCTTCCACCTCGGAATCGAAGTTGTTGATGTTACCATGCTTAGGCATCTTCACTATCTCTCACTATCTTTCTGCGAAACAAACACGAAATTTTTCTTTAACTTTTTTTTTTTAAATGGCGGTTTCCCGCGCTTGTCTTCTTCCCCCGCCCACTTTCAAAATGGCAGTTTCCCGCTTCTGTCGTCTTCCCCGCCTACTGGCGGCTTCCTGCGTTTCTTCCCCTGGCGGGAGGGGTAAGCTTTTCCCTCGGGCGACGACCGCTGGCTTTCGGGGTTCGCAGCCTGCGTGTCAGCTTCAGTGCGTTCCTTGTTCCCTTTTCTCGGCAGGGTAACCAGCGCTGGGTACAACCCGTTGACGGCGAACAGTTTCAGCCGCTGGGCTGGATCTCGCTCAGTCTCCCTCGCTCGGGCTCTGTTGTTCCCTTTTCTCGGCAGGGCAACCGGCGCTGGGTACAACCCGTTGACGGCGAACAGTTTCAGCCGCTGGCTGGATCTCGCTCAGTCTCCCGCTCGCTCGGGCTCTGTCTCTCCCGCTCGCTCGGGCTCTGTCTCTCCCTCAGCGGCTTCCAATTGCGCCTCCCAGCCCTCTCGCAGTTCGGTGCTTTCCTCCCCGGCTGCGGCTGAGTTCTCCGTGATTTATTTATTTTTATATCTTCCCGCACCTTACGATCCCGGTCGCAGCGCTTCGTGGCCTCGGTCGCTGCCCGGCCTTTTTCACTCCAATCGCGCCTCCCAGCCCTCTCGCAGTCCGGTGCTTTCCTCCCCGGCTGCGGCTGAGTTCCCCACGGTTTATTTATTTTTATATCTTCCCGCGCCTTACGATCCCGGTCGCAGCGCCTCGTGGCCTCGGTAGCTGCCCGGCCTTTTTCACCGGTCGCGGTCTAGCTGTCTCACGATGCCGTTGCACCTCCCAGCCCGCTTGTACCGCGGCTTCCGTGCTCCACGCTGCCCCAGTCTCAGCGCCTCTGGGCCCGACTTCTGTCCGGCTCCTTTCCCCCGACCGTGGTCGAGTTCACTGCCCTTATCCTCCGGTTATTTTTTTAATTTTCCCTTTACTCACAGTCACCGTGGCCGACTTGCTTCTCGTGCTGATCGGCTCACTCACCACCGTGGCAGAAGGGACAATCAGTGCCTGTTGCTGATGGAAGGCTTCGTGTCTGAATTCTTCCTTCTTCCTTGCTCTGCAGACTCGAGTTTTCTCTCAGCAGAACGACGAGGGCGGGTGCCTCTTCTCGACGCTCGTTAACTGCTTCGGAAGTATTGTTGCCGCAGGGTAAGATCGAACTCGTCGCCACTGTAAAGTCTGTAGGTATTATGGCGAATTAATACACAGACTACAAGAGTAACTTTAACAGGACTTTACTATTCGAAGGTCAGGGCGAATCTGCCCAATAAATCCTGACACAGCACTTATATACCGGTGTGGTCACCGTCGGTATTACAGTATACAGCAGTCAAGATAAAGTAGTGCCACACCTAAAATAGTTCTCTTAAAGGTGAACGGTTACATACAATAGTTCTCTTAAAGGTAGAACAGTTACATACACTACAGAGGAAGCGCTCAGTGAGGGTGGCGAGAGGGGTTTCCCAGGAGGTCACACTGGCGATGGGTGTCAGGCTCCAAACTTCCACAGCTGTGGTTATGCCTTCTAAAAGTTTCCCCAGACCTGAGACATCAAAGTCCTGCCACCTGCAAATGATGGCTGATCAAATCTCCTCTTTAATGATTGACTTGCAGCTGATAGTCAGCAATCCAATAGTGCTCCCGCCAGGTTTCACCATCGTGTTTCCCACCAGGCGTGTTTCATGTGGGAAAAAGGTTAAATTCGCAAGGGCCTTTCAAAATAGGATTATAGAGGCTATTTAGCGCTTGTTAAGGGCCTTAACGACCTATCCCGCCTGTTGGAGGCGGGATGGAGTCAGGACCATTAGACAGGACTGAGTTAAAGTTGCTCGGAGTTGGGAACCAGGCGTTGGGGTGTCCTGCCTTCCAGTTTTCGCGATTTTAACCTTCCACACACCTCCAATCATGCCTCCATGGCCCATTGAAAATCCAGCCCAAAGTATTTGTTTAATTTCTCTGCCATTTCGTTATTCCCTTTATAATTTCTCTTGTCTCAGCCTGTGAAGGACCAACATTTACTTTTGCTAATCTTTTCCTTTTTACATACCTATAGAAGCTTTACAGTCTGTTTTTATGTCTCTCGCTAGTTTACTCTCATATTCTATTTTTCCTTTATCAATATTTTGGTCCTCCTTTGCTAAATTGTAAAATCCTCCCAGTCCTCAGGCTTACTACTCTTTTTGGCAACATTATAAGCCTCTTCCTTTGATCTAATCCTATCTTTAACTTCTCTTGTTAGCCACAGTTGGACCACTTTTCCTGTGGGATTTTTGTGCCTTAAAGGAATGTATATTTGTTGTAAATTATGTATTGATTCTTTAAATGCTAGCCATTGCTTGTCTACCATCCTACCTTTTAATGTAGTTTCCCAATCTACCTTAGCCAACTCACCCCTGTAGGGGGTTTCTCTTGCTTGCTCTGGTCTCCTGCCAGGCTTCTTGCAATAATTACCCGTGAGTGGTTCGACCCACTCGCCCCTACGGTTCTCGACCTTGGACTTAGATGCAGGGAGCTGTAGTGCAGAAAAACTCAATAGACCAGGTCGAATAGCACGAAATGGATGCCTTTATTGAACAGTTTACAGCATTATAAAATACATGTCATATGCACAGATTAGAGCAACTGCAAGCATGCACACATCTATAAACTTAACTCTATGGAAATGGGGAACACACGGCACATCGTAAAAGGGGTAACACATTACAACTACCCTTAACCCCCTCCCCTAGACCTAACTAAGTTTCGATTTGAGGAACTCGGGATCATGCTCACCACTTTAAGAATTGCGAAAAGGGGTTTGCAGCCTTTCGACACAGCTTTCCATCGTCACGTGGGTTTGGAAAGTTCTGGCGCAGCTTGTTTTCCTCTTGGTTCTCCTGCGATGTAGGCAGCCGGTACAGCCTTGGTGAGCGCTCGCCACGGATGAATCCGTTACCGACGTGATTTTGAGAACTGGATGCACACGGGTGAATCCGTTACCGATGCGATGTTGAGACACTGGGGTGCCGGGCCCTGAGTGTCTTCTTCTCCGGCCTGGGTCGTCGATCTCCCGATGGTCTTACTCGGGGCGGGACGCTGGTCCCAAAAAGCTTTCTTTATACAGTCATAATTGTCCTTCTGATTTGAAGCAGAGCTGGAGTACAGGGTGTCTTCTTCTTCGGCCTGGGTCGTCGATGATCTCCCGACAAAAGTACCCGGGCCACCCTCGTCATCTTCCCGTCGTGGCCGGGCCTTGCCTGGCCGAGCTGGCTTCCAAGCCGAAATCTTCTCGCCGTCTTCTCGTCGTGGTCGGGCCTTGCCTGCCCGAACACCGAACACGTTCCGAACCGAAGTGCTGTGTGAAGGTCTCTGATGGTCTTGAAACGTTTTACCGAAGAAGTTGAAGAAGTACCGTCCAAGTTCCGAAGCTACTCCGAAGCGTACTAATGGACTTTTTCAATCCACAGTTATACTTTTTGGAACCATTCTTATCTCCCGCCAAATCATAGTCCTGTCTTTGTAATAATTTTGGTGGGCGGAACTCTCTGCAGGGGTGTTTTGTCTTCATAACGGGAGTCGGTGATAGCTTAACTGGCCTTCCTGGGCCGATAATGTCTTTGCTTTGTCACCGTAACTCGGCTTGTATATTGATCGGTCTGGAGATTGCCCTTGATGGCTGTTAAACGGCTTTTCTTTGTACAGTAAATGGGTTTAAGTGTTCATTCAATTGTCCGCCCATTTCTTGATGGGTCTCATCCTGCTACCCAAATCTGTCCTGTACTTATAATCCAATCAATATGTATACTCAGTTCCATGAGTTTCGGCTTCCCGAAACTGGTTTTCGCGGGCTTTAATGTCCTTAATCCACAAGCCTGTCTGGCTTGCAGTAACAGAAATTCAAATGGTCCCAGAAGCTGGTCACGAGGTCTGGCGGCCATTTTGTGTGCCCTTTTATCAAATGTTTCTCTGTACAAGCTTCTTTTGGTCAATAAAGCTGTTTTATTAATCCTAATTTCCTGCGTGATTATTTATGAAAATTTCGCGAATCTTACCCCCTCATACCTACGTAGTTTGCTTTGTTTAGATTTAAGACCCTAGTTTCGGATTTAACTAAATCACTTTCAAACTGAATATAAAATTCCATCATATTATGGTCACTCTTCTCTAAAGGCCCCTTTACTACAAGGTTATTAATTAACCTTTTCTCATTGCACAATACTAGATCTAAAATAGCCTGTTGCCTGGTTGGTTCATCAACATACTGATCTAGAAAACTATCTTGTATACATTCCATGAATTCATCCTTCACACTATTACTACAAATTTGGTTTGCCCAGTCTATATGTAAATTAACATTCCCATGATTACTGTATTACCCTTGTTACATGCGCCTCTAATTTCCTGATTTACACTCTGCCCTACATTACAACTACTGTTTGGGGGCCTATGAACAACTCCCACCAATGTTTTCTGCCCCTTGCTGTTTCTTAGCTCCATCCAAACTGATTTTGCTTCTTGATTTTCGGAGCTAAGACCGTTTCTCTCTACTGTCTTTACCCCATCCTTTATTATCAGGGCTACCCCTCCTCCTTTTCCATTTTGCTTATCTCTTCTAAAGGTTATGTATCCTGGAATATTTAGTTCCCAACCTTGGCCGCATGTCCAAATTGATTTTGACAGTTGCGCTGTTAGCGTTCTACAGCATTTAGGTGCTGGAAACACTGACAAGCACTGCACAAAGGTGCACAGCTGCACCCAGGCTCTCCCATGACTCCGTCCATATGCTAATGGAGGGAGTCACAGCACGCAGGGAGGTTCTCTTCCCTTCCAATGGGTGGAAGAGACCGCTCCAGGAGACCAATGCAGCCTAGTTGCACATTGCACAGGAGGGCACAAGCAGGGATGTCGTCAGGAGGACCAGGCTACAGTGGCGCAAACCTTTCAATGACCTCAGTAGATCACGTAATGTTACTGCCAAGCCATACTCAACTTCATCTTGCTGTGCCTCTCATCACATCCCCATCACTCTGGCTTCCCTACCCTACTCCTGCACATCCTTACACCAACTTATGACCTCCACCCATCCCTCTCTATCTACATTATCACTTCCCCATCTCACTAGCCACCCCTCACACTGTGTGTTTTAGCCAATGGTCATGTGAAATTTCTGGTAATGTGCTGTCAAACATTGAAATCTTTACTTTCAACACTTTGCACTCTTGGACAGAGTTGTGTGCACCTTTGACGTGTCTTAGAGTGTTCCAGTGAACGTTGAGCCATAATGTTCCCACCCCACCCCACCCAATGGTGATGAGTGTGAAAGAAATGGCTTGGACATTGTAGGGATGCTTTATGGTGCCAACCTGGTGCATCATGTGGCAGCCAGTGTGTAGAGTGTTAAGTGAAGTCAATCTGGACATGGTGAGGCCATCGCTGGCATCCCGGGCAGCAATGTGCACGGGCGATGATGCCCTGTGTCCTGTGCAGCATCAGTTGATTGCGGAGAAGTTTGGTGTGGATGTTGGTGCTGCTGGTGTGCCTGGTGATGTTGGTGTTGGGGCTGATCATGTTGGGATTCTGAGGACCAAGGTGAGATTTTTTCAAGGGCACCGATGCTGATGGAATAGATGGCAGGGGAGGTTACGATGATAGAAGTGATCTGTCAATGGTGAGATAGGTTGTTCCAATTAGGTGACACTGGATAGAGAGTTTGCTCCAAACACTTGCTAGCTGCATAAAAGACAATGGGGTAAAAATTGCTTAGCGCCCCCTTTGGTGCGCTAACTTTGCCGGGGCGCTAATTTTAGTGCCCCCACGGCTGATTTTCCCAGAAAGTGCCCAGAGAGGGAGGAGGGGTGCTACTGGAAGCTCCCTGCATCCCTCTTGGGGCGCAGCGAGCCAATATCGCGTGCTACGTGCTGTGGCACGCTGTGCCGTGGTACTGCAGGCATTCCTCCCCTTATTAAAGGGGAGGGGCCTGGCGCAGCACGTACTGATGCCCAGCTGGGCCACCATGGATTGGGCGTGCTGGCAAATGAGCCCGGCACTCAAGAGGACTGCCAGGCTCACAGAGAGCAGCCGGCACCCCGCGGGGCGACTTCACGGGGACAGCAACGGGGGCAGGTGCTGGCAGGCAGCCAGCAACAAAAATGGCCACCCACCACATCCCCTTTAACTAGCATCGCCCCGGCCACAGGTAGGCCCCCCTGACCCCGGCGGACATAGCATCCGGCGGAAAGTTGCGGGGCGCCACCCAATGTTACAGCCGGGGCGCGAGCGGGGCGCTGCGCATGCCGATGACATCATCATCGGCGGCGCAGCGCTGTGTCGCGCAGTGATATGGTTAGCACCGCCGCTAACCTCCTGCTGAATTTTGCGGGAGGCGTTAGCGGCGCCACGCCCAGGCACTAGTTGATTTGCTAACGGAGGCGCAAATCAACCAAATTTAGCCCCCAATCTGTCTTCCAAATGCAGTAAGCAACAGCTTCTAACCTTGAGATGTGAAGACCTGTGAAATGGGAGCTTTCATAGAACATTTGCAGCTGTCAGGTTAGTAAATCATTCCATGCTGACACAACACCCGACCTACTTACCTGACGTGATCCCCGTGCTCCGGGAAACTCATGGAAAAGCTGGTAAAATGGTAAGTACATGGTAAAATCCTGCTTTACTACCTTTTAACAAGCTTTTAACTATCTAAATTGTCTGACCCGCCGCTTGGTGTCGGATCTGTTCAGGATTGACAGACCCGACACTTGGGAAACTGACACGGAGGTGGGTTGACAGCAGGATACTGACCCGCTGTTTGATTTTGATTTTGACAGCGGGACCCGCCTCCAAACCCACACTCTGAGCACTAGTAAAATTCCGGCCGTACAGTCCAGGCACTGTAACATTCATAAATTCAAACATTTGCTGACTTCAGTGCTGAATACCGTAAAATTAATTGATTTATTTAAATGGAGTTTGCACCACATACACTCTTCCAATAAATTCTGTGTGCAGATTGCCACAAGCCATCGTATGTGTTTTATATGTAAAAGAACGATTGCACTGAACTAGTAAGGTAAAAATAAGCGGAAACGAAGTACACTGGAATTCACTGATGGGCGGCTGAGCCAAAATCTGTTTAGCCCTCACCCTGTTAAGTAAAAATTAAAAGTGTGTCTCTCGTGACTCTCTCTTAAATTTTATAGAACCTGTGAAAATCTGTTTTAATTAATGACACAGATTCTCTTAAAACAGGCAGGGCTTAAAAATTCGATTGCAGAGCAACACTGATTTGACGCCAGCGCTGCCATTTTCATCGCCAACTCTGGAAGTAACACCCTGTGTTAACCTCGCACAGTTGAACATGTGTTCAACAGCAGCAAGGACCCCCTACCAGTGATATTTAACCACTCTCAGATGAGCTGCTGATTAATTTCTAAGTAGATGCAGTACTCACCAGAACGCGTCTCAAGATTCGTCGTGGTCTACTGCATGCTCCACAAACTCACCATCATGAAGGCCCAGCCCTTGCCACCAGGTATACGGTGAGGGGAGGAGAAGGAGATGATAGGTGAGTGATGGGGGTATGGTGAATTGAGCCGTGTATGAGGCTAGTGGTGCAGTTTGTGGGATATGGCATTTGAAGATGAATTCACTGCCCTTGACCACTTGTGTGGGGTCATTAAACTTCTTCCTGCCTGCGTCCACATCCTTGGGGCTACACTGCTGGCATTCACCACAATGGCTATCTGCTCCCACTGAACTTTGCACTGTTGCCTGGAGGGCCTCCTGCCCCCCTGTGGAAAGAGGACCTCTGTCCTCCTATTGACCTCCTGCACCAAGGCCTCCAGTGCTGCATCGGAGAACCTTGTGCATACTCTCTCCCCTATTGTTCCTTTCCGCTGTCTTCCTCAGCCAGTTCAATGATGTGTTGCAGGCAGAATGCACCCCCCCTTTAAGAAGTGCAGATTGCCTTTAGGTAGTGCAGATTAGCTTTAATTGGTGCTAGCCTCACACGAACTTGGGTCCCCTGCTGAGCGTTCAGCAGCGCATTCAGTGATGGGCTGAAAACCACAATCATGGAAATGAGCAGGTAGCATGAAGTTCCCGTGCTGCCTGCAATCCTCCAAATGGGTGAGGATTGCTAGTGCATCGTGATTCCTGCGCCCGTTTTCGGTGGCAAACTAATTTCTAGGCCACAAAGTTTTGAATTGTACTGTATCATGTATCCAATCAGCCTGATTAGACTGTAACTTCCTCACAAAGTAAGAAAGCAGCCCCATAACTGACTCACACAAAAATTTCTGGAGCTTGATGAAGCAAAATTATTCTACTAATCTCATCGGACCTTGTTAGAATCATTTTCTTGATCAAGTTCCTGAAATATTTTCACAGCTTTCATCTGCAAACATTTCTTCCAATACTAAGTACATTCTAAATGATCAGAAATGTCACTTGCACATAAACTAAATGTTACATTCACATGATTTGTGCTACAGCAAGATCCCATGGGATTAATCTGATGTGTTTTATACCATTCAATTACTATCTTGGAAGGAAAGGGGAGAGGTAGAAAGGTGCACATAGACCCACTTTAGAAAAATACAAATGCAAACCAAAGTGAGCAAATTCAAACTCTGCAGTGGCCTTGCCCAATTGAATTGACCAGGTTTGGACTTTATGGGCCAGTACTGCTCGCCTCCCTTTGACTTGTGTGTGGAATATTAAACATCAGACACTGTGCAGCAGCATTGTATCCTATGACATACGAGCTCCAACATGCTTTGACAAATAATAGTAGAACATGAATTTTATTACGTGATCATAATTTGTAAGGGAGGGGAGATAACTTGCTTAAAAAAACTCAGTAAATCCCTCCTCATCTCTTTAATGATCTCCAATATAGTCAGACGTAATGTGCACAATTTATGGTTTCCTCACTAATACAGAACCCACAAAACATTTCACTTAAATAACACACTACTTGTTTACTTCCAAAGATAGTTATGTAAATAAACCTCCTGTACAAAGTAGAATATGAGTGGATGGAAGAGTCAAATATAACTGGAGCAGTAGTTGACAGCATTGGAAATTCATCAGGTCTAATTTATTAGATTCTGACAGAGTATTTACATTATGATAAAACTGTTGGGTGAATAACTTTCCCATAATGCTGATTTATTACCCCTGTGGAAGGATGGTTGTCAACTTTTAGAGGGAGATTTTTTTTTCCTGTCAATTAAATAACAATCAATCCATGTTGGGACAAAGCATAAAATTGAAAAAAAAGAACCTAGAAAGTGTGACCGAGATAAATATATGCCTGACAAAGATAGTGGCCTCAAAATTTGATTGCGTACTGTCTGCCTTTCGTATGAAAACCTGGAGCTGCAGGACGCAATGTGGTGCATGGTGTGCACGCACTCGGTCATCACTGAAAGTGTGCCACGTGCCATATGGGTTAGAGTGCCCTCTGGTCACCCAGGGCACCCACCTGAACCTGGCATTAGGCCCATTGCTTATGCAAGTTATGGGCCTAATGCTTGTTTCAGGCCCCTTTGTAAAATTAGTTTGTGCCATGCATGCTGTGGTCAGTTTTCTCACATGCACAGCAGCCAAGCTAATGGTCCTTAAAGGGACCGCTGGAGGCTGCCACCAAAAGGTAAGTTTAATGATTTTAACTTGCCTGAATGTGGAGCCAGAAGGAACAGGAGTGCTCCTCCCGGCACCACATCTAAACTCAGGGCCACTTCCGGCCACTGCTCGCCCTCCTCCCAATTGCCTCCTTGCCCCAGACTCACCTGAGGATTTCGACCAGCATTCCAGCCAGGTGAATTCGATGCCCTCTGTGAATGGCAAGCTGCCTCTTGGGTCGTGACTGGTGCCTGAAGCTCGCTGGTATTATTCTAGTGAAGCCGGCAGACCAATTTGCCGTGGTTTTATCATCGGCCTCATTAGGTGCGTACAGCGTGTGCTGCACCAGGATCGTGCCCGTGATCCAATTTCTCGGCCATAATGTCATGCAGAAGTTCTCAAGTGGGTCCAAATGCTATACAATGTATCTATTCAAGTGATTTTGTGTTCATAATAATGTAGATATCACAGTACAATATGAAAACTCAGGAAATGTGTATAACGTGTTCAATCGTGTAACCAAATTTGTTAGTTCATGTGGAAACTGAAATGTGAAGTCAGGCTATTACTTACGAACTACATTGTAAAACAATATGGTGGAACAATACAAGTCCATCATTCAGAACAATGTAAAAACTAGACAGCCCTGGAAATAGATTGAAGTGCCTGACCCAAGTCAGACATGTTACAATTAGGAATTCAACACTTGATTGTAAACACTTTAAGAGGATCACCTTTCCAATGCAAATGTGTATGTGCCCAAAACTGACAATCCTCTAGATACTGGAGCTGACAGTTTTATGGAAGGGAAATGAATTATTAAAGTCAGACAAATGACTCACTGACATTGTCTGCAGTGATTCTAAGTGCTACTGATAGCTGCAGTATCTGAAATATGCTTAATATCCCATGTTTGTAAAACCAAAAAGAAATCCAAAGGGTATTTTTGACACAGGTCTTGTTATAATACTTCTGGGACAGTGTTTCCACCTGAGTGTTTGCAAACATTTGAAATGTGTGCAGTTGCAGTGCAATTATTGTCTCAAACACAACACTGGACTGTGAGCACAGAATAGGCATAATGCACAGAATCTTTGCCTCTCAAACTGCCTTTACACATTTGTGAAGTATATGCATATACATCACATTTGCATGGACGATACAAAATTTCAGTTTCATGCATTGATGTAAGTTGGGCCAATTTTCCTAAATTTTGTGTGTCTAAATATGTATATGCCCCTGTGGCAACAGAAATATGGGGCAGGAATTTAACTCAGGAGTCGGGTTGGAGGCAGGACTACAACCTTTGGGGTTGTAGTCCCGCCTCCATCGAGATGCGGCCAATCCGCGCGATTTTAACTTGATTGACCTTGTTGAGCCTGCCCAGCGAGCTCAGCAGGCCAATTAAGGGCCACCCAGCAACAGGTGACATCACAAACTGAAATTTCATCTGTCAAGAGCTTTTGACGGATGAAATATCAGTGTTTCACGGCTGTTTAAAGCTGTCAAACACTGACAGTCTTACTTCTAACCTGAGTCCTTCTCCACAGACTCAGTTAGAAATCTCTCCTGTACAGAAAGCTGAAGGCTGTCACTTTTGACAGTTCGCAGCCATTCTGCTTTCTGTGCTGGTGAGATGAGGGACTCCCGGAACCTAAAGGAAGGAAGGCTGAAAAGGTAAGAAAAGGTATGTAAAGCTTATTTAATCACTTTAGACACACCAAACACACTTACCTTTGCATTCATGCACATATCACTCACCTGAACACTGACATCTCGACCCCTCCAAGTCCTTCAACCCGACGGCCCGCCTCCTCTAACTTGGCGTGGTTTGGAGCCATCGGGAATCCCACACTTCAACATCAAAAATAGGGAATAGGCTAAAAACTGCCTGTTAACTATCTGTTAACAGGCAGTTAATTGGCACTAATCCCTTCCCGCCTCGGGTAGGCGAGTCCCAGTGCGGGGCGGGTACCCGCCTCCTTTGAAACTGGTATGGAGGCGGGTTTGGGTGCGGGAAGGGGTCGGGACCCCTGATTTCGGGATTTTAACCCCCCACACACCTCCAATCCTGACTCCACGGCACAATGAAAATCCTGCCCATGGCCTCTGGTAGTGTTATAATTTTGAAGGTGGATTAGTCCCTGTCTCATTAGAGTTCCACATTATTAAACAGAATGGGAGATAAATAATTTCTAATCACATGCCGACAATAAACAGGCAGATGAAATATACACAGGAATGATGGGTAACAAGCCCTACTATTATATTTACATTGTTCATCAGTAGATGGCAATGTTGTTTTAGCAATATGAAAAATCATGTGCACCTTTACACATAAATACACTTCAGTGATCTAAAATACCTGCTTGTGTTCTCAATGAGGTGTTCTTTCTACAGAATAGAATTTGAAACACAGTGCTAAAGCACTGGAATGACCCGAGAAGTACATTGTACAGAGCAAATCTAAGACTGAATAAAGAATTATACATCATTTGTTTAAAATAACCACTTTGCTAGAAACAGATATTGCAAAACTATTAATAATAGAAGCTAGAGTAAACCACAACTATGATCAAGGAACACCTTCCTGTTATATGTATTCCTGTTAATGTCAAGCTTAATGTTAAAATCTTGAAAATGAATGCTTAGCTTGTGATCTTTGTATAATTTGGCCTCAGGCAGTGCTGTCTGTACAACATCATTGCTTGAAACTGTGGTAAAACATTCATTTTAGATTCTGTAGTTACAGGTCTCTGGAAGGGGCCTGTTTCAACAAGCTGTTAGATTTAAGATGTGTTTTTTCCAGTTTGCAATTACTGTTCAGTGGTATAGATGCACTGGTATTGGATCCTATAGGCCTGCCTTGGTAACTCTAGGAGGTGGAATGAACTCCTGGATCCATGCCTGTTTGTTCCTAAGGTGCCCTAGTTGATTCAGACTACCAGTCTACAACAAAACAGGACAAAATACAATAAAATCAATACATTTCAGTCACATCATCAGTAATAGTTGTAGGTATGTTATGTTATCTACTATGAGAACAGGAAACACTTTGGATGCTCCCTATGGATGTAAAGGCCAAGTGTGCAAACCTCTTGTCTGACCAATAGTCAAGGATTGTCAGTCTCAATATTATATTATGAACATTAAGAGGAATATGATGTACAGAGTAGTCTTTAGTGCTATTTGAGGCCAAGATACTTAGACTGACAGTGATTTGTCAGGAAGAGAATATCCATGTTTGTTTTGACAGAAAGGAGACTGTGAGGAATTTTAATGTGTTTTCATATCTCAAGAATTTAAAAGAAAATAATCCCTGCCTTGAGACACAAAACCCCTACCCACCCCTTTAATTTTGTTAAAAAACATGACAGGACATGTCAGAAGATTTCATACAAATATATCTCTACAAAAAATATTTACCATAAGCACCAAATTTCTGAAACAAAATTTAAATGAGATTCCGGCACAAAAATTGTATGAGTGAAAATATATTCAAAATGTATTTCAAAATGCCCCTTTAGACATATCTCTTGCTCCAAACTTGAATATCAGTTATATGCACTTGTGTATATACCCATTATTTTGAAGTAAGGAACATTTGGTAGAGCTTTTACAAAATATTGAGGATTTTTCTATAATGGGCATGTTATGTGATTTCTCACTGGTGACGCTTCCAAGATCTATCTCATCATCCTGAATCATGTGTAACTCATTTTGATATTACAGTGTTCTAAAAAACAGGTTGGATTAAAAATGAGTGAGCAAACATAATAGATATATTAACCTTTCAGGCTGCTGATATTTCAACATAAAATATGATTTTGTTAAATCATGTATAACTTAATAATACCTCATTGTAAGGGAAGATTTCCTCTGTGTGCTAAATGCAGCAGAATCATTAATGTGTGTTTGAAAAGAACAGTTTTATGATTTTGCTATATCTGGTGCAGAGGACAATTCACCTCATGTATTATCACTAGGCACCAACATTGATTTTATTGAGAACCTAAGTGAAGGACAAAGTCTTACTGTGGAGCATGCCACCTCGTTTGAAAAGAATAGGAGAGAAGAGGAGATAAATCAAGAAATAGTGATTGGCTGAAGGCAAGTTTGGGTTTTCAAAGCCTGTAAATTGTAGGGGGAAGGAAAGACTGAAGGAGACAAGGGGGATGATTTTCATCCCCTTTTTCAAGCAGGAATGAGGCGGTAGTGGGCCAGGAACTTATCCCTTCATCTCCGCTGGTGTCTGCTTTTGGAGCAGACCAGGAAACAGGTAAGCATCTACTAAAATATGCAAATCGGGGTCCTACACCATCTGTAGGACCCCAATGCAATTCTGGTCTTCCAATGGGTAGAACGCATGCTTGGCCTAGTGGAACAGAGCTTTCAACAGCCTAACCATCGGTCCTTAAAGGCCACTCAGAAACATTGAGGTTTTCCAAAGATTTTTGTGGGGTCAGGAGGCAGATAAATGTTCCCCTTGGTCCCACAAAAATCTTTTCAGCTGTTGCCAGTCCCACCATGTTCCCTCTTCTGAATTGCCTTCCTCCCCTTTTAAGGTCCTACTTATGGCTCAGCTTCACGGAGGAGCCATTTGATTTCCTCCCATTTACACAGAACACAAAAATTGCCCCCATAGTGTTCCACGTGTTGAGGTTCTGGCAAAGAATAAGTTAATGTTGGAGTCAATGCTAAGTGTCTTAATTGCAAAACAATGAAGAAGCCGAGGGGAGGAAGAGCACATAGGATGGCATATTGAGAGGTTAAGAGGAACAAGAGAGTAAAGTTCAGCAATGACTATAGCGTTAACTTCAAAACACAGGAAGAGTAACAAATACTGGGGCCGATTTTCATTTTGGGTGCACATCAGGCAGGCGGTGGATGGAGCGATCATACCGCCCACTCCATAGGACCAGCAAGAAGTCGAAACCATTCTTGGGTTGGGCCTCATTGAAACAAAGAAATAATTTGCATTTATATAGCACCTTTTAGGATACTGGAGAAAATACAGAAAAGGATGTAACCAGAATTGAGAAATGCAACTATCGGAAAAGGTTGATCAGGCTGGGGCTCTTCCCTCTGGAAAAGAGAAGACTAAGGGGAGACCTGATAGAGACACTGTAAATGCTTCCACTCCCTTAATGTTTAGCTGGTGAGTGCTCACCATCAAAGCATCATGCAGGATTGAGCCCGCTTGTGAAGGAATAAGCAATATAACCCATTCAGAAAAATACACCAATCTATGAAAGAATTCTGGCCTTATTAAAACATGACAAACTGGGTCTGGAAATCTAGAAACCCAACGATGAAAAAGCTGTGATAGCATTCTGGCTATTGAGATAAGATAAGTTGTTGACACTGAATCAATAACCTTATTGAAACAGAAGGTTAAAGGCTCCTGAAGTCTGAATCTTTGGGAACAAGACAATAGTTACCCAGTACAAGGTGTTCTAATTTACACCTCGTAAAGGAGCACATAAAAGTAACAAACATCTGCCTTTGTAAAGATGATACTGGGTGGAGCGCACCTGCTGTTGCACCATTTTTTATGATGGATTTCGAGCACCTAGAGAAGAGACATAGTTCTGTAGTGCTACCAGCTGAGGGCCTTAAGAACTGCAGGGGTCAGCAGAAAAATGACTAGAGATAATTAGCTTACATCACTAGAAAACCTTAAAGGAAATACCACTGTAAAAGGGTATAAATATTGAACTCTCAAATGGGATGATAGACTCGCTTAAAGGGGCAAAGCGATTCTCAGCTTCAGGGCTAGCTCTGTAAGTCTTCAACTCTTTGGGGATCAAGGTACTGTATTTGATTTTGGTGGATATCCTGAATAAACTAAGAACTGTAAAACTGTAGCGAAGTTAATATTTGAGAGTAGGTTCTCTGCTAATAAAATTGTAAGCTTTCCTTTTTTGGAACTGTTAATGTTGTGATTGACTCACCAACTGTAAATTATATGTCGGTTCTTTAATAAATCTATATATTTTTAGAATTGTCTCACATAATACTTCTGTATCAAACTTGCAAACTCAATCTCTGTACACTCTTTGGTGAGAAGTTGCAGAATTCTGGGGGAGTTTTCCAGACCCTCATAATATCCGGAATGTTACAGTCTAGCTAAACTTATTAAAAGTGCTATCTGGAGGACGGTAACATTTTCAGGTTGTTCCTTTCCTTTAGGGGAAGATAGTCCGGACCTTTAGACCCAATTAAGCATCTTTAGGATTCGGCTACCTCAAACTTTAGTTGAAAGTGAACGTCTGAGGAATACGCCTGATCCAGGGTAGCCCTAAAGTGGCTAGGACTAGTAATTATCCTTTCACGCTTTTCTGGCAGTTGTCATAACAGCTTCATACTATCCCAGTTGTCCAACCACCCCACTCTGACCCACCACAGCAAGTCAGAGGCTAGCTGCTTGGGGACAAGGGCTATCTCCTACACAGCTGGCTCATGACATCTCTCCAAAACCCAGTCTTGCCAGTTGAACTGTGATACTACCTGAGCCAAGGTCCACTACAGCCATCATCGAGCAGACCATTGGGCTGCTCAAGTAACGCTTCTGCTGTCTGGGCAGGTCTGGTGGATTTCTGCAATACAGCCCAAATCTTTGAACCTCTTCCTGCACAGCATTCAGGTCTTGGGTGTAATGCTGCAGGCATTGACATGCTGTGCAACCTCTCTCCATGCCTCGTATATTATCAGAAGGAAAGAGGAGCTCCTTCCGGTCCCTTGCTTGCTGCACAGGAGCATCAGAAAAACAGGGAACCCTGGAAGTCAACATTCTTCTCAGTAGGATTTAAAAATTGTGTCTCCCATAAACCAGCACTGAAAAGGCACCTCTCCTTTAAGAGGTGAAAGCCTTAAATGCAGGTCAGGTCCATGGAAAATCCTGCCCTCTGAAATTGCCCAGCAGCACTGGGAATGCATGGGCACCTCGCCAATAGAATGTAAATAAGGCCTGGCCATCATAATGCTTCGGGGGCTAACTGACAAATTGTGCGGGCAACATGACCGCTCAACTCACTGCCTGCCTGATGTCCAGTAAGTTGTGTGGATGGGAGCAGAAAGCTACAAAGGAACATAAACGGATTAAGTGAGTGAGGAAAAACTATAGCTGATGAAGTTCAATGTGGGGAAGTGTGAGGTCATCCACTTTGGATCCGAGAAAGACAAATTAGAATAGTTTCTTAATTGTGAGAGACTGGGAGCTGTGGATAAGCAAACTAATTAGGCATACATGTACACAAATCACTAAAAGCTAGTGCACAGGTACAAAAAATAATCAAAAAGGCGAATAGAATGTTGACCTTTATCTCAAAGGGACTGGAGTGCAAAAGTGAGGAAGTGAAGCTTCAGTTGTCCGGAGCCTTGGTCAGTCCCCATCTGGAGTACTGCATTCAGTTTTGTGCTGTGAACCTTAGGAAAGATATATTGGCCTTGGAGGGGGTAGAGTGCAAATTCACTAGAATGATACCAGGGCTTAAAGGGTTAAATTATGAGAACCAGTTGCATATCCCTCACTACCTCTGCATCAGTATTGTTGGCAGAGCCTTCAGCCAACATGCTTTGTACCCTGGAATTCTTTCCCAGAACATTTCCACCTTAGTACATCACTGACCACCCTCAAAAGCCTCCTCAACATCTACCCACTTTGATTCTGCCTTCAGTTACTGCCCCTGATTCTTCTCTCAGCTCCTGCTGGGTAGCTGCTCCTCCCTCTTGTGAAATGCCTTGGCGTCTTTCCTTCTGTATTAGGTGCTATGTAAGTCCTTGTAGTTGTTGGGTGGTTTGGCTGCAAGAATTACCATTTGAGTGGTGTTCATATTACTACTGTGTCTTATATTTCACTTGAATGCAAAAAAGGTTATGTTGAACAGAAATATGAACTTGTGCATCATGCAACCTATCTAGTAACACCATAGATATGTCACATAGCCATTGTAAAGGTGAACAAACTTGGCAAAGTTTTCCAGTCAAGTTTTATATTTAAGACAATCCAAAACATGACCTGATAGTTGGAATAGCAAAAATTGTATGTTCTTTCCTCACCATATCATCTTGGTCAAACTTCCTTTCTTTTAAGAAATTATTGTTACAAAGGTTACACATAAAAGAGAAAGAAAATTATTAGCTTTTATTGCTAACCTGTGATCTGAAGGTAACGAACAGTGATCAGTTGAGATGTCAGTTCTAATTAGTTTGCAGCAAACTTGATAGAAATCAGAAGGAAATACTGCATGGATGTAACCTACTCCTGAAGCTGAACTGAGACTGCATTGATTATTCAATAAATAACCACTTTACTGTCCCAATGGCTATTGCAAACAGCTTGCCTATATTCAAGCTGGCCTGTTATGTTTAAAATCAAGAGTTTCTGTTTCTTGTTACAGAAATTTGGAAAATGAACCTTCAATCTTTTCACTTTTGACCCTGTTGGAATTTTCAGCAGTGTGCTGTCAAGTGAGGGAGATTAGAGTTTTAGCAGGTGAGTGAATTCTTTGTGATGGATTTTCAGGTCATATTTTGAGATGGAATATCATATATTTTTATGTAAACATGTTTGAAAAGAATCAGCAAATTTGAAGAAGTTGTTGGAGATGGCTTTTGAAGTTTTATATTTGGATGAGATGGTAAGAGACTTCTGGGAAGGGTATCTGGGATGTGGTCATCGCTGGCAAGGCCGGCATTTATTGTCGATCCCTTGTTGCCCATAGAAGGTGGTGGTGGTGGACGTTGTGTATGCACCTTTAAGAGAATAACTGGTCTCAGACTGCAATACCGGCAGTGACCACCCCTGTAGACAAGGCGCTAGTGCGCCTCTGTGTTTTTAGTTTCACTATTGACATCCACCAGTAAAGACTTATTTTGTTCCACTCCTGCTGTCCGTGTCTCAATCATTCACGGACATAATACTGGCGATGAGTAAGAAACGAACTTACCTGCAACTCGGCAGCACCTCAGACGACGTTGTTGAAGGTCGAAGCCAGAAGAAAGAAAAAAAAAAAAAATCCAAAGAAACTCGAGAAACGGCGTCGACCGTGGGCAACCGCCCTCCAAATCGTCGGATTGAAAACTTGCAGGAGAGACTGTCAAGAGCCAGGCTTGGTTCCCCGGTCTGTGGTTTCCCAGCTAATCGGGCTGGTGGCAGGTAGTGCACTGATCCTTCCTGGGCTGCGGCGGGCTGAAGCTCGATCGGATGGCTTTTCAATGGGGTCGGTCAGTGAGTCGGGAAGCAAAGAGAGAGCGAGAGGGTGGAGCACACAGGGCGCGGCCGGTGCTTCGAAGCCGGGCAGCGTTCGGACCTAAGAAGAGGGAGGGAAGTGTCCCAGAGGGTCCGCTCCACGACGGGAAAAAAATAAAGAAAAAAATATTAAACGCTCAAGAAACCGTGGAAAGCAACGTTAACAACAGCGGGGAAGAAGGCAAAGCGCAGGAGGCGCCATTTTGTTAAATCGGGGAAGAAGGCAAAGCGCGGGAGGTGCCATTTTAGATTTGCAAGATGCCGAAGACTGGCTGTATCGCTGCTTTTGATAATACAATAGAGGACTGGACCACGTATGTGGAAAGAGTCGAGGTATATTTTGAGGCAAACGAAATAGCGGAGGAGAAAAAGGCATCGATATTGCTAAACTTAATGGGCGCTAGAACGTACGGCCTATTGCGGGACCTGATTACTCCAGCCAAACCGAAGGCGAAGAGTTTTAACGAAATTGTTGCTGTCCTACAGGAACACCTAAACCCTGCAGATACCCTACGGGACAAATTTGTCTGTGGACTCCTGAGTGAAGGAACACAGAAGAAGTTATTCTCAGAGAAAGAGCTGACGCTAGATAAGGCTTTCAGTGTGGCAGTATCGTATGAAGCAGCAGCCAGGGGAGCTGCAGAAATTCAACAAAAGCCACAGGAATACGGCACCCACGAAATGACACGGGGATTTGCAAAATGTTATCGCTGCGGCAGAACTAACCATGACCAAAAGGACTGCTGGTTGATAGCAGAAAGATTTAAATTCCACAGGAGAACTCAGCACAAAGATGAGAGCAATGCTGAGTATCTTACTATCAAAGCACTGCCAGTTCGGAGCAGGACTGGCAGATACCCTACGGGACAAATTTGTCTGTGGACTCCTGAGTGAAGGAACACAGAAGAAGTTATTCTCAGAGAAAGAGCTGACGCTAGATAAGGCTTTCAGTGTGGCAGTATCGTATGAAGCAGCAGCCAGGGGAGCTGCAGAAATTCAACAAAAGCCACAGGAATACGGCACCCACGAAATGACATGGGGATTTGCAAAATGTTATCGCTGCGGCAGAACTAACCATGACCAAAAGGACTGCTGGTCCAAAGACAAAATATGCAGGCAATGCGGGAAGATGGGACACATTGCACGAGTTTGCAGGTCTGGGAAGAAGACCAGCGACAACAAAAAGGCTACTAAGGAACCGTACAAGAAAGTACAAAAGTTCCGAAGACCAGATGAGCGATAGTGAATCCGGGAACAGGAGACTAAGCTGTCTCAAACTTCACAATGTAATCGCAAAAGAGGATCACCGAACCATTTGGGTCACCCTCACGATAGCAGGGTCCCAAGTTAAAATGGAATTGGATACAGGATCAGCGCTCACCATCATGAGTCGACGAGACTACGAGCGGCTATTTTCACACATACCCTTGAGAGAGACATCCATCGTCTTGACGACGTATACGGAGCAAAAAGTATACCCCAGAGGAAAAAGAAGGGTGCCTGTCGAATACAACGGCAAGAAAATATGGAAATTGTATCGTTACATACTGCCAAATGGTGGACCACCGTTATTGGGACGGGAATGGATCAGGAAGATAAACTTAGATTGGCACTCCATTCATGCAATGACGGTGGACGGTAAAAAAGATGAAGACGTCACTCCTGGACGATTGTCAACAATCTTAGCTAACGCCAAAGAGGTATTTCAACAAGAACTGGGCACGCTTAAAGGCGTAACCGCCTCGATAAAAATAGAAGAGAATGCAGTTCCCAAGTTTTACAAAGCAAGACCGGTACCATATGCAATTCGCCCAGCCGTCGAGGCAGAGCTGGAGAATCTGGAGAAGGCGGGCATGTTGTCTAAGGTCGACTGGAGTGAGTGGGCGACACCCATCGTTCCTGTCATGAAGAAAATGTTAAGCAATAAGTCCGGGGAGCCAAGGAAGATTCGCATCTGTGGGGATTTCAAGGTGACGGTGAACCCAGTCCTTCACACAGTACAATATCCTCTTCCAAGGATAGAAGACATCTTCGCCTCACTGTCTGGAGGGAAGCGTTTTACAAAAATTGACCTAGCAAAAGCATATTTGCAGATGGAGGTTGAAGAGTCCTCTAGGAAATATCTCACGATAAACACTCACAAAGGTCTTTACCAGTATCATCGATTGGTATTCGGAGTAGCATCGGCTCCGGCGATATGGCAAAGAGCGATGGAACAAGTCCTGCAAGGGATTCCGGGGACTCAGTGTTACTTGGACGACATCCGTGTGACAGGTGAAGATGACAGTGAACACCTTAACAACCTAGAACAGGTGCTCACTAGACTACGGGAACATGGGCTGCGAGCCAACCGCCCCAAGTGCGAATTTTTTAAGAAACAGATATCGTATTGTGGCCACGTGATAGATGAAGAGGGGTTACATAAGTCCCCTGACAAAATTGAAGCGGTTGTTAAGGCCCCAGCGCCTGAAAATGTGTCGTAGCTGAGGTCATTCCTCGGATTGGTGAATTACTATCATAAGTTTTTGCCGAATTTGTCGACAATTTTGCACCCACTGAACGCCCTGCTACGAACGGGGGTAGCATGGAAATGGAGTGATGATTGTAAGCGTGCTTTTCAGAAGAGTAAGGACTTAATCACTTCAAGGGAAGTATTGGCTCACTACAACTCAGCACTGCCGATCAGACTGGCGTGTGATGCATCTCCCTACGGCATTGGGGCGGTACTGTCACATAAATTCCTTGATGGTTTAGAGAGGCCGATAGCTTTTGCGTCACGCTCGTTAACTTCTGCCAAGCGTAACTATGCTCAGATTGACACAGAGGCCCTCAGCCTAGTGTGGGGGGTGAAGAAGTTCAATCACTACCTGCACGGTCAAAAATTTACTCTACTAACCGATCATCAACCTCTTGTCTCCATTTTCAACCCTCAGAAGGGCGTACTGATAATGACAGCGCAACGGCTGCAGAGATGGTCCCTTTTTCTAGGGGCACACCAATATGACATCGAGTACAAAGGAACTAAACAGCATGGAAATGCTGATGGATTGTCACGCCTACCGTTGCCGACGGTGGAAGAAGAAGACCTTGCAGTGGATCCAATGGAGTTATTCCACTCGGCCATAGTCGAATGTCTTCCTGTGACGAATGCAAACATAGAAAAGGAAACACGGAATGACCCGACACTATCACGGGTCTATGATTTAACGGTGAAGGGATGGCCAGCACATGGCGAACCACTGCTGCCAGCATTCTCGCCGAGAAGAGAACAGCTGTCAGTGTGCAGAGGAACCTTGATGTGTGGATCCAGAGTAGTAATTCCACCTAAGTTGACGGATAGAGTGCTCAATGAGCTTCATGAGGGTCATCTGGGTGGGGTAAAAATGAAGAACTTAGCCAGAGCGTTTGTGTGGTGGCCGGGAATCGATAGAGAAATCGAAGAGATGACCAAGAGCTGTGCAGGATGCCAGAAGGTCCAAAACGCCCCACCCAAGCTCCTCTGCATCCATGGGAGTGGCCCTCATCTCCATGGCAAAGGGTGCACATTGATTTTGCTGGTCCCTTCATGGACTCGATATTTTTAATTGCGGTGGATGCACATTCAATGTGGCCAGAGGTAATAAAAATGTCCTCAACCACCACGGAAAAAACGATCACAGTTTTACGAACCATATTCGCCAGGAATGGGCTGCCTGAACAGATTTGCTCTGACAATGGACCACAGTTTGTGTCTGAAGAGTTCCGGAGGTTCTTAAAGAACAATGGTGTTAAGCACTACACATCTGCCCCATATCATCCAGCCACTAATGGATTGGCCGAGAGGTTTGTCCAAACATTCAAGAAGACTATCAAGGCAATGTGTAATGAAGATATACCCCTACAACACAAGGTGGACAACTTCTTGTTTGCCTACCGGAATGCGACTCATGCGGTTACCAACCAAACCCCAGCCATGATGTTCTTCAATCGAAGACTACGATGCCACTTGGATTTGGTTACGCCAAACGTCCGAAGAGATGTGGAGAACAGGCAGTTTCAGAATATGAATGAAAGGCCGACCAGGAGTTTTAAGATAGGTCAACCAGTTTTGGCCCGGGACTACCGCACTGAGAAATGGCAGCCAGGAACGATTTGTACATGGCAAGGACCTCTCATGTATACCGTGGACGTTGGAGAGAGCATTGTAAGACGCCATGCTGACCAGATTCTAGAGTCACTGGAAAACGTCAACTCCACACTACGATCTGATACACCTGGAAATGAAATCGACGTACCAATTGCAGCTACCGCAGAATCGGTGATATTGGAAGCAGATGAACCAAACAACGACATTGATCTCGACTCAACATTGCCAGAAGAACCTGATACCCCAAAGAGGCATTATCCAGACAGAATCAGGAAGCCTCCTCAAAGACTGAACTTATAATTGCTTAAACTTAACCAATGTATCTAGCAACCGTAATTGTGATTGTAATTAGTTATCATTTAGTTGTTAAATGAATGTTATGTACTGTTTATCTAAAAAGGGAGGAATTGTTGTGTATGCACCTTTAAAAGAATAACTGGTCTCAGACTGCAATACCGGCAGTGACCACCCCTGTATAAAAGGCGCTAGTGAGCCTCTGTGTTTTTAGTTTCACTATTGACTTCCACCAGTAAAGACTTATTTTGTTCCACTCCTGCTGTCCGTGTCTCAATCATTCACGGACGTAATAGTGGACCTTCTTCTTGATCCACTGCAGTCCATGTGTTACAACCACTTGGGCCAGCAGCACATGCTAGGCCTTAGGCTTTCTCTCTCAAAGCACCACATCAGTGGCATTGAAGAAGTAACACCAGGCTGCACCAGGAACAAGCAGCAGCAGTACCCCCTTCCCAGTTACAAGCTGGCATGAGAGGAGGACCACCTCAGACCCATGAGCCTTTTGTAGAATATGAATAGCCAGCCACCTCTTGCAATACTGACCCTCAGGTTGCACCTAGAAGAAGCAGTAGAATCAGAGAAAGAAAAGCATGTGTAGTGGCCCAGGGAAAGCGCAGTGTTAGGAAACAATAGGTTGGCTTGTGTTCACTCTGGACCTTGTTTTAAAGTAGAATGTGCACTTATGTCATTATTTATAGCTGATTTCTTCAATCTTTGTTCTAGGATGGCTACTGGATTGAAGGATTGGTCCTTTTATATAAAAATAGGGGATGCAGAAGCAGTTACGGCAGTAATGACAAAGGTAGACTGTGTTAAACTGAAGAGAAGACTTTAGTGGTCAGTTGTGCTCTGATACCTCTTGCAGCAGTCACTGAGATGTCACTGAATGACAGTTATCATGATGCTCTTCCCCATGTACTCCTGCCTCCGAAGCTGTTAGGGTTGCCTGTCAAGAATGTTGAAGACCTTTTTAAAAGGTGAAATTGTGCTGGGCACAGCAGGCTACAACTACATGGACTATGTCAGCTGGAGCAAATTGCAAACGTCCTCATAAACTGCCAAGGCAGTAAAAGCACCATTTTAAGACCCCAATGGTCCTCTCACTTAATTCAAGCAGTACAACTTGTCTTTGCACATCCTGTGCTCATAACATTTCCCTGGCCCTGAAAACTGCTGTTTTACTTAACTAGTGATGCTTCCAGCTCTCGCCTTTAAGGTGTTGCTGAAGACCTATGATGAAAGTCTGGCCTATCAGATTTGCCACCCTCCCAAACAACAAGCTGCCTATAAGCAACACGATTAGTGATGGCACTTTGCCCGTTCTACTTAAATGAGACCCAACCACCAAAATCGATAGGGCCTCCCGTCAACATCATTAGGAGAAAACCTCCCATCACCTACCTGATCTGTGCTTCACACAAAATCGACCTCCATTGTCAATTTAACAGCTGCACAATGAACAAACAAGTTAATACTGTGTGCTGCGCTAATATAAATCAGCAATGTGTTTTTCCCTTAACTTTCCCTTCACTTGGCATCTGCCAAGGGACTCTGGGGGAAAAATTCAGTTGGTTGCGCCACCCGTTAGCGCCTTAAGAGGGTGCTAAGTGGGGCGCAAACCAACTAGCGCCCGGGCGCGGCACTGCCCACGCCTCCCGCCAAATTCAGCAGGAGGTTAGTGGTGGCGCTAACCGTTAGCACTGCGCCGCTGGTGATGATGTCATCGCTGTGTGCAGCGCCCCGCTCACGCCCTGGCCATGATCTTCGGGAGCGCCCCCTGATTTACCTCCGGACGCTATGTCCGACAGGGTCAGGGTGGCGTACCGTCGGCCGGGGAGGTGCAAATTAAAGGCGAGGTGCGGGGCGGCCATTTTTGTTGTTGGCCGCCTGCCAGCACCTGCCTGCGCTCCCGTCCTCGGCCTCCGGAACCCCCCCACCGCGGAGTGCCGGCTGCGCTCCAAGAGCCCGGCACTTCTCTTGGGTGCGGGGCTCTTTTGCCTGCACTCCCGATCCCCGGGGGCCCAGCTGGGCCCCAGATCGTGCTGCACAAGGCCCCTCCCCTTTAAGAAGGGGAGGAAGGCCTGCAATACCGCAGCGCGACGTACCGCAGCATGTGGCGCTGCGGCATGTAGCACCATGATATTCACTCGCAGCGCCCCAAGAGGGAGGTGGGGTGCCTCCAGTAGCGCCCCGCTTCCCTTTGGGGCGCAACCGACCAATTTCCGGCATGGGGGTGCTAATTTTTCAGCGCCCCGGCGAAGTTAGCGCCCCAAACAGGGCTATACTGAATTTCTCCCCCTCTGTATCTTGCACTAGGTGCCTTTAACCTTCTTGAACTGCTGTGAAATCATATTCGCAAGTGTTGGCACACCTAACGGTGAATGTGCGAGGGCCAATTGGCTCTGCAGGGTCAGCAGGGAGCTTTGCCATCTGCAGTAAGGACACTTGCAGTCAACGAGCAGCTTTGCATGAGCCTTTTTATTTGCATCTGTTCCCTTGGATGTAAATGTTCACTGCTAGTACTCCACACGCAGAACTTTGCACGCTGGCAGCTAATGCAAGGAATTTGGGCTCCCATGATTTTCTACCCATGAATTTATTGTGAGCAGATGCAGGACATGAAATTGGGCATCACTTCATTCAACAAATTCACACCACATTGAATTTTGTAGCACAGGAATTTGATGGGCAAGAAGATGCTGCATTTCAGATTAGCACAAGCTTCATTTAAATAAAATAATGATGTTAAATAGGGCCCCCCTGCTGAACTCGCAACTTGCCCATGTCATCATGATATTTTCACTGGCATGACCTGGTTTAGTATATCCTTAAAGCAAGGTTGGTGTAATTGGAGCTGGAGGAAAACTGCTGCCTTTTTTTTCATGAAGCAAGTGCCCAAGGTGTCAATTGCAGCAGTCACAGTGCTGGTGAAAGAAACTTGATCCCTGTGTGCTCTGGACCTCTCCTGCAGATGACCATGAAGATACCACTTGCTCCATGGCACTCTGCAATTGAATAAATCTCTCAGACATAACTGCAGTAATGTTGGAGGTGCACTGCTGCACATTATTCACAGGACATTGCTGGTTACTTATGGTGGATTCATAGGATGTCATGAAGTTCCTTTGCTCCTCCATTAATTCCTGTCTGAAAGCAGGCTCAGTAGGATACTAATCACTTATCCATACAATGGAGCAATGCCTAATCTGCATTTTCCTGTTCATCTCCTGCTGTCTTCATTTGCACCTCCTCACTTTTGGGTGGTGCATTATGCTTGCTACTACCTCAGATTCACCATCTAGATTACAGAGGTTGCTAGGATCTGTGCTGTTGCTTGGGACAGGTGAAGTATCTGATGCAATGTACTGTGATGTGCATGGTCCCGCGTACCATCTTGTTTTCTTGCATCAACTTGAGAAGGATCTACAGGAAAAGAAATGGAAGAAGAATTAAAACAGATCCACAAATCCATGCCTTCAAAGAAGTAAGATTATGATGCATATTGTGAGTCCTGCTCAGTTTGACCCAATGGTAATGATGGAGAACGTGATAGAAAATAGAATGGATACATAAGAACATAAGAACATAAGACATAGGAGCAGGAGTAGATCATTTGGCCCCTTGAGCCTGCTCCACCATTCAATAAGATCATGGCTGATATGATCTTGGCCTCAACTCCACTTCCCTGCCCGCTCCCCATAACCCTTGACTCCCTTATCATTCAAAAATCTGTCCATCTCCACCTTAAATATATTAAATGACCCAGCCTCCACAGCTCTCTGGGGAAGAGAATTCCAAAGATTCATGACCCTCAGAGAGAAGAAATTTCTCCTCATTTCCGATTTAAAATGGTGCCCCCTTATTCTGAAATTATGCCCCCTAGTTCTAGATTCCCCCATGAGGGGAAACATCCTCTCTGCATCTACCCTGCCAAGCCCCTTCAGAATCTTATATGTTTCAATAAGATCCCCTCTCATTCTTCTAAACTCCAATGAGTATAGGCCCAAACTGCTCAACCTTTCTTCATAAGACAACCCCTTCATCTCCGGAATCAACCTCGTGAACCTTCTCTGAACTGCCTCCAATGCAAGTATATCCTTCCTTAAATAAGGAGACCAAAACTGTGCAGTACTCCAGGTGTGGTCTCACCAACGCCCTGTACAGTTGTAACAGGACTTCCCTACTTTTATACTCCATTCCCTTTGCAATAAAGGCCAACACTCCATTTGCCTTCCTAATTACTTGCTGTACCAGCATGCTAACTTTTTGTGATTCATATACAAGGACCCCCAGATCCCTCGGTACCTCAGCATTTTGTAATCTCTCCCCATTTAAATAATAATTTGCTTTTTTATTTTTCCTACCAAAGTGGATAACCTTGCATTTTCCCACATTAAACTCCATCTGCCAGATTTTTGCCCACTCACTTAGCCTATCTATATCCCTTTGGAGATTCTTTGCGTCCTCCACACAATTTGCTTTCCCACCTATCTTTGTATGGTTAATAATAAAATGAAGGAGACTTGCTGGGTGGTGGCACCATGTCCCCAAACTCACTCTGGTCGATATCCTCCACAGATTCCTGGCCAAAAAAGGCAGAATCATCTCTTCTATTTGAGAAAGCTATTTCAATGTAGCTGCCCTGTACTGAATCTCTACACAAGGTTGTGTACAATCTTTCTCTGGAAGCGCACACAGTGGAGGTAATTCTGACTGTGTCTGATAGTGTACAATGGGTGATAGTGAATTGGCAGCCCGTGTTACATCAGTCCCCATTTTTATTTCCATCAATGGAAATATAAATTGGGAGAAATGTAAAACAGGCTGCCGATTCACGAATGCCCATTTTTACACTAACGCACACAGTCAAAATTACTCCCAATTTGTGAGACATTAGAAACTACCACAGTACCCCAAACACCACCCTTGTGCTGATTGCACTTCTCGCCCCGTGTGAGGGCATTGCAGAGCAGCATACCTGCTGTTTGTGGGATCAGTACTTATTCACAGCACAACTTTGAACAATATTGTTCAAGGTAGTATTGTGTCTGTGGTGTATGTAACCTGTTCCACCTTAAGAGAACTTAAGCCTGTTCCACCTTAAGAGATGTACTACTTTCTCTGGCTGCTGTATACGTAATACCGGTGGTGACCACCGGTATATAAGTACTGTGTAGTGATATTGTATTTAGTATAGTCCTGACCTCCAACTAGTAAAGACCTGTTGAACTTTATTCTTGTAGTCTGTGTCAGTAATTAATCTTAATACAACTGGAACACACAGACTTAACAGTGGCGACGAGTCCGATTCTTACCCTGCGGCAGTTTATATCCACGGCGGCTTCGTCCACAGAACGGGCGTCGAAGAGAGGCATCCACCCTCATCACCCTGCTGGAAGACACGTCGCGCGGCAGGCATCGAGAACCCGGAGTGCAGAAGACATCCTGAACTCGAAGCCTCCATCAGCGGCAGTCAGCTATCTTCTTTCTACCTCGGTGGTGGGTAAGCAGGTCAGCGACGTGAGCAGAAAGTCGGCCGCGTTGGCTGTACAGACGGGGGGAGGAAGACGGAGGAATAAGGGCGGTGAGATCGATTGCAACCGGAGATAAGGGCCGGGCCGCATTCGGGCCGAAAGGCGCAGCACGGGGACATCGATCGCGGCTGGTGATAAGGGCCGGGCCGCTTTCGGGCCAAAAAGGCGCAGCGTCTGGGGCGACTGAAGGCGCAAGAGCCGCAGTGAAGGCGAACGCAGCCGGTGCTAATAACCGGGCTGCAAGAAGGGCTGCGAGGCGCGACATCAGGGAAGCGTGAATGCCCAAGGGAGCCGCGGTGAAGCGGAGACAGCGTCGGGGGAGTTACTAACCGCTGGGAAAGGGGAGCAGCAGCGGCACGCCAAACGCCATTGCAGCCAGTGGGTGAAGACCGCCAAGCGCGGGAAAACCGCCATTTTGTAGGCGGAGGACGAAGACAAGAGCGGGAAGCCGCCATCTTGGGATAAAATAAATTGCAACGATGCCTAAACATGGGAACATTAATACCTTTGATAGCGACATCGAAGATTGGGCCATGTATGTAGAACGCATACAAAATTAGTGTAAAGCAAATAAAATCCCAGATGCAGAGAAAGCACTGACTTTATTAAACTTAATGGGGGCAAAGACATACGGGCAATTGAAACACCTTTTATCACCAGATGAACCGACGGATAAGACGTTCGAGGAGATTGTGATTATCCTGAAAAATCATCTAAACCCCACGCCGCTGATGCTAGCGGAATGATTTAAATTTTACAGCAGAAGGCAGCTGAAGGATGAAAGCAATGCTGAATATTTAATGGAATTGCGTAAGCTGGCAAGGTACTGTTAGTTTGGAACGGGACTGACAGAAGCGCTAAGAGATAAATTTGTGTGTGGATTATTAAAAGAAGATACACAAAAGCGACTGCTCGAGGAGAATGAGCTGACGCTTGAGAAAGCGGTCACTATGGCAGCAGCACACGAAGCCGCAGCGAGAGGCACGGCAGTAATGCAGCTGCGATCACCGGAACTCAGTACAAATAAATTGGGTTTGAGTACTGTAAAATGTTATCGTTGTGGAAAGACATCACACGATCAGAACCAGTGTTGGTTTAAAAACCAAGAATGCAGAACGTGTGGCAGGCTTGGCCACAAAGCTAAAGTATGCCGGTCAGGAAAGAAGACCAGCAACAAAAAGTCACCGCAAGGAAAATACATAAAGGTGCACAAGGTGACAAAGACCAGTTCGAACGAACAGAAGTCAGATTCAGACGCTAGCAGTAATGAACTGGGTAGCTTAAGAGTACACAACGTTGGTAAGGATGCAGATCTCCAGACAATTTGGGTCACTCTTCAGATAGCAGGAGTCCAAGTAAAGATGGAATTGGACACTGGATCGGCATTGACGGTCATGAATAAGAAAGATTACAAAAGGTTATTCCAACATATTCCCCTACGGGATACGGAGATTATATTGAAAACATACACGGGGCAAAGAGTGTACCCCATCGGAAAGATAGAGGTAAAAGTGGTCCACAAGGGTGAAGAAAGCCAAGTAATGGACTTATATGTGCTACCTGAAGGAGGTCCACCACTACTGGGACGGGAGTGGATTAGGAAAATGAATATGGACTGGCACTCCTTAAAAGCACTAACGGTAGATTCCAGGGAAACAGATGTCAAACCTAAACGATTGTCCAAAATATTGGATGATGCTAAAGAGGTGTTCCAGCAAGGACTGGGAACACTGAAAGGAATTACGGCAAACATCAAGATTGATGAACATGCACAACCAAAATTTTTCAAAGCCAGACCGGTACCCTATGCAATACGACCTACTGTAGAAGCGGAACTGGAAGCACTAGAACGTTCAGGTGTACTGTCTAAGGTAGATTGGAGTGAGTGGGCTACGCCCATTGTTCCCGTTATGAAACGTCCTTCGAGCAACAAGCCAGGAGAACCAGGGAAGGTTCGCATCTGTGGAGATTTCAAGATCACCGTTAATCCGGTGCTTCACATGGTGCAGTATCCGCTTCCGCGGATTGAGGATATTTTTGCTTCGTTGTCTGGCGGGAAACACTTCACCAAGATAGACCTGGCGCAGGCGTACTTGCAGATGGAGGTTGAAGAAGAGTCACGCCAGTACCTCACGATCAACACGCATAGAGGTTTGTACCAGTATAATAGGCTGGTTTTTGCAGTGGCATCGGCTCCGGCAATTTGGCAGAGGGCCATGGAGCAGGTATTACAGGGAATTCCAGGCACACAATGTTACCTAGACGATATTCTGATTACAGGTGATGGTGATGAAGAACACCTCGCAAACTTGGAACTGATGCTCAACAGCCTGAAAGAGTATGGACTTAGAGTTAATCGGTGGAAATGTGAGTTCTTTCAGAAGCGGATCTCGTACTGTGGTCATGTCATTGACCGGGAGGGGCTTCATAAGTCTCCTGACAAGATAGAGGCAGTTGTAAAGGCTCCTGCTCCGGATAATGTCTCTCAGTTGAGGTCGTTTCTGGGATTGATTAACTATTACCATAAGTTTCTACCAAATCTATCCACGGTACTGCACCCGCTGAACGCTCTTTTACAGAAGGGGGTACTATGGGAATGGAGCGAAAACTGTAAGAAGGCATTTCGCAAAAGCAAAGAATTGATCACCTCAGAGGAAGTGTTGGCTCACTTCAACCCGACACTGCCTATTCGGTTGGCTTGTGATGCTTCTCCATATGGTATTGGGGCAGTACTCTCACACAAGTTGCCAAATGGCACGGAAAGGCCAGTCGCGCTTGCATCCAGATCATTGACCTCCGCTGAGCGCAACTATGCACAGATCGATAGGGAGGCTCTCAGCCTTGTATGGGGAGTGAAGAAGTTTAATCATTACCTGCAGGGCCAAAAATTCACACTTCTGACAGACCATCAGCCGTTGGTATCCATTTTTAACCCTAAGAAGGGTGTTTCGGTGATGACAGCACAGCGACTCCAGAGATGGTCCCTTTTCCTAGGGGCACATCAATATCAAATAGAATTCAAAGGTACAAAGCAGCATGGCAATGCTGATGGGCTGTCGCGCCTGCCACTACCTGAAGCAGAAGAGACGACGAAAGTTGACCCTGTTGAGTTATTTCATTCGACCATCATCGAGTGTTTACCAGTCACCAATGCAAGTATTGAAAGAGAAACCAGGAACGACCCGACACTGTCCCGAGTTTACGAGGTGACAGTGAAGGGATGGCCAACACATGGTGATCCTCTGTTACCGGCATTCTCGGCAAGGCGAGACCAGCTGTCCGTCTGCCATGGTACTTTGATGTACGGGACAAGAGTGATTATTCCTCCCAAGTTACGGGAAAGAGTTCTAAAGGAACTGCATGAAGGTCATCTGGGGGGAGTTAAGATGAAAAGTCTTGCTAGGGCTTATGTATGGTGGCCGGGCATTGACCAACAGATAGAGGAGTTGACAAAAAGCTGCGCTGGGTGCCAAAAAGTGCAAAATGCACCTCCGATCGCACCGCTACACCCATGGGAATGGCCTTCAGCCCCATGGCAACGCGTACATATTGACTTTGCTGGTCCATTCATGGACTCCATGTTCCTAATTGCGGTGGACGCACATTCCAAATGGCCAGAAGTGATCAAGATGAATACCACTACTTCAGAAAAGACAATTGCGGTGTTAAGAACAATATTCGCAAGGAACGGATTGCCAGAACAGATATGTTCGGACAACGGACCACAGTTCGTGTCGGAAGAATTCCAAAAATTCTTAAAGAAGAATGGGGTGAAACATTATACCTCTGCCCCATATCATCCGGCGACAAACGGGTTGGCCGAGAGATTTGTCCAAACATTCAAAAAGGCAATGAAGGCCATGAACGATGATCAGATTCCGTTACAACACAAGGTGGACAATTTCCTAATGGCATATCGAAACGCCGCTCATGCAGTGACTAACCAAAGTCCTGCCATGATGTTTTATAACAGGAGGTTGCGGTCCAGGTTGGACTTGTTAAAACCAAATGTGCGGAGGGAAGTGGAAAACAAACAGTTCCGGCATATTAACAACAAGTCCACTCGAAGTTTCGACGTAGGACAACCAGTGTTGGCAAGGGGCTATGGAAACGAAAAATGGCAGTCTGGAACAATTCGGGCCAGACAAGGACCTCTGATGTACACAGTAGATATTGGTAACAATGTGATAAGGCATCATGCGGATCAACTGGTAGAATCAAGAGCAAGGGTCGAACCCATGGTTGCGACAGAGACAACTGTGGAAGACGTTAATGAACCTGAAGCATCTACCTCGACAGGGACTGTACCTGATGATGACGTCCAATACATAGGAAACCAACAAGAAGAGTCACCTCAGCAACAAGAATCAGAGACCACTGAAAGGCGTTATCCAAACCGAATCAGAAGGCCTCCTGAGAGACTGAACCTTTGAACTGTTTATACCTGAAGTTATATATGTATATATGTTATTATGTTATGTTAAATGGGGATATGACTGTTAAGCTAAAAAGGGAGGATTGTGGTGTATGTAACCTGTTCCACCTTAAGAGAACTTAAGCCTGTTCCACCTTAAGAGATGTACTACTTTCTCTGGCTGCTGTATACGTAATACCGGTGGTGACCACCGGTATATAAGTACTGTGTAGTGATATTGTATTTAGTATAGTCCTGACCTCCAACTAGTAAAGACCTGTTGAACTTTATTCTTGTAGTCTGTGTCAGTAATTAATCTTAATACAACTGGAACACACAGACTTAACAGTGTCCAATTAGATCTGCAGGCTACAACTTTAGTGCATTACAGGACTGTACAGAAAATGATGAAAAATGTTGTCTTGGTACATTGCATGCTATCTCTGAGGGTGCAGCAACTGAAGATTTATATTTGCACAATGCCTTCCAAGCCCAAGCAGTATGATTTATATACGCAAAACTCATACTAGTGAACTTCCTCTACATTTGCTCCCAGGCCTAATGGATCTGGGATAAAGCATGAACTCCGATTGCTATCTGCACCTATGCAACTTGGTACTTTAACAGGAAAGTGGCCTTTTGCTTTAAAGTGTGCCACTTTCCATTACTGCACCTCCTGTAGCAGTACCTTCAATGCCTCCTGAGAATGAGGGAGTCTTGCCTACTGCTCTCATTGTACACCTTGTCCTCACAGCAATGGCTATGTTTTTCTGCTGCTACTTAATAGTAACTAGAAGTAGCTGCCTCTTTAACAGTGAGCAGCAGCCCTTTATAAGCTACCACCTAGCTGGACTTTTGCAACCCCCGGCCAATTGTGTAGCTGCTCCACTTCCTTTTGCAGATTTTCCATGTGCAGGGAGCATATGGAATTTAGGGAGAGGAACTAGCCTAGCAAAATTCGGTTAAGACGGGATTCACTGTTGCTGGTGCAGATGCATTTCTGAGACAGATAATTGAAGCCTTGATTTTGTTACGTTCACAAAACTGGAGCTTACAAGATGTTTCTATTCATAATTAAATACAGCCATACTGTCAACATTCATTCTCCAAGCTGCCATTTGTTGTAAGCCAGGAAATCTAATTGACAATGAATCTTTAAATCATCCTTGTTACATTCAGTTTTTGAGGGATTTCTTTCTAAAACAGCATTTTATTTACTGTCCCCCTCTCCTTCAAATCTGCCGTCATCACCCCTCTCCTCAAAAAGCCAACCCTTGACCCCTCCATTCTTGCAAACTACTGCACCATCTCCAACCTCCCTTTCCTCTCCAAAGTCCTTGAACATGTTGTCGCCTCCCAAATCTGTGCCCATCTGTCCCAGAACTCCATGTTTGATCCCCTCCAATCAGGTTTCCATCATGCCACAGTACCGAAACGGCTCTTATCAAAGTCACAAATGATATCCTATGTGACTGTGACCATGTTAAACTATCCCTCCTCATCCCTCTAAAACTGTCTGCAGCCTTTGACACGGTTGATCACAGCATCCTCCTCCAACGCCTCTCCATAACATTCAGCTGGGTGGAACTGCATTCGCCTGGTTCCATTCTTATCTATCTAATCATAGCCAGAGAATCACTGCAATGGCTTCTCTTCCTACTCGCACATCATTATCTCATGTCCCCCAGGATCTGTCCTTTGCCCCCCTCATATTTCTCATCTACATGCCGCCTCTTGGCGACATCATCCGAAAACATAGCATCAGTTTCCACATGTACGCTGACGACACCCGGCTCTACCTCACCATCGCCTCTCTTGGCCCTTCCACTGTATTTAAGTTTTCAGACTGCTGTCCGACATCCAGTACTGGATAAGCAGAAATTTCCTTCAACTAAATATTGGGAAGACCAAAGCCATTGTCTTCAGTCCCCGCCACAAAGTCTGTTCCCTAGCCATCGATTTCATCCTTCTCCTTGGCAATTGTTTGAGGCTGAACTGTTCGCAACATTGGCATCCTATTTGACCCCAAGATGAGCTTCCGACCACATATCCATGCCATCACTAAGACCGCCTATTTCCACCTCCGGAACATCACCCGACTCCGTCCGTGGCTCAGCTCATCTGCTGCTGAAACCCTCATCCATGCCTTTGTTACTTCTAGACTTGACTATTCCAACGCACTCCTGGCTGGCCTCCCATGTTCTACCCTCCGTAAACTTGAGCTCATCCAAAACTCTGCTGCCTGTGTCCTAACTCTGCACCAAGTTCCGTTCACCCATCACTCCTGTGCTCGCTGACCTACACTGGCTCCTGGTTAAGCAACGTCTTGATTTCAAAATTCTCATCCTTGTTTTCAAATCCATCCATGTCCTCGCCCCTCCCTATCTCTGTAATCTCCTCCAGCCCCACAACCCTCCGAGATATCTGCACTCCTCTAATTCTGACCTCCAGAGCATCCCCGATTTCAATTGCTCCACCATTGGTGGCTGTGCCTTCAGCTGGCAAGGCCCCCAGCTCTGAAATTCCCTCCCTAAACCGCCTCTCTATCTCTTTCCTCCTTTAAGATGCTCCTTAAAATCTATCTCTTGTCATCTGCCCTAATATCGACTTATGTGGCTTGGTGTCAAATTTTGTTTTATAACGCTCCTGTGAAGTGCCTTGGGATGTTTTACTACATTAAAGGCACTATATAAATACAATGGCCCAGAAATTCGTGTCGGGGGCTTCCCGCGGGTGCAAGCCCCCGACCTACACTTACCTAGCGCGCCGGCAGTTGAAGCCTGGGCCTGCATGGATTTCCTGTCTGTGGCCCGGTTCAGCTCCCGGCGCGCTGTGCTTGCGTGACCCAGCGGCGTACTTAGTGCGATGCGTCGGCTGGGATCACGTGAGCACTGGGCAACCAATCGGAGGATGCAAAAGTTAATTCATGAGTTTGACAGTAAGAACTGTCAAACTCATGAAAACTCCGGGCGCCCAAAACAGTACTTAAACTTGAAATAATTTTTTTTTTAAATCACACTATTTAAATGAACTATAAATAACTTTAAATAACTATTTTAAACAATAATTTAAATTTTTGAAAAAAATAATTTTATAAAAAATCGGGGCTAAAAATACACTTACCTTACTGTAAAGTCTTTAAAAATAATAAAACTGTGGAAAAAAAATTCTAATTTTAATTAATAGACCACTTACCTTTTAAAATTAAGTCCTTACGTCTGCTTTTTTAAAGTGTAAAAAGTGGAGGCCTTCACGCACGGGCAAACCTGGAAAAAAAAGGAAGTTCAACGTGCACGCGCAGACTCCTGCGTGCACGCGTTCGACATCTGAACCCCTTGGTTCAGAGGATTGGAAATGCTGGTTTCCCCTGCATGCGCTGTGCATGCAGAAAACCGGCAATTCCATCGGTCCCACGCGTGAGTACACGGTGCTTACTCGCGCATTGGGACACTAATTTCTGGGCCATTGTTGATGATGCAAAACATATTCAGCAAAACATTTGTGATTCCAATTAATACTCTGTTTTAGAAAGGAATGCCTCAGAAGCTGAATGTAACAAGGATGATTTAAAGGTTCATTGTCAATTAGAACTTCTGGCTTGCAACAGATGGCAGCTTGGAGAATGAATGTTGACAGTAAGCATACGAATTTACTTCCAATTTTATTTTATCATTTAGTCCATACAGCAAAGAGAGTCTCCAAAGAGCAATAATTTAACATCAATAGGCTAGCTTATTCATCTTGTTCTAGAAACAGAGCTTGCAGAATGATAAACCATTGAATAAGATTACTGTTTTATCACTGCAAAGGAGTCACTGGGGGAGATATTGAGGCCTCCTGTCTGACAAAAATAGGGTGGTAGCGCCCAGAAAATAGTGGAGAATGACTTGCCACCCCATGCCCGGCAATGATTTGGGCATCTCTGTCTTCCCCAGAGCCTATTGTGCGAGCGCGCTTTCAGGGACCAATTAGCTACAACCACAAGAGAAGTAAGTGCATCTTTAAGCTGATAATTAATATTTTGAAGGTGATTAAAAACCAAATCTTGTGATTAACATTCAAAAAGGAGATGGATCCATCGTTATTTTTTATCTGGAGGTTTGTCCCCTTGAACGTCTTGTTATTAAGGATATTAGTCATTTTCAGTATATTTGTGCTCTAATGAAAAGTTAATACTGAGGGAGATAGAAAAACAAACAAAAGGAATATTGTTTTCCAAACTCAGAGCAGCCTTCATGGTAGACAAAGTAGGCAGTCCTGCTCTCCTACCTAAAGGACATATCAAGAATACAACTTAAGGGGGAAAGGAGTTATAGATTTAAGAGTCTTTGCTATATTTCATAATGTGCCGTTGAAATTTGCAATTTTCATTAAAGATTTAAAAAACTTATCAATATATTGGTGAGAATATTACTATTTTATACTAGGAATCATAGCTCTAGTGGTTTTCTTCAAAAATGAGATGAAAATCTAAGCAGCTGCATCACCCAAACTATTGGCTATTGATTAATTTGAGAAGAAATTGTTCTTTCATTTATTTTCTTTCAGGCTTTAAACAGATCTCAATAAGCACCAAGTAACAAGGAATATTTTAAAATCATAAATAGCACAGTTATTACTTTCCATATTAAACTCTGCCCATCTTCTTACCTGGTCATTCAGCAGCTCTGGGAACCTTGAAATATTTATTTGAGTGCCTGGTCTGTTAAAAAGTATAATCTTGATTCCATTAAAGTTTCTTCCTACCAATAAAGAGCGCATCAAAATGAGTGTTCAAGTGAAGTGAAGAAAGGAAGGAAGCTTTAGTCTCTCTTGAGTACATATTCAGAGAGAATCATTAATGTTATGTGATTCTCTATAGCCCATACTCCATAATGACTATTACTGCATAATGATGCTTCTGTCTATTTTGTTTTGACCACTCCAAGAGGAGTGGATTTTTGATTAATATAGTCACTGTCTAACGAGGAGCTGGTCAAAGGTATGGGAGCTGCCCAGTTAAGTGTGGACTCTTTTGTCATACTAGCCGATCTTCCTTGCCATTGCATGCAGTGACTTGGAGAATGCACTGTTTTATACGGGGTGATACCAGCAAAGTGCAATGGGGAAAATGTTACTAAAAGTGAATGTAACACTTATCATAAGCAAGGCTTATACGCAAGACTTTTAATATATTATAGATGGCGATTTTCAAGAAACATAACACATGATAAATTAATTTATTAATAATTGCTATAATTAGGATACAGGAGAATAAACTGTTCTTACCTTGATATCCAGTGATACCATCATGTAATCTCAGGTTATGTACCTATATAGTTCTTCCTGCATTAACCTGATAGTGGGCCCTATTCATAATTATTTCAGCAAGTGCAAACTTGTGCTTTTACAATTTTGCACAAATCCTGCAAGGGAAAATTTGTAGAAACCCTATTTCTTTTTACAGCTCAAACTGTTTTTACAGATAGAAAGCAACCTGTCTAATTTCAAATTCAGCAGAGCTCTGTACTACAGCCAACTTTTCTCTTTTAAGCCTCTCACTAGTTTTGATGAAACATTTAATTCATAAAGTGACAAATTATTACCATATTGAAGAAGCGCTCCTTGGATGATTCATACAACCATAGCTCAACATTGATTGATAACTGAATCACATGTAAAGGCATAGAGAACCAAAATAAAAATGCAAAACCACTGAAGTGGGAAAAAAGCCAACATCTGTAAAATCCAAATATAGCACAGCAAAATAATAACAGCCACATAACTAGGTACAAATAATTGATTCAGGTGCAAGTTATAACACCTCTCTCTTTCCTCCTCACTGGACATTTTTTTTAAAATTAACTTTATTTCAAGAGCTCAAGTTTTAGTTTTTCAACATGCAGTAACCCATTGAAATTAATTAAAGTTCAAGTTCAAATGTCCAGCTATTACCCTCCCTTTAATTTTCTAGTTACTGGCCTGAAACCATGCCACTTATGATCTGATTTTCAGTTGATTGATTAACTTATACTTAGAATTGCCAACCCTCCAGGATTGTCCTGGAGTTAAAGATTAATCTTCTGCATGCTGCCGTGAGCAACCCAGGAAGAAAATCCTTGGGGGCATCAAAACAATTGTGTTATTTTCATTTTCTTTGAACACTCTGGCCACAATTCTTTCAATGGAGGTGGGTTGGATGTAGGTCAGGTGGTTTCCGGCTTCCAGTCCTGCCCCCAACTGCATCCGGCCCACAGACATGATTTTACGTTGATTGGCCTTGTGATTGTCCTCTTACCATTTCTGTAGCTGAATTCATTGTAAAAATGGAAATTGTCACCCTTTCCCACAATTCCTAAACCCTCTGGTAACAATTTCAGTTAGAAAATTGACACATTAGAATGTATTTGTATCAATTACACCAAAGTAACAGGTGTATCTATTGTCACTAAATGGATTAATAAGCGGTAGGATTACAATAGCTCACATAGCCATTTTTTGCATAGCTGTCAGACTAACAGACAGAAAGGGATCTTTATAATTCCCTGCTGCTTACTTTGAACAGTATTGCAGTCCTTTTACATAATTGTTGCCAAGAATAATATTATTCAGAAAACACGAGAGTTTTAATCATCGGCGGGGTCAGTGACATGTCCAAAGCGTTGACAACTTCTTATTTAGTTTGATACCATTTGTGATGTACTGAAAAATGTGAGCCACATCTTTGGAATTACAAGGGGGGAACCACATCAAATCAAAAGTTAGAAACTGTTCCATAACCACATTTTCCTCTGACAATGGAGCACATTCATGGGGCTTTGGCTTCAAAGCTGTTGTCCAAGATACAAAAATACTTCCCTGAAGGCCACAGAGTAACGATATCCTCCAGATAGCTTACACAGGTGGAATCTGGCAAACATGCATCATATGTTCAGATTTAGTATATTTATTTAATGCTAGGCACCAGCGTTAGTAAAAACATATTTTCTAATGTTGGAACTAAAATTAAAACATGAACAAGATCTCAATTGAAATTAGATACAATTCTTTCCTCTGAACTTCAGAAGTGTCAGTAGGGAATATTGGCTTCAACATTGTATAGGGTCACAAAGTTCATGGTTCGGTGCCTGTGTAATGTCTGAAAGATCACTGAGAAAGTTTGCATGATGCAGTCTCAAGCATCTTAATGAGACTCTTGTTGCTATAGAAGACCATGAAATTATGTATACAATTCCATAATTCACTAGAAAATCCATGTTACAGTACTTAAAGCAGGCATGCAGTCAAAATTACTGTAATATACATTTTGACTGTTCAAACGGTGCAATGCATACTCTTTATGAAAGTTTTGTTGCTCATTTTCAAATACCCGTATTGAATGGAAAGGTATTTGTGACCAGTTTAAGCTGTAATTATCCAATGTTGTTGTGAAATAACATACTAACAGCATATGCCCCAAATGCCTGACAGAACTTCTTCTAGTTTGCAATTTGGCCTTGGAATTGTTCCCAGAACTAACACACTGAAATGCAGAGAATGTTGATTATACCATAGGAGATCCTGTTAGTAACAAATTGTCGAATCTAGTAGAGGTTTTGCAAAACAGAATGGAATAGAAATTGATTTAAGTCCATTTTCAGACACAGATTGGGCACCGCACTCTGAGCGCTTCTGATCACATGGATGCAACTAAGGCCCCATGGTGGTAGTCTTAATGAATTTAAATAAAATAGTTGGCAGCCAGCGCTACTCAGCTATTCATTGGCTGAGTTCTCCTAATGGGCCAGAAGCACCACCACAAGGACATGGCTGCAATGCAAGAAAAAGTTCAATGACCTCACGAGGCTAGCTAAGGTAAGCATCCTAACTCATATCTCTCTTCTTCGCCTTGCACTACCTGTAGCCCCACCACTCACAATCCTTCCTTCCCCGCTCACTAGCGCTCTCCTACAATCACTGCAGTGCACTTCACTCCACCTCCTTCTGCTCCTATTGCAACACTTTGCACCTACTAATGTCCTCATTATTACTTCCCTCACCACCTCACACATCTGCTATCTTTCACACACCAGCAACTCTATTCTACCCCAACATGCACATCCTCAAAGCATTGATACACTACTTTCTTTTTTGCAGGGCAAGCTCACATGCATTAAATGAGAAAAGGTAGCCACAGGAGGAGGGACATGCTTCATCCACTTGAAGAACAAGTTCTGGACATCGTGAGCAGGGGACATGGAGGGACATCAGGAGCATGGTATCTGGCAAGGCTGGAGGACAAGTCCCATGGGTTTTACACGGTCGTTCCATTGTTCCCTTCTCATTTCAATCTCACCCTCACACACTATGCATGACAAATTGTTGCTGCTTTCAGAAGCCACTCATCTGTCTCTCCTTACCCATGCCAATAAATGTTCACCCTTGTCCCTTTCTTCCATTTCAGGACCAGAAACTCCACAATGCCATTGGGGAGCAGAACAAGAAGAGGACAGCTCTACTAAACAGGAAGTGTAATTTGGCTGTACCTTTACAGACACCAGCTCAGAGACTGGCACCCCGCATAGTTCAGAGTTGGTTAGAAGGGTCTTTATGTGGAGATGCTAGTGTGCATGAGTAAGGGCAGGGGAATAGGATGGACCAGAAAAAAACTCCCCTGCTCTAAAGGTTACAGATGAAAACATTGAGGGCCCACAATGCATACGAAGACTGATAGCAATCCACACAGGCCTTCTAAGTGCACTGGCTTGTCTGTCAGCAAGCTTGCTGACAACGTTGAAGAGTATGGAGAAGTCAACTCCAACATGTGTGGTCCTCATCCAGGGCATCAAGACCATTCAGTCAACCATGGAGCAAGTTGTCAGCTCTGTAAGGGGCCTCACAGTGATGGAGCTTCTGGTGATAGCTTTGACATTGTGGTATCTTGAGGTGGCCATAGATGGAGACAGACACAGGTTAACTCCTTAACATGGTTTAATCAACACTTGCACATAAAAGCTTCTGCCATGAGGCAGCAAAAACAAAGAGTACAACAGTACAGACCAGACTTAACTCAGGAGACCAATTGCCACAGCACCACCTGGTGGATCAGGTTACTCATAACCTCCCAGGTTACTACAGACATCATCTCCGCTGGCTTACAAAGCTTGAAGGAGAACATTGGTAGGGGCTTTGAGAGATTCCAAGCACACCAGTAGTTTATTATCAGCATAGCAGTGGGAATGTTGTGTCTTAACCCCCTGAGTGGCATTGCCTCCATGGGAGAGTGTGCTGCTGTCCTCTCTCAGGAGGACAGCATGCCTACTCCACCACCAGCCTATCAACCGGTGCCCTTATTGGTGTTAGACAGCCACCTGGACCAGACTGCCCTGGCCATAGCCGTGTCCCAGCAGCCTGCAGCTGGATCCTCAACTGCCAGAGCTCCTGAGGGCACCCACTCCAGCCATCTCTAGTCCCCACAGTGGAAGTTCAGCAGACTTTGACCTCCCAAGCTGTGACCACTGGGAAACCATTACACACTGAAACAGGTAAAAGAGCATAGAAGTCAGGTACTAGGAGTTTGCACGAGGGTGATTTGTAGATAGGCATCAGTTATGTAACCATTTGTCAAATCAAGACTGAAGTCTTTTGGAGTAATGAAGTAAAACATTCTGTTTTGGTATAGCTGTCTTTATAATCTTAGTGATATAACAGGAACACCCATGAAGTTGCATAGTTTGAGGGCATTGATATGGTGGGTATCAGGATGGAGTCAGATGGAAGGAAGGATTGTTGGTGCTCTGGAGCGGGGAGGGATGGTTTAGAATAACCTCTTCTCTATAATTTTCTGCCTCACATTTCTGACAGCTTGCAGCACTACTAGGCCATCCTCCTGGTAGGTAGCTCAAAATTTATACCTGTAGAAGGGCGAGTTGCCTGTCAAGGCACGACAAGTGCCGGCAGCTCATCCAGATTATTTAGACGAAGCCCCATTTCGGGCCAGCCTCGGGCCTCCAGGTTTGGACATGCGTTTCTGGCACATAGCCACCTTTGCGCCCGAAACCGGGTGCCAAAAATTTCTACCCCATTGTGACTTTCGGTGGGTTGCCTATTGTTAGTTGAAACCTATAGCATTTGAAGGGATAAATGTAAGCAAAAGCTTTAGAAAAGAAAATATGTGTACGGAAAATAATTCTTGTTAAGCCATATGTCTTTGTTAATTCCTGATATCATATTTACATATTAAGTAAAAATTATGTCTCAGTTTCTCTCAATTGGGTCACATTTATGATGGACTGCTTCGCTGAATCATGTAGATACCACTCAGTGACAATTAATCTAATCTTTCCATATACACCAGAGTGTGAACCTTACACATTTTTTAATAGAGATCAGTTCTTCCCTTTGGAATACTGTGATTTATGTTGCGTTTATTTTTTCTCATCATTTGATTCTGGCTGTGTAAGCCTTGATAATATTGCTGAATTTCATATGAACTACATGTGAAGCCTGCTTACAGAAATATGTTTATTGCAATATTTAAGAACGGTGGGGGTTTGGGAAGTATTACAAATACACATTTTCTTTTATAAAATCTAAACACATTTTTGAACAGCCTTAATTGTTGGTGTGTTGCGATGCTTTTGAACAGGCTGAGCTGGATCCATCAATTTGCGGTGGGCAACACCAGCAAACGAGCAGCGTTCGCTGTTATTACCCCTTTGAAACTGACTGCAACTACAGGATGTAGTGCATGCGCATCTAAACATGGGAATCCTGAAACTGCGGACAGTCATTGACTGCTCTGACACTGGCTGCACTGTGGCTCCCCCCCCCCCCAATAGCCGGCAATCAGTGTAATCAGTGAAATCAGTGAAACGGATGAAAACTTTGGCTTTTCCGCGGTAATATCTCTGTTTAATACCCCATTAAAAGTTAGGCCTTGTTGGATTAGGTGTAACTGGGGTTTTAACAGTGTATTGACTACTAAACAAATGTTATGGCCCTGAAAAACTAATTTTAATTTTGTGATGTGTCAAATTTCTCCATTGTGATAAAATGACAATTTTTAAGACACATTAAAAAAAATCATTTTTTTAAAAGTTTGTTCTTATTTATTTCAGGATTACCTTATCCCAATCTGAAAGCCCCAATCTTTGTTTTTCTCTCTGTAACATTTTTAAAAAGTGGGGATAAAAGCAGTTTCTCATTTCCTGCCTCTCTGTGAGAATTCTGCATTGTGATTGGCTGCTTAGACAGCATGTTGACATCACAGCAGAGCGTTCTATGGATTCCCCATTATATTACATGGAAATCATGCATCGAAAAAGGCAAACATCTCGCCACAGTAATTGCAAGGTCTTTGTGGGCAGCTTTCTTTGGTGCCTGAGGCGAACGTCTTTGGTTCGCCGCTGACCGCAAATTCCGGGCCAATATTCTGAAACTCTGGTCAAAGTCAGACACATTGGTACTGGAATAACTTTGTGTTTACTTCATACAAACATTTGGATTATGTTCTCAGCCTCCACCCCTCCCCCACCCCCTGCCCTCAACATTGCCACCAATACTTTCAAGGCAGCAGCAATGTTTACCTTGCAATTGTTTTTCAATTCAAGTTATTAAATGTGGAGAAAAATGGGTGCTGGAATAATGTAGTGATGTAACCTACCTCTTGCCACTGTTTGCGAAACAATTCCTTTTTAAATAAATTTCTGCTTCTGTTGAAATTAGTCTCATCAGGTTATCTGTTCAGTTAAAAGCCAATAGTGACGTGCAGATTTAGAAATGCATTTGCTTAATATCTGGCACTGAAGTCTACAGCTTGTGAGACTGTAATAAGGTGACACATGTCTGTGACTAAACACACAATCCTTTCATTGTTCTGTGCGCACCATGAAGGTCAGAGCAAGACATTGAACAATAAGGGGATGAAATAAACCATGAGTAAGTATTACAGCAAAATCAGCATGTGATTTGTCATACAGCAAATATTTAAGGAAACCCACAATTGTTCATAAAATGCTATAAATGCCTAGCATGACTGTTTTGAATATTAATTGACCATTTCATTAATAGTAGCTTCAGTTTTTAAAATTACTTTCTTAAATGCCCGTCATTATTTCTAACTGCCCACCACCATTTTTGAAACTCCCTTTCAGATAATAAATATTGTTAGAAGAATATTTGCAAGTGTGATTTGAGTCATTGATACAATCTCTAATTTGCAATGTATACCTCACACTATCATTTGTAATTGCATATAAACATATCGCGTGCTTATTCTGGTAAGAGATCCTGTGAGATCCCAATAGGCTGGTTAATAGAACACTATAAGACAATTTAAAACATGTCATTTTTCCTTTTGGATTCTTATCAAAATGTTGAAATGAATTTGGATTCCTATGTTCTGGCTTTTAAAAGATTGTATCTTTGTGTTACTCATTACAGGTTGTAAAACAAGTATTAACAAAAACAGTATATAATCCCCTTGTGTACATTGGCATTCTTCTTACAATTGTTTTTTTTATTTTAGAGAACATATACATCCACAGTAATTACAGATGGCCCAATGACCAACCACCATATTATTGCAGCAATACAAAGGGTAGACAACCTAATACATCCATAATAAAACATCACATAATAAGCACAAAAACTGAGTGTGACTTTTCAGTAAAGTAATCTCTTCCTGTAACATAACACTAATAAACAGTAGGTGTAACATTACAGCCCTTTTATAACCTGATGCGAAAGAACCAAGGTCAACTTTGAAGGCAGACTGCCAAGTAACGCATCAAACTTCTAGCAATCATGGACTGCTTAATCCAAAAATATTGAGGTATGCATATTAGTAGAATATATATTACGTATAAGTTATTGTGGGTGAGCCCAGAACAAGGAGGCATAAATATAAGATAGCTACACACAGATCAAATAAAGAATTTAGGATGAATTTCTTCACACACTGTGGTGAGAATGTGGATCTCGCTGCCACAAGGAGTGGTTGAAGCAAATGGCATTGATGCATTTAAGAGGAGGCTTGATACATACATGAGGGATTAGGGAATAGAGGGGCGGAGTGGAGAGATAATTAGAGTGGAAAAAGGCTCATGTGGAGTATAAGCAACGACGTAGACCAGGTGGATCGAAATGCCTGTTTGTGTGCTGTAGATTCTATATAATTCTATGTACACATTCACCAGTTTAACCTAAGTGTGACAATAAGATGCTTCAGATCACTGAAACAAGGACTGCAGTGTCACAAACTCAGTCTTAGTTGCTACTGAAGCACAGAAAAATCTGAAGAATCTGTACTAGAATGCCAATAGAAATTCCAGAGCGTTCACACAGCCTGACTGTTCTATCAACCCTGGTGCAGCAGCTGATGATTAACTTGTATTTGAACCTCTGAATACAGAGAATACAATTCTCAGAACACAATTCTGCCTGAGGTGATTGCCACAGGCTAGAGAATTACTGTATGAAGGACAACAACAATGTCATTGGCTACTTATAGGCTTTGCAGAATATTTAAGTTGCCAGCTGTGCCAGGGTTTCCTGAGGATCCCAACACTTCTGTTACGTTTGCCATGTGTTTCTAGCACTATAATTTAGATATGATTAACAAGTCAATGAGTTCAATATGTTTAACTAAAGCCAGCTTGATACTGCTATAAAGCTTTCTCAATGAAGTGATTGACCTAGAAATTTGTTGATGCTGTGCCCATTTTACAAGTGTAATACAGGTGCCTAAGCATTCAATATGGCGGGCCGCATCCGCGCGCACATTCCGCCCCAGAAGTATGCCACCGATAATATTGGTAAAGGCTTTGCATATGCAAATAGGGGGCCTAGCTCCTGTTTCAGGACCCCTTCTCAAAATTGTGCTACCTGAGCGCAACAAAGTCTACGTGCAGCTTAACCAGTGGTCCTTAAAGGTTTTTTTCCAAATCAAAATTTGAAATGGAACTTTTGCACTGCAGCAAATGCCTAAACTCCTTGGGGCCTAAATTCGTTATCGCCCAAAAAATGGGGGCAAAATGGCCAGCGCGCTCCGATCGTGTGGCTGTTCATGTGGGAACATCTTCAAAACTTCTCACTAGGCTGCTACTAACACACTCCTTCTTTCTTCAAGGAGAAGCTGCATGCAGCCACAGGCGGAGGCCCATCATCCATACATGTCCTGTTCCCTGTGCAAATGACCATGTTGGACATTGTGGGCAGGAGGCGTGTCAGGAGCGTGACCTCCTGAGAGGTAGGAGGACAAGTCCTTCAGGGTTTTTGGCCATTTCACCCTTTTTCACTTCTCACTGAAATCTCATCCTCATACACTATTCATGATAAAGGACTGCTGCCTTCAGTAGGCACTCATCTGTCTCTGCTTACATCAGGAGAACAGCATGCCTGCTCCCCCAAGACACAGTCAACCAGTGCCCTTGTTGATGCCAGAGAGCCAGCTGGGCCTGACTGCCCAGGCTGCTGCTAAAATATTACAGTCTGCAGCCGGGCCCTCTATGGCCAGAGCTACTCACGATTACTCAACCACAGCCATCTCACAAGCCCTCAATGAACGTTCAGTAGCCTTTCACCTCCCTTGCTGTAGCTACTGGGGATGCATCTTGTAGGATCACTAGATTCGGTAAGCAAGCACACAAGACAGGCACTAGGGCTTTGTGCAAGGGTGGTTTTTAGTTCTCTATGTTCAGTATAAGCAATTGTCAAATGAAGAGTGAAAAAGTATCTTTACAAAGTAATCATTTTTTTCTCAGATTGTTGTTGGTCTTTATTCTTAGCCATGTAAGGGCATCAACCATGAATTTGGACTGTATGAGGACTGGATTAGATTGATGGAGGAACTGTTGGTGCATTGGGGAGCGGATGGAATGTTCATGAGAACCTCTCATCAATGAGATGCTGCCTGAGAGCTCTGACAGCTGGCATCTCTGCTGGGCCTTGCTCTTCCTCTGCAGCCTCAGCTTCCAGATCCTCTTCCTGTTCCTCAACTTCTTCCTGCTATGTGGCTCCAACTCTTGCCCTCTTTCAAAGGCAAAGTTGTGCAGCATATAGCACACAATGACAAATATCGACATTTGCTCTGGTCTATATTGAAGCCGCTTCCCGATGTGTCAAAGCATGAAAACCTTTGCCCGAGGAGCCTGATGGGCTGCTTTATGAGAGCTCTGGTTCTGGCATGACTCTCATTGCATTCAGGTTGCATGTCTATGCCCGGGTTCCTGACAGGAGTTATTAGTGGGACATATAAGAGATAGCCCTTGTCCCCAAGCAGGGGCTGGGGGGTGGGGGGTGGGGTGTGGTATTAAAGAAAGGTGCAGGATGAAGACATCATGACCACTGCTAGGATACCAGGCACAGATCTGCTTAATTCATTGCCTATGATCGCAGATGAGATGCACATTTAATTTATGGAATGGAATCCCTCCCTGTTGTAGTAAAGGGCTTAGTCTTGTATGGGAGCATGCAGGGGAACGTGGGTGCAGTTAATGACCCCCCTGCATCTGCAGGAATCCAGCAACTCTTGCAAAGTCTGCCACTCTCTCCTCCTGCATCACAGCCTGTATTGGGAAAGTGATGAATTACTGGTGCCAGCAAGCAGTGCAGCTGTGGCCTCCTTGATTACAGTGTGCAAGACATTACCAATGTCACCTGCTGGATGTTGGAAGGAGCTTGACGCATAAAGCTTCAGGGCCACCGTGACCTTCGCAGCCACAGGCAGTGCTGTGGATGCCCTGGTGCTGGGCTGCAATTCTTGGTTGAGCTCAGGCATTGCCTCCCTGGAGACCTGAAGCCACCTGATGCACTGCTCCTCTGTAAAGGTGAAGTTGGAAATCCGGTGCCTGTGCACCTTTAGTGTAAGGCCTCCTCCATGCCGCCTTCCTTCACCCTCTATTGGCAGACCGTGCAGCTTTCTGTTGCCTTCCTTGCTGCCACATCTGCTGCTCATGTCGGAGTCCCAATGGCAGACCAAACAGGATACCCATGTACCAATAATGTTAGGCAGACAATCGTTTGAAAGAGTGCAGGACCTCCAAAAAAAATCACTCTCCAAGTTCAGCTCAGCAAAACAGTGAATAATCAAAACACTCTCCAGCAGCCCATCAAGTCCAAACAGAGACTTGCCTTAATGGAGGTGAGTATCCCTTTAAATAGTGCCTCTGCAGCATGCTTCCCGACTATTAAGGCAATAATTTCCTGGCCAAGGTTAAGAACCAGAGAATCAGGCAAAGGACCTTATTCAGGTGCAGGACCCTCATGATAATACTATCGCCTAAAAAATGTCAGTATGAATTCAGCAGTCAATTGGGCGTGGTCCGTAACACTGCTAAATTCCACCAGTTGAGCACCTGAAAAATGGGCATAGCAATGTTGACCCCTTTGTATTGCCATTGTGTATATAATTTTTCCTACAGTGCATAGCAGATCAGTTCATGTATATTAAAATCAATGCACATTTCATACCTGAATAGCTTTATACATCTGCTAATGGGTTGAACGCGTGACCCCACGCTATTTCAAGGTGACGAGGTTACTTTGCTGCTTGATGAGATGAGCTGTCAGTGTTATTTTTGGTCAGGCGAGCACCCTTACTCTGGTAATAAGTCTGTGACGTTATCTGAGTAGTTTAGATTTAGCTTCCATTAAAATAGTTTCTGTTTCTTGCCAGAATGAGAGTGAGTGCAATTTCTGCAGAATTTACCAATTTGCATCTGGTTTTACTCCAGTAACGAAGTGAGAACTATAAACATTTTTTTAAAACTTCAGATATCATTGTTGCTGTTTCACATCAATGCTGTGGGTTGTCCACTTATAGGTTAAACAAGAAATAGTGGCACAGCAGAACAAAACAAATGATTATGTGTCCCGATAAAATGCCCCATGAGCACAGAGGCTTGACCTGTGGTAATGAAGTTATGAATAAAACTCTAATAGATGTGTTACTGGGTCCCTAACCTTACTTAAATGCATTTTAGTAGAATCACAGATGCTTTATCTTTGAACTTTCTTCCTAACTGATAATGAAAAAAGTTCTTTGATGTGTCAAAATTCTCTTGGCATCGAACCAAATAAAATTCAAACCTTTGAAAATGCCAATCAATAGGTGCACTTGTAGAATCATTGGGGGTTCTTTTAACTTTGGCGATAGTGTGAAACTTTTGCCAGGGCTGGCAAAAGCTCTTGACAGATGAAACGTCACTCGCTGACGTCACCAGTAACCGGCTTTCCCTTGATTGGCCTGCTAAGCCTTCCTGGTCCAGAGCTGGTCGAGGACGTCCTGCAAGGCCATCTGAAGTCTCCCGCATAGACACTCAGCAGCCTTCCACCAGCCCTGCTGCAGCTACTGGGCCAACACTTCATAGAAGCACTAGAGTAGGCAAAGGCACAGTAAAGACAGGCACTAAGGGATTGCACAAGGGTGAATAGTTAATATTTTTGGTGCAAATATGTGTTTACTGATTTTGATAAATGTATTAATTCATTTTGAATTCTTTTGTGATGTGTCTCATTTCAGCTTTGCACTGTGATATGGCCTGTGACAGGAATGGAATGATGGGGACGTGGTGAGGAATGGGAATCTGGGGTTTAATTCATTCAAACCGCAGTCTGATGAAGTGGTCACGGACCGCACTCCCGGAAGGCTGATTGAGTGGCTGCCTCCTCCCTTGCTCCTGTTCCTCCTCCTTCTCATCCTCCTTGTCTTCCTGTTCCTTTCCCTCCTCCTCCTCTGTCTCCTCTCCCTCTTCCTCCTCCTGATGTGGTCCCACAATCCCTGGTGGCAAGGACTGGGCCCTCATGATGGCCAATTTGTGGAGCATGCAGCACACCACGGAATGGGACACCCACTCAGCCGAGTACTGGAGGGCTCCGCCCGAGTGGTCAAGGCAGCGGAACCGTTGCTTCAGCAGGCCGATGGTCTGCTTGATGATGTTCCTGGTGGCAGTATGGCTCTCATTATATGAGTGCTGGGCAGGAGTGTTGGGGTTGTGGAGGGGAATCATGAGCCAGCTGGAGAGAAGATAGCCCTTGTCTCCGAGCAGCCTGCCACGAGCTTGACGTGGTGGCTGGAAGAGTGCTGACACACCGGGGTTTAATTCATTAGAACCGCAGTCTGATGAGGCGGTTGCGGACCACCCTTCCGGAAGGCCGATTGAGTGGCTGCCTCCTCCCTTGTTCCTGTTCCTCCTCCTCATCTTCCTCTTCTTCCTCGTCGCAGGATGGCGCAGGATCTGGTGGAAGATGAAGGCATCGTGGCTGCTGCCAGGATAGCGGGCATTGATGGTGAGGATTCACTGTGCGTGGTTGCACACCAACTGCACATTAAGTAAATGGTAGCCTTTGCGGTTATGGAAGATGTCAGGATTGTTATGCGGTGCCCACAAAGCCACGTGGGTGCAGTCAATGGTGCCCTGCACCATAGGGAATCCTGCAATCCTGGCAAAGCCACATGCACTCTTGTCCTGCTTCTCTCTGGTGATGGGGAAGGAAATGTAATCCCTTCTCCTACTGTAGAGAGCTTCTGTGACCTCCTGGATGCAGCGATGGATGGTGAACTGCGAGATGTCAGCTATGTCTCCTGTTGCAGACTGGAAAGATCCACTGGCGAAGAAATTCAGGGCAACGGTGACCTTGACTGTCACACTGATCTGAGGCTGGAGGTCTGGTTGCAGGAGGTGGCAGAGTTCTGTGACCACCTCCTTGGTGAAGCGGAGCCTTCTAATACACTGCTCCTCGCTTAATTGGAAGTAGGAGAAGTGCTCTCAGAATACCCTTGGAGGGTAAGGCCTCCTGTTGTGAGGCCTGATGGCCCTCCTCCTCCCTCTGGGCACATGTTCCAGTCCTTCTCTCTGTCTCCACTCTCTCCACCGTTGATCCTGGAGAGCGAGGACGACTGCCAGTATAGCCCCCATTAATGTTACCAAGTTTAGCAGTTTGAATCTTTGAAGAATAAATGTAGCTACTTTTTTGTTGCCAGAAGGCTCCTAATACAGAAGAATAACTGAATGAAACTGTTGCAGTGGGTGAAACTAAAAAAAAAACACTGAAACTGTACTAACCTGACAGCTGCGAGTGATTACTGATGATCCTGTTAAATAACGTCCCTGCAGCCAGCTTCCTGGTGCTACCGACCAGCTCTCCCTGTCGGTGTTTACTCCAGGTGGTGAGGTAAGTGGCGATAATCAATTTTGCAAATCGCATGCTCACTGACATCATGATCTCCCTGGCATTGACGTTCCCAGCGATACCTCTTACCGGCGGTGCAACGGGGGGGGGGGGGGGGGGGCGGGGGTGGAGAGCGGATTTGTTGTGCGGCACTGGATTTGCCTCGACCCGGCGATACTGGTGTAGCGCTCCATTACTGCCATCTACTGGCGCTAACGGGAGGAGCTAAAGGGACAAATTTTTCCCCCTTAGTGTTCTGGGAATTTTTCTGTTATGACAGATTTTTTATAGGCTCATAGCTAAGACACTCATGACATCTCCTGACAGAAGCAAGCCTGGTGAAGAGGAAATGGAAAACTGAGAGCAGTGTCCTTGTGGGAGGAGAAGTCTTTGGTACAGATGTTCTGGCTATGATTGGATAGGTACAAGTGGAACTAGTTGAGGGTTGTCTCATCCAACTGGAAAATTGAGGAGAGGCATTGGAGGAGAATGGTGTGGTCAAGCACGTCAATGGCCCCAGAGAGGCTGAATAGAATGAGGAGGGATAATGCACCACAATCTGAGAATGTATATAATCAGGGTTGTTTCAGTGCTGTAGCAGGGGCGGAAACCTGATTGGAGAGATTCAAATAGGGAATCCTGAGGCATTGGAATGCAAGAGATGCAAAGAATGAGGTGTAAGTTTGCATGAGGGCTTGGGATAACTAAAGAGTATGTGCAGAACAGGCGAAACTTTGCGGAAAGCACCTTTGGGCCATCCACACGGTACATGGTCTAGTTAGTACTGTTTCCTTGTCAGATTCCTTTGTGTGCTATCTTCTTCCCATCTGTTCCTAGGTCCTGCAGATAGCATGTGCAGCATTGAGCCTGCTACCATTAATGGTGTCCTGTGGGTGGGGGGGGCGCGGGGGGGGTGTTCTGAAATGCCAAATTTGGCAACCCTTCTTGCACCCACCTGCCTGTGCCCTTAGCCATCTCTGAAACATAGGAGCAGCTGCTGCACCTCTCATTCACTTGCCTAAAGGATTAGTTTTATGCAGCCACGTTGGGTTTCCTATCAGTGTGTTTATACCTGGCACGTCTCCTCGCCTCCAAAAATTGATTTTGAAGCTTGATAAAGCTGAAATAAATATATGCTCCATTTGCACGTACTCATCTTTAAGTGCATGGATCCCTTTAGTTCGGAATTGATGGGCCAGAAATTCCACTTACTTCGCTGGGCTGGTTCCCTGAACAAAGCTGCACAGGCAGCTATTGTAATAAATTGGAGAGCAAGTTTCAGAGCAGTCAGTGCGTATCTGCCCTGGGGGAGTTCGGGCTGTTAATGCAGCACAGGAACTTTCAATGTGCCGGGTGTGCAATGTTAGGCCTTTGGGTCTTTAATGATTAGAATGGAAGAGAAAAGGTCATAAAACAGACAAATGGGATTCTGGAATTTACATAGAAGTGCAAAGGAGTTTCTGGGCATAGAACTATACCAGTGTATTATCCATATAATTCCAGGAAACTCGGAGGAGCTGCTCTTTTGCATGGAGGCGGGGCTATGTGAATGAGTGGCAGAGGGTTTTCGGCAGATGTATCTCTGAAATGGTGTGAGCAATTGACGAAATTTGCTTGTAGAAATGTTTCAGTGTAAAACCAGCATTAAGCAGTTGCACATGAATTTCCTTGCAAAAATATGACGTGGGAACATCACCTCCAAGTTCCCCTCCAAGTCACACACCATCCTGATTTGGAAATATTTTGCCGTTCCTTCATCGTCGCTGGGTCAAAATTCTGGAACTCCCTCCCTAACAGCACTGTGGGAGTACCTTCACCGTAGAGTTATACAGCACAGAAAGAGGCCCTTCGGCCCATCGTGTCCATGCCGGCCATCAAGCCCTGTCTATTCTAATCCCATTTTCCAGCACTTGGTCCATAGCCTTGTATGCTATGGCATTTCAAGTGCTCATCTAAATACTTCTTGAATGTTGTGAGGGTTCCTGCCTCTACCACCCTTTCAGGCAGTGAGTTTCAGATTCCAACCACCCTCTGGGTGAAAAAGTTTTTCCTCAAATCCCCTCTAAACCTCCTACCCCTTAGCTTGAAACTATGTCCCCTGGTTATTGACCCCTCTACTAAGGGGAAAAGTTCCTTTCTATCTATCCTATCTATGCCCCTCATAATTTTGTACACCTCAATCAGGTACCCTCTCAGCCTTCTCTGCTCTAAGGAAAACAACCCCAGCCTGTCCAGTCTCTCTTCATAGCTGAAGCGTTCCAGCCAGGGAACATTCTGGTGAATCTCCCCTGCACCCTCTCCAATGCAATCACATCCTTCCTATAGTGTGGCGACCAGAACTGCACACAGTATTCCAGCTGTGGCCTAACTAGCGTTTTATACAGTTCCATCATAACCTCCCTGCTCTTATATTCTATGCCTTGGCTAATGAAGGCAAGTATCCCATATGCCTCTTTAACCATCTTATCTACCTGTCCTGCTGCCTTCAGGGATCTATGTACATGCACACCAAGGTCCCTCTGATCCTCTGTACTTCCTAGGGTCCTACCATTCATTGTGTATTCCCTTGCCTTGTTAGTCCTCCCAAAATGCATCACCTCACACTTTTCAGGGTTAAATTCCATTCGCCACTATTCTGACCATCTAACCAACCCATTTATATCGTCCTGTAGCCTGAAGCTTCCCTCCTCGCTCTTTACCACTCCATCAATTTTCGTGTCATCTGTGAACTTACTGATCATACCTCCTACATTCATATCTAAATCATTAATGTACACTACAAACAGCAAAGGACCCAGCACCGATCCCTGCAGTACACCACTGGACACAGGCTTCCAGTCACAAAAACAACCTTCGACCATCACCCTCAGCCTCCTGCCACTAAGCCAATTTTGGATCCAATGTGCCAAATTGCCCTGGATTACATGGGTTCTTATCTTCTTGACCAGCCTCCCGTGGGCTTCAGCGGCTCAAGAAGGTGGCTCACCATGACCTTCTCAAGGGCAAGTAGGGATGGGCAATAAATGCTGGATTTGCCAGCAAACCCCACATCCCATGAACTAATAAAACAAATCATAGGGGGAAATTTTAACATGGGTGAGCGGGTGGGAGTGGGTGCAGGTGAGGGGCGGTTAAGTGGGCAAAAATTCCACGTTGGGAAGCCGACTCCAACCTGCTGACTTCCGGGTTTTACTGAGGTGGGACAAGGGGCAGGCAGCCAACCAGCTCCCAGGAGACAGGTTGGCAGTTTAAATATGTTAATGAGGCCGGACAGGGTTCCCGGGTCTTGGGAAACTCGGTAGCTGCAGCGAGGTGAGGACAGCCTTGGCGAGCTCTCCTTATGGGCTCTCCTTCCTTCCTGCCCTCCAAGCTCACCTACCATCAGACCCACCCTTCCATATAAACTCCCTTGGGATTGGGGATCAGACCCCCTCAAGAGTCAAGGATTGGAACCTCCTTCAGGATTGGATTGGATCCTGACCCCTGCCCTCCCCGGGCTTGGAGATTGGGCCCCCCCTTTGGGATCGGGCACCGCCCCCCCCCGCCCTGGGGTCGGGAATCGAAAACCTTTGGGATCGGACACCCCACCACGGTTGGGGTTCGGACCTCCCTTGAGATCGGCCTCTCCCAGGGTCAGGGATCAGATCCCCCCTTGGGACCGGAACCCCCCCCACCCCCGACCACCGCCCCGGGGTCGGGGACCAGACTTATCTCTCCAACCGACTGGAAACCAAACCTGTCAATCAAGCTGACTTCTGGGCGGGGAACCTGTCTGGGCCAAGAATCGCATGCTGTGGAGTTAAACCTCCACAGCATGCGGGAAAACCCAAACTTCCAGGTTTCTCACACGCTACTGGCCCCTACTCCCAGTGCACCGGGAAGTGAAAACTCCCCCCATAGAATCATAGAATGATACAGCACAGAAGGAGGCCATTCGGCCCACTGTGCCTGTGCCTGCTCTTTGAAAGAGCTATCCAATTAGTCTCACTCCCCTGCTCTTTCCCCATAGCTCTGAAAATTTTTCCCTTCAAGTATTTATCCAATTTCCTTTTGAAAGTTACTATTGAATCTGCTTTCACCACCCTTTCAGGTAATGCATTCCAGATCATAACAACTCGCTGCGTAAAAAAAGGAAAAATATCCTCATGTCGCCTCCGGTTCTTTTGCCAATCACCTTAAATCCGTGTCCTTTGGCTACCGACCCCCTTTTGCCACTGGAAACAGTTTCTCCTTACTTAATCTATTAAAACCATTCATGATTTTGAACACTTCTACCAAATCTCCTCTTAACTTCTCTGCTCTAAGGAGAAAACCTCAGCTGCTCCAGTCTCTCCACATAACTGAAGTCCCTCATCCCTGGTACCACTCCAGTAAATCTCCTCTGCACCCTCTCCAAGGCCTTGACATCCTTCCTAAGGTGTGGTGCCTAGAATTAAACACAATACTCCAGCTGAGGCCTAACTGTAAGGGGTTTTAGATTGCAGAGGTTTCTCTCTCTAGAGGCCTCTCTCTCTTGCACAGTAAAACCTTGAGTGGTTTGACCCACTCGCCCCTTAGATTCTATACTCTGGACTTTGGGGCAGGAACTACAATGTAGAGAAAACTCTTGTAGACCAAGTTTGATGAAACAAAATGAAATTTTATTGCGTAAGGAAAAATAAATCAAATGCAAGCAGATAAGAGAGTACATGGGAGGGAAAAACACAAACAAATCATAACGACACAATACTAACTAAGGCAAATACAGGCATCTTATACTCTACAAAGATCATCATGAAATAAGAAAACACACGGAACATCGAGGGACAACAACTCATGTTAATTGTACCCTTAAATCCACCCCCTTATTAAACCTATCTAGATCTGATTGTGAAGGGCCAGAAACATGCTCACCAATCCAACTAGGAAGTGCCAGGTTTTGAAAGCAAGTCTGTGTTTTGATCCCTTCAGGCGCCCCGTCTCCTCGTGGGTCGTGGAACCCCTGTGAGCTGCGCCACACCGCTCTCCTGAGGTGGGGGTCGGGGCGGCTGGACACTGGCTGGTTCTGGCTGTCGGCGGGGTCGGGGATCGTTGGCTTGACCCCGGTCAGAGGAGCCTTGGGCTTGCTCCCATCGTTTCTTCAGTTTGTTTTTGTCTCTTCTCCCGAATTGGGAGAAGGCCTCTCGTCTTCGTCAATGGCCCGGGGTTTGTCGATGATCTCCCGATGTGTGACCCCGGGGCGGGTCGCCGGCTCGAGCGGTCTTCTTGATGGCAGCTTAGTCTTCTTCGTCTTCCTCTGGTGGTGGAGAGGAGTTTGCTGATCTTCTCCCGAAGCGACTCCTCTTCACCCACTGCCACTCGGTCGTGTGTCTCTGCAACTGTAGCTGTCTCCAACTGTCTCTGCAACTGTAACTGTTCAACTCCAACTGCTCCAATTATACCTTTTCTTCAGAGGCTTCCACTTCCCGCCCAAAATCAGGTTAGTCTTTGTTTAACTTTTGGCGGGCTGGAAGCACAGCGGGGTAGTTATTATATTTTAAAATGTTTTAGATGGCCGGTAAAGGCCCATCTCTGGTCTGGAATGACCTTCATTGTTTTTAATGTCCTGCTGATCTTGTTATCTAGTCCTTGGTGCTGTTCTCATGAATATGAAATTGTTCCCTTTTGTCTGGGTCAACATTTAGATGGCCTCTGTCTCCAGGCCGATCTTGACTGGATCTGCATCTAATCCATATGTATATGTGTGGGTCTGGTTTCATTCTCTCAGAAACGGCTTCCAGAACTTACTGTGGGTTGAATCCACAAAGCTGTCTGAGGATTCGCAGGAACCATTTTAAAATGTCCCAATAAGCTGGTCACATGATATGGTGGCCATTTTGTATGCCCCTTTTTCTGGGCTTCTTTTAAAACAGTCTTTAAAATCATGGCCTCTTCTGCCATTTGACCCTTTATAATGTAAAGTTTAATTTTGTGAATCCTACACTCCCCCCTGATGATACTGTAACTTGCTTGAAGTATCATAATTCTGGGTGAGCAAAATTTTCTGACTTTCCACAATCTAACCATCTCCAGTATTTATCCATCTATGACCCCACGACACATGCATTTCCCATTTCAGAAAAATCTAGTGAACATTAAGCATCTATAGATGGCAATACCTTGGAGTTAAAAATCTAACAACTTACTTCCAGACGTGGAGGGGGGCCTTATACCCTTACATCACCTAGTGTATACACATTACCTTCTAATAATAACAACACATCTACTTCAAATGCAATAAGAAAATAAAATACACACATGAAAAATTCAAAAATGCACATGAATACATATCAAAAATAATAGAGGAGGGAGGGAAAGTTTTATCTTTATACAAAGCAGCAAAATCTAAACAGGTGCCTCTTCTTCTACCCGCACATAATGCTCCCTCCATTCCCCTCTATTCTCATACTTTTGCGAATGATTGACCTTTTTACAGTGTACAAACAGTAAATAAACTACAATGACAACCTGGCACACTACAAGAATGTGGGAGGCTATCCTAATCCATGAATGGACTTCTATATTAGCGAACAGGTCCCACCACAGTGGGGTCACTATATCCAATATGTCTACCCCTATCTCTAAAGTCTTCTGCTCCAGTGTGTAGAAGTGTTTCTGTGAAACAACAACAGCTTTTAATATCTTGGTGAGGTGTTCAGGGAGAGGGGGAATGATATATCCAAAATGTGCAACGAATCTCTACAGATCGGTGAAATTCTCTTTCACAGTGATGTGAACAGTGGAAGGTTCAGGAATGGGGACAATTCGCTCTTGGGCCACTTGAACTTCTGCCCTGGGCTGTCACTAACCGTGCTGTCCATGCTGGTAGTGGGGCACTGCAGTGGTGACACAGTATGTCCCACTTCCTATATATGCCACCTGCGGGGGCACATGGCCTTGTGCCATTGCCTTCATGGTGCAATTTATAGGCTTTGCGCCAGCAGTTCTGAACCCACACTGTCGTTTTGAATGGGCATTCAGGTGCTGGGGACACAGGATGATGTGTGCTCCCTGGCTCCGGCACCCCAAGAGGTTGGTACCCGTCATTGCATGCTCCCATCGAATGACGTAAGGTGGGACCCCTGTGTAGCGAATGTGCGCACCTCCCTGAATGACTCCAATGTTCTCCACCCTGTATACCGGGGCGGGTTTGGCTGTTTTTCCCATCACCGGCTTTCTTACCACTATACCCATAATGGTGTGATTAGACGGTCCACAGTCCACTGGGACTGGGTAGGCCTCTGAGGCTAGTCTGAGCTGGCACGGACTTAATGCATTCTCAAAAGGGTGGAGGGCTGCGAGGTGCTTGTTGCTGATCCAGGAGGTGACTAAACCTTGTTTCAAATCCTCCAGGTTACTGCGGCCCTCGCCCAGTAACCACGCCCCATATAGCACACAAGATTCGTTCTGCGCAGCCTGATCGGACGCGTTCCCATCCTCCCTGATGAGAGCATTTACCGTTCTGGCGTGTTTCTCCAGCTCAGCTATTATCTCTTTTAAGTGTAGTGTCATGGCCTGGTCCTCATGTAACTCAGAACCCACTACCTTATTCTCGTCAGTCAGTATCTTTCTTAACTGTGTTTTCAAACTATTGATTTGGGTTTGCAGCTCCACGTCATCCAGTGTGTTGATGACGGAAGTTCCTGTATTAAAAGCTGTGAAAATATCATTTACTGCACCCGTTCTTTGTCTCCCTACTCTGTCCAAGACCTCATGTGGTGTGGTGTACAATTCGGCTCTGTCGACATCGGCAAAGTCGAATTTGTAAAACTGTTTAAACATGTTTGTTAACAGGACCTGGTATAATTGCTTCGTTTCCCTGGGGCACCACTCTGGCAATCGTACCTCGGTGAGGTTTAAAATCACCGAAGCCACCACGTAGTGTACACCTTGGTACAGCACCTGACCTGTGGGTACCAATACCAATCCGTTCCCGGGTCCCTTTGTTGTGGTGGGGCACCCTTGAGGGCTTTTGCTACCGGAACTGTGGGCAGGGGCTTGCGGGGTCGGGTGATGAGCTCAGTGGCATTTACTGGGATCTGAGAGTATGGGACTCCACACGCCCGTGTGCTGACGTCCCACCTCATTCCTTGTCCAGCATCCTGCCACTGTCTTTGGAAAAAGATGGAGACGCCTGTGGGGCAAGCGCGTTCTGAACCCCACATACAGATGTAGATCCCCTCATCTGGTTCCCACCATTTGTCCCAACAGACACTCAACCCCCCATGAGTTCCCGTAATCGTCCGATGGGTGTTGTTACCCAGTCTCTCCCACTCCACAGTGGAGTTCTTCATGGTGCTGCTCAACTTGCGCAGCCACCACCAGCGGTCCAAAGGTACATGTCCCAGACAGTTCAAGCAAATCTTCTTTCCCATGGTGACGCTGATCCTGGGTGCAATGATCCGCACCCTGGGGCACATCAGAGATGTTTCTCTGTACGCAAACCCCGTCTGGCTGGAGTATTCAGTAGAGTTCAACCCCAGCCAGCCTGGCCATCTTCCTTCATGGAAGTAGGCAGCAGTCCCTTCAGCGTCCCGTGGGCCGGTTCCATCAGCCGCGATGGGGCCTCTGTTGCCAGAGCACCCATATATGGTGGAGTCCTTAGTGCGGCCCCGATAGGCCCAGCTCCACCCGATCGTCACGAACGCGACGAGGATCCCTCTCATCTTTCTCCTGGTTCCTGCAACAAATCATACAATATAGCCAGGCTCCCGAGAGATTCTGGCTTAGGTGACGGCATGATCGGGTCTTTCGACATCGATCCAAAACTACACACATAGTGGGCAGATTTCAAACTACTTAAAACTCTAATCCCCTTAATATTTACACACCTTAAACTTAAACTTAAACTTAACTTATATACAGCGCCGCCCGTCCCCGGGCGTCTTGCCTAATCCCTGATTGGACTGCAGCTCACCGCTCCCTGTGGCGGGGCTGCAGTGACCTGTGGCTTAGGTTCCCTGCAGCCTTTTGCTGTTAATCGGGGACTGCGTTTTGTCAAGGATTTCTCAAGTCGGCGTTTACTGGGAGCGGGGGACTCGGGCCAAGGTTTTACTGGCTGAGGCGTTTGAGTCGACCTGTGAAAAGGTACTTTGGGCGTGGCTCCCTTAGCGAGTGGACCTTTGGGTGGGACCTTCACTCTCACAGTCCGTGGCTCTTCCACGACTGTGGGCTTCGGCTCCCTTCCCTCAGGCTCAGCCCCTTTGGGATTCGGGCAGGCTCCCTTGGCGAGTGGACCTTCGGGTGGGACTTTAGCTCTCACAGCCCGTGGCTCTTCCACGACTGTGGGCTTCGGCTCCCTCCCCTCAGGCTCCGCCCCTTCAGGATTTGGGTCTGTGGCAGACGACTCCTCCTCACCTGTCCCTACAGATGGAGGATCTCCGCCCCCAATTTCTACCTCCCCCATGCTCGAGTCGAGGGCGGGACCTCCGTCCTCCGACTCCACCTCCTCCAGAATCATGTTGAGGGCAGGACCTTGTTGTTCGGGCCCCTCCTCGTCCGAGTCCCAGGCCATCGGGGAAACCTCCCCCCAGGTGGGCGGGACAGCTTCTCCTTCCAAGCAGGCTACAACGCCAGCTTGTGTGGTCTGTGACTCATCGCGCACCTCAGGCTGAGGATCTTTACCCTCAGACCTGGCTTCAGTTGCTGATGCTCTTGCACCCAGTTTAAACAGTTTGCACTGATTGATGTGAAACCATTTAGTGCGCCGGGGCAACTTCACTGCGTGATGGTATGTTGCCTCCCTGGTGCAAGGGTCAAGGATGTCTCGGCGCGGGTGCAGAACATTCTGGAGGGGGAGGGGGAACAGCCAGTTGTCGTGATACATGTTGGTACCAACGACGTAGCTAAAAAAAGGGAAGAGGTCCTACAAGTAGAATTTCGGGAGTTAGGAGCCAAGCTAAAAAGTAGGACCTCGAAGGTAGTAATCTCTGGATTACTACCAGTGCCACGTGCTAGTAAGAGTACAGAGAACAGGATAGTTAGGCTAAATACGTGGCTTGAGCAGTGGTGTAAGAGGGAGGGTTTTAAATTTTTGAGGCATTGGAACCAGTTTTGTGGTAGGTGTGACCTATACAAAAGGGACGGTCTACACCTGTGCAGAGATGGAACTGATGTTCTCGGGGTAATTTTTGATAAAGCAGTTCGGGAGCATTTAAACTAGTATGGCAGGGGGCTAGAAACCTATGTAGTGAAATAGAGGAAAGTGAAAGGCAGACAGAAATAAATGATAAAAGGGTGAGGAACAAAAAACAAAGGGCCAAACTAATTCATAAAAAATGTGAGCATAAAAAAAGCCTGAGGGTTTTATACCTTAATGCGAGAAGCATCAGGAACAAGGTAGATGAATTAGCTGTGGAAATAGAGGTTAATAATTATGACCTAATTGGGATTACGGAAACATGGTTGCAGGGTGAGCAGGGCTGGGAGCTTAACATACAGGGGTATTCAGTATTTAGGAAGGATCGACAAAAAAGAAAGGGAGGAGGGGTAGCATTGCTAGTAAAAGAGGGGATAAATGCAATTGAAAGGAAGGATATTAACTCAGTTAATACAGAATCTATATGGGTGGAGCTAAGAAATAGCGAGGGGCGAAAAACATTAATAGGAGTGGTATATAGGCCTCCAAATAGTAAAATAGAGGTTAGGGAGGGCATCACGAGGGAAATTAGAGAAGCGTGCAATAAGAGCACAGCTGTCATCATAGGTGACTTTAACTTACATATAGATTGGACTAGCCTAATCAGTAAAAATAATGAGGAGGAGGAATTCCTTGAGTGTTTGAGGGATGGTTATCTGGATCAATATGTCGAGGAACCAACTCGGGAACAGGCTATATTGGACTGGGTACTGTGCAATGAGAAGGGACTAATCAGTAATCTTGTTGTACGGGGACCCTTGGGTCAGAGCGATCATAACATGATCGATTTCTCACTCGAAATGGAGAGCGAAGAAATTGACTCAGAGACTAAGGTCCTGAATTTAAACAAGGGGAATTATGATGCCATGAGACGGGAACTGAGTAGGTCTGATTGGACAACGTTCCTGGGAGGACTGGAGGTAGATAAACAATGGCAAACATTTAAAGATAGAATGACAAAATTGCAAAAATTGTTTATACCAATCTGGCATAAAAGGAAATCTAAAAAGGTGACTCAACCGTGGATAACAGGGGAAATTAGAGACAGCATAAAATCCAAAGATAGGGCGTATAAAATAGCCAAAAAAAGCGCCAGAGCGGAAGATTGGGAACAGTTTAAGATAGAGCAAAGGAGGGCAAAGGGCATAATCAAGAGGGGCAAAATAGCTTACGAAAACAAGCTGGCGGAAAATATAAAAACTAACTCCAAAAGCTTTTATAAGTATATCAAAAGGAAAAGACTGGTGAAAACCAAAGTTGGTCCATTGCAGTCAGATACGGGGGAATATATAATGGGAAATAAGGAAATGGCAGATCAACTAAATGCATACTTTGGGTCAGTCTTTACGAAGGAAGACACAAAAAACCTCCCTGGGATATCGGGAAAAATAGGGACATTGGCAAAGGAGGAACTGACGCAAATCAATATCTCTAAGGATATGGTGTTAAGGAAGCTAAAGGGATTGAAGGTGGACAAATCCCCAGGGCCTGATAACATGCATCCTAGGGTACTGAAGGAGGTGGACCTAGAGATAGCGGATGCACTAAGGATGATTTTTCAGAATTCATTAGACTCGGGAACAGTGCCGATGGATTGGAGGGTAGCTAACGTTACCCCACTATTCAAAAAGGGGGGTAGGGAAAAAGCAGGTAATTACAGACCTGTAAGCCTTACATCAGTTGTGGGCAAAATGCTGGAGTCCATCATTAAGGATGAAATAGCGGAGCACTTAGCAAATGGGGACAGGATAGGACAGAGTCAACATGGATTTACAAAGGGTAAATCGTGCTTGACTAATCTATTGGAATTTTTTGAGGGAGTAACTGGTAGAATAGATGGGGGAGAGCCAGTAGATGTGGTGTACCTGGACTTCCAAAAGGCCTTCGATAAGGTCCCACATAAAAGATTAGCATGGAAAATTGAGGCTCATGGGATAAAGGGGAAAGTTTTGGCGTGGATAGGGAACTGGCTGTCAGATAGAAAACAGAGAGTTGGAATAAACGGCTCATTTTCTGAATGGCAGGCAGTAACAAGTGGGGTACCACAGGGATCTGTCCTGGGCCCCCAGCTGTTCACAATTTACATTAATGACCTGGATCAGGGAGTCGGATGCAGCATTTCCAAATTTGCAGACGACACTAAACTAGGAGGGGGGGTGGGCTCAGAGGAAGAGACCAGGAAGCTCCAGAGCGATTTGGACAGACTGGGCGATTGGGCGGATAAATGGCAGATGCATTATAATGTGGACAAGTGCGAAGTTATCCACCTTGGGTGCAGGAACGGGAGGGCAAATTATTATTTAAATGGCAATAGATTGGGAGAGGGGGAAGTACAGAGAGACCTGGGTGTTCTTGTACACCAGTCACTGAAGGCGAGCATGCAGGTGCAACAGGCGGTCAAGAAGGCAAACGGTATGCTGGCCTTCATAGCAAAAGGGTTAGAATACAGGAACAGGGATACCTTGCTGCAGCTGTACAGGGCACTGGTGAGACCACACCTCGAGTACTGTGTACAGTTTTGGTCGCCTCATCTGAGGAAGGATGTTCTTGCCATGGAGGGGGTGCAGCGGCGATTCACCAGGCTGATACCAGGAATGGCGGGAATGACCTATGAGGAGAGACTATGTAGTTTAGGGATGTACACACTGGAGTTTAGAAGATTGAGAGGGGACCTCATAGAAGTGTATAAAATTCTGACAGGTCTAGACAGACTGGATGCAGAAGGAATGTTTCCCTTGGCGGGTGAGAACAGAACTAGAGGACATAATTTAAGGATAAGGGCTAAACCATTTAGGACAGAGATGAGGGGGAATTTCTTCACTCAGAGAGTGGTGAACCTGTGGAACTCATTGCCACAGAGGGCAGTGTACGCCAGCTCATTAAATATATTTAAGAGGGAATTAGATATATTTCTACGGGCAAAAGGGGTTAAGGGTTACGGAGAGAAGGCGGGGACGGGATACTGAATTAAAGGATCAGCCATGATCTCATCGAATGGCGGAGCAGGCACGAAGGGCCGAATGGCCTACTCCTGCTCCTATCTTCTATGTATCTATGTATCTATGTATACCATGGGGCTGGCCTTGTCTACAATGCTGTAGGGCCCCATGTACAGTGGTTCTAAACTCCCTACTCGGGCATAGTTTCTCACCATGACCTGATCTCCAACTTCCCACTCGATTGTCTTTCGGGGTTCAAGCAGCAATCGCTTGCCCTGATGCTGCCTCCCCATGTTCCCAGCCGCTTGCCCATAGATCTGTTTCAGGCGCTCAAAGAGGGTCCGGGCGAACTTGTCCCGATTCAGCTCTTGGAGCTGCCCCTCAGTGAGCACCGGGGCTAGTACATGGGTGGGGGTTCGCATGACTCTTCCAGTCATTAATTTGTGTGGGGAGTACCCCGTACTTTTAGACTGGCTAGCCCGGATCCCCATGAGGACTAGGGGCAAAGCCTCCGCCCATTTCTGGGGCGAGTCCCTCATCTCCTTCCTCAGCTTTTCCTTTAAGGTGCGGTTCATGCGCTCCACAATCCCAGATGACTGCGGGTTGTGGGCCACGTGCCACTTCCCTTCAATGCCTAAGAGCATGAGGGTGTCCTGCATCACTTGGCCAGTGAAATGAGCCCCTCGGTCAGACTCCACAAATCGTGGTAGTCCCCACCACGAGAACACTTCCTGGACCAAGATCCTGGCAGTACTAAGTGCCGTGGCTGTTCAGCATGGGAAGGCTTCCACCCACTTTGTGAACACATCCACCAGGACAAGGCAGTACTTATAGCCTCCCTGGGCGGTGGGCAGGGGCCCGATGCAGTCAACCTGTATTGACTGCCATGGTCCCTCTACTCTCCTGATGTGCCCTATGGGCACCTTCCTTTTCTGGGGGTCTGGGTTGTTTGCAGCGCACACTAGGCAATTGGCGCAGAACTTGCGGACATCGTCCCGAAGTCCCGGCCACCACCCCGCCTGTTCCACCCGTTGCCAGGTGACCTCAGGCCCGGGGTGTCCTGCTCCTGGACCCTCGTGGGCCAGTTGAAGGAATTCCCTCCAGTGCTGTTGCAGCACAACCCACTGTTCCTCTCGGAACAGCATGCCTTCCTTGATGGAGAGGGCTGCTGTACCGTATGGACCCTCTACTTCCTTGCCCTCAGTGAGGGCCTTGAGGACTGTTTTTAGGGTGGGATCTAGGGTTTAGACGGTCTTGAGGTCCGGGGGCAGTGTTACCCCTGTGGTTCCCTGAGTCCCATCCCTGCCTTGGATCACTGCCACGGGTTTGGACCCATAGGGATCCCAAAAGGTACCGGTGCGGGCACCCTCCCTGGCTAGTGTATCCGCTTGCTGATTACCCGCGCCGCGGGGTTCCGTGGAGGAATGGGCCTTTACCTTGTGGATAAAGACTTCCCCTTTCTCTCCCACCGCAGCTAAGATCTTTTCTAACAGGGGCTTCACGGTTAAGGGTCGCCCGTCCGCAGAGGTATATTCGCGGCGGGACCAGATGGCTAGGTACTCCGTACACGAATTGTATGTTAACATGCTGTCCGAGCAAATCGTGTATGGGGTGGGGAAGATCTCGGGGTGTGTAACGACGTACACTACCGCAGCCAGTTCAGCCTGCTGGGCGCTCATGGTGCTGGGGAGCTTAATCGCCAGGGCAATGTTTGCCTCGGGGTCATAAACTCCACACCCTGTGAGTCATTCGCTAGCTTCTTAGCTAGTCACTTTATTAGTATATGAGAACTTCAGTACATGAGGACTTCTACAGCTTCTTTCTAGAGGCTTCCATCTTGACTACTGCCTTATGGGTAGCCCAGTGCCTCATGGGTAATGTAGTCTTAATATACATACAGCTGGGTAGTGTAGTCTTATACATACAGCTATATACAGCTCTACACAGCTCTATGGCTCCACCTAGTGTCCACTATAGAATGACATGTTATTGATCATTACATCCCCTTTCTTTGAGGTTTAACAAAATCAATATCAATCAACTTTCAAGAAAACAATAAAGATAATATCAGTAACACTTTTGTTAGTGCTCTATAAACATAAACATTTTCAAAACAGTCAACACATTTTCAAAGCTTTACATTGTACTCAAAGATTAAGTCTATCAGGCTTTTTCACTTCACGTGTGGATCTTCTCAACACGGGTAAGTCTGATGTGTCTTCATGAGATTGTTCTGGCGGTGAATGACAAGATGCAGTTGTGGCATTGTCATCAATCTGCTCTTGTATAGATCGAGGTCTCCTTGCAATCTTTGCTTGGGAGAGGGTTTCAGTGTTTCCTGCACTCTTCATGCCATAACTCTCAATGTAGTCAATGCACTCTCGAAAAACTGCTGGCAGCTGGATCCCATCATACAGCATAGTCCTCTCAGCAGCCTCGGCTAATGGAACACCAAAGATTGGCCTGAGGGAAGAAGGAGTATTCACCGGAACTGCTTCCTGCTCTGGTGCAGGCTTCTTCTTTTTCTTTTTCTCTTTCCATTGCTTAACAACATCTGCTGTGGTTATATCTTTGGACTTTTTCTCCTTGTGTTTTTCCTCTTTGTGCTTTTCTTCCTTTGGCTTCTCTTTGACCTTAAAGTCTTTTTCTTTCTTCTTGGAGAAACTAGGCTTTTTGAAGACATGGATACCCTTTGGCCTTTTCATCCTTGATGGGCTCTCTGCTTCATCACCTGAGTCATCTGGTCTGCTTATGGCACAGTTTATACAGTAGACTCTCTTGACCAGTTCTAAGTCTTCACAAGCTTTGTCACCTAGTATCGAATCAAGTCTTTCAGCCACAACAGAAAACATGAGATGATGCACTTTGTCTTTGACTGTCACTTTAAGTCTGCATACACCTAAGCTATCTATTTTCTGTCCATTATAGCTCTTCAGTAGTACTGACTTTTTCTGAATTTGGGCTTTTCTTTCATATTTTTTATGTCACTCATACTGATTAAGTTTGCTTTTGCCCCAGTGTCCAGTTTCAAGGTAACTAATGCTCCATTTATCTGCAGTGGGATCATCCATTTGTCCACTTTTACTGCATTGACTTTATGTTCAGCACTGTCCATTTCTGAGGGCTGAACATTTTCTGTATCTTTTTTGATATCGTCACATGACACCATTCCTACAAAAAATGTCTCACTTAAATCAGTGTCCTCAATCACATTAACTTGTTGCCCTTTCGTTGTTTTTACTTTTGAAAAGCATTGTTTGGCAAAGTGATTCTTTCCATTACACTTTGTGCACATTTTTCCAAACGCTGGGCATTGTCTTAACTGGTGTTTGTAACCACAGCGTTTACAATTAAAAATTTCATCCTCCGATTGCTTTTCATTTCTGTTCTGCCCACATTTCTTCCCCTTGTAGGACACAGCACCGACAGCAGCATTATCACTCATTACAATCGCATCATTATTGATTTCACTGAAAGTCTTCACGTGCTTTCGAGCTAGCTCGCTGGCTTGGCATATTTTCACAGCATTTTCCAAATTTAGTTCAGTTTCTCTCAACAAACGTTCCCTGACTTTTTTATCATGAATACCAAACACAATCTGGTCACGAATCATGGATGCTTTGAGCTCAGAGAAATTACATGTCTGTGCTTTCAGTTTCAGATCAGTTATAAAGCTATCAAAAGTCTCATTTTGCTGCTGTGTCCGAGAACAGAAGATGTATCTTTCATAGGTCTCATTCTTTTTGGGAGAGCAATGTGCATCAAATTTTATTAGCACATCTTCTAATTTTCCTCTGTTCTCCTCTGGATTAAATACAAATGTATTAAATACCTCTATCGCCTGTGGGCCTGCAACCATAAGCAGCAATGCTATTTTTCTTGCATCTGGCTTCGTACCGAATCCAATGGCAGCAATGTAGAGTTCGAATTGTTGTTTAAAAATCCGCCAATTGTAGTCGGCATTTCCCTCAAGATTCAAACGCTCTGGTGGCTTCAAATTCTCCATGTCGCTTTTCACAATTTTTTAGCAGATATTTACAACTCTTGGTATCCTGGTACCATATTATGTTCATTAATAACTAGCAGTTTTCATTAAGAACACAGCTAGCTTCTTAGCTAGTCACTTTATTAGTATATGAGAGCTTCAGTACATGAGGACTTCTACAGCTTCTTTCTAGAGGCTTCCATCTTGACTACTGCCTTGTGGGTAGCCCAGTGCCTCATGGGTAATGTAGTCTTAATATACATACAGCTGGGTAGTGTAGTCTTATACATACAGCTATATACAGCTCTACACAGCTCTACGGCTCCACCTAGTGTCCACGATAGAATGACATGTTATTGAGCATTACACTGATACCGTGCTGGAACCATCCACGTAGATCTCGCGGCCCGTGGGATGTATCCCGGCCCGTAAACCTACGTCCACCTCCCATACCCCTTCTACGGAACACCGATGGGCTGTTCCGGGATATACCATGTTGGCTGCGAGCTTGGGCTCGCAGAGACCCTTCACCTTTAGCTCCATCTGTGAAAGGAGGAGGGTCCAGCGCGCAATGCCTGCACTGCTTACTGTCCCATCCTTAATCCTTCCATTTAGATGCATTCGGGTAGGTGTGTGATGGGTGAGGAGAGTGATGGGAGAGGTGCCTATGAAGATCAGAGATCTTTTCACAGCCCAATGCGTGGCCAGGAGATGCCGCTCGCAATTGGAAAAACTCCTTTCCACATCAGTGAGCACCCTGGAGGAATCGACCACTGGCCTCAGCTTGCCGTGTCGCTCTTGAAGCAGTACAGCGCTCAAGCTATCCCCGCTAGCCGCTACCTCCAGGAAAAACTCCTCTCCCCCATCTATGGCCCCCAGGGCTGGCGCGGTCTGCAAGTCTCTCTTGAGTTTCTCAAATGCTGCCTGGCAACCTTCATCCCAGTACCACTCCACTCCCTTGTGTGGGAGTCGGAGCAGTGGGGCTGCTGTGGCTGCATAGTCCTCAATAAAGTCTCTGCAGTACCCGGTCAGTCCCAGAAAGGACCTCACACCAGTTACGGTGTTGGGGATCGGCAGAACTTGCACCGATTGCCGCCTGGCCTTATCTATGGCTCTCTCACCGGCGCGGATGTTCAGACCCAGGAATTTCACTTCCTGCTGACCGATCCGTGCCTTCTTTGGGTTTACTTTGAAACCCTTTCTTCCTAACAGCTCCAGTAACTCGGCCAATAGTGGGCCATGCTCCTCTCTTGAGTCCGTGAATAGGAGCAGGTCGTCCACATACTGCACTAGCTGATTGGGCTGGCTGAACTCTTTTAAACTCCCTGCCATGCATTGATGGAAAATGCTGGGGCTGTTGTGGAAACCCTGGGGCAAGCAGTTCCAGGTGTACTGTTGTCCTTTAAACGTAAAGGCAAACTTGTATTGATCCTCCCTCCTTAAAGGGATGGACCAAAACCCATTAGAAATATCCAGCACCGTGAACGTGGTCGCGGAGGCTGGAATACTTCTGATCAGGTTGGCAACTGCTGCTACTGTAGGCGCGTAGGCTGGGATGTTGCTATTGAGGACTCTGTAGTCCACCGTGGCTCTCCAGGAATCGTTCAGCTTCCTCACCGGCCATAACGGAGAGTTCACATGGGTGACTATCGGTCTCAACATCCCCTGCTGCACCAATGAAGATATTGCTGTCTCCATGTCGGGCTCCGCTTCCCGGGGGTAGTTGTACTGTTTTTGGGGTCGGGCCATGGGGGTCCCCGTCTACGCTGACCTCAAACCCGGTGACCCTCCCGCAATCGTGCTTGTGAGTGGCGAACGTCATCAGGTGGTCGTACATGAATGCCTGCAAATCTTGTGGGATGCCCGTGACCATGAGCTCGAGGTCGTAGCCCTCTTCTGGCTTCACGGTACACAGGGTCCCTCTTTCTCCTTCCCCTGGGATGACGACTACCTTGCCCGGCTCACCCTTACCCGCTCCCCAAAGACAATGGTTTCTTAGGTCCACGAGGATCCCGTGTTCGACCAAGAAATCGGACCCGAGGATCCCTTTCCCATTCTCCACCTCCCACTTCATCAGTATACACCTCCACTTGGTGCGGAGTGGTCCTAAATGAATGGAGAGGGGAATGGAATGTGCGCCAGCCTGTTCCTTGCCTGTGAAGCCCGACAGAATATATGGAACCCCGGTGGACAGAGGCGAGGCGGTGGGGTTATCTGTGTGGATCACGGTGCACGATGCCCCCGTATCCAACAAATAGGTCCCTTTTACCTCCTCCACTTCCATCTCCACGAGGGGTCGCCTCCACATATCATATCACAGCGCACACAAGTAAACGGGCTGTGCCGGCTCTAGTCATTTGGGCACAGCAGTCGGGGTTTCGGGAGCGACAAGACCAGTGGTGATGGCTATTTTCCCCTGCAAAATCATCAGAGACCGCATTATCTCTAAAATTGATTCAATCGCAGCGGGATCCATAACTGCACCAGCTCCTTGTGCTGGGGCAGGAGCTACGGCTTGGGCTTGGGCTGGTGCTGGGGCGACGGTCTGGGCTTGGGCTTGGGCTGTGGGAAATCTCCCTTTATTATCCTTCCACGGATTTCTACAGTCCTTGCGCCAATGTCCATCCTTCCCACACCCGTAGCAATTGAGCTTGGCTTGGACAGAGCGATTCCCCTCCTGACGCCACTCCTTCTTGCTTGGGGCTGCGGGTTTTGCCTCATGCACCTTTCCCTTCTGGGGAGGTGTTTCCTGACCTCTACAATTCTTGTACACAACATTTAGCTGACGGAGTACCGTCTCCTCCGTGACGCCGGGACCTTGGGGATCAAACCATGACCTGGCTAGGGCCCGTATCTCTGGCAAGCTGTTGGTAACCAAGCAACGGAGCCAATGAACCCGCTGTCCGCCGCTCATTGCAGCCCGTTCAGGCATACCCGGACAGCTGCGTCGATACACTGGCCACAGCCTCTCTGCGAAAACCCGTGGGGGTTCTCCAGATAGCTGCACGGTCCCTTCCATGCGGTCGAACGGACTACCGTCGTCCACTCCCATTACTTCTAAAACTTCCTCCCTGAGATCCGTATACCCTTTCCGTCCCCTCTTACTATCCTCTGAGAGGCACTGAAGGATCGGGCAATCCAGGGAGAAAAGCAACAGTTTCACCTGTTCCTGATCATCACAGTCATTAATGGCTGCTGTTTCCTCTATCTCCCTGAAATGAATCGAGGGATCTCCCTTTACGGTGAGTCGTGCAAGGTGGCTCACCATGGACCTTAATTGTGGGCCAGCGTAGGGCACCATGAGCTAGTTCTGGTGGGGTCTGATACCGCCATCGGCAGCGTTGGGACCGAACCTCTGGTGCCGAGCGGGACACATTGGTGCCGGTCCCGGCTTTGCTACCAGTAGTTCTTCCTCACACTCCACCTCGGCTACCTTCTCTTTCACTACCCCCTCCTTTTCCGGCCAAGTCTCACTATAGCTCGGCGGTGCTGAGGGCTCGGTGGTTGGCACCACAACTACCTCAGCTGGAATCTGCTGTTTTGATTCCTTCAAAAAGTCCATGTGACTGGCTTTCGGGCTGACGAGACTCACCATGCCTTTTGCCTTAACCAGGGCCGTTCTTAGGTCCTCTATGGTCTTTTGGCAGGGGCCATGGTCTGTGCTCTCAAACCCGTGCTCGAGGGCTAGCTTGTAAGCTGCCTTAACCTCCACTACTCTCTCCTCCTGCGCTCTTAGCTGTTGTGCGAGGCGGGCATTTTTCTCCTGGATCCTCGTTTCATTGATCTTTGCCTCAGTAAACTGGCACTCCAGGTACTCTAATCTAGCCTGATGTTGACTAGCTACCACTTGGCGTTCCTGATTCAGTGCATGAAGCGCTGTGATGAGTTTCTCCCCACCCATGGCCTTTTCCTCTATCTCTGCTGCCTGGGTTGTGATCTTGGCTGCCTGTGCTGCAACGACCCGGTCCAAAATCTGGACCTGCTTCTTGTAACACATCAGCCACACTGCCTTCTCCACTGACTTCTTATGCTCTTTGCTCTCTGTCCACCTGATGGCGGCGTCCACCGGACGCCCATCAGCAAGAGATCAGAAATCCACTGTTTAGTGAGATTTACCTTGCCAAAAACATAATCCGCTATCCTCTCATCCATTGCATTTCGACCATTCAAACTCGGATCTACCACATTGCAATCCTGCTGCCAGAGTCCTGCCGCGGTCGCCATTTTCTGTAAGGGGTTTTAGATCGCAGAGGTTTCTCTCTCTAGAGGCCTCTCTCTCTTGCACAGTCAAACCTTGAGTGGTTTGACCCACTCGCCCCTTAGATTCTATACTCTGGACTTTGGGGCAGGAACTACAATGTAGAGAAAACTCTTGTAGACCAAGTTTGATAAAACAAAATGAAATTTTATTGCATATGGAAAAATAAATCAAATGCAAGCAGATAAGAGACTACATGGGAGGGAAAAACACAAACAAATCATAACGACACAATACTAACAAAGGCAAATACAGGCATCTTATACTCTACAAAGATCATCATGAAATAAGGAAACACACGGAACATCAAGGGACAACAACTCATGTTAATTGTACCCTTAAATCCACCCCCTTATTAAACCTATCTAGATCTGATTGTGAAGTGCCAGAAACATGCTCACCAATCCAACTAGGAAGTGCCAGGTTTTGAAAGCAAGTCTGTGTTTTGATCCCTTCAGGCGCCCCGTCTCCTCGTGGATTGTGGAACCCCTGTGAGCTGCGCCACACCGCTCTCCTGAGGTGGGGGTCGGGGCGGCTGGACACCAGCTAGTTCTGGCTGTCGGCGGGGTCGGGGATCGTCAGCTCGACCCCGGTCAGAGGAGCCTTGGGCTTGCTCCCATCGTTTCTTCAGTTTGTTTCTGTCTCTTCTCCCGAGTTGGGAGAAGGCCTCTCGTCTTCATCAATGGCCCGGGGTTGGTCGATGATCTCCCGATGTGTGACCCCGGGGCGGGACACTGGCTCGAGTGGTCTTCTTGATTGCGGCTTAGTCTTCTTTGTCTTCCTCCGGTGATGGAGAGGAGTTTGCTGATCTTCTCCCGAAGCGACTCCTCTTCATCCACTACCACTCGGTCGTGTGTCTCTTCAACTGTAGCTGTCTCCAACTGTCTCCGCAACTGTAACTGTTCAACTCCAACTGCTCCAATTATACCTTTTCTTCAGAGGCTTCCACTTCCTCCCAAAATCAGGTTAGTCTTTGTGTAACTTTTGGCGGGCTGGGAGCACAGCGGGGTTGTTATTATATTTTAAAATGTTTTAGATGGCCGGTAAAGGCCCATCTCTGGTCTGGAATGACCTTCATTGTTTTTAATGTCCTGCTGATCTTGTTATCTAGTCCTTGGTGCTGTTCTCATGAATATGAAATTGTTCCCTTTTGTCTGGGTCAACATTTAGATGGTCTCTGTCTCCAGGCCGATCTTGACTGGATCTGCATCTAATCCATATGTATATGTGTGGGTCTGGTTTCGTTCTCTCAGAAGCGGCTTCCAGAACTTACTATGGGTTGAATCCACAAAGCTGTCTGAGGATTCGCAGGAACCATTTTAAAATGTCCCAATAAGCTGGTCACATGATATGGTGGCCATTTTGTATGCCCCTTTTTCTGGGCTTCTTTTAAAACAGTCTTTAAAATCATGGCCTCTTCTGCCATTTGACCCTTTATAATGTAAAATTTAATTTTGCGAATCCTACAAACCAGTATTTTATAAAGGTTTAGCATAACTTCCTTGCTTTTGTACTCTATGGGGTAGAAATTTGTTTTGGGTGGTTGTACAAGACGGGTGGTATTGTATCCATCGCCTGTTATACAAACCACATAATTGTTCCATTGACTTCAATACAACTAAGTATTGGGCAGGGGGTATAATAGGCGGGCCTAGCCTATACCATCCATTTTGCCCAAGACGTGTTTCTACCTCTATGCTTCTATTTATAAAGCCAAGGATCTGTTGTGTCGGTACCTTTCTACCTGGACACAATTTAGGACTCAGAACTCAGAGATTCAAACATGAAGTGCTTTATTGGAAGGAAAAGAAGTTCCGGAAAGTTCCGAACAAAGAGAGCTAAACTTAACCGAGAACACCCAACCATTTATCTCCTGTGACAGCGCCACCACAGGTGGGAGGAGAACACATAATAGAACACACAATACATAACATTTCCTCCCCTCTTAAATGGAAGGTCCACATTATTCCTCAACAGGTAAGTTACTTTCAATGCACTCAACGAACCTAGGGTAGAGGTAGACTGCCTCAAACCCTGACTTTACCCTGGGGTTTATTCTGCCCCAGTCTTGTGGGTAAGTCACTAAGCCTACAGATCCAAGCGTCTTGGAGGCTGCCGCTCTCTGACAGGATACCGGCGGTCATCGCTGGCTTCCACAGCAGTAGGCATTGACACAGGCCTAGATGGAGAAGGTGCCTGTGTCATTTGAAAGTCAGGAGTTTGCACAGGTGGAACAGTCTCTTTGACTTCCTGTGTTGGAGAAGAGCACTGTGGCAAGGGATGCTGGTTTGCGGTATCATCCGGAAACAGTTCAGGCCAACCAGCCGTTGGAGCCTCTGTGGCTGTCTCTGCCCGTAGCAACAGTTGATCTGTGTGTCTTCTCCAGACGACGTCCTCAGCAGTCTCAACCGTGTAAGACACAGGGCCCGTCTGCGCGATCACCGTAGCAGGAACCCATTTCGGTCCAGTGTTGTAGTTTCGAGCTAGGACGTGCGCTCCCGGATGAAACCGTCTCTCCTTGGCTCTTTTCTCTCTCTTTTCAACTTGAGCTTGTTGTTGATGATGGACAACCTGCTCTGCCCTTGGAGGTTTGAGTTAGTCAAAACTTGTCCGCAACTGCCTCTTCATCATGAGCGAAGCGGGGGAAGTTTTGGTTGTGGCATGCGGCTCGTTCCTGTAGGACAACAGGAAGCTGTTCAGATGTTGGTGGATTGAGCCCTGACCTTGCGATGCCTTCAAGGCGTGCTTCAAAGTTTGCACAAACCTTTCTGCCTGGCCATTAGTAGAGGGATGATAGGGTGCAGACCTGATGTGTTGGACACCATTCACATGCAGGAAGGTTGCAAACTCCTGTGATACAAATTGTGGACCGTTGTCATTTACGAGTTGTGAGCCATAACGGCTGAACATCTCGCCAAGTTTCTCAATTGTTTTCTCTGCCATGGTAGACCTCATCACAGCGACCTCCGGCCACTTGCTACGAGCATCTACAACCACCATAAACATCTTCTCTTCGAAAGGACTGGCGAAGTCCACATGTACTCGCTGCCACACTTCTGCAGGCCAATCCCAGGGGTGTTGGGTTGCCAGCTGTGGAACATTCCGGACCCTTTGACATGGGGAACATGTTTTGGCTTTCTCCTCAATATTCCCATCGAGACCTGGCCACCAGAAGTAGCTTCTTGCCATTTCCTTCATCCGAACCATCCCACTTTGGCCTGTATGAAGTTGTTGCAGTATAGGTTCCCTCAGAGGTGGCGGAATGATGACACGGCATCTCCAAAGAAGACAACCTGCCTGGACGGAGAGCTCATTTCTTTTTGAAATGTAAGGTTTCAAACTAGGAGAATCTCCTATAGCTCTCCCTCGAATGATATCGTCCATTACCTCAGACAGGACTGGATCGTTGCGGGTGTACCTTCGCACCTGAACTGCAGTGGCAGGTGCTCCCTCCACTTGTCTAAAGTAGAAGATGTCTATCTGACGAGGCTCTGGGGGAGTAACAGGCAAGGGTAGCCTCGAGAGACCGTCTGCGTTGCCGTGCAAGTCTGATTTGTGATATTTGATGTCGTATGTGTGTCCTGACAACAGTAAAGCCCACCTTTGCATCCTGCTTGCAGCGAGAGACGGAATTCCGGTGTGGGGCCCGAAGATAGCAGTCAATGGACGGTGGTCCGTCAGGAGTGTGAACCTTCTCCCAAACAGGTACTAATGAAATTTTCGAATTCAAAAAACGATTCCCAAGGCCTCGCGCTCGATCTGCGCATAGTCACTCTTGGCCTTGTTCAAGGTGCGTGATGCGAAGGCGATAGGTTTCTCTTTACCCGAAGGCATGATGTGGGATATGACTGCTCCCACACCATATGGTGATGCATCACATGCTTGCTGCACGGGTAGCTTTGGGTCGAAGTGTGTCAGGACCTCCGATTTCAGCAATGCTTTCTTTGCTTGGGCGAAAGCTTCGGTGCACAGTTCAGTCCATTTCCATGTTTCCCCTTGACATAGCAACTGATGTAACGGCTTCAGCAATGTTGCTAAGTCTGGAATAAACTTCCCATAGTAGTTAAGTAGCCCCAGAAATGAACGTAACAGGCTCACATTCTGGGGTGCTGGGGCCTCCACGATCGCCTTGACCTTTGACGGCGCCTTATGCAGGGCAGTAGCGTCAATCACATGCCCCAGGTACTCAACTGAAGACTGAAAGAATTCACATTTGTCTTTACGAACTCTGAGTCCGTACTCTTTCAGTCGTTGTAGTGTCGCATCCAAGTTCAGAAGATGATCCTCCTCATTTGTCCCAGTGACAAGGATGTCATACAGGTAGCACTGGACTCCTGGCAGTCCACTCAAAATCTGATCCATTGCCCTTTGGAATAGAGCAGGAGCCGACGTAATTCCAAATGGAAGGTGGCAGTACCTGTATAGCCCCTTGTATGTCACAATTGTCAGCAGCTCCTTTGATTTGTCATCGACATGCATTTGTAGATAAGCCTGGCATAAGTCTATTTTGCTGAACTTTTGCCCTCTGGCCAGGCCCGTAAAAAGATCCTCAATGAGGGGAAGAGGGTACTGTTCCGCAGACAGCACCGGGTTAATAGTCACTTTAAAATCCCCGCAGATTCGAACAGATCCATCCTTTTTCAGGACAGGAACAATGGGTGTGGCCCATTTGCTCACGCTCACAGGCTCCAGGACTCCATTCTCGACTAAGGCCTCCAAGTTAGCCTCAACTTTTGGCCTAATTGCATAGGGTACAGGTCGGGCTTTGTGAAACTTTGGCGTGCTGTCCGGTTTAATGTCCAGTCTCACGCTGATCTTTTTCATGCTCCCAAGTTCCCCATTGAAGAGTTCTGCATGTTTGTTTAACACTGCAGTCAGACTTGACTCCCCTTTTGACATCATGCGGACTGCAGGCCAGTCCAGCGTGATTTTCTCTAGCCACGCACGTCCCAGTAGCGATGGGTAATTTCCCTTTACCACATATAGTGGCAGTTTTGCAGTCTGTCCGTTCAATTTAACTGTCACCTCAATGGCGCCTCTCATGGCCACAGGTTCGCCGGTATACGTCTTTAGCACAATGTTTGTTGGCTGAAGGGTAAGATGCTTTAGCATTTTGTTGTAGACAGTATCTGAAACAAGGGACACAGCTGCTCCTGTGTCCACCTCCATCCACACTGATTGTCCCTCCACCAGTGGTGACACCCAGTAGCCATTTGAATCACCTGTAACCGTCAGTATGTGCACCTCTTCCTCCTCAGAGGTGTCGCTCCCCTCTGTTTTGCTTGTTCCATCATACTGCACTGAATGAACACTCTTTTTCCTCTCTTGTCCAAATACAGACATTTTGCTTCCATGCTTCCCAGCTCTGTCTGTTCTTTTTTTACCTCTACAGGCCCGTTCAATGTGACCCTTTTTGCCACAATTTCGGCATTCCAGCTCCGTACACCAGCAGTCATTAGCGTGATGGCCCGTTTTCCCACAACGGTAACATGTGCCGTTCCGCACACCTTTAGGCTCAGACGACACCTTGTGAACTCTCCCTGTGGAACTCAACTGGTGAGCCTCCTTTTCCGCCATCTCCATGGAGACACTAACTTCAATGGCCTTTTCAAGAGTAAGGTTGTCCTCAGTAAGAAGGCGCTTCTGTGTGGCTGCATTTTGCAGACCACACACGAGTCTGTCTCTAATGGTGTCCTTCAGCACCTCCTTGAGCTCGCAGTGTTCTGACAACCTTTTTAAAACAGTAATAAAGATTGTCACTGATTCCCCCTCCTCTTGATTCCATTTGTGAAATCTAAATCTCTCAGCAATAACCAGAGGTTTTGGTGAAAAATGTGCTCCAAGAATTTCCACTAGTTGCTTATATGTTTTAGTTCCTGGCTTATCTGGTTGCATGAGGCTGTGAAGTAAATTGAATGTCGTCGGCCCGATTACACTCAAAAAGGTAGGCATGGCCTTTTCATTTGCCACCACATTCGCCAATACAAAATAGTCAAAACGTTCCGTATATGCGCTCCATTGCTCCACATTTTCATCAAAATCACCGATGTTTCCTAATATAGTAGCCATCTCACGTTTCAAATTAAAATTCCTGTTTACTTACTGCACCCGTCTCTGTTCTGAGTGTTTTGTAGTCGAAAACAAGAAAGTTCCCACAACACAGATTCATCCGATCCTCGTCGCCACTTGTTGTGTCGGTACCTTTCTACCTAGACACAATTTAGGACTCAGAACTCAGAGATTCAAACATGAAGTGCTTTATTGGAAGGAAAAGAAGTTCTGGAAAGTTCCGAACAAAGAGAGCTAAACTTAACCGAGAACACCCAACCATTTATCTCCTGTGACAGCGCCACCACAGGTGGGAGGAGAACACACAATAGAACACACAATACATAACAGGATCTTATATGCTTTTTAATAGCCTTCTCAACTTTTCCTGCCACATTCAAAGATTTGTGTACATACACCCTTGGGTCTCTCTGTTCCTGCAACCCCTTTAAAATTATACCATTTAGTTTATATTGCCTCTCCTCATTCTGCCTACCAAAATATATCACTTCACACTTCTCTGTGTTAAATTTCATCTGCCGTGTGTTTGCCCATTTCACCAGTCTGTCTATGTCCTCCTGATGTCTGTTGCTATCCTCTTTATTGTTCACTACATTTCTGAGTTTCGTGTCATCTGCAAACTTTGAAATGATGCCCTATATACCTAAGTCCAGGTCATTAATACATATCAAAAGAGTAGTGGCCCTATTACCTATCCCTGGGGACACCATTGTATACTTTCCTCCAGTCTGAAAAACAACCATTCACCACTACCCTCTGCTTTCTGTCCCTTAGCCAATTTCATATCCACGCTGCCACTGTCCCTTTATTCCTATGGGATTTATTTTTGCTTACAAGTCTATTATGTGGTATCTAAGCAGGTTTGGAAGATTGTGGCTGGAGCCTCCGCAATTTCCACCTTTACTTCCTTCAGTAAGAAGATCTCCTTTTTGGTCTCTCATTGGCCCCACCCTTTCTTTTGACTACCGTTTTACTATTTCTATGTTTATAAATGACTTTTGGATTCCCTTTAATGTTAGCCGCTAATCTATTCTCCTACTTTCTCCTTGCCCCTCTTATTCCCTTTTTTAGATCTCCTCTGTACTTTCTGTAATCAGCTTGGCTCTCTACTGTATTCTGAACCTGACATTTGTCATAAGCCTCCTTTTTCTGTTTCATTTTAATCTCTATATATTAAGTCATCCAGGGAGCTCTAGCTTTAGATGCCCTTCCTTTCCCCCTCGTGGAAACGTGTTCACTATCTCTTCTTTGAAGGCCTCCCATTGTTCAATTACTATTTTGCCTACCAATTTTTGATTCAAATCCATTTGCGGCAGGTCCCTTTATAACTCACTGAAATTAGCCCTCCTCCAGTTAAGTATTTTTACGCTTGATTATTCCTTGTCCTTTTCCATAACTATTCTAAACCTGATGATATTATCAACCATGAAATACTTTTTGATAATACTGAACCCCACTCAATATTTTTGGAGATATTTTTAGAGGTAGTAGTTGGCTGGCTGTGGATTGTTTCAGGTTCTCAAGCAGTACAAATACTTTATTGGCCGCTAAACATAAATATTCTATACAGTCGTTCTTATTTATTTTTTTGCCGCAATATTTATAAAAGTTCTGTGATAGTGGATTGGCGGTTAGGATCAGATCAGCCATGATCTTATTGAATGGCGGAGCAGGCTCGAGGGGCCGATTGGCCTACTCCTGCTCCTATTTCTTATGTTCTTATGTTCTTATGTTCATAAAATGTTAGACATTTATTTTGTGTGCTGTATCGACTTCAAGTTATGTTTACAATAATTCTAAGAGAGTAAAATTAAACACCATTTTTCATATAGCATTCTGTAGTTAATTTTATTTTCCTGTTTTCTCCATGTCTTGCACTGTTACTTGCTGGAGAGGACAGATATGTAGCACATTTTCAGGTCTCTGGTCAATACCATTTTGTAACCACTTGTTAGTAAGTGTGAGTATGGCAGTGGATTAACTTACGGTCTGATTGTAATTCTCACAGATGGCTTGAAATCAAGGATTTCAGCACGTGAGAAATGGGTAACTCAAGGCACTTCTCTTCCCTGGTGTCTCCACATTGTTCAGCTGCCTCCATGGAATAATTTCTCTAAAGTTAGATTACAGCTAAACAGGACAAACATTTGATCCAAATCAAATCAGACCATCGTACCTTCATATCTATTCCTTCCTGTTATGTTTCGCCCCACCTTTAAAAGCTTCTTCACAATTGACCTTTTTACCCATGCATTTGGTCACCTTCCCAACTCTTCTCCTAATTCCTGCATGGTATTTGATTCCTGCCCTTCGTCTCCAGCCACTTGTAAAATGCTTCGGGATGCTTCTCCATGTTTAAAGTACTATATAAGTGTAAGTTGTCATTGTTATCCAGAATTGTCCGCTCACTATTTCTTGTAGACCACAGCTGCTTGTGACTGGGATAAAAGGGAAGGTAGAGTGAGTAGAATCAAAGGCCAGAATCTTACCGGCACTGCGAGTGCGAGTTTGGAGGCGGGTCTGCTGTCAAAATGGCAGTGATTGACAGCAGGGCAGAAGTCCGCTCTGAACCCACCCTCTTGGTAATTTCCCTAGTGTCGGCTCTGCCTGCGGTTTGCAGACCTGGCATTAAGCGGCGGGCCAGGCAATTGAGATACTTAAGAAGCTGCTTAAAGGTATTTAAGCAGCATTTTAGCAGGTCCTAATGATTTTTCCATGTTTTTTACGAGGTTCCCGGCGCTCGGGATCACACCAGGTAAGCGTGTCATGTTCTCTATGACTCTCCATTGCTGTGAATAGGTGACAGCTGTAAAAGTGGTATGGAAGCTACCATTTCACAGCTGTTCACTTTCCAATGTCAGAAGCTTGAGTCTTCAGGATTTGGAAGACACTTTTGAGCTGTATGCAGTTTGGAAGTGTTTGGAGTAAACTCTCTATCCACTGTCACCTCCTTGGAGCAACCTCTCTCACTACTGACAGATCGCTTCTGTCATCTCAACTTCAGCTGCCATCTATTCCAGCAGCATCGGTACCCTTGAAACTATCTCACCTTGGTCCACACAATCCCACCACGATCAGCCCTAACACCAGCATCACCAGGCACACCAGCAGCGCCAATAACAACACCAACCTTCTCCGCAATCACCTGATGCTGCACTGGACACAGGACATCAGCACCCGACCACACTGCTGCCCGGGACGCCAGCTATGACCTCACCAGCATCAATACACCCTGGCTACCACATGATGCGCCAGGTTGGCACCACCCCACACCAGCATCATAAAGCATCCCTACAATGCCCAAGCCATTCCTTTCACAATCATCACCATTGGGGGGCCGGGTGGGGTGGGGTGGGGTGGTGGGGGTGGTTAGGGGTACCGTTATGTCTCACCATTCACTGCAACTCACTAAGACATTTCCAAAGGTGCACACAAATCTGTCCAAGAAGGCAAAGTGTTGAATATAAAGGTTTCAATCTCTGACAAAACATTAACAGAAACTTTACATGAACCAGGTTGGCCTGGTGGGAAAGTCACAACAGCAACCCTGTGCAGGCCTCTGGTTAAAATAGCAGTCGGGCCCAGATGACATCATCAGAGCCAAATCTGCATATTTAAAGTAGCACCCTCAGCAGGTGCCCCTCTCGTCTACTCAAAAGAGCAGGTTAAAATCGGAACTTGCATGATCAGTGCAAGACATTGTTGGGTGAGTCCCACGGGCAATTTTAACTGCCTGCCTGGTTTCTGCTGAATCAATAATGTTTTAATGACTTGTATTATAGCACATATATTTTAACTCTTGTCTAACTCTTTACAGGGTTTGATAATATACAACCTGTGGGAGGTAAAGGGGCAGGAAGAGAGGATTGATAACATATGTCAATCTTAAAACAGCTCGTTTAACTCACAAATATCTGCATTCTGCTCTGAAATATGTCTTGGAGATATCCATTTTGTTAAGACGTATATTCAAAACTGTAAGGGAGAGGGCATTTTACTTTCTTCCTGCTTTCAGGAAAATTCTGCTTTCAAAGTCAATTCAGATATTTAAAATATTTCACAGTACATTATAACTCATTACTCTGAATAATGAACCCTGCCCAACAGGAATAAGTATTGAGATTAATTTGGCCCACATGAAATTCAGATTCTACCAACCCAACGTCAATTTAAAAATGCAAGTCGGTAAGCAAGGAGAGTCTTTGAGAAATCTATTTCAAAATCCCACTCGACTGCCAGGGAAATTACACAAATGGACCAACAAGAAGGTCACAGAAATGTCACAGACTGATTACCACTTAGACCTCAAGGAATAAGGTGCCATATATATTTAGCCATTAGACTGGCAGGAAAATGAGGCACTGTGGATGCCGTGCCATGAGACTACTACTGAAATAGATGCCTTTCACATTCATCAAATAATCTGAATTACACAAACTGTAATTTAGAAGATTAATAGGTGATTTGATTGAAGTTTTCAAGATATTAAGGGGAGCTGATAGGGTAGATAGGGAGAAATTATTTCCGCTGGTTGGGGAATCTAGGACTAGGGGGTCATAGCCTAGAAATTAGAGCCAGGCCTTTTAGGGGTGCAGTTAGGAAACACTTCTACATGCAAAGGGTGGTAGAAGTTTGAAATTCTCTTCTGCAAATAGCATTTGATGCTAGATCAATTGTTAATTTTAAATCTGTGATTGATAGATTTATATTAACTAAAGGTATTAAGGGATATGGGGCAAAGGCGGGTATAGGGAGTTAGGTCACAGATCAGCCATGCTTTCACTGAATGGCGGAACAGGCTCGAGGGGCTCCTGTTCCTATGTTCTTATAATTGGACAACACGGATCGATTTAGATTTAAAATTGCTTCTGAGCTCAGCCCTATCATGTTTGTAAGGATTACTGTTCCACAGTGAAGTCCGCTGGCAAATGACATTACCCATACAATGAAAAAATTATAATGTTCCAAGCTGGAATTTTTCACATCAGATTGAATTCCATTTCAGTGAAAATAATGTTAATTCCAGGTCTGAAAAATTGCCCATCATTTAGATGGAAAGGTCATGGGGTCAAAATTCCACATTGTTGTGCCCATTTTTCAGGCATGAAATGGGCGCAACAATGACGAATTTAGCAGTGTGCTGACCCGCGCCAATTCGCGTGTATGCCAGGGCCACTGCTAAATTGGTCCCAAGATTTTTTTAGGCAGCCCTGATGACCACCTGTAAGGAGCACAGAACACTGCACAACTGTGCCTTTGAAAAGGGGCAAGTGTTTGAGCTGCAAGAGGAGGAAGAAGCTGAGGAGAAACAGGAAGAAGAGGATCAGGAAGCTGAGGCTGCAGAGGAAGAGCAAGGCCCAGCAGAGATGCCAGCCATCAGAGCTCTCAGGCAGCATCTCATTGATGAGAGATTCTCATGAATGCTCACACCCATCCCCAATGCACTGACAGTCCCTCCATCCACCTAATCCTGCCCTCATAACAACCATCTGAATGATCTTATACAGTCCAAATCTAAGGCTGGTACCCTTACATGGCTAAGAATATCAAGACCAACAGCAAACTGAGAAAAAAATGTTTACTTTACAAAAGTACTTCTTCACACTTCATTTGACAATTGCTTATACTGAACATAGAGAACTAAAAATCACCCTTGTGCAAAGCCCTAGTGCCTGTCTTGTGTGTATGCTTACCTATTCTAGTGCTCCTATGAGGTGCATCCCCAAGGGAGGTGGAAGGCTGCTAAACTTCCATTGAGGACTCCTGAGATGGCTATAGTGGGCGACCTTGAGTAGTTGGCCGTAGAGGGCTCAGCTGTAGACTGTAGTGTCTCAGCAGCGGTAGGGACAGTCAGGCCCAGCTGGCTGTCTGGCATCAAGGGCACTGGTTAATAGTGTGGCGATGGAGCAGGCACGTTGTCATCCTAAGGAAGGACAGCATATCCCTCTCCCATGTACAAATGCCAATCTTATGTTGCTGTACCTGAGCACTCCCGCTAGACTGCATGAGAACAGAGTGCAGGAGTGATGATACGCTCTCAAAGCCCTTATCTACACTCTCCTTCATGCTTTGCAAGCCAGAGGGCATGCTGGAGCCCACAGTCAAGGTGGCTGCAGTCTGAGCTTCCATTGAAGCTGTCTGACCAGAGTCTCCAACATTTTGGGTCCCAATGCAGTGTTCATAGAGCTGACCACCTGCACCATGTTTGATGGCATGGTGTGGATTCCATGCTCGAAGACCTCACACAGGTTGGAGTTGGACTCCTCTGTGCTTTCTGCCATTGTGTGATCGCTCACTGTCAGGCTGCCCAGTGCATTTAGAAGTTTGTGCTATATAGCTAACAGTTCTCCTCTGTAGGCTGGGTCCTCGAGGTCTTCATCTCCACTGTCTGCAGCAGGGCTACAATGCGAGGTTGCCTTCCTGCGACATGCTTCCTGGGCCGTCCTGCCCACCTACCCTGTGCCCCTGCGCACTTGTGCTCGGTGAATTTTGTAGTGTATGTAACGTTCCACCTTTAAGAGAACTATTTTAAGGGTTGCACTACTTTATCTTGGCTACTGTATACTGTAATACCGGTGGTGACCACACCGGTATATAAGTGCTGTGTAAGGATTTATTGGGCAGATTCGCCCTGACCTTTGAATAGTAAAGTCCTGTTAAAGTTACTCTTGTAGTCTGTGTATTAATCCACCATATAACCCACAGACTTTACAGTGGCGACGAGTTCGATCTTACCCTGCGGCAGCGATACATCTGAAGCAGTTAACGAGCGTCGAGAGGAGGCACTCGCCCTCGTCATTCTGCTGAGAGAAGACTCGAGTCTGCAGAGCAAGGAAGAAAGAAGAATTCAGACACGAAGCCTTCCATCAGCAACAGACAGTGAACGTCCCTTCTGCCACGGTGGTGAGTGAGCTGATCAGCCACGAGAAGCAAGTCGGCCACGTTGACTGTGAGTAGGGGGAAAAAAAAAAAAAGAACGGAGGAAGGGCGGTGAACTCGACCACGGTCGGGGGGGAAAGGAGCCGGACAGAAGTCGGGCCCAGAGGCGCTGAGACTGGGGCAGCGTGGGGCACGGAAGCCGCGGTGCAAGTGGGAACGCAGCCGGTGTGAGAGACCGGGCTACCAGCGGGAACGCAGCCGGTGTGAGAGACCGGGCTACAAGCGGGCTGGGAGACGCAACAGCGTCATGAGACAGCTCCACCGCGACCGGCGAAAGGCCGGGCAGCTACCGAGGCCGTGAGGCGCTGCGACCGGGATCGTAAGGTGCGGGAAGAAATAAAAATAAGAAACCGTGGAGAACTCAGCCGCAGCCGGGGGAGGAAAGGACCGGACTGCGAGAGGGCTGGGAGGCGCGATTGGAAGCTGCTGAGGGAGAGACAGAGCCCGAGCGAGCGGGAGAGACAGAGCCGAGCGAGGGAGACCGAGGAGATTCAGCCAGCGGCTGGAACTGTTCGCCGTCAACGGGTTGTCCCCAGCGCCGGTTGCCCTGCCGAGAAAAGGGAACAAAGAACGCACTGAAGCCGGCGCGCAGGCTGCGAACCCCGAAAGCCAGCGGTCGTCGCCCGAGGGAAAAGCTTACCCCTCCCGCCAGTAGGCAGAGAAGAAGACAGGAGTGGGAAACCGCCATTTTGAAAGTGGGCGGGGAAGAAGACAAGAGCGGGAAACCGCCATTTTTGGAAAAAAAAAGTTAAAGAAAAATTTCGTTGTTGTTTCTCAGGAAGATTGTGAAGATGCCTAAGCGTGGCAACATCAACAAATTCGATTCTGATGTGGACGATTGGACCACGTATGTAGAACGCATCGAGATATATTGTAAGGTCAATAAGATAGCAAATTATGATAAAGCTCTAACCTTACTAAACTCAATGGGTGCGAAGACATACGGGTTATTGAAGCATCTTCTATCACCAGCTAAACCGGCAGATCAGTCTTTCGCTAATATTGTTGCTGTCCTGAAGGATCATGTGAACCCCACACCGCTGATGTTAGCGGAACGAGCTAAATTTTATGGGAGAACGCAACTAAAGGAGGAAAGCAACGCAGAGTACCTGGTTGAACTGCGTAGGCTAGCAAAATACTGTCAGTTTGGGGTAAATCTGACAGAGGCACTGAGAGACAAGTTCGTGTGCGGGATGTCGAAGGAAGGAACACAAAAGCGACTGCTCGAAGAGAACGATCTTACACTTGATAAGGCTGTCCTTATTGCAGCATCGCACGAAGCCGCAGCGAGAGGCACGGCGGAAATGCAGCTGAAGACAGCGGTACTCAGTGTGGATCAAATGACTTCGGGTACAACGAAATGTTACCGTTGTGGGAAGACAACACACGACCAGAACCAATGCTGGTTTAAAAACCAGGAATGTAGAAAATGTGGCAAACTTGGTCACATAGCTAATGTATGCCGGTCAGGAAAGAAGACCAGCAACAATAAGTCACCGCAGAAGAAGTACAGAAAGGTACATAACGTGACTGTGAAGAGTCCAGATGAACTGAATTCGGATTCAGACCCCAACAGCAAGGAACTGGGTAGTCTGAGGATTCACAATGTGAGTAAAGAAGCTGACCGACAAACTATCTGGGTCACACTGCAGATTGCAAAAGTCCAAGTGAAGATGGAAGTGGACACCGGATCGGCGTTGACGGTCATGAATAAACAAGATTACAAAAAGTTATTCAAACATATTCCCCTACGGGATACGGAGATAGTATTGCAGACATACACGGGGCATAAAGTATACCCCATCGGAAAGATAATAGTCAAGGTGAGACACAAGGGCAAAGATCACCAAGGAATGGACTTATATGTACTACCCGAGGGAGGTCCACCACTTCTGGGACGGGAGTGGATCAGGAAAATAAAGATAGACTGGCACTCACTAAACACAATGATGGTAGATTTCGGAAAGAAAGATGTCAAACCTGAACGGTTGTCCAGAATATTGGACGAGGCTAAAGAGGTGTTCCAGCAGGGACTGGGAACACTGAGAGGAATTAAGGCAAAAATCAAGATTGCAGAACATGCAAGCCCAAAATTTTTCAAAGCCAGATCGGTACCTTACGCGATACGACCTGCTGTGGAGGCAGAACTGGAAGAGCTTGAACGTGCAGGGGTACTGTCGAAGGTGGACTGGAGTGAGTGGGCCACGCCCATTGTTCCCGTCATGAAGTCTTCATCAAGTAACAAGCCAGGGGGACCGGGGAAGGTCCGCATCTGCGGAGACTTCAAGATCACAGTTAATCCGGTGCTTCACACAGTACAATACCCGCTTCCGCGGATTGAGGATATCTTTGCTTCATTGTCTGGCGGGAAACACTTCACCAAGATAGACCTGGCACAAGCATATTTACAGATGGAGGTCGAGGAAGAGTCACGCCAGTATCTCACAATCAACACGCACAGAGGCTTGTATCGATATAATAGACTGGTTTTTGGAGTAGCTTCGGCTCCAGCAATTTGGCAGAGGGCCATGGAGCAGGTCTTACAGGGTATTCCAAGCACTCAGTGTTACTTGGACGATATCCTGATTACGGGAGAAGATGAGGAGGAACACCTCACAAATTTGAAACTGGTGCTCACCAGGTTGAAGGAATATGGCCTTCGAGTTAATCGCCAGAAATGTGAGTTCTTCCAGAAACGGATCTTGTACTGCGGTCATGTCATTGACCAGGAGGGGCTGCACAAGTCACCTGACAAGATCGAAGCGGTCGTGAAGGCCCCCGCGCCGGAAAATGTATCACAGTTGAGGTCGTTTCTGGGGTTGATTAATTATTACCATAAGTTTCTGCCAAATCTATCCACGGTGCTGCATCCGCTGAATGCTCTGTTGTGGAAAGAAGTACCATGGAAGTGGAGCGAGGACTGTAAGAAGGCCTTTCGCAGAAGCAAGGCGTTGATTACCTCTGAGGAAGTGTTGGCTCACTTCAACCCAACGCTACCTCTTCGTCTAGCTTGTGATGCTTCCTCTTATGGTATTGGAGCTGTACTCTCACACAAGTTACCAAATGGCTCGGAAAGGCCAGTCGCATTTGCGTCCCGATCATTGACCTCCGCTGAGCGAAATTATGCTCAGATAGATAGGGAGGCTCTCAGCCTTGTGTGGGGAGTAAAGAAATTCAATCATTACCTGCAGGGCAAGAAGTTTACATTGCTGACAGACCACCAGCCGTTGGTGTCCATATTCAACCCTAACAAGGCCGTTTCCACTATGACAGCACAAAGGCTACAGAGGTGGTCCGTTCTACTAGGGGCACACCAATGTGACATCGAATACAAAAGGTCCAAACAGCATGGAAATGATGATGGGTTATCGCGCCTACCGTTGCCAGTGGAAGAAGAGGCGACTACAGTGGACCCAGTGGAGATGTTCCACTCAACCATAATGGAATGTCTACCAGTAACAAATTCCATGATCGAAAAGGAAACAAGAAATGACCCGACTCTCTCACGAGTCTACGATTTAACGGTGGAGGGTTGGCCAGTACATGGCGAACCAATGCTGCCAGCATTTTCGCACAGAAGAGAACAGCTGTCAGTGTGCCGAGGAACCTTGATGTGTGGATCTAGAGTGGTGATTCCACCCAAACTCCAGCAGAAAGTACTAAAGGAGCTTCACGAGGGGCATCTGGGTGGAGTGAAAATGAAGAACCTAGCCAGAGCGTTTGTGTGGTGGCCAGGTATTGATGGAGACATCGAAGAAATAACCAAGAGCTGTCTAGGATGCCAGAAGGTCCAAAACGCGCCACCACAAGCTCCTCTGCATCCATGGGAGTGGCCCTCATCTCCATGGCAAAGGGTACATATCGACTTTGCTGGTCCATTTATGGACTCAATGTTTTTAATCGCGGTGGATGCACACTCCAAGTGGCCGGAGGTAATAAAAATGTCCTCCACCACCACGGAAAAAACCATCACAGTATTAAGGACCATATTTGCCAGGAATGGGCTGCCGGAACAGATCTGTTCTGATAATGGACCGCAATTTGTGTCCGAAGAATTCAGGAAGTTCTTAAAAAGCAATGGGGTCAAGCACTATACGTCCGCCCCATACCATCCCGCCACCAATGGATTAGCTGAAAGGTTTGTCCAGACCTTCAAGAAGGCCATAAAGGCCATGGGTGATGAAGACTTAAATCTACAACATAAGGTAGATAACTTCTTGTTGGCGTACAGGAATGCAACACATGCGGTCACAAACCAAACTCCCGCCATGATGTTTTTCAATAGAAGAATAAGATGCCGGCTGGATTTGATTAAGCCAAACGTCAGAAGGGACGTAGAGAACCAGCAATTTCAAGGCATGAATGAAAGGCCAACTAGATCCTTTCAGATAGGTCAACAAGTTTTGGCCTGGGACTACCGTACCGAGAAATGGCAGCCGGGAACTATTGGAAAAAGGCTAGGACTGTTGATGTATACCGTGGACATTGGTGAAAGCATAATAAGGCGCCATGTTGACCAGATCATAGAATCATCCACAAAGGCCCAACCTACTCCACAACTCTATACGTCTAATGTTGAAGCAGAGATACCCAGAGCATCTACCTCCGATCCGGTAATACTGGAATCCGATGAACCTGAAACGGTCCTTCAAGCCGAATCGACCTTGCCAGAAGAACCTACTACACCACCGAAAACGACTACACCACCGAGGCGTTATCCGGACAGAGTCCGGAAGCCTCCAGAGAGACTGAATCTGTGAACTGTTTCACATAAAGTTGTATATATGTTAAGATGTTATATTAATGGGAATATGTATATATTGTTAACCTAAAAAGGGAGGATTGTAGTGTATGTAACGTTCCACCTTTAAGAGAACTATTTTAAGGGTTGCACTACTTTATCTTGGCTACTGTATACTGTAATACCGGTGGTGACCACACCGGTATATAAGTGCTGTGTAAGGGTTTATTGGGCAGATTCGCCCTGACCTTCGAATAGTAAAGTCCTGTTAAAGTTACTCTTGTAGTCTGTGTATTAATTCACCATATAACCCACAGACTTTACAAATTTCCCAGTGCAGACATCTCTACCTTACACTCTATACTAAGTGGGGTGGCAGTCCCTGATCTGGTGCTTGCTTAGGTAAGATTGATTGATGCTGGATCTTCTGGAAGGATGTCTTGCTCTTTTGCCCTCTAGAGTTTCAGGATCTGAAAAGGAAGAAAGGGATAAGGGTTGGCAGTTATTGGCAAGGGCAAAAGTTTGTCATGAACAGTGTGTGAGCACAGGATTTCAGTGAGAAGGGACAGATAGCTAAAAATCCTGATGGACTTCTCTTCCAGCCTCTCCAAATGCAACGAATCTGAAACCCTCCCTGCCGCAATGCCCAAGTCTTCTTTGAGCCTTCACAGGTCTCAGCTGCTGTGCTTGCTCTTGCCTCTGCAGATGTTACTGCTGCTGTGGCAGCCCCAATGGTCGTCCCAGCAACATTCACATCTTTCCCAGTACTCCTGTAGCCAGTGAAGTCAAACAGTGCAGCTGCAGTCAAAAGTCAGCTCTCCAACAGCTAAATTGTATCAAAAACTACCAAAACTCAGCCAAAAAATAGCTTCAAAAATCCCCAGCAGCCAAAAATGCCTATCCAGAGACCTACCTGAATGGAGGCGGTGATCAACGTTCCCGCAAAGCTGCGTGACCACTCAGCAGTCTAGACGTCCCACGCAGGCCACTCACTGGCTTTACAATGGGAGAAACCGTGCATGCATGAAAATTTGAATGGGCCGCGCAGCCAGTTAAAGGGACCGTGCACCAAAAAAAGTTAGAGGGAACATTGGCAGCGATTCCGTTAAATGTTTCTGCTTACTGAATGTTTGTGCCATGTTTTTCTCGGCAGACATACGAATGAGTGAATCAAACGCATCCAGGCACCAATTTCCCAAAGGGCCCCCAATACAAGCACAGGATCTATACTTACATGTTTTAATGAGGCCAGCGTTCATTTCTGATGGTCGCCAGGGACGGCTAATGAGTACCTTAACCGGTATGGCACCCACTGCTTTTTGCGGGCATCACTGGTGCGTGATGTCCCACCACAAAATTGGTAAGTGAAACGCTGATTTCATGCTCAAAAGCTTGACGAAACACAAAGGATTTTCTACCCCAATATTCCTCTAAGCTCAAACATTAACTTATCTCTTTTTTCCAGCTTCATGGTTGATGTGCTGCATATTTCAATCATTTTCTGTATTTCTTTGTTGATTATGTGGTCTGTAATAAGGATTAAATTGGTTTCAATTAGAAAAAATCTTGCTTTCATCTGTAGTGTATGTCATCCTTTTTGTTAAGGATTGACATTTCTGTTTACTAACATATAAGAAGAAGTAAATCAAATCATTTGGATGGCTTCTTCATTTGAAACAAGGAATACATTTGGTACAAGGGATTCAGCACAGCATTATACCCTGTAACATGGGAGTGGAAACTGTACAATTTGGATTTGAAATATTGAATCTGAGAGCTAGATTTTAGGTTGTGGTGATTTGATTGCATAATTTAGATTTTGAAAATCCAATCAGATGGAGAAGACCAGAAGCATGGTGGATTAGAACACTTTTTTCACTCCTGTCAGCCTGGAATTGAATCTTGTTCAGATTGATGGAATGAAAGTCTCCTTTTAATCTCTGGGTCCTAAATGAAATGAACTTAGGCAACCCCTATCTCATTCACAGTGGACAGGAGAGCATAGCATAAATCTCTTGTGATGTTGGAGTTCAGATTCAATGTTTGGGACAGAGTCATCTTGGAGGCTTGATACTGACACTGGTTGCTGTAAGTGAAAAAAAATCCACATTCCCTAGTACTGACATTCTTTACATTGAGAATACAAAAAGCAATGTAATCAGATGACTAGATTTAGTTTCACCTTCTGTCGGGTTACACGGCCCGTTTTCATGAATAAGTATTCATTTCTGTACAAATGAACATTGCAGTGATGTAAATCATACCGAAACATATTTGAGGGTGAAATTGGTCTTTGGCAGTACCACAAAATGGGCGATAGCGAATTGCCAGATCTTCAATGGAAAAGAAAATGGAAAAGAAAATCGGGTGGGGCGTAAAACGAGCTGCTGATTTGTTATTGCCTGTTTTGCCCTACCACCCAAGACCAATTTCACCCCCATTACTTCACTTGTTCCTGATGTTATGGCAAAATGCCAGGGATCTGTTCTTCCACCAGCCACCCCCCACTGCCCCCCACCCCCGAAAAACTGCCAACATTTAAAAAAAAAAAAAAATTATAAACGATAATATGCATTACTCCATAATATTAAAGGGTCAATTTACAAGACAGGCTCCAAAACTCAATTCCCAATGAAGTCAAAGAGTACCCAAAATAGAGGCTTCCATAATGTTCAGAATTTCATCAATACCCCTTTAAAGATTACCCAATTGTACCATTCTTGTTTCTCTTACATATTTTGCCAATAACATACATAAACATTTCTAGTTCTTGGCACGGCTGTCATCAGTCCAATTTTCAACTACACAGCTTGAACTGCACTTCAGAACGCTGTCCAAAAATCTCTAAAGTGAACACCAGATTATTAAGAAATAACAACAGAAAACGCTGGAAAAACTCAGCAGGCCAGGGCAGCATCCGTGGAGAGAGAAACAGAGTCAACGTTTCGGGGCGATGACCTTTCATCAGAACTGGAAAAAAGCAGTGTAGGGTTCGCAAAATTGAACTTTATATTATAAAGGGTCGAATGGCAGAAGAGGCCATGATTTTAAAGACTGTTTTTAAAGAAGCCTAGGAAAAAGGGGCATTCAAAATGGCCGCCAGACCCCATGACCAACTTATTGGGACACTTTAAAATGGTTCCTGCAGTCCTCAGACAGCTTTGTGGATTCAGCCCACAGTAAGTTCTGGAAGCCGTTTCTGAGAGAACGAAACCAGACACCCACATATGCATATAGATTGGATGCAGATCCAGTCAAGATCGGCCTGTAGATAAAGGCCATCTAAATGTTTAACCAGACAAAAGGAAACAGTTTCATATTCATGAGAAGAGCATCAAGGACCCATTAAGGACATCACCAGGTCATTAAAAACAATGAAGGTCATTCCAGACCAGAGATGGCCCGTTACCGGCCATCCAAGAACAGTTTAAAATATAATAACTACCCCATTGTGCTCCCAGCCCGCCAAAATTAAAACAAAAGACTAACCTGATTTGGCACGAGATAAGGGCTTCTGATGAGAAGTATATCTGGGAACCTAGAGGTAGAAAGAATGTGTCGTGGAAAACGGGAGGAAGCCATAGACGGAGCGGTCATCGTGGTGCTGCCATCGTATCGGTAGCATCATCGCTAGAAGAAGACAGTTCGAGCCAGCGTCCCGCCCCGGGGTAAAACATCGGGAGATCATCGACCAACCCCAGGCCGTTGACGAAACGAGAGGCCATCGACCCACTCCGGCTTGGGAGAAGAGACAATTAAAAAACTACAGAAAAGATGATGGGGGCCAGCCCAAGGCTCCTCTGACCGGGGTCGAGCAAACGCTCCCCGACCCCGCCGACATCCAGACCAGCCGGTGTCCAGCTGCCCCCGACCCCCACCTCAGGAGAGAGGTGTGGCGCAGTTCGCTGGGGCTCCAACAACCACGTGGAGACGGGACGTCTGAAAGGATCAAACGCAGACCTGTTTCAAAACCTTACACTTCCTAGTTGGATTGGTCAGCATGTTTCTGGCCCTTCATAATCAGATCTAGATAGGTTTAAGGGGGTGGACATTTAAGGGTATAATTAACATGAGTTGTTGTCCCTCGATGTCCCGTGTGTTTTCCCCATCTTATGATGATCTTTGTAGAGTATGATATGCCTGTATTTGCCTTAGTTAGTACTGTGTCGTTATGATTTGTTTGTGTTTTCCCCTCCCATGTACCCTCTTATTTGCTTGCATTTGATTTGTTTTACATTATGCAATAAAATTCCATTTCATTTCATCAAACTTGGTCTATAAGTGTTTTCTCTACATTGTAGTTCCTGCCCCAAAGTCCAGAGTACAGAATCTAAGGGGCGAGTGGGTCGAACCACTCACGGTTTTACTGTGCAAGAGAGAGAGGCCGCTAGAGAGAGAAACCTCTGTGATCTAAAACCCCTTACAGCAGGAAATGGAAAGCAGGTTTGGGGGCTGGGAAAAGGGGGAGGGGATGAAAGAACAAAAGGGAAGGTAAGTGATAGGATAGAAAGCAGGAGAGATTAAGAGACATTGAGAGACATTAAAAGATATTCAAGGCGAGAGGAGGTGGTAATAGGACAGGTTAAGGAATAAAGGATGGCTCTAGATGGGGTGTGAATTGCACTGGCAGAATGAAGGACAGCTGCCATGAGGGCAGCGCCACATGAACACTCTCGACCTCTCTCTTCAACAGCACTGACGCACTCTATCTCAAAGCTGTCCGGGTCCACAGTTCCATTTCATCATTCGACTCATCCGACGCTTCAACAAAAAACTTTTTTCTTCCTTTCTGATGTCAAGGATTGCAAGCTTCATCAACTCTTGAACACCAACGCCCCTCCGGAACCTTCTTCCCCTTCACTTTCCTCTGACCCCACTTCTCCCAACCTCACCCCCTGCCGCGTTTTCACTATTCCCTCTGACCTTCCCCTCTCTGACCCCGAACGATCAGTCCTCAGCAAAGGCCTGAGCTTCATCCCCTTATGCCCCCACCTCAATGAATTTCGAGCTCGGCACGATGCTGAGCTCCTTTTCCGCTGCCTTCGCCTCTGTGCCCACTTCTTTGGCCAGGAGTCTTCCCACCACATGGCTGACCCTTTCTCCCGCTTTCAGAATTCTCGTTCTACCTGGACCCCTCCCTCTGGCCTCTTACCCTCTCTAGATCTTTTCATTGCTAACTGCCGCCGTAACATCGGCTGTCTCCATTTCTCTGCTCCCCTCACTCACTCCAACCTACCTCCCTCTGAACTTGCAGCACTCCATTCTCTCAGATCCAACCCCGACATTGTCATTAAACCTACTGACAAGGGTGGTGCTGTTGTTGTTTGGCGAACCGACCTCTACCTAGTGGAAGCTGAACGCCAACTCTCCGACACCTCCTCCTACCTCCACCTGGACCATGACCCCACTACCGAACATCAAGACACCATTTCCAAGACTGTCACTGACCTCATCTCCTCTGGAGATCTTCCCCCTCTCGGCCGCCAACCTCATAGTTCCCCAACCCCGCACAGCCCGCATCTACCTCCTTCCCAAGATCCACAAACAGGACTGCCCTGGTAGACCCATCGTTTCAGCCTGTTCTTGCCCCACAGAACTTATCTCTTCCTATCTCGACTCTATTTTTTTCTCCCCTTGTCCAGTCTCTTCCCACTTACATCCGCGACTCTTCCGACGCCCTCTGCCACTTTAACAGTTTCCAGTTTCCCGGCCCCAACCGCTTCCTTTTCACTATGGACGTACAATCCCTCTATGCCTCCATCCCCCACCAGGATGGCTTGAGGGCGCTCCGCTTCTTCCTTGAACAGAAGCCCAACCAGTCCCCATCCACCACCACCCTCCTCCGCCTGGCTGAACTTGTTCTCACATTGAACAACTTCTCCTTTGACTCCACTCATTTCCTCCAAATCAAAGGTGTTGCTATGGGTATCTGCATGGGTCCTAGCTATGCCTGCCTTTTCGTGGGATATGTGGAACACTCTTTGTTCCAGTCCTACTCGGATCCCCTCCCTCACCTCTTTTTCTGGTACATTGATGACTGTATCGGTGCCGTCTCCTGCTCTCGCCCTGAACTAGAAAATTTCATTCACTTTGCTTCCAATTTCCACCCTTCCCTCACCTTCACATGGTCCATCTCTGACTCTTCCCTTCCCTTCCTCGACTTCTCCATCTCCATCTCTGGGGATGGGTTATTGACTAACATTCACTACAAGTCCACTGACTCCCACAGCTACCTGGACTACACTTCCTCCCACCCCGCCTCCTGTAAGGACTCTATTCCATTCTCCCAGTTTCTCTGTCTCCGCCGCATCTGCTCCGATGATGCCACCTTCCACACCAGTGCTTCCGACATGCTCTCCTTTGTCCTCAACCGAGGATTCCCCTCTACTGTGGTTGACATGGCCCTCGACCGTGTCCGTTCTATCTCCCGCACTTCTGCCCTCACCCCTGCCCCTCCCTCCCGGAACCACGATAGAGTTCCCCTTGTCCTCACCTTTCACCCCACCAGCCTCCACATTCAACAGATCATCCTCCGCCATTTCCGCCACCTCCAGCGTGACCCCACCACCAAATGCATCTTCCCCTCACCTCCCCTTTCAGCATTCCGTTCCCTCCGCGACACCCTAGTCCACTCCTCAACCACCCCCAGCACCCCTTCCCCTTTGCCCGGTACCTTCCCGTGCAAGCGCAGGAGATGCAACACATGCCCTTATACTTCCCCCCTTCCCACTGTCCAGCGCCCCAAGCACCCCTTCCAGGTGAAACAGCGATTTACTTGTACTTCTTGCAATCTAGTATATTGTTTTCGCTGCTCACAATGTGGTCTCCTCTACATTGGGGAGACTCTTGGGACTTTAATAATTAAATTCTGCCACCCCACCGCCCCCCCACCTTCACCACCACCATAGCAATGCTGGATGCCCGGGGTAAATAGACATCTCTGGAATCCTTTGGGCAATATGATCTAAATGGTACAATTCTGGGGGGGCCAGGGGGTGCAAGAGCAGAAGGACCTGAGGGTGCATATAAAAGTGGCAGGGCAAATTTATAAGGCAGTTAAAAAAGCTTATGGGACATGTGGATTTGTAAATAGGGGCATTGAATACAAAAGCTAGGAAGTCATGCTAAACCTTTACAAATCACTGGTTAGGCCTCAGCTGGAGTATTGTGCACAATTCTAGGCACCACACTTTAGGAAAGATGTCAAGGCCCTGGAGAGGGTACAGAGGAGGTTTACCAGGATGATACCAGGGATGAGGGCATTCAGTTATGTGGAGAGTTTGGAGAAGCTGGGATTGTTCTCCTTAGAGAAGAGAAGGTTAAGGAGAGACCTAATAGAGGTATTCAAAATTATCAGGGATTTTGATAGAGCAAGTAGGGAGAAACTGGCCGGAATTTTCCCGCTGCTGTGCGTGTGGGTTTGGAAGCGGGTCGGCAGTATAAGTTGCAGAAAATGGGAGCACATCGGGAATGCGCTGTCATCCCGCCTCCTTGCGCCTTTAACTCGGGCACATTTGCCAGCGTGCCACAGACCCGAACGGCAGAGGCAGGCAACCTAATTAATTTCATTAACTCCTTGTTGTGAGACCCTTAACAGTAATTTTAACCCTACCTTTTGAATTTCACTGGATGACCACGGGAATCACGCAGCTCGGGAACCATGTCTATCAACCTGAGGCGAAAGCTCAGTGGCCATTGAGCGAGGCCATTAATGCAGACCATGGAAATCCCAATAAATACTCTTAGGTAACACCTGCTTACTTTCCTATGGGAAAGGCTCTTACTGACTCCATTTTGAGCACAGATTTAGGTGTCTCAAGTTTGCAAGTCTTTTCTGCCACTCTCACCACATTGCTATTAACTATCACAACATTGACAGATTGCTCCTCTGATCTCTACTTGACTTTCTATCGATTCCATCAGCATGGGTGCCGCTTATACTGTCTCACCTTGGTCCTCAGAATCAGACCAGGATGAGCGCCAACACCAGCAGCAGCAGGCACACCAGCAGTAGCAGCAACAACACCATCAACCTCCTCCGCAATGTCCTGATGCTCCACACGAGAGAGGCCATCAGCGCAGGGCTGCACCACACCGGAGGCGATACCCCCAGCACAGGGTGTACAGGCAGAGGATGAGCTTCCTCAACATGACTGAGCAGCAGTGCCAAAGGAGGCTCAGGCTATCGCGCCAGGTCGTTGCAGACATTTGCAACTTGCTGGAGCAGGAGCTGCAGCCCAGATGACCTGGTGGACACGCCAGTGGCTGTCAAAATCACCAGCGCCCTCAACTTCTTTGCCTCAGACTCCTTCCAGGGATTTGCAGCAGATGTTTGCGGCATCTCCCAGTTGGCCACCCACAGATGCATCACACAGGTCACCAATACCATGTTTAACAAGTCAGCCAATTATGTCAACTTTGCCACTGATGAAGCCAGTGTTACTGAGCATGTGCTCAGCTTTGCCGCTCTGGCTGGCTTCCCACGGGTGCAGGGCATCATTGACTGCACACATGTGGCCATCAGGGCACCCCCACATCACCCAGGAGTGTTTGTGAACCTCAAAAGCTTCCACTCCCTCAATGGTCATCTTGTCTGCAACCATAGGAAGATCATCATGCAAGTGTGCACCAAATTCCCTAGCAGCTTTCATGACTCTTCCTTCCTGTGCCAGTCCACCCTCCATCAGATCTTCGCTACCTCCAAACAGAGTTACCGGCTGGCTGCTTAGAGACAAGGGCTATCCACTGAAGATGTGGCTCATGATGCTATTGAGGAGGTCAAGCAATTCGGCTGAGGAGCGTTCTAATGAAAGCCACATGTCCACCAGATGTGTCATAGAACAAACAATAGGCATGCTGAAGATACGCTTCAGATGCCTTGACAGATCACAACATAGTGCAGCAACTCAGATTAGAGCTGCATGACGAGCAAGGCGCAGAGCGCACAGCCTCTCAGAGGAGGAGGAGGACGAGCATCAGCTGGAAGACGAGAAGTAGGAGGAGCAGGAGGAACCTGAGGTCCAGATGACACCAGCACCGGAGCATATTGCAGCCTGGGAGGCCAGGGATGGCCTCATCATGGCCAGATATACTTGACTTCCTGCATTGTACCCATGTGGCTGCCACATGCTGTGCCAATATCACCCTACCCCCCCTCCCCGCCTGCCCCCCACCCCCCGCAACAACACGGTAAAACATCCCTCCAATGACCAAGCCATTCCTTTCACACTGACCCCCATTGCTAGAGGTTACATAATGTCTCGCCATTCACTCCAACTCACAAAGCCACTTCCAAAGTAGCAGACAAAAGTGGGCTGACCGGAAAGTGGTGAAAATAAATAGATTGATAAGTATGATAACAGTAACGGAACCTTAACAGTAACACTTCTTTATACACCCATGTGCTTACCCTTGTGTGTCTACTTCTGTGTCATTTTTCTTTTACACGTGCTTCTACGAGGTGCTCCTCCTGTGGCTTCAGCAGAGGTAGAGGCAGGCTGCTCACTTCCCTGCTGCAACTGCATAGACACTTTTGGTGGACGTGCTCTGGGTTTTGGAGCTTGTGAGGGCCCCGCCAAAGACTGCTCCTCCTGCAACTGTGCAGGGGCAGACTCGGCCATCGCAATCCACGGAAGCACCTGGGGCTCTGACTGACAATGGGGGAGAAGTGGGAGTGCTTTGAGAGGAGCCCCCACTTCCATGTCCCTTGTTACCTTCATCCCTCTCATGGGCCACCCGCACTTCCCAGCTAGCAAGTGCTAGGATAGTGGGGCCATGAGGGCCCAAGTCTACGTTTAGATTCCTGCTAGAGAGAAGGTCTATGAGCCTCTGCCATCTGTTCTCCATAGCAAGCATGCGCTCACGTGAGTGGTGCATTTGCTGCTCCATGCAGGTGGCCAGCCTTTCCATGGAAGAGCACATCGTCGCCATCGTCTGTGATATGGTGGTGCTCATGTTGGAGAGGGACTCCTTCATTCTCTGCACATTTGCACACATTGCGGCTGCAAAACCTGTCAGAGCCTCCTGCATTTCTTGCTGCTCCTCCGGGGTCAACCACTTTCTCGATGGCCCCTGAGGCTCAATGTCTGCATGCAGCTGAGCAGAGCTGGGAGCGTCCTGTGCCCTGTCAACACCATCTGCTCTTCTCATTTGTTAATTGTGAGACACCAGGTGACAACACTACTCTATGTCGCACAGCACCCACCGAGGTGTGTTGTGTATGTACCTTTAAGAGAATAACTGGTCTCAGACTGCAGTACCGGCAGTGACCACCCCTGTATAAAAGGCGCTAGAGAGCCTCTGTTGTTTAGTTTCGTTATGGACTTCCACCAGTAAAGATCTGTTTGTTTTCACTCCTGCTAGTCCGTGTCTCAATCATTCACGGACTTAACACTGGTGACGAGTAAGAAACGAACTTACCTGCAACTCAGCAGCAGATCCGACGACGTTGTTGAAGGTCGGAGCCAGAAGAAAAAAAAAGAGGCCATTGAAGCTCAAGAAACGGGCGTCGACCGTCAATCATCGATTTAAAAACTTGCAGGAGCGACTTTCCAGAGCCAGGCTGGGTTCCTCGGTCCGTGGTTTCCCAGCTAATCGGGCTGGTGGCAGGTAGTGCTCTGATCCTTCCTGGGCTGCGGCGGGATGAAGCTCGATCGGGTGGCCTTTCAACGGGGCTGGGCAGCGAGTCGGGAAGCAAAGAGAGAGAGAGAGGGTGGAGCATACAGGGCGCGGCCGGTGTTTCGAAGCCGGGCAGCGTTCGGACCTAAGAAGAGGGAGGGAAGTGTCCCAGAAGGTCCGCTCCACGACGGGAAAATAATAAAAAAAAAAGAATACGCGCAAGAAACCGTGGAAAGCAGCGCTAACAACAGCGGGGAAGAAGGCAAAGCGCGGGAGGCGCCATTTTGTTAAATCGGGGAAGAAGGCGCCATTTTAGATTTGCAAGATGCCGAAGACTGGCTGTATCACTGCTTTTGATAATACATTAGAGGACTGGACCACGTATGTGGAAAGAGTCGAGGTATATTTCGAGGCAAACGATATAGCGGAGGGGAAACAGGCATCGATATTGCTAAACTTAATGGGCGCTAGAACGTACAGCCTGTTGCGGGACCTGATTACTCCAGCCAAACCGAAGGCGAAGAGTTTTAATGAAATTGTTGCTGTCCTCCAGGAACACTTAAACCCTGCACCGCTGTTGATAGCAGAAAGATTTAAATTCCACAGGAGAACTCAGCACAAAGTTGAGAGCAATGCTGAGTATCTTACGGAACTACGCAAGCTATCAAAGCACTACCAGTTCGGAGCAGGACTGGCAGATACCCTACGGGACAAATTTGTCTGTGGACTCCTGAGTGAAGGAACACAGAAGAAGTTACTCTCAGAAAAAGAGCTGACGCTAGATAAGGCTTTCAGCGTAGCAGTATCGTATGAAGCAGCAGCCAGGGGAGCTGCAGAAATTCAACAAAAACCACAGGAATACGGCACCCACGAAATGACACGGGGATTTGCAAAATGTTATCGCTGCGGCAGAACTAACCATGACCAGAAGGACTGCTGGTCCAAGGACAAAATATGCAGACAATGTGGGAAGATTGGACACATTTCACGAGTTTGTAGGTCTGGGAAGAAGACCAGCGACAACAAAAAGGCTACTAAGGAACCGTACAAGAAAGTACAAAAGATGACGGACAGTAGTTCCGAAGACCAGATGAGCGATAGTGAATCCGGAAACAGGAGACTAAGCTGTCTCAAACTTCACAATGTAATCACAAAAGAGGATCACCGAACCATTTGGGTCACTCTCACGATAGCAGGGTGCCAAGTTAAAATGGAATTGGATATAGGATCAGCGCTAACCATCATGAATCGACGAGACTACGAGCGGCTATTTTCACACATACCCTTGAGAGAGACATCCATCGTCTTGACGACGTATACGGGGCAAAAAGTATACCCCAGAGGAAAAATAAGGGTGCCTGTCGAATACAATGGCAAGAAAATACGGAAATTGTATCTCTACATAGTGCCAAATGGTGGACCACCGTTATTGGGACGGGAATGGATCAGGAAGATAAACTTAGATTGGCATTCCATTCATGCAATGACGGTGGACGGTAAAAAAGATGACGAAGTCACTCCTGGACGATTGTCAACAATCTTAGCTAACGCCAAAGAGGTATTTCAACAAGAACTGGGCACGCTTAAAGGCGTAACCGTCTCGTTAAAAATAGAAAAGAATGCAGTTCCCAAGATTTTCAAAGCGAGACCGGTACCATATGCAATTCACCCAGCCGTCGAGGCAGAGCTGGAGAATCTGGAGAAGGCGGGCGTGTTGTCTAAGGTCGACTGGAGCGAGTGGATGACACCCATCGTTCCTGTCATGAAGAAAACGTTAAGCAATAAGTCCGTAGAGCCAAGGAAGATTCGCATCTGTGGGGATTTCAAGGTGACGCTGAACCCTGTCCTTCACACAGTACAATATCCTCTTCCAAGGATAGAAGACATCTTCGCCTCACTGTCTGGAGGGAAGTGTTTTACAAAAATTGACCTAGCACAAGCATATTTGCAGATGGAGGTTGAAGAGTCCTCTAGGAAGTATCTCACGATAAACACTCATAAAGGTCTTTACCAGTATCATCGATTGGTATTCGGAGTAGCATCGGCTCCGGCGATATGGCAAAGAGCGATGGAACAAGTCCTGCAAGGGATTCCGGGGACTCAGTGTTACTTGGACGACATCCTTGTAACAGGTGAAGATGACAGTGAACACCTTAACAACCTAGAACAGGTGCTCACTCGACTACGGGAAAATGGGCTGCGAGCCAACCGCCCCAAGTGCGAATTTTTTAAGAAACAGATATCGTATTGTGGCCACGTGATTGATGAAGAGGGGTTACATAAGTCCCCTGACAAAATTGAAGCGGTTATTAAGGCCCCAGCGCCTGAAAATGTGTCGCAACTGAGGTCACTCATCGGGTTGGTGAATTACTATCATAAGTTTTTGCCGAATTTGTCGACAATTCTGCACCCACTGAACGCCCTGCTACGAATGGGGGTAGCATGGAAATGGAGCGATGATTGTAAACGTGCTTTTAAGAAGAGTAAGGACTTAATCACTTCGAAGGAAGTATTGGCTCACTACAACCCAGCACTGCCAATCAGGCTGGCGTGTGATGTGTCTCCCTACGGCATTGGGGCGGTACTGTCACATAAATTCCTTGATGGTTTGGAGAGGCCGATAGCTTTTGCGTCACGCTCGTTAACTTCTGCTGAGCGTAACTACGCCCAGATTGACAGAGACGCCCTCAGCCTAGTGTGGGTGGTGAAGAAGTTCAATCACTGTCTGCACGGTCAAAAATTTACTCTACTAACCGATCATCAACCTCTTGTCTCCATTTTCAACCCGCAGAAGGGCGTACCGATAATGACAGCACAACGGCTGCAGAGATGGTCCCTTTTCCTAGGGGCACACCAATATGACATCGAGTACAAAGGAACTAAACAGCATGGAAATGCTGATGGATTGTCACGTCTACCATTGCCGACGGTGGAAGAAGAAGACCTTGCAGTGGATCCAATGGAGTTATTCCACTCGACCATAGTCGAATGTCTCCCTGTGACGAATGCAAACATAGAAAAGGAAACACGGAATGACCCGACACTATCACGGGTCTATGAGTTAACGGTGAAGGGATGGCCAGCACATGGCGAACCACTGCTGCCAGCATTCTCGCTGAGAAGAGAACAGCTGTCAGTGTGCAGAGGAACCTTGATGTGTGGATCCAGAGTAGTAATTCCACCTAAGTTGACGGATAGAGTGCTCAATGAGCTTCATGAGGGTCATCTGGGTGGGGTAAAAATGAAGAGCTTAGCCAGAGCGTTTGTGTGGTGGCCGGGAATCGATAGAGAAATCGAAGAGATGACCAAGAGCTGTGCAGGATGCCAGAAGGTCCAAAACGCCCCACCACAAGCTCCTCTGCATCCATGGGAGTGGCCCTCATCTCCATGGCAAAGGGTGCACATTGATTTTGCTGGTCCCTTCATGGACTCGATGTTTTTAATTGCGGTGGATGCACATTCAATGTGGCCAGAGGTAATAAAAATGTCCTCAACCACCACGGAAAAAACAATCACAGTTTTACGAACCATATTCGCCAGGAATGGGCTGCCTGAACAGATTTGCTCTGACAATGGACCACAGTTTGTGTCTGAAGAGCTCCGGAGGTTCTTAAAGAACAATGGTGTTAAGCATTACACATCTGCCCCATATCATCCAGCCACTAATGGATTGGCCGAGAGGTTTGTCCAAACATTCAAGAAGGCTATCAAGGCAATGTGTAATGAAGATATACCCCTACAACACAAGGTGGACAACTTCTTGTTTGCCTACCGGAATGCGACACATGCGGTTACCAACCAAACTCCAGCCATGATGTTCTTCAATCGAAGACTACGATGCCGCTTGGATTTGGTTAAGCCAAACGTCCGAAGAGATGTGGAGAACAGACAGTTTCAGAATATGAATGAAAGGCCGACCAGGAGTTTTAAGATAGGTCAACCAGTTTTGGCCCGGGGCTACCGCACTGAGCAATGGCAGCCAGGAACGATTTGTACACGACAAGGACCTCTCATGTATGCCGTGGACGTTGGGGAGAGCATTGTAAGACGCCATGCTGACCAGATTCTAGAATCACTGGAAAACGTCAACTCCACACCATGATCTGATACACCTGGTAATGAAATCGACGTTCCAATTGCAGCTACCGCAGAACTGGTAATATTGGAAGCAGATGAACCAAACAACGACATTGATTCCGACTCAACATTGCCAGAAGAACCTGTTACCCCAAAGAGGCGTTATCCAGACAGAATCAGGAAGCCTCCTCAAAGACTGAACTTATAATTGCTTAAACTTAACCACTGTATCTAGTAACAGTAATTGTGATTGTAGTTCATTATCATTTAGTTGTTAAATGAATGTTATGTACTGTTTATCTAAAAGGGGAGGAATTGTTGTGTATGTACCTTTAAGAGAATAACTGGTCTCAGACTCCAGTACCGGCAGTGACCACCCCTGTATAAAAGGCGCTAGAGAGCCTCTGTTTAGTTTCGTTATGGACTTCCACCAGTAAAGATCTGTTTGTTTTCACTCCTGCTAGTCCGTGTCTCAATCATTCACGGACTTAACAAGGTGTGTGTATCTGCACTGATGCTGGGTGTGCCTGGGTCTGCTGACAGTGCTCCCTCAGAGGCTGGAGGCTCCTCTGAGGAGTCGCCTTCATCCTCCGGCTGGACAATGGGGGGGTGGGGGTGGGGGGGGAGGGTTGGGGGGAGGGGGAGTCTCTTGATGGGCCTGTGGGAGAGTAAAGAGATGATTTAAAAATGTTATATTGAGAACGGTTAACAATACCATTATGCACATGATGAACATTTACTGGCTGCTGACATTAGTAACCAGCCTGCTGTATGCCGTGTGGTTGTTTGAGATGTAATTCTGTCACCAGGTTGCTGAGAGGACCCCCTCTCTCTGTCTCCCACCGCCAGCAGCTCTACAGCTTTTAAGAGCTCCAGGGCCACCTCTGCTGGAGTTAAAGTGCTGAAGGCTGGAGGGCCACCTCCGGTTCTCTCCCTCTCCCTGTTGTTCGCTCTCTTCTGCAAGGAGGGAAAGAAGAGAAGTTTGAGTGAGAGTGATGGCATGAATGTAAGGATTGTGTGGGTTACATCTGTAGAGGGTGACTATGATGGAGTGGGGTGCCAGTGCCAAATGGCCTCCTTCTGTGATGTTACTTGGTATGATTGCATTAGGATGAGGGTGAGTGTGAGGGGTGGATAGTCAGTTGGGGATATGAGTATTGTTGTGTATGTAGCTTTAAGGGAATAACTGGTCTCAGACTGCAGTACCGGCAGTGACCACCCCTGTATAAAAGGCCCTAGCAGGCTTCTGTAGTTTCAGTTTCCAGGTTGTCTCCATTCAGTAAAGACTTGTTATAATCAACTCCTGCAGTCCGTGTCTCAATTATACACAGACATAATACTGGCGAGGAGTAAGAAACAAACTTACCTGCAACTCGGCAGCACCTCAGACGACGTTATTGCAGGTCGAAGCCAGAAAAAAAAAAAAAAAATCCAAAGAAACTTGAGAAACGGGCGTCGACCGTGGGCAACCGCCCTCCAAATCATCGAATTGAAAAGTGCAGGAGAGACTGTCGAGAGCCAGGCTTGGTCTCCAGTCTGTGGTTTCCCAGCTAATCGGGCTGGTGGCAGGTAGTGCACTGATCCTTCCTGGGCTGCGGCGGGCTAGAGCTCGATCGGGTGGCTCTGCAATGGGGCCGGGCAGCGAGTCGGGAAGCAAAGAGAGAGAGAGAGGGTGGAGCACACAGGGTGCGGCCGGTGCTTCGCAGCCGGGCAGCGTTCGGACCTAAGAAGAGGGAGGGAAGTGTCCCAGAGGGTCCGCTCCACGACGGGAACGGTTCTTCAATTAACGGAGCAAATATTGAAGCGCAATAGAAAAATAAAAATACCGCGGAGAGCGGCGTTGGCAGCAGCGATCGGGGAGGCGTGAAGACCATAGGGCATCGCCATTACAGGATAGTAAAATAAATACAATCTCCAGCAACAGCGTTGGCAGCAGCGGCAGTGGTGGGAAAGCGCGGGAGGCGCCATCTTAACTCGGCAGGGAAGAAGGAAAAGCGCGGGAGGCGCCATTTTGATCCATCGGGGATGAAGGCAAAGTGCGGGAGGCGCCATCTTAGATTTTCAAGATGCCAAAGACTGGCGATATCACTGCCTTCGATAATGCAATAGAAGACTGGACCACGTATGTGGAAAGAGTCGAGGTATATTGCGAGGCAAACGAAATAGCCGATGAGAAAAAGGCATCGGTATTGCTAAATTTAACGGACGCAAGAATGTACGGCCTATTGTGGGACCTGATTACTCCAGCCAAACCGAAGGCGAAGAGTTTTAACGAAATTGTTGCTATCCTACAGGAACACCTAAATCCTACACCGCTGCTGATAGCAGAAAGATTTAAATTCCACAGGAGAAATCAGCATAAAAATGAGAGCAATGCTGATTACCTTACGGAACTACGCAAGCTATCAAAGCACTGCCAGTTCGGAGCAGGACTGGCAGATACCTTACGGGACAAATTTGTCTGTGGACTCCTGAGTGAGGGAACCCAGAAGAGGTTACTCTCAGAGAAAGAGCTGACGCTAGATAAGGCTTTCAGCATGGCAGTATCGTACGAAGCAGCAGCAAGGGGAGCTGCAGAAATACAACAAAAGCCACAGGAATACGACACCCACGAAATGACACGGGGATTTGCAAAATGTTATCGCTGCGGCAGAACAAACCATGACCGGAAGGACTGCTGGTCCAAGGACAAAATATGCAGGTAATGCGGAATGATGGGACACATTGTATGAGTTTGCAGGTCTGGGAAGAAGACCAACGACAACAAAAAGGCTACTAAGGAACCGTACAGGAAAGTACAAAAGATGACGGACAGTAGTTCCGAAGACCAGATGAGCGATAGTGAATCTGGGAACAAGAGACTAAGCTGTCTCAAACTTCACAACGTAATCGCAAAAGAGGATCACCAAACCATTTGGGTCACCCTCACGATAGCAGGGTCCCAAGTCAAAATGGAATTGGATACAGGATCAGCTCTAACCATCATGAATCAATGAAACTACGAGCGGCTATTCTCACACATACCCTTGAGAGAGACATCCATTGCCTTGAGGACGTATACGGGGCAAAAAGTATACCCCAGAGCAAAAATAAGGGTGCCTGTCGAATACAACGGCAAAAAAACACAGAAATTGTATCTCTACATTCTGCAAGATGGTGGACCACCGTTATTGGGACGTGAATGGATCAGAAAGATAAGTTTAGACTGGCACTCCATTCAGGCACTGACGGTGGCTGGTAAAAAGGATGACGACGTCACCCCTGGACGATTGTCAACAATCTTAGCTGATGCCAAAGAGATATTTCAACAAGAACTGGGCACTCTTAAAGGCATAACCGCCTCGATAGAAATAGAGGAGAATGCAATTCCCAAGTTTTTCAAAGCAAGACCGGTACCATATGCAATTCACCCAGCCGTCGAGGCAGAGCTGGAGAATCTGGAGAAGGTAGGCGTGTTATCTAAGGCAGACTGTAGCGAGTGGGCGACACCCATCATTCCTGTCATGAAGAAAATGTTAAACAATAAGTCTGAGGAGCCAAGGAAGGTTCGCATCTGTGGGGACTTCAAGGCGACGGTGAACCCAGTCGTTCACACAGTACAGTATTCTCTTCCAAGGATAGAAGATATCTTCGCCTCACTATCTGGAGGGAAGCGTTTTACAAAAATTGACCTAGCACAAGCATATTTGCAGATGGAGGTTGAAGAATCCTCTGGGAAGTATCTCACGATAAACACTCACAAAGGTCTTTACCAGTATAATCGACTGGTATTCGGAGTGGCATCAGCTCCGGCGATATGGCAAAGAGCGATGGAACAAGTCCTGCAAGGGATTCCGGGGACTCAGTGTTACTTGGACGACATCCTAGTGACAGGTGAAGATGACAGTGAACACCTTGCCAACCTAGAGCAGGTGCTCACTAGACTACGTGAACATGGGCTACGAGCCAATCGCCCTAAGTGCGAGTTTTTTAAGAAACAGATATCGTATTGTGGCCACGTGATTGATGAAGAGGGGTTGCATAAGTCCCCTGACAAAATTGAAGTGGTAGTTAAGGCTCCAAGGCCTGAAAATGTGTCGCAACTGAGGTCATTCCTCGGATTGGTGAATTACTACCATAAGTTTTTGCCGAATTTGTCCACAATTCTGCATCCACTGAACGCCCTACTACGAACGGGAGTAGCATGGAAATGGAGCGATGAATGTAAGCGGGCCTTTCAGAAGAGTAAGGACCTAATCACTTCAAGAGAAGTATTGGCTCACTACAACCCATCACTACCGATAAGACTGGCGTGTGATGCGTCTCCCTACGGTGTTGGGGCGGTACTGTCACATAAATTCCTTGATGGTTCAGAGAGGCCGATAGCTTTTGCGTCACGCCCGTTAACTTCAGCCGAGCATAACTATGCCCAGATTGACAGAGAGGCCCTCAGCCTGGTGTGGGGGGTGAAGAAGTTCAATCACTACCTGCACGGTCAGAAATTTACTCTACTAACTGATCATCAACCTCTCGTCTCCATTTTCAACCCTCAGAAGGGCATACCGATAATGACGGCACAACGGCTACAGAGTTGGTCCCTTTTCCTAGGGGCACACCAATATGACATCGAGTACAAAGGAACTAAACAGCATGGGAATGCTGATGGATTGTCACGCCTACCGTTGCCGACGGTGGAAGAAGAACTGGCAGTGGATCCAGTGGAGTTATTCCACTCGACTATAGTCGAATGTCTCCCTGTGACGAATGCAAATAAGAAAAGGAAACACGAAATGACCCGACACTCTCCTGGGTCTATGATTTAATGGTGAAGGGATGGCCAGCACATGGCGAACCACTGCTGCCAGCATTCTCGCTGAGAAGAGAACAGCTGTCAGTGTGCAGAGGAACCTTGATATGTGGATCCAGAGTAGTAATTCCACCCAAATTGAAGGATAGAGTGCTCAATGAGCTTCATGAGGGTCATCTGGGAGGGGTAAAAATGAAGTACTTAGCCAGAGCGTTTGTGTGGTGGCCGGAATCGATAGAGAAATCGAAGAGATGACCAAGAGCTGTACAGGATGACAGAAGGTCCAAAACGCCCCACCACAAGCCCCTCTACATCCATGGGAGTGGCCCTCATCTCCATGGCAAAGGGTGCACATTGATTTTGCTGGTCCCTTTATGGACTCGATGTTTTTAATTGCGGTGGATGCACATTCAAAGTGGCCAGAGGTAATAAAAATGTCCTCAACCACCACGGAAAAAACAATCACAGTCTTACGAACCATATTCGCCAGGAATGGGCTGCCTGAACAGATTTGCTCTGACAATGGACCACAGTTTGTGTCTGAAGAGTTCCGGAGGTTCTTAAAGAACAATGGTGTTAAGCATTACACATCCGCCCCATATCATCCAGCCACTAATGGATTGGCTGAGAGATTTGTTCAAACATTCAAGAAGGCTATCAAGGCAATGTGTAATGAAGATATACCCCTACAACACAAGGTGGATAACTTCTTGTTTGCCTACCGGAATGCGACACATGTGGTTACCAACCAAACTTCAGCCATGATGTTCTTCAATCGAAGGCTACGATGCCGCTTGGATTTGGTTAAGCCAAACGTCAGAAGAGATGTGGAGAACAGGCAGTTTCAGAATATGAATGAAAGGCCGACCAGGAGTTTTAAGATAGGTCAACCAGTTTTGGCCCGGGACTACCACACAGAGAAATGGCAGCCAGGAACGATCTGTACACGGCAAGGACCTCTAATTTATACCGTGGACGTTGGAGAGAGCATTGTAAGACGCCATGCTGACCAGGTTCTAGAGTCACTGGAAAACGTCAACTCCACACCACGATCTGATACACCTGGCGATGAAACCGAAGTACCAATTGCATCTACCGCAGAATCGGTGATATTGGAAGCAGACGAACCAAACAACGACATTGATCCCGACTCAACCTTGCCAGAAGAACCTGATATCCAGACAGAATCAGGAAGCCTCCTCAAAGACTGAACTTATAATTGCTTAACTTCAACCAATGTATCTAGCAACTGTATTTGTAATTAGTTATTATTTAGTTGTTAAATGAATGTTATGTACTGTTTATCTAAAAGGGGAGGAATTGTTGTGTATGTACCTTTAAGGGAATAACTGGTCTCAGACTGCAGTACCGGCAGTGACAACCCCTGTATAAAAGGCCCTAGCAGGCTTCTGTAGTTTCAGTTTCCAGGTTGTCTCCATTCAGTAAAGACTTGTTATAATCAACTCCTGCAGTCTGTGTCTCAATTATACACGGACATAATAAGTATGTACATAGAGAGGGATGGATGAACGTGCAAGGTATGTTGGTGTGAGGAATGATGTGCAGGAGTAGGCTTGGGAAGGCAGAGTGATGGGGATGTGGTGACAGGAAGAGCAGGATGAAGGTGAGTGTGGCTTTGCACGCGCCTTTCCTGATCTCATCAGATCATTGAAGTGCTTCCGGCACTGCACCCAGGTCCGCCTCACCACATCCCTGCTGTTCACCTCCTCAGCTATTTGGAGCCAGGCTCTTTTTTTTGTCTTTTCTGCCCATCAGCAGGGAAGAGGACCTCCATGCATGCTCTGACTCTCTCTATAAGAATATGCAGGGAGTCATCAGAAAACTGGGATGCAGCTCTCTGTCTTTGGGAACTCATGTTTAGAAATCTCAGCAAAATCAAAATCCTCCAATATACTCCCTCCACACTCCTACATGAACCTTCAAATGCGATGTGGCCAAGGCTGCTTTAAATATCCCCGCTGGAAATGAGTCATTGATGATGTCTTCAGACATACATAGAAACATAGAAGATAGGAGCAGGAGTAGGCCATTCGGCCCCTCGAGCCTGTTCCGCCATTTAATGAGATCATGGCTGATCATCCAAATTCAGTACCCTGTCCCTGCTTTCTCCCCATATTCCTTGATCCCTTTAGCCTTAAGAAATATATCTAACTCTTCTTGAATATATTTAATGAATTGGCCTCAATGGCCTTCTGTGGTAGAGAATTCCACAGGTTCACCACTCTCTGGGTGAAGAAATTCCTCCTCATCCGTGTCCTAATTGGCTTACCCTTTATCCTTAGACTGTGACCCCTGGTTCTGGACTCCCCCGCCATCGGGAACATCCTTCTTGCATCTAGTCTGTCTAGTCCTGTTAGAATTTTATAAGTTTCAATGAGATCCCCTCTCATTCTTCTAAACTCTAGCGAATACAAGCCCAATCGACCCAATCTCTCTTCAGACATCATCCCAGGTATTAGTCTGGTGAATCTTCACTGCACTCCCTCCATGGCAAGAACATCCTTCCTCAGATAAGGCGGCCAAAACTGTACACAATACTCAAGGTGTGGTCTCACCAAGGCCCTGTACAACTGCAGCAAGACATCCTTGCTCCTGTACTTGAATCCTCTCGCTATGAAGGCCAACATACCATTTGCCTTCTTAACTGCCTGCTGTACCTGCATGCTTACCTTCAGCGACTGGTGCACATGGACACCCAGGTCTCGTTGCACTTCCCCTTTTCCCAATCTATTGCCGTTCAGATAATAATCTGCCTTCCTGTTTTTGCCACCAAAGTGGATAACCTCGCATTTATCCACATTATACTGCATCCGCCATGCATCTGCCCAATCACCCAACCTGTCCAAATTATACTGGAGTTTCTCTGCATCCTCCTCACAGCACACACGCCCACCCAGCTTTGTGTTGTCTGCAAACTTGGAAATATTACATCCATTTCCCTCGTCTAGATCATTAATATATATTGTGAATAACTGGGGTCCTAGCACCGATCCCTGCGGTACCCCACTAGTCACTGCCTGCCACTCGGAAAAAGACCCGTTTATTCCAACTCTTTGCTTCCTGTCTGCCAACCAGTTCTCTATCCAAGTCAGTACCTTACCCCCAATCCCATGTGCTTTAACTTTGCACGCTAATCTCTTATGTGGGACCTTATTGAAAGCCTTCTGAAAGTCCAAATACACCACATCCACTGGTTCTCCCTTATCTATTCTACCAGTTACATCCTCAAAAAATTCCAGTAGATTAGTCAAGCACAATTTACCTTTTGTAAACCCTGTTGACTTTGTCCGACCCTGTTACTGTTTTCCAAGTGCTCTGCTATTACATCTTTTATAATGGACTCTAGCATTTTCCCCACTACCGATGTCAGGCTTACCGGTCTATAATTCCCCGTTTTCTCTCTACCACCTTTTTTGAATAGTGGGGTTACATTAGCTACCCTCCAATCCATGGGAACTGTTCCAGAGTCTATAGAATTTTGGAATATGACCAGCAATGCATCTACTATTTCTAGGGCCACTTCCTTCAGTACCCTAGATTATCAGGCCCTGGGGATTTATCGGCCCACACCATTCAATAGGGCTGGGAAATGCGCAAGTCTGCCTTAATAGGGGCCATTACGCTAAAGTCGCTTTGAGGAGCGAGCTGATCAATACATCATGGTACCGACCCGCAATGCGGGCCACACGCACCTGACCCGACTCGGTAGGGAAAATTCTGGTCACTATTTCCTCTGGCAAGTGGATCGGTAATCAGAGGCCATAGATTGAAAATCATTGACAAAAGAACTAGAGGGGAAATGGGGAGAAATTGCTTCACAAAGCATTGTTAAGATCTGGAATGCACTACATGTGATGGAACCAGATTCCATAGTAACTTTCAAAAGGCAATTGGACATGAACTTGAAGAAGCCTCATTTGCAGGATTATGGGTAAAAAGCTCAGGTGTGGGAGTAAATTGGATAGCTCTTTCAAAGAGCCACACAGGCATGGCAGGCAGAATGGCCTCCTTCTGTGGTGTAAAATTCTATGATGCAACATACTCAGGATGATTTATTTCCATCATTTGCATATGATTGCTTTTGTTACCTCTAGACTTGACTATTCCAACGCACTCCTGGCTGGCTACCCACATTCCACCCTACGTAAACTTGAGGTCATCCAAAACTCGGCTGCCCATGTCCTAACTCACACCAAGTCCCGTTCGCCCATCTCCCCTGTGCTTGCTGACCTAACATTGGCTCCCGGTTAAGCAGCGCCTCATTTTCAAAATTCTCATCCTTGTTTTCAAATCCCTCCATGACCTCACCCCTTCCTATCTCAGTAATCTCGTTCAGCCCCACAACCCCCCGAGATATCTGCGCTCCTCTAATTCTGCCCTCTTGAGCATCCCTGATTATAATCGCTCAACCATTGGTGGCCGTGCCTTCTGTTGCCTAGGCCCTAAGCTCTGAAATTCCCTATCTAAACCTCTCCGCCTCTCTACCTCTCTTTCCTCCTTTAAGACACTCCTTAAAATCTACCTCTTGGACCAAGCTTTTGGTCACCTGCCCTAATTTATCTTTATGTGGATCGGTGTCAAATTTTTTGTCTTAAAATACTCCTATTCAGCGCCTTGGGATGTTTTACTACGTTAAAGGTGCTATATAAATACAAGTTGTTGTTGATTACAATACAGCCTGATGCGTTGGGCATCACACATCACTTCCAATGGCAAGTTACCAGGGTGTGAAAATAGGCAGGAATGCAGCACGGTGCAGCACTTCCCTATCCCAGTTCCCACTTCTATCCATTCCAGTTCCACTGAAAAAGCAGCAGATGGAGGGCTGAAAATCCTGCCCCAAAACTCAGGTCAAAGGGATATATTTTCCTCCACTGCATATAGCATAAAATTGGTTTTGATCTTGGCTCAAGGTAGAAACCTAGTTTATAGGTGTTTACATTTGTTGCTTACTTCATAGATAATGATTAAAGGAAAAAGTTGATCTACTATTGTACTAAACAGGTCTGGTCTCTTTCTTTTTTAAATAGAGTTTATTTAAAAAATATATTGCCTCTCCTGCTTTGTGAAAATCAGTCTTGAGGTTATGATGGAAGGTCACAAGGGACCAGCTTTGGTGTCTGTTGTGGCAGTCAATCTATTACAGCATATCTTCCATTGTTTGGGGAAATGAGGTCATGCTGTGAGGGATGGAATTCCTGACTGATGTGGATCATGGCAAACCGCACTTCACCCTTGATTTTGGGACTTAGGAGTAATGTAGATCTTCCAAAAAAAAATGTTGAAGTAAATTTTATTACATTTGTATTGGAATAAAAGTATATTTTGCCAAGATGTAATTTATTTTAGTTCTACCCCTCCATTTACCATACTACACCTCTTTTGCTGTTACATTGAAAGAAGAGGAAAAAAATCTTATTTAATAAATGACTACATGCCAATGTCATTTTTTTTGTAATAGAACTTTTTATAATGAAATCACCCACTTTTATTTATGCCCATAAGAATCAAGTGGCATCAAAATTACTGCTCGGCTATGCTAGACTATTTCTTCCCGGACCCACCAACATAAGAAACACAATGGTTATCCGTTTAAGTTAGGTGTTTAGTATTTATTTAACAACATAAAATGCAGCTCCGCAATGTTGAATATAATAACTAAAATAGCACCTCAAGTCACAATGCACTGTCACCCAAGGCGGCACACTGTTTGAGAATAGAATTGGACTACTATTTGTAGCTGATGAAGTGTAAAAGTACAGCATTAATAATGTGCACTTTTCTTAAATAAACCAATGTCAGTGGCTTCCACTTTATGAAAGATGACTCTGGTGTTGAGTTTTTATTTTAATCTGTGAGTTGTTAAAGTAAACCTAAGCACCAATAATATATGATGTCTGGCTTTATAAACTGAACTTGAAATTAGTGACACTTCATTTTTTTCACAAAAGTTAGCAGGTGCATTCAATTTTCTAAAGTGCTGTTTTAATCCAATTGATGCTTTCCTTTGAAGTGGGCGCATTAAACAGTAAGACAGAAAAGGACAGTTTGCGAGCCTTCCATTTCTCAGCAATGAGTAGAAATTTCCAAGAAGAATGCAAGTCATGTGTTGTATTAGACAGAACGTTATTTACATTCCATTTAGTTAAGTAAAGGTTAGTGAGGTCATTGTGACCCTTAACCCAGTGTCCCTAACTAATTGCTATTAGTTTATGAAAAATGAAATAGCAAGTCACAGGTAATATAACATTTCCATTCTAGAGATGAATGCTGTTTTTCTTTTGTTTGTAAGGTACAATATCTGCTCCAATATAAGTGATTTATGGCAATGGCAATAGATTCCTGAAAAATTGCTTTCTATTCTCATTCAAATTATCTTTGCAAACGTATGATAAAATAGATAACAACAACCAAACATCTACACATAAACCTGATGGATGAATACTTTCAGTAAATGGTAACTGTTTAATGATGTAACAGTCAACAATCAAAATAATTGAATACATTTTACGTAAGAATAAATGTTCATGTTACCATGCTGACATACACTATATCATTGGCTTTAACATTGCACATTCTTTTGGGAACAGTTTGTATGTAGCTTATCATTGATTAGTATTTTGCAAGATTAATGTAAAAACTTATTTTTCCTGAGATATTTTCTGATTACATCAGCCCTGCATATTTGATGTTTTTCTGATATTTCCCCTGCTGGGAAGCAGTGTCATTACTTGGAAGAATCAAATGGTCACCTCTGGTTCTCTGGGCAAGTGGGTGTTTAGAGGGCAAATGAGGTTACCAGCTGGATTACTGTCAATTTTCAGGGCTGTCAATATAACCCTTCAGGGATGGGTTTGCTATTCTACATGGACTTCACCAGAGCCAAGCTATTGAAAAATGACACCAGAGGGTCTCGTTTTCTGTCTTATAAATCAAGGGCAGTCTGCCTATATGTTATGCATGCCATGGCTAGAATCTCCCACAGGAGCGTCAACTGTAGAGATATTGATGCTGCTCTTTCTACAAGCAGTTTAATGCTATGCATTTTCTAGTTAGGAATAAACAGAATGTTGACTAACCTTTTTTTTACTCCTTCTGGCACATTTTCAAGTAACTGATTAAAAATGTAGCAAACTGATCTACAGAGGCAAAACAACAACTTGAACTTTTAACATAAAAAAACACCTTAAGGCATTTCACAAAAGCATAAATCTAACAGAAATTGACATGAGCCGGAGAAGCAGATATTAGGAGCGGTGTCTAAAAGTTTGGCCGAAGAGGTAGGTTTTAAAGGAAGAGAGAGGTGGAGCGGCAAAGAGGTTTAGGAAGGGAATCCCAGAGCTAAGGGCCTAGATAGTCGAAGGCACGGCCACCAATGGTGGGATGAAGGGACTAGGGGATAGTAATCGGGATATGTTTAAATAGAATATTAGCTCTATATCCCCATAACTCACTGCACAACTAGAAAAATATATAAAGCGTTCTTTCTTCCCCACGCTCCATTCAACAAACTTAGAATTGATTTGGGTCCCTTTTATGTAAACACTATAAGGCGCAATGGGTTTTTTGAGACAATTTATGCTCTTTTCAATTGCTATGTGCTGAGGGCTACTGCTCTAGTGAAGAACTATAGCCTAGAATTTGCTGTTGGTTCACAATTCAGGGGTTAATTGTAGGTTACTAAAAGTTTTTGGGAGTAGTAAAGACTTTTGTTTTACTCCCAATTTTTGCTGTTTTCAGTTTGTGGACTAAACAATGCATCATGTCTTCCACATAGCAGGCCAGCCAATGAAAAGGGAAAAGCATGACTGCTCTTAATTGGTTGCCAACTGCCATTAAGTAGCTGTAAAGAGCTTTAGAAAGACACTTCTAGCTGTTTATTTGATAAAATTGTTACAGAATTGGGCATAAGAGTGAGGAAAGCGATTTACAGGGCAGGCAGTGCAATGAATTAGGGGGAAGAGGCACATCATTTATGTAACCAATGCCCCTGTCTTCTTCTAGAAGCACCTGGTGGACCAGGCATGGGAAGAGATGGCTGACACAGACAACACCCGTCTTCCATCACTCTCCTGGCTGGTTCACATGCAGGGCCCTTGCAATGCAGTCCTAGGGTCAACAGAATCCCAGTAGGCTTTTAGTGAAAGCCTGCAGCCGGCCAGCACACATACTCCTCCCAGAAGAGAATCGTTTAGAAGGAGTAGTAAATTGGGTGCCACTAATCTGAAACAAAGCCCAAGCACGAAGGCCAGTGCTGTGGCAACCCAAGCTGCCAACACTCACGTTACACAACAGAGGAAATAAATGTACTGCACTGTTTCTGTACTGTGTAGGAAAACGATAGTCTCCTGATGCTTAACTTAGATGGCACATTATGCACTGCCACACTCCAGCATCTCCCATCAACCCCACACTCTAAATATAACTCTCCCAAACCCTGAAATCCCTTTCTCACTCTTCCCAGATGCAAGGATTCCTCCCTTTTCTCAGGCTCCAACACCCCTTCACAATTCCCAAACCTCACCAAATCCCCTTGCACAGCTCCCAAATCCCTGGATCAACCTCCCAATACTACCAAACCAAAATAACCCCCCCCCACCCCAAGCCACACACCCCAGCACCAGAACACACCTCCTTCCTATCTACAACCTGAAATATCTTCCTACCATCTGTAATGATATCAGCAAATAGTGATGGTATTTGCCTGTTTGATTATTTATGCATTACCAGCATATTTGCCTGATTGATTATTTATGCCTGGCCAGCAGAGGGCATGTGAGAGACAAGCAGTTTAGTTTTAGTTTCATTTTAGATGGATCTCTAAGATGGTGTCTCCTGTAATGCTGTTAACCGAATTGAACAAACTTTAGATTAAAAGACATTCTCTTTCATAAATGCCTCGTCATTGAACCCACATAGAAATCAATAGATGGTGTCAGAAGAAGTGATTGAAAGAGATGAAGAGGAAAAATCTGAAGTTAAATCAGCTCTCCACATATTAGCAAGCCAAAAGAGAACATCGTTACTTACCATTGGAGAATAGCTAACGAAGTGAAAAAATGGTAGGATTACACCCACCGGCGAAGCTTCAGTTGACAGGTAATGTGGCTGAAAATTGGAGGAGGTTCAAACAACGTTTGGAGTTGTATTTAGCGGCAATCGGAGCTGACGAGAAAAGTGATAAAATGAAAGCGTCAGTGTTCTTACATGTCGTGGGTGATGAAGCGCTGGAGGTGTATAATAACTTCACATTCGCTGCTGATGGAGACAAAATGAAGTTGGATAAAATAATGGAACAGTTTGAGGCCTACTGCATACCTAAACATAACGTGACGTTTGAGAGGCACAGATTTTTCACATGTGTACAGAAAACGGGTGAGACTATTGATCAGTATGTGACTGAACTGAGAAACCGAAGCAAAACATGTGAATTTGGGGGACTGACAGACTCGCTGATAAAAGACAGACTGGTGTGTGGTATTCCACATAATGGTCTAAGGGAAAGACTGCTAAGAGAGCAAGATCTAGACCTGGGAAAAGCCATAGCACTGTGTAGGTCTACAGAGACTGTGAAGTCGCAGGCAAAGGAGCTGTTCAGTGACAGTAGCTGCAACGTGGATGCAATGAGAAAGAATGGACACAAACCGTTTAACAAAAAGAGCGCCAATGTGAAAAAAGAGGCGTGGCCAGCGAACAAAAATGAAAGGGGCAATCGAAAGTCATGTAGTCGATGCGGTACACAGCATCCACCAAAAAAGTGTCCAGCATATGGTAAAACATGCAATAGTTGCAACAAAAACAACCATTATGCCCGTTGCTGCAAGAACCAAGTGCAACAAAGCAAGGTCCATGCAGTAGATGAAAGCAAGATAGAGGAGTTCTATGTAGATGTTGTGTCTGAAAACAAAAAATAAAAAGAGACTGGATGTTGACACTAAAAGTGAATGACATACACATTCCATTTAAATTGGATACTGGAGCACAAGTTAATGTGATATCAGAGATTGATTTTAAGAAAATTAGACCCAGGCCAAAGATACATGGAATAAAAGTGAAAGTGACAGGATACTCAGGTACTAATATGCCAGTGAAAGGAAGATGCATTGTCAAAGTGACACACAAGGACAGAGAGCACACGCTAGCATTAATCGTGGTGCCAAAGGATGTGCAAGCCATACTAGGTCTAATAGACTGTGAGAGACTGAACCTGGTAAATTGAGTCCTCGTAGTGGAAAGCGAAGGAGAGACAGTCTATGATGAACTCATGAAAGAGTACAACGACCTATTTCAGGGTCTAGGCTGCCTTCCAGGAGAACACATGATCAGAGTAGATAAAAGTATGCCAACGGTCATACATCCATGCAGAAAAGTTCTGTTTGCTCTTCAAAAGCAACTGAAGGCAGAGTTGGACAGGATGGAAAGCCTGAACGTGATTCAGAAGATAGATGAGCCAATTGAGTGGGTGAGTTCCCTCGTCGTTGTGGACAAAAAGAATGGAAAGCTCAGAATTTGCCTGGATCCAAGAGATCTAAACAGAGCAATAAAGAGAGAGCACTTCAAGCTTCCTACACATGAGGAAATCATGGCACAGTTTGCAAATGCAAAGTATTTCAGCAAGTTAGATGCATCATCAGGATTTTGGCAGATGAAACTGGACGAGGCAAGTTCAAGACTGTGCACGTTCAACAGTCCATTTGGCAGATACAGATTCCTAAGGTTACCATTTGGCATTGCCTCAGCTCCTGAAGTGTATCACAAAACTATCCATATGATCTATGAGCACCTGGAGGGAGTTGATACATCAATGGATGACATAATAGTATGGGGAACCACGAGGACTGAGCATGATGAGAGACTGAAAAAAGTGCTGGAAGCAACAAGGAAAACAAACCTGAAGCTGAATAGAGAGAAATGCCAGCTCGGGGTGACAGAACTGACATTCGTGGGAGATACCCTTAGCGGTGAGGGCATCAGACCAGATCCCAGAAAGGTGTCCACCATTGAGAATATGCCAAAGCCACAATGCAAAAAGGACGTGCAGAGGTTTAATGGAATGATCAACTACATGGGTAAATTCATATCCAACCTCTCAGAAAAGATGGCGCCACTGAGAAGACTAACTGAAAAGAACATAGAATGGGAGTGGAATCATGAGCATGAGAAGTCATGGAGCGATCTAAAGAAACTGCTCACAGAGGAACCAGTTCTGAGGTTTTATGACCCAGCGAGACCCATCAAGATATCATCAGATGCATCACAGAGTGGGCTCGGTGCTGTTCTTCTGCAAAAATATGACTACTGGCAACCTATTGCATATGCATCATGCTCAATGACAGACGCGGAGACGCGATATGCTCAAATAGAAAAGGAGCTGCTCAGCATCACATACGCCTTTGAAAGATTTCACCAGTTTGTGGCAGGACAAGCAATCAGTGTAGAGACTGACCATAAGCCCTCGATTGCATTGTTCCAAAAGCCACTAAATAGCTGTCCGCTTAGAATACAAAGAATGATGATCAGGCTGCAACGCTATACACTGAATGTTGTGTACACACTGGGTAAGCTGATGTATACAGCAGACACGTTGTCCAGAGCTGTTGACCCAAGTGAGCCCGCAAACACCAAAATGGATGAAAAAGTGAACGCCTACATGGACATGATCACAAGTGCACTGCCCATAGCAGATGCAAAAATGGAGCTCATAAAGACTGAGACAAACAAAGATGAAACAATGAGACGACTGAGGAAAAGCATCTTGGATGGATGGCCCAACATGAAGCAAGACTGCTCACCTGACATGGCAGAGTACTGGAACTGCAGGGCGGAACTATCAGTGGTCAAAGACATCATCTACAAAGGAAGTAAAATAGTTATCCCAAAGAGTCTGAGAAAAGAGATGCTAAGAAGGATCCATGGAGGACATCTGGGAATCGAAAAGTGTAAGAAAAGAGCACGAGAGGTGATGTACTGGCCACGAATCAACCAAGATGTGACAAATGAGGTGTCAAACTGCACAATATGCCTGAAATATTGAGCAAGCAATCCGGTAGAACGACTAAAGCCACACCCAGCGCCAGACAGACCTTACCAGAAGGTAGGCGCTGACCTATTCGTATGTCAAGGGAAGGACTATCTTGTAGTCACAGACTATTACTCCCTGTATCCAGAGGTTTGTAGACTGTACACCACCACTGCAGATGCTGTGATAACATGTATGAAAGCCATATTCTCCAGACATGGCATGGCAAGCGAGGTCTTCACAGACAACGGACCCCAGTTTTACAATGCAAGTTTCCGACACTTTGCCAAAGAGTGGGACTTTGTCCACACAACGTCAAGTCCTCACTTTCCACAGTCCAATGGACAAGTGGAAAAATCGGTCCAGACAGTGAAAAGACTGATGTACAAGGCAAAAGACAGTGGAACTGACTTCTACCAAAGCATGCTTGTATACCGCACAACGCCGCTCGAGTGTGGTATGTCACCAGCCCAACTCCTTATGGGACGTCGGCTAAGGTCAAACCTACCCATCCCGGAGAACCTCCTGAAAACAAAAGAGGGGGAGAAAGTGAGGAAGTTCAAAGAACAACAGAAAGAAAAGCAAAAGTACTACTATGACAGAGGAACACAAAACCTACCTGAACTCCACACTGGTGACCAAGTAAGGTTCAAAGACAAAACAAACATATGGACTCAGAAGGGAACTGTCCTGAGTGAAGTACAACCAAGGTCATACACCATTCAGACAGATGAGGGTGCTGTTCTGCGAAGAAATCGTCGAGATCTTCTCATGGGACCAGCCACAGCAAGTCAAAAGACTGATACTGTTGAACAACCTGATCACACAGCAGATCAAAAGACTGATACTGTTGAACAACCTGATCACACAGCTGAGAAACCATCATCTGAGGCAACAACTCAGATTCAAGGACAATCAATCAGAAAATCCTCAAGACATGTGAAGCCTCCTGAGAGACTCATTGAGCAAGTTTAAGGACTCTTGTTATAGAAGGAAGTAATGTTATCTTATTCTTTCTTGAAGTTCTAGTGTATTTACATATTTCATGTGAACACACAAAGCAAGGTTAAAAAACCTTAATAATGATAATGATAATGTAAGTTCATTAAGTGTTACAGTTAAAATGCAGAGTAATACAACCAAAACATGTTGTTAGATAAAAGTAAAATACTTTTGTTTTAAGAAAGGGAGATGTAATGATATCAGCAAATAGTGATGGTATTTGCCTGTTTGATTATTTATGCCTTACCAGCATATTTGCCTGATTGATTATTTATGCCTGACCAGCAGAGGGCATGTGAGAGACAAGCAGTTTAGTTTTAGTTTCGTTTTAGATGGATCTCTAAGATGTTGTCTCCTGTAATGCTGTTAACTGAGTTGAACATACTTTCGATAAAAAGACATCTCTTTCATGAATGTGTCGTCATTGAACCCACATACAAATCAATACACCATCCTTCCGTGTAGCCTGCACTTTAAAAGATACAGGATCTAACATTGACTACATAGGTAAATAAACACATTAGCACAGATTTTCCTGGGAACTTATGTCATTGTACTGGCACATCTATGTCATGGGGTCCTTTGAATGGCACAAAAGAAAAATGGGCCAAATGGCCTCCTTAAGTGCTGTATGATTCTGAAGAGGATATTATGGAGTAAGTGATTTACGCCATATTTTCCTGGGATTTTTGTGCAGCTCCACCATTACCCTCACCGATGGTGGTTAGGAGGTGAAATTGGGTGCCTTTGCACCTCCTGTTAGTGCCCCCAGGGGTGCTAACGCGGCACAAGTGGCTTTGCGACCGAGCGCAGTGCTGACATCGACTCCTGCCACGTTCGGCAGGAGTTTTGCGGTGGCGCTATGGTGTTGTGCCCCAATCTCATTTGTCCGGAGATCATGACGTCATTGCCATGCGCATCGCCTCAGTAGCGGTCCGGACCCAAAATTGACTTCTGCCCCCTGCAGCAGCGCCAGTCGAAAACACCGACAGCTGCAGGATGCATGCATCGGGCACCTGGCTACTTCGGGGGACGATGATTAAAGGTGAGGTGGCCGAGGTAAGTAAAAAAAAACTTATCTTCCTTCCCGTTTTTTTCGCGGGTTCCTGTCCATGATCGGTCAGCTCGTCACTCTGCTTGAGTGCCAGGCTGATCGCACGGGATCGTAGCTGCCTTGATGATCCAGGTAGATACTTTTTATATTGCAGCGCCTGCAGTGTGGCCCTTCCCTTTAAGGGAGGGAAGGAGCTTTTGAATGTGACAGCGCTGCACGGCCCAGTGTGCAGTGCTGCTGAAGTCTCCGCCCCGCCTGCTGCCTCTTGTGCTTCAAGAATGCAGTGGAGTGCTTGATTGAGCACTCCACTTACTTCCTGGAGTGCAAAACCAAATTTTTTAAAAGTTTAGAAACATTAGCACCTGGCGCTAATTTTCTCAACTTTTAAAATTTTGCGCCCCAAGTGGGGCTATAATGCATTTCTCCCCCTTAGAAGCTAATTATCATAGCTCCAGCCCATTAAAGTAAATGGTGATTGTGATGTTCCTGCATTTAAATCAGTTTTCACGCCGCTGCCACTCAGACTTAAAAATATTGGTCTAAGTGGCCTGGCAGCAGTACAATTTTATTGCGCCAAGATGAGGTCTAGTTGTTAAAATGTATTACTGTTGCAAGATTAAACAACTAGGATCTTTGAGTATCCACTTCCTGCATCTGGGATTTTCAATTTTAATATTGCCATGCCATATGTCCAGATCCTATTCAATTTATGAGATCGTTTTCAGAATTTAAATGAACCCTTCTCTGTTTCCCCACAGTGCTCAATCTCACTAAAGCCTCTCACACAACAAACATATATTTTCAAATAACTCTTATTTGCTTATTAATCATAATTGTTTCAATCAATCATGAATAAATTGATGTACATAGACCTCAAAAACATTTCAAACCCATTTACTTAGAGGTAAGTCAGCATATCATTATGTAAATCTTTTACTGTCCATACGATCTTCAGTCTCAATCAAAGCCAGAACTTTCCAATAAATGAAAAATTCAAGGTTAGCTTGCTTAGCTCATTCTATGCCCTTAAAATCCACAAAAATAAAAGTTAATAATAATTTAATTTCTGAATTACTAATGTAATTTATAATGTAGCGACTTGGAGTAGCCTGAATTCATAAATTACACACAGCAATGAAACTGAAGATAATCTTGAAACTCAGTAAGGGACAAGACAGTTTAAAATAATCGTAGGTTAAAGTTTATGGAATTACACTTCCTGCTGCTCTGGATGGTGAATGTGCCATGACATCAGCTCTTGGCTGAGTGCCTGATTCCCCGTGATGCTCACTTCAGCGTATTCTAATTGGAAAACCAGCAATATTTGGAGCAAGTTAACAACGGCGAGATCGGGGCACTAAATGGGGTGCTTTTGGGTGTACCTCTCCAATCTCGCCATTGTGGGAAAATCTGGCCCATTAATGATAATCAAAGCTACTTATTTATGAGTTCCATGAAAATATGGACATAATCACATAACTTGAACACAAAAATCCTAATGCTACCACATTGTTTTGTAATAAAAATGCAATTTCACTTTATTCAATCACTATGGCCCAGTGGCCCTGATAATATATTGTACATTACAGATCAAACAGAATATCTTCCAATTCACCATGAGCAGCATCTTGGGGAATCCACTACCGTTCCCATTGCTTAAACCGTCCACCCTTACCATGGGCAGCCACCTATATTGGGCAAATGGCACTAACCATTTGCCATTACCATAGGAGTCAGTTATAAAGGTGCGGCTTATAAAGTATTAAATGGGCCAACTATTTCACGCAGTTCAATAAATACTTGCCCTGTACTTACCCAACTAAAATTAGATTTTCAAGCAGTTTGAATCAATTGTTCGCACCTCCTTAAAGTTGTTACCTTAGTGATGAGATTCTGGATGCAACTGCTAACAAGTAGCACTGTGTCTATTGACACCAATATGTCAGCCAATGAGTTGCACTGTGTCAGTCAATGAGTTGGAGGCAGAGCGGGATTTACAGCAAACATTCTATTTTACAGCAAACAAAATTTATTTACTCAGCAAACAGCAAACAGAGTTCATTTAAACAGCGCACTACAGCAAACAGTCTATTTACTCAGCAAACAGAGTCTATTATAAGAACATAAGAACATAAGAAATAGGAGCAGGAGTAGGCCAATCGGCCCCTCGAGCCTGCTCCGCCATTCAATAAGACCATGGCTGATCTGATCCTAACCGCCAATCTACTATCACAGAACCATCTCCTGAATCTAACAGAATTAGACACACGAAATAGGAGCAGGATCAGGCTACATGGCCCCTGGGCCCGCTCCGCTACCCACAGGGCCATGTCCGATCCGAACCTAGACTCATGTCCAAATTCCTGCCCGCTCCCCGTAACCCTTAATTCCCTTTACTTCTAGGAAACTGTCTATTTCTGTTTTAAATTTATGTAATGATGTAGCTCCTACAGCTTTTTGGGGCAGCGTATTCCATGGACCTACCACCCTCTGAGTGAAGTAGTTCCTCCTCATCTCAGTTTTGAAAGAGCAGCCCCTTATTCTAAGACTATGCCCCCTAGTTCTAGTTTCACCCATCATCGGGAACATCCTCCCCGCATCCACCTGATCCAACCCCTTCACAATCTTATATGTTTCAATAAGATCGCCTCTCATTCTTCTGAACTCCAATGAGTAGAGTCCCAATCTACTCAACCTCTCCTCATATGTCCATCCCCTCATCCCTGGGATTAACCGAGTGAACCTTCTTTGTACTGACTCGAGAGCAAGTATGTCTTTTCTTAAGTATGGACACCAAAACTGTATGCAGTATTCCAGGTGCGGTCTCACCAATACTTTGTACAACTGAAGCAATACCTCCCTATTTTTATATTCTATCTATATATTAATAAAGAGTCTCCCCAAACTACAGCAAACAGAACTCATGACCGAAACTACAGCAAAGTCTCCCGATACAAAAGCAAGGTTATTTCATCAGCAAAATGCAGTGAGTGGAGGATAGTTACATACAAATGATGTGTGTAAAATCAATCTCAGTGATTTACAGCCGACTCGACTCCAGACTTGGGGATTGATGGGGTAATTACCCCATTGATGAGGTAATTATCTCAATTCTGGACAGTAGTACTAGTATCCTTATATGCAGCCAACAAATAGGAGAGGCAGTTCCTAAATGGAGATTGCCTGTTTTAAAAAATATATTGGTTACTTTCCTTTTTGGTTTTACCATCCACCATGTACAGTGGGCACATCACGTTAATATCAATGCAGCCATTATAAATAGTGGGGATTTTGCTTATATAAATACAAATTTTACCCACCACACATTGCATTGTATTTCTTGACATAAGAATGTCATATTTGGGGCAGGTTGGGATGGACATTGGAGAAGGATCTTGTAACATTTGCATATTGAATTATCATTGGCCCGCAGGCATCTGTAAGAAATACCTATTATATTCGCATGTGATCACATGCTGAGTTGTCATTGGCCTGCAGGCATCTGTAAGGACTGCTATTGTTTGGAAGACCCAGAGGGTCCTGACTCCATCTTGTCCACACGGTGCTATATGAGTCAGTTCACAGACTTATTGCTTTCATAAAAGAGTTTAAACTGTAATACTCCATTGTCCTGCAATTTATTATTTTTGTACAAAGTGTGCAAAACAAGACATGGTGTCAGAACAGGGATTTGAAATGGACAGCGTTGGAGCTCCCTTACCTCGAATGAATTGGGAATCTTTGAACTTACATAGAGAATGGTGCAAGTTCAAGCAACACGTGGAGTTGATGCTCTCGGGTCCACTGAAAAGAAAAGGGGAGGAAGAAAAATGCAGCTACCTACTCCTGTGGATCGAAGAAAAAGGGAGAGACATTTTTAAGACATGGTCTCTCACCGCGGATGAAGCAAAGGTACTGAAAAGTTATTTTGACCATTTTGAAGCATATGTGATGCCCAAGACAAATACGATATTCGCTAGGAACAAGTTTCAGGAGAAAGTACAAGGAGCTAGTGAGTCGTTTGAACAGTTCGTGACTGAGTTAAAACTGCTGGTAAAAGACTGTGTATATGCAGATAATGATGAGATGGTCAGAGACCGCATCGTGTTTGGAATATATTCAGCTAAAGTGAGAGAGAAAGTTTTGAATGTTGGGTCCGGGCTAACGCTGGACAAAGCTATAGACATAGCTAGATCGCACGAGATAGCCCAAGCACAATTGAAAACCATAACCGGCGCCACGAGCAGCTCGAGTGAACAGACAGTGCACGCAATTAATAGACACACACCAAAGAACACCGCCCAGAGAGCGCGTTTCAGAGTTCTAAAAATGAGTGACACAGACCTAAAACGCTTCAAAAACTGTGGCCATTGTGGAAACAACTGGCATGGAGAAAAGGAGTACTGCCCTGCCAAAGGAAGGCAATGTACTAAATGTTGTAAACGGAACCACTTTGCGAAAGTTTGCAAGACTGTTTTCGGAAAAACAATACACACAGTGAGTGACAGCCAAATGCCAGATAGAGAGCCAAATGCAGAGGAACTGTTTATTGATTCTGTGTCACAGAAAAAACAGATTTCAGAGACTGAGCAAGCCTTTGCCGATATTGAGATAGGAAAACGGCAAAGAGCTTAAGTTTAAACTAGACACTGGATCTCAGGTTAATGTAATTCCTCTGAGTGAGTATCACAGCTTGAAAGATGAGTGTGAGCTACAGCCCACCTCACGCAGACTGACCGGCTATGGGGGTGAGCAGCTCATTGTAAAAGGCACATGCATGATGAAATGCAAGTGCAAAGAAAGCGACATGATGTTGAACTTTTACATTATTGACACTCGAGCACCGCCAGTGCTAGGTCTAAAGGCATGTTTAGACATGGACCTCATCAAGCTAGTGCTATCATTGACAGCACCAGTTGAGAAGCAGACAGTCATGGAGGAGTTTGCTGACGTCGTCAAAGGAATCGGACTATTCCCAGGTGAATGCACTATTCACCTTGACCCAGCAGCAACCCCTGTGGTTTGCCCACCGAGAAGGATACCCCTTGCTCTACGTAGCCGCCTGAAGGAGGAGCTGCAGAGCATGGAGAATACAGAAATCATCATCCGGGAAACAGAACAGACAGAGTGGGTCAACGCATTAGTAGTGGTTGAGAAACCATGTACAGGCAAGCTCAGAGTCTGTCTCGACCCCAGAGATTTGAACAAGGCTATCAAACGCCCTCACTACCCTCTACCAATGCTAGATGACATCACACCCAAGCTAGTGGGAGCACGTTACTTCAGTGTAATGGACGCACGATCAGGATACTGGACTATCAAGCTCACGGAAGAGTCATCTAAGCTAACAATGTTCAACACACCATTTGGACGCTACCGATTTCTGCGTTTACCATTTGGTCTTATCTCAGCTCAGGATGAATTCCAGTGGAAGATCGACGAAACCTATGAAGGCCTCGACAGAGTAGTCGCAATCGTAGATGGCATCCTCATCTATGGCAGGAATAGAGAGGAACATGACAGGAACCTCCGTGTGATGCTACAAAGATCACGGGAGAAAGGCATCCGTCTCAACCCCGAGAAAAGCATAATCGGATCCACCGAGATCAGTTATTTCAGGCATTACCTCTCAACTGATGGCATTAAGCCGGATCCAGAGAAAATCGCCGCCATCAAGAAGATGGAGCCGCTGAAGAACTGCGCAGAGCTAGAGACAGTACTAGGTATGGTTAACTACTTAGCCAAGTTTGCCCCGAGCCTCTCCGAAATCAACGCACCCATGTGTCAGTTGCTCAAACAATCCAATGAGTTCCTATGGGACAAACAACATGACACAGCATTTCAGAAAATGAAAGCCCTAATCACCAGAGAACCAGGACCAGTTCTTGCCTACTTCGACCGCAACAAAGAGCTCAGACTACAAGTGGATGCGTCAAAGTACGGACTAGGCGCAGTATTACTGCAAGAAGGAAAGCCCATCGGCTACGCTTCCAGATCTCTCACAGACAGTGAAATCAACTATGCTCAAATCGAGAAAGAGCTATATGCAATTCTGTTTGGATGTAAGCATTTCCACCAATACGTCTATGGCCGACAAGTCATTGTGGAATCTGACCACAAGCCCCTCGAGTCAATCATGAGGAAAGCACTAGCCGCAGCCCCACCAAGGCTACAGAGAATGATCCTTCAGCTACAGAAGTATGACTTCACAATCATTCACCGTCCAGGCAAAGACATTCTTGTCGCAGACATGCTCTCCAGAAAGTCTCTTAGCCACCAGGACAGCAGCCTCAGTGAAGGCATGGATGTGCAGGTACACATGGTGTACAACAGCTTACCTGTGAGTGACTCAAAACTGAAGGAGATCCAAGCAGGAACAGAGAAAGATGCACAACTCACACTGCTGAGCAAAGTCATACATGAAGGATGGCCTGAGGAAAGGAAGAAATGCCTTCAGAGCATATCTGAATTCTGGAACCACAGAGACGAACAGTCACAAATCAACGGAATTGTCTTCAAAGGGGAGAAAATCATCATTCCTACCAGTCTCAGAGAAGAGATGGTGACAAAAATTCATGCTGGACATATGGGCATGGAAAAATGCAAACAAAGAGCACGTGACATTATGTTTTGGCCCGGAATGTGCAAACACATTGAGGACATTGTCGGAAAATGTTGCATTTGTCTAGAACGCCGCCCATCAAACAACTCCAAGCACCAGCCAGCAGCTGCAGCCAGAGGTCGTCAGCTGCAAGCAAATGCATGCAAAACGTGTACAGAGACAGCAACACCAAAAGAGATACTATGACAGGCCAGCTAGACTACTGCCGCCACTGCACAATAGAGTTATCCTTGACTTGTGAACTGTCAAAGGGTGTAGGCGGATTGCTGCCCTAAAAAAAAACTGTACATCGTTATTGAAACATTGAGATATTTTCAGTGCTAGTTAAATGTTGAGTTTACTTATATGTTGATGCTACTGAGAACATTATGTAGAAGAAAGGTTCAAAAGTAATGCATAACATTTTTCTTTTAAAAGAAAGGGGATGTAACATTTGCATATTGAATTATCATTGGCCCGCAGGCATCTGTAAGGAATACCTATTATATTCACATGTGATCACATGCTGAGTTGTCATTGGCCTGCAGGCATCTGTAAGGACTGCTATTGTTTGGAAGACCCAGAGGGTCCTGACTCCATCTTGTCCACACGGTGCTGTATGAGTCAGTTCACAGACCTATTGCTTTCATAAATGAGTTTAAACTGTAATACTCCATTGTCCAGCAATTTATTATTTTTGTACAAAGTGTGCAAAACAAGACAGATCTGATTACAGTAGGTTCCTGCTCCTTTATCTACCAGTCCATTTGCTTGTTCACTAATATCCTTTAGGGAAGGGTAGCCACCATCTCTACCTGGTTTGGCCCACACACGGTTCCTGTCCCACACTCTGTAGCTGACTCTTAATGCCCTCTGAAGTGGTCTAGCAAACCATTCAGTTGTAGAAACAATCGCTCAAGGAGGTGACCCACCACCTCCTCAGGGTAACAAGGGATGGACAATAAATGTAATCTTGCCAGCATTGCCCACATCTCAAGGACAATTTTTTTTAAATGGGACAATGCTCCTATCCTTATCACAGGAGGTCTGCCAGTATATAATATACATAACATACAGCTAGTGAAACGTGGGCTATGGCAAGGCAGAGGTTAAATCAGATATAAAAATCTGTGCACTCCCTCAAACATAATGATGTGGGGTGGCTGAAGTGGAAAAGTTTCCCAGGAATTGTTGCAGAAAAAAAGTAATCTTGCAAAGGCACTCAACTCCATTTGAATCCAGAAAATTCTGATTCTCTTTCTTTTGCTCATTTTGCTGTCATTGATGCATTCAATCCATTTCCAGCCTGTATTCTCCAGTGATCTTACACCATGTTAAAAGGCCATGTTAGAATTTTCTAACAATGTGTTGCCCGCTCTCCACCACCACATCCTGTTGCTGATGATATTGATCTTTAGTGAGTCCTCAAAGGAGTTGGAATCACTTCTCCAGCTTCTGTGGCGGAGAGTTCAATTTTTCTCTTTCACATTTTAAATTTTTCATGAATTTTCTGCTCATCAAAGTAAGGGATGACCATGCTGGAGAATGGAACACATTCTCATCTATTTGTCAGTTTTTGTGCTCAGCAAGATGAAGGATATCATCACTGGGAACTAGAACACTTTCCCATTTCATGCACTCAACATCAGCATCAAGCACTCTCAGGTTAGGTCAAATGCAGAGTAAAGCTACGTCTATTCTGCCCCAACTTCAAAAGAACATGTCCTACTTTATCAGTGTGATATTTCCTAGACCAATAATCTTTGTGGCATCTCTGAATGAGACTGCTATTTTATTGTTAAATTAGGTCTAGTTTCCTGTTGTGCCTCCACACCCACTAAGAACTGCAGTAAGACTGCCAGACTCATTTTGTGCATTTTTCTTACAGGCAGTAGAGAGACTGGGCTGGATGCAAAACCAGGATCCATAACTGAAAATTGGTAGTCTGTTAACCCACTACACCACTCGGTCTCACTTCTCACTTTTCACATTCAGTATTAACATCAAGCACTTCCACATGATGGATTAAAATTAAAGTTTAAAAACTGCCCTGGACCACATTTAATTTTCTAATCTTAGAAACGGAATAGCAGGGTGTCCTAGTGAGTACAACTCTGCTAATTAAGTAAGTGTTGGGTGGAATTTGGTTTCAGCCCATTTTCAGGTGCAGAATTGGTGCTGTGCTTGGAGCAAACGTCCAATCACATGGACACAATTAAGGCCCCAAATTGGTTCCCCTGGCTAATTTAAATGAAACAGCCAGGTTGCCAGCATTACTTGCGTTTTTTATTGGCAGCTTGTCTAATGAGGGCGTCAATATCATGCTGACACCATTTAAAAGAATCATGCACCTCTTAAAGGGGAGATGCATCTTCTAATCCCTCAGTGGGAGCAAAATATCCAGGCAAGCTGCCTAGCCCGGGTGGGCAGAGGTTGCAGCGCGGGTGAGTGTCAAAAGCATCACACCCAGGATATGACTACAATGCAGAAAAAAGTTTAATGAACTCACAAGGCTGGCTATGGTAGGGCTCCTAACTCATACCTCTCACTTCTCTCTGCTTAGCCGTGCACAACCTGTAGCCCCAGCATTCACAATCCATCCCTCGCGTGATTCCTACCACTCTCCTCTAATCGCTGTCGTACATTTCTCGCCACCTCCTTCTGCTGCTACTGCAGCATTCTGCACCTGCTACTGTCCTCATTGTTACTTCCCTCACCTCCTCACACCTCTGCCACCTTTCACACACCAGTGACACTATCCTACCCTGACATGCACATCCTCAAAACATCGGACTAGGCTAACGCCAACATACTCCCGACTTCCTTGCAGGACAAGCTCGCATGCAATAAAAGGGAGCAGGCAGGCAGGCACAGGTGGACGGAAACTTTCATTTTGTTGCTTGCTTTATCAGTATCCCCTGTTCAAATATTGCCCTTCCTTTAATACGTTTTTTTTTTGATTCTATGACATTGACATCACTTTATAGTTATTGACATTTCTCGGGTAATTTGTAATCTCGCTAAAATATTCTAGAAATGTTAAATTTCATTACGTAAATTGCATCACTGTAAGACATCTGACATCAGGGCAGACTTTATATGCTAATTAGCCATAATCTTGTAATGAAATGAACAGATTCTGCACCACTTCTTATGATTAAAACAGGCAGACTTTAACCTTGTGATCCCACAGCAGTTTCTGCTTTAATGCAGCTGTTTGGCACTTGTCATTTTACATTTGTACATTTTAAAATCTTGCAGATTTAGGCTAACTTTAATTGATGACATGATACCCAGTGTAGAAATTATTAGCAACAGGTTTAATGTGTGGAAATCACCTTGGAAGCTATATAATACAATCATGATTAACTTAAGGCACAATTGGTTGCAAATAAAAGTGTGTAATATTTTAATCACTTCTGTAGGTTCCATATTGTCCCTGGAATGTTTTCTCTTTGTGTCAGGACGTTTTACTTACTCATTGTAAAACACATTTGTATGTGTTTTATTTCAAAATATATACTCAGTAAAGCCTATTAAGGATTTTCTATGCGTAATATTTGGCAGTATAACTTATGAATTAAAGTCATTTCTTTTACATTCTACAGAAGTGAGGAGCTCCTTTAACACTGCACTGAAGTGAGGTACTGCTTTAATTTCTTCTTCTTAGGCAGTCCCTCGGAACCGAAGATGTCTTGCTTCCACACTAAAAATGAGGTCTCAGGTGACTGATGAGTCCAATGCGGGACCGACAGTCTCTGTCACAAGTGGGGCAGATGGTGGTTGAAGGGATGGGTGGGTGGGGTGCTTAGGTTGATGTGCACTCCTTCCGCTGTTTGCGCTTGGCTTCCGCTTGCTCATGGCGAAGAGACTCGAGGTGTTCGGCGCCATCCCAGATGCTTCTCCTCCACTTTAAGCGGTCTTGGGCCAGGGGTTCCCAGGTGTCGGTGAGGATGTTGCACTTTTTCAAGGAGGATTTGAGGGTGTCCTTGAAGCATTTCCTCTGCCCAACTGGGGCTCTCTTGCCGTGTCGGAGCTCCGAGTAGAGCGCTTGTTTTGGAAGTCTTGTATAGGGTATGCGGACGATGTGGCCCGTCCATCAGAGCTGATTGAGCGTGGTCAGAGCTTCGATGCTGGGGATGTTGGCCTGAGCAAGAACACTGACGTTGGTGCGCCTATCCTGCCGATGGATTTGCAGGATCTTACGGAGGCAGTGTTGGTGGTACCTCTCCAGTGCTTTGAGGTGCCTGCTGTACATGGTCCATGTCTCTGAGGCATACAGGAGGGCAGGTATTCTTATGTTCATTAATAAATAGACATTCTTATTATGAACACAGCTAGCTTTTGCTAGACACTTTATTGAGCACATGTGGACTAGGTACAGTATCTGTAGAGGCATCCATCTTGACTGCTGCCTTGTGGGTAGCCTAGTGCCTCATGGGTAATGTAGTCTTAATATACATACAGCTGGGTAGTGTAGTCTTATATACATACAGCTATATACAGCTCTACACAGCTCTACGGCTCCACCTAGTGTCCACTATAGAATGACATGTTATTGATCATTACATCCCCCTTTCTTTGAGGTTTAACAAAATCAATATCAATCAACTTTCAAGAAAACAATAAAGATAATATCAGTAACACTTTTGTTAGTGCTCTATAAACATAAACATTTTCAAAACAGTCAACACATTTTCAAAGCTTTACATTGTACTCAAAGATTAAGTCTATCAGGCTTTTTTACTTCACGTGTGGATCTTCTCAACACGGGTAAGTCTGATGTGTCTTCATGAGATTGTTCTGGCGGTGAATGACAAGATGCAGTTGCGGCATTGTCATCAACCTGGTCTTGAATAGTCTCTTGTGTTTTTAGGAGGGAACGGCGGTTCCTCCTGAGAATCTGTCCTTCCTCAGTTCTAACAGTGTATGACCTTGGTCCTACTTCCTCAAGAACTGTAGCTTTCCTGTTCCATGCATCTGGATCCTCAATCCTGACAACATCATCCCTTGTCAATGGTTTTAGAGTTTTGGATGACTTGTCATAATATGATTTCTGTTTCAGCTTTAACAGTTGAAGTCTCTGTCTCAGTTCCTCACTTTGCTGTTCTTTTGCACAGCAGGGTAGTGTGGTGCGCAACTTGCGACCCATTAGTAGTTCAGCGGGTGAAGAACAACAGTCTAAAGGTGAGGCTCGGTAGCTCAGCAGGGCGAGATAAGGATCAGACTTGCTTTCTGTCGTTTTCTTCAGTAGCTGCTTGAGAACTTGAACACCTTTCTCTGCCTTACCATTTGACTGAGCATACAAAGGACTGGATGTGATGTGCTGAAAGTCATAATGTGCTGCAAACTGTTGCCACTCCTTACAGTTGAAGCACGGACCATTGTCGCTAATGGCAATCCTGGGAATTCCATGTCTGGCGAAGATGGATTTCACATGCATTATGACACTGCTTGCTGTGGTGCTTGAGAGCAGTGCCATCTCAGGATAGTTAGAATAGTAGTCAATCACTATTAGATAGTCTTTACCATTTAAATGAAAAAGGTCCATACCAACCTTTTGCCATGGTGCTGTTGGTATGTCAGCTACTATCATTGGTTCCTTTGCTTGTTTGTTTTGGTGTTTCTGACATGCCTCACATTTGCCTATCATGTTCTCAATGTCCTTATTTATGCCAGGCCAATAAACAGTGTCTCTTGCTCTCCTTTTGCAATTTTCAATTCCGAGGTGTCCCTCATGAATCCTTTTGAGCATGTCTTGACGTAGAGCCTGTGGAATGACTATTCTGTTCTGTTTTAGTAATAGTCCACTTGCGATACTCAATTCTGACCTTATGTGAAAATATTTTGGACAGGAACCTTTTGGCCAACCATGATGAATGTTCTATATTACTGTTTGTAATACTGTATCTTTTACTGTTTCTTCTGCTATTTGCTTTGATTTTGTGTCTGACACGGGCAGCGCAGTAGTGACCATACTCACATGAACATCCACGTCTTCTTCAGTAGAGCTCACATGACTCATTGTGGGTGCTCGGGATAGTGCATCTGCTAACACTATGTATTTGCCTGGTGTGTAGATCAGTTCAAAGTCATATCTTTGCAGCTTCATCATGAGTCGTTGAATCCTTGGAGACATCTCATTCAGGTTTTTTTTTATGATGGCAACCAGAGGGCTGTGGTCTGTCTCAACTGTGAAGGTGGGAAGTCCATATATGTAGCCATGAAACTTTTCTAGACCAACTATCAAGCCTAGACATTCCTTTTCAATCTGGGCGTATCGACACTCAGTATCAGTCATAGACCTGGAGGCATAGGCAACAGGCTTCCAATCTTCACCCTCTGCTTGTAGCAAGACCGCACCTAGGCCATCTTTTGATGCATCCGTTGACACTTTGATTCTCTTTGTTGGGTCAAAGAAGGTGAGTACAGGTGTGGTTGTCAGCACTGTTTTGAGGTTTATCCACTCTTGTTCATGTCTTTCTGTCCATGCGAACTCATTTGTTTTATGTAGCAGGTCTCGCAGACAGGCTGTCTTGGCTGACAAGTTAGGAATGAACTTTCCAATGAAGTTTATCATCCCCATGATGCGTAGCACTCCTTTTTTGTCAGTGGGTCGGGTCATTTTGAGTATGGCGTTTACTTTTTCCATATCTGGCTCTATTCCTTTACCAGATAGATTATCTCCTAGGAAAGTGACTTCCTGGATGTCAAACTGACACTTGGCTTTGTTGAGCTTCAGTCCATTCCGGCATATGCTCTGTAGCACTTTAGTCAGTCTCTCATTGTGTTCTTTCAGTGTGGAGCCCCAGATGATGATGTCATCAACATAGACCCGAACTCCTTCCAGACCTTCAATTATGTGTTCCATCGCTCTATGAAAGATTTCAGATGCAGATATTATCCCAAAAGGCATTCTGAGGAAACAATACCTGCCAAATGGTGTGTTGAAGGTACAGTATTTGGTGCTCTCTTCATCCAGTTTTAGTTGCCAAAATCCTTGTGAGGCATCGAGCTTTGTAAAGTATCTGGCATCTGATATTTCACTGGTGATTTCTTCTCGCTTGGGAATCTGGTAGTGTTCACGTTTTATGTTTGCATTTAAGTCCTTTGGATCCATGCATATTCTTAGATCATTGTTCTTTTTCTTTACACATACCATGGAGTTAACCCAGTCTGTTGGCTCTTCGACTTTCCTGATGACTCCTAGTGTGGTCATTCTGTCCAGTTCATTCTTGAGCCGGTCACGCAGGGGTGCTGGAACTCTTTGTGGAGCATGTACCACTGGCTGAGCATCCTCCTTTAGCTGGCTCTTGTAAGTGAATGGTAGAACTCCAAATCCTTTGAACACATCCTGGAAATTATTCACTACAGAATCCACCGAGTCATCTGGTCTGCTTATGCCAGAGTTTATACGGTAGACACTCTTGACCAGTTCTAAGTCCTCACAAGCTTTGTCACCCAGTAGTGAATCAAGTCTTTCAGCCACAACAGAAAACATGAGATGATGCACTTTGTCTTTGACTGTCACTTTAAGTCTGCATACACCTAAGCTATCTATTTTCTGTCCATTATAGTCCTTCAGTAGTACTGACTTTTTCTGTATTTTGGGCTTTTCTTTCATATTGTTAATGTCACTCATACTGATTAAGTTTGCTTTTGCCCCAGTGTCTAGTTTCAAGGTAACTAATGCTCCATTTACCTGCAGTGGGATCATCCATTTGTCCTCTTTTACTGCATTAACTTTATGTTCAGCATTGTCCATTTCTGAGGGCTGCACATTTTCTGTATCCTTTTTGATATTGTCACATGACACCATTCCTACAAAAAATGTCTCACTTAAATCAGTGTCCTCAATTACATTAACTCGTTGCCCTTTCTTAGTTTTTACTTTTGAAAAGCATTGTTTGGCAAAGTGATTCTTTCCATTACACTTTGTGCACATTTTTTCAAATGCTGGGCATTGTCTTAACTGGTGTTTGTAACCACAGCGTTTACAATTAAAAATTTCATCCTCCGATTGCTTTTCATTTCTGTTCTGCCCACGTTCCTTCCCCTTGTAGGACACAGCACCGACAGCAGCATTATCACTCATTACAATCGCATCATTATTGATTTCACTGAAAGTCTTCGCGTGCTTTCGAGCTAGCTCGCTGGCTTGGCATATTTTCACCGCATTTTCCAAATTTAGTTCGGTTTCTCTCAACAGACGTTCCCTGACTTTTTTATCATGAATACCAAACACAATCTGGTCATGAATCATGGATGCTTTGAGCTCAGAGAAATTACATGTCTGTGCTTTCAGTTTCAGATCAGTTATAAAGTAATCAAAAGTCTCATTTTGCTGCTGTGTCCGAGAATGGAAGATGTATCTTTCATAGGTCTCATTCTTTTTGGGAGAGCAATGTGCATCAACTTTTTTTAGCATATCTTCTAATTTTTCTCTGTTCTCCTCTGGATTAAATACAAATGTATTAAATACCTCTATCGCCTGTGGGCCTGTAACCGTAAGCAGCAACGCTATCTTCCTTGCATCTGGCTTCGTACCGAATCCGATGGCTGCAATGTAGAGTTTGAATTGTTGTTTAAAAGTCTGCCAATTGTAGTCGATATTTCCTGTGAGTTTCAAACGCTCTGGTGGCTTCAAATTCTCCATGTCGCTTTAAAAATCTGGCAGGGCCTGCGGGAAACCCGTTCTCCCAGATCTCCCAACCGCTTCCTAGAAACCCCACTCCTGGTACCATCTTATGTTCATTACTAAATAGACATTCTTATTATGAACACAGCTAGCTTTTGCTAGACACTTTATTGAGCACATGTGGACTAGGTACAGTATCTGTAGAGGCATCCATCTTGACTGCTGCCTTGTGGGTAGCCTAGTGCCTCATGGGTAATGTAGTCTTAATATACATACAGCTGGGTAGTGTAGTCTTATATACATACAGCTATATACAGCTCTACACAGCTCTACGGCTCAACCTAGTGTCCACTATAGAATGACATGTTATTGATCATTACAGGTATCACTACTGCTCTGTAGACCATGAGCTTGTTGCCGGGTTTGAGGTCCTGGCCTTCAAATACCCTCTTCCTCAGGCGACCGAAGTCTGCACTGGCACACTGAAGGTGGTGTTGGACTTCGTCATCGACATCTGCCCTTGTTGACAGTAGGCTCGCGAGGTATGGAAGGTGGTCCACATTGCCCAAGGCTTCATCGTGGATTTTGATAATCGGGGGGGCAGCACTGTGTGGCGGGGGCAGGTTGGTAGAGAACCTTTGTCTTACGGATGTTTAGTGTAAGGCCCATGCTCTCGTATGCTTCGGTGAAGGTGTTGATGATGGTTTGGAGTTCGACCTCTGAATGTGCGCAGATGCAAGCGTCATCTGCATACTGTAATTAGGTGACAGAGGATGGGATGACCTTGGATCTGGACTGGAGGCGATGGAGTTTGAACAGTTTCCCGTTCATTCTGTAGATTAGCTCCACTCCAGCGGGGAGCTTACTGAGAGTGAGATGGAGCATTGCAGCCAGGAAGATCGAGAAGAGCTTTGGTGTGAAGACACAGCCTTGCTTGATCCCTGTTTGTACGTGAATTGGGTCTGTGGTGGATCCATTGGTAAGGATCACGGATGGCATGTCGTCTTGAAGCAGGCGGTGGATGGTGACAAACTTTTGAGGGCAGCCGACTTTGAGGAGGGCACTCCATAATCCCTCATGGTTGACAGTGTCGAAGGCCTTTGTGAGGTCAAAGAAGGCCACGTACAGCGGTTGGTGCTGTTCCCTGCATTCTCTTGCAGTTGACGAGCAGTGAAGATCAGGTCCATTGTGCCCCTTAGTGGGCGGAATCCACACTGCGACTCTGGGAGGAGCTCTTCAGCCAATGGGAGAAGGCGATTGTGCCGGATTCTTGCGATGACTTTCCCTGTGGCAGGCAGCAGGGAGACTCCTCTGTAATTACCGCAATCGGACCTGTCAGCTTTGTTAGAGATGCTCACGACTACAGCAACTCTGAGATCTCCTGGCATGCTCTCCTCCTTCCAAATAAGAGAAATTAGTAAATGTATTTGCGACAATAGTGTACTGCGCTGAAGTGAAGAGCTCCTTTAACACTGCACTGAAGTGAGGAGCTCCTTTAAAAGTGCACTGAAGTGAAGAGCTCCTTTAACACTGCACTGAAGAGAGGAGCTCCTTTAACATTGTACTGAAGTGAGGAGCTCCTTTAACATTGTACTCAATGAAGGGAGGAGCTCCTTTAACACTGTACTGAAGTGAGGAGCTCCTTTAACACTGTACTGAAGTGAGGAGCTCCTTTAACACTGTACTGAAGTGAGGAGCTCCTTTAACATTGTACTGAAGTGAGGAGCTCCTTTAACACTCAATGAAGTGAGGAGCTCCTTTAACATTGTGCTGAAGTGAGGAGCTCCTTTAACACTCACTGAAGTGAGGAGCTCCTTTAACATTATACTGAAGTGAGGAGCACCTTTAACACTCACTGAAGTGAGGAGCTCCTTTAACATTGTACTGAAGTGAGGAGCTCCTTTAACATTCACTGAAGTGATGAGCTCCTTTAACATTCACTGAAGTGAGGAGCTCATTTAACATTGTATTGAAGTGACGAGCACCTTTAAGACGCACTGAAGTGAGGAGCTCCTTTAACACTCACTGAAGTGAGGAGCTCCTTTAACACTGACTGAACTGAGGAGCTCCTTTAACACTGACTGAACTGAGGAGCTCCTTTAACATTGCACTGAAATGAGGAGCTCCTTTAAAATTGTACTGAAGTGAGGAGCTCCTTTCACATTGCACTGAAGTCAGGAGCACTTTTAACGCTGTACTGAAGTGAGGAGCTCCTTTGACACTCACTGAAGTGAGGAGCTCCTTTAACATTACACTGAAGTGAGGAGCTCCTTTAACACTGACTGAAGTGAGGAGCTCCTTTAACATTGTACTGCAGTGAGGAGCTCCTTTTACACTATACAGAAGTGAGGAGCTCATTTAACATTAAACTGAAGTGAGGAGCTCGTTTAACACTCACTGAAGTGAAGAGCTCCTTTAACACACACCAAAGTGAGGAGCTCATTTAACATTGTATTGAAGTGAGGAGCTCCTTTAAGACGCACTGAAGTGAGGTGCTCCTTTAACACTCACTGCAGTGAGGATGTCTTTTAACACTGACTGAAGTGAGGAGCTCCTTTAACACTCACTGAAGTGAGGATCTCTTTTAACACTGACTGAATTGAGGAGCTCCTTTAACATTGTACTGAAGTGAGGAGCTCCTTTAACATTGTACTGAAGTGAGGAGCTCATTTTACACTTTACAGAAGAGAGGAGCTCATTTAACATTAAACTGAAGAGAAGAGCTCCTTTAACACACACCGAAGTGAGGAGCTCCTTTAACATTGTTCTGAAGTAAGGAGCTCCTTTAACATTGTACTGAAGTGAGGAGCTCCTTTAACACACACCGAAGTGAGGAGCTCCTTTAACATTGAACTGAAGTGAGGAGCTCCTTTAACATTGTTCTGAAGTAAGGAGCTCCTTTAACATTGTACTGAAGTGAGGAGCTCCTTTAACACTGTACTGAATTGAGGAGATCCTTTAACATTACACTGAAGTGAGGAGCTCCTTTAACACTCACTGAAGTAAGGAGCTCCTTCAACATTGTACTGAAGTGAGGAGCTCCTTTAACATTGTACTGAAGTGAGGACCTCCTTTGACACTGTACTGAATTGAGGAGCTCTAACATTAATCTGGTGAGGAGCTCCTTTAACACTCACTGAAGTGAGCAGCTCCTTTAACACTCACTGAAGTGAGGAGCTCCTTTAACACTGTTCTGAAGTGAGGAGCTCCTTTAACACTCACTGAAGCGAGGAGATCCTTTAACATTGCACTGCAGTGAGGAGCTCCTTTAAAACTGTACTGAAGTGAGGAGCTCCATTAACATTGTACTGAAGTGAGGAGCTCCTTTAACATTGTACTGAAGTGACCAGCTCCTTTAACATTGTACTGAAGTGAGGAGCTCCTTTAATACTCACTGAAGTGAGGAGCTCTTTTAACACTGTACTGAAGTGATGAGCTCCTTTAACATTTTACTGATGTGAGGAGCTCCATTAACACTCACTGAAGTGAGGAGCTCCTTTAACATTGCACTGAAGTCAGGAGCTCTTTTAACATTGTACTGAAGTGAGGAGCACCTTTTACATTGTACTGAATTGAGGAGTTCCTTTAACACTGTTCTGAAGTGAAAAGCTCCTTTAACACTCACTGAAGTGAGGAGCTCCTTTAACATTGTGCTGCAGTGAGGAGCTCCTTTAACATTGTACTGAAGGGAGGAGCTCTTTTAACATTGTACTGAAGTGAGGAGCTCCATTAATACTCACTGAAGTGAGGAGCTCCTTTAATATTGTACTGAATTGAGGAGCTCCTTTAACATTACACTGAAGTGAGGAGCTCCTTTAACATTGTACTGCAGTGAGGAGCTCCTTTAACATTGTATTGAATTGAGAAGCTCCATTAATACTCACTGAAGTGAGGAGCTCCTTTTACACTGTGCAGAAGTGAGGAGCTCCTTTAACATTAAACTGAAGTGAGGAGCTCCTTTAACACTCACTGAAGTGAGGAGCTCATTTAACGTTGTATTGAAGTGAGGAGCTCCTTTAACACTCACTGAAGTGAGGAGCTCATTTAACGTTGTATTGAAGTGAGGAGCTTCTTTAAGATGCACTGCAGTGAGGAGCTCATTTAACGCTCACTGAAGTGAGGAGCTCCTTTAACATTGTTCTGAAGTGAGGAGCTCCTTTAACATTGTTCTGAAGTGAGGAGCTCCTTTAACACTGTACTTAATTGAGGAGCTCCTTTAACATTACACTGAAGTGAGGTGCTCCTTTAACACTCACGGAAGTGAGGAGCTCCTTTAACATTGTACTGAAGTGAGGAGCTCCTTTAACACTGTACTTAATTGAGGAGCTCCTTTTTCATTACACTGAAGTGAGGACCTCCTTTGACACTGTACTGAATTGAGGAGCTCTAACATTAATCTGAAGTGAGGAGCTCCTTTAACACTCACTGAAGTGAGGAGCTCCTTTAACATTGTACTGACTTGAGGAGCTCTAACATTGTACTGAAGTGAGGAGCTCCTTTAACATTGTACTGAAGTGAGCAGCTCCTTTAACATTGTACTGAAGTGAGCAGCTCCTTTAAAACTCACTGAAGTGAGGAGCTCCTTTAATATTTTACTGAAGTGAGAAGCTACTTTAACACTGTACTGAAGTGAGGAGACCCTTTAACATTATATTGAATAGCGGAGCTCCTTTAACATTGTACTGAAGTGAGGAGCTCCTTTAATACTCACTGAAGTGAAGAGCTCATTTAACACTCACTGAATGAGGAGCTCCTTTAACATTGTACTGCAGTGAGGAGCTCCTTTAGGACTCACTGAAGTGAAGAGCTCCTTTAACACTCACTGAAGTGAGGAGCTCCTTTAACATTGTACTGAAGTTAGGAGTTCCTTTAGGACTCACTGAAGTGAAGAGCTCCTTTAACACTCACTGAATTAAGGAGCTCCTTTAACATTGTGCTGCAGTGAGGAGCTCCTTTTACACTGTGCAGAAGTGAGGAGCTCATTTAACATTAAACTGAAGTGAGGAACTCCTTTAACACTCACTGAAGTGAGGAGCTCCTTTAACACACACCGAAGTGAGGAGCTCATTTAACACTGTATTGAAGTGAGGAGCTCCTTTAAGACGCACTGAAGTGAGGTGCTCCTTTAACACTCACTGCCGTGAGGAGCTCCTTTAAAACTGTTTTGAAGTGAAGAGCTCCTTTAACACTCACGGAAGTGAGTAGCTCCTTTAACATTGTACTGAAGTGAAGAGCTCCTTTAACACTCACGGAAGTGAGGAGCTCCATTAACATTGTACTGAAGTGACCAGCTCCTTTAACATTGTACTGAAGTGAGGAGCTCTTTTAACACTGTACTGAAGTGATGAGCTCCTTTAACATTTTACTGATGTGAGGAGCTCCATTAACACTCACTGAAGTGAGGAGCTCCTTTAACACTCACTGAAGTGATGAGCTCCTTTAACATTGCACTGAAGTCAGGAGCTCTTTTAACATTGTACTGAAGTGAGGAGCTCCTTTTACATTGTACTGAATTGAGGAGTTCCTTTAACACTGTTCTGAAGTGAAGAGCTCCTTTAACACTCACGGAAATGAGGAGCTCCTTTAACAATGTACTGAAGTGAGGAACTCCTTTAACACTCACTGAAGCGAGGAGCTCCTTTAACATTGTACTGCAGTGAGGAGCTCCTTTAACACTCACTGAAGTGAGGAGCTCCTTTAACATTGTACTGGAGTTAGGAATTCCTTTTGGACTCACTGAAGTGAAGAGCTCCTTTAACACTCACTGAAGTGAGGAGCTCTTTTAACATTGTGCTGCAGTGAGGAGCTCCTTTAACATTGTACTGAAGTGAGGAGCTCCTTTAACATTGTACTGAAGTGAGGAGCTCCATTAATACTCACTGAAGTGAGGAGCTCCTTTAACATTACACTGAAGTGAGATGCTCCTTTAACAATGTACTGAAGTGAGGAGCTCCTTTAACATTGTACTGAAGTGAGGAGCTCCTTTAACATTGTATTGAATTGAGGAGCTCCATTAATACTCACTGAAGTGAGGAGCTCCTTTAACATTGTACTGCAGTGAGGAGCTCCTTTTACACTGTGCAGAAGTGAGGAGCTCCTTTAACATTAAACTGAAGTGAGGAGCTCCTTTAACACTCACTGAAGTGAGGAGCTCATTTAACGTTGTATTGAAGTGAGGAGCTCCTTTAAGACGCACTGAAGTGAGGTCCTCCTTTAACGCTCACTGAAGTGAGGAGCTCCTTTAACATTGTTCTGAAGTGAGGAGCTCCTTTAACATTGTACTGAAGTGAGGAGCTCCTTTAACACTGTACTTAATTGAGGAGCTCCTTTATCATTACACTGAAGTGAGGTGCTCCTTTAACACTCACTGAAGTGAGGAGCTCCTTTAACACTGTACTGAATTGAGGAGCTCCTTTAACATTACACTGAAGTGAGGTGCTCCTTTAACACTCACTGAAGTGAGGAGCTCCTTTAACATAGGGTGGGATATGTGTTGGTGTAGGGGTTATGGGGATCGGGTGGGATATGTGTCGGTGCAGGCTCGATGGGCCGAAATAGCCTCTATCTGCACTGTGGGGTTTCTGTGATTCTGATTCTGTGAACATTGTACTGAAGTGAGGAGCTCCTTTAACATTGCACTGAAGTGAGGCGCTCCTTTAACATTAAACTGAAGTGAGGAGCTCCTTTAACACTCACTGAAGTGAAGAGCTCCTTTAACACACACCGAAGTGAGGAGCTCATTTAACATTGTATTGAAGTGAGGAGATCCTTTAAGACGCACTGAAGTGAGGTGCTCCTTTAACGCTCATGTATTGAGGAGCTCCTTTAACATTGTTCTGAAGTGAGGAGCTCCTTTAACATTGTACTGAAGTTAGGAGCTCCTTTAACATTGTTCTGAAGTGAGGAGCTCCTTTAACACTGCACTGAATTGAGGAGCTCTAACATTATACTGAAGTGAGGAGCTCCTTTAACACTCACTGAAGTGAGGAGCTCTTTTAACACTCACTGAAGTGAGCTGCTCCTTTAAAACTGTTCTGAAGTGAAGAGCTCCTTTAACACTCACGGAAGTGAGGAGCTCCTTTAACATTGTTCTGAAGTGAGGAGCTCCTTTAACACTGCACTGAATTGAGGAGCTCCTGTAACACTCACTGAAGTGAGGAGCTCCTTTAACAATATACTGAAGTGAGGAGCTCCTTTAACACTCACTGAAATGAGTTGCTCTTTTAACATTGTACTGAAGTGATGAGCTCCTTTAACATTGTACTGATGTGAGATGCTCCATTAACACTCACTGATGTGAGGATATCCTTTAACACTCACTGAAGTGATGAGTGTAACGTCCGTGTGTAATTGAGACATGGATTGCAGAAGTTGGTTATGTAAAGTATGTGTCTATACTTAATCCTATAATGAAGAGACAGCTTGGAAGATTCAACGTAGGTCTTTACTTAATACCAACAGGCGGGAACTGAGGGGAGATCAGTACCCACAGTACTATTTATACCCCTATGGCCAGGAGTGGTACTACGGTATCACTACGCCCTACAAAGTAGTGCTGCCCTGGCCATAGGTTTAAAGTAACATACCTATTACATACACAACATTCCTCCCCTTTTAATTAAAACGTACCCGTGCAATTAAGTCAATAGATGCCCCATAACTAGGGCTAATAACATTTGGTAACACAATATACATAACATATTTACATCAAGAGTTGTCTTCTTATATATATATAAACAGAAACATGTTATAGATTCAGTCTCTGAGGAGGCCTCCTATCTCGACTAGGATAACGTCTTTCTCTAGTCGGTCTCGGTGTAGGCGGCGGTACTTCCGTCACCCCTTCATCGCTGGACTCGTCGGTGTCTGATGGCACATCCTGTGCCGTGGAGATCACTGGAGTGCTGAACTCCTCGCAATCCTGAGCCCTCTGTAACGACGAGCTGGGCCGTGATTCCGCTGTAACAATGTGCTGAGACGTTTGAGGTAGTGAATCAGTTGGGTTTCTGGACTCCACAAGTTGATCAGCATGTCGTCTGATTATGCCTTCCCCTGTCTCAACTGTGTACATCAAGGGTCCCTGGCGGGCCTTTATCGTACCAGACCGCCACTTTTCATTCCGATAATCACGGGCCAACACTTGCTGCCCCACCTCGAAGCTCTGTGTCTGTCTGTCAGGAGCCCTACGAAATACTCGGTTTTCCACATCTCTCCGAATGTTTGGTCTGAGCAATTCAAGGCGAGACCTTAACCTTCTATTAAAGAACATGACGGCGGGGGCCTGGTTGGTCACCGTATGTGCAGCATTACAGTATGTGAATAGGAAGTTGTCCACCTTGTGTTGTAGTGGCAACCTTTCCTCCCCCATCGCCTTGATGGCCTTTTTAAAAGTCTGTACAAAGCGCTCTGCCAGCCCATTTGTAGCTGGATGATATGCTGCGGACGTATAATGTCGCACTCCATTCCTTTTTAGGAATGCTTGAAATTCTTCTGCCACAAATTGTGGCCCATTGTCCGAACAGACTTGCTCGGGCACCCTGTTTCAGGCAAAAATGGTCCTTAAGACTGCGACCGTCTTTTCGGCTGTCGTTGATGACATCTTTATGACCTCCGGCCATTTTGAATGGGCGTCCACTACAATAAGGAACATCGCATCCAGGAAGGGGCCAGCGAAGTCCACGTGGATCCTTTGCCACGGCGTTGAGGGCCACTCCCACGGATGTAGTGGGGCTTGTGGTGGTACGTTCTGTACCATCTGGCACCCTTGGCACGCTTTTGCTACTTCCTCAATGTCCCTGTCAATGCCGGGCCACCAGACGTAGGCTTTGGCGAGGCTTTTCATTTTGACACCCCCAGATGACCTTCGTGTAAGTCCTGCAACACTTTATGTTGTAATTTTTGAGGGACCACCACCCTGGCTCCGCACATCAATGTGCCCCGGCAGATGGACAACTGGTCCTTCCTTGCCGAAAACGCCGGCAATGATGCGTCACCCTGCGCCGGCCAGCCTTTCACGGTTAACTCGTAAACCCTTGCCAATGTCGGGTTGTTCCGTGTTTCCCGCTCGATACATTGGCTGGTGATGGGCAAGTGTTCCATAACAGCCGTATGATATATTTCCACGGGGTCCTGTACTATCTCTTCGATCTTGGCAGGCAAGGGTAGCCGCGACAGGCCATCCGCATTGCCATGCTGTTTGGTACCCTTATATTCAATAAGGTACTGGTGTGCTCCTAAGAACAGTGACCATCTCTGTAGCCTTTGGGCCGTCATCAGGGGCACCCCTTTTGTTGGATTAAATATCGACACCAACGGCTGATGATCTGTCAGTAGTGTGAAACGTTGCCCATGCAGGTAGTGGTGGAATTTTTTTACACCCCACACCAGACTGAGGGCCTCCCTGTCGATTTGCGCATAGTTTCTTTGGGCTGTAGTTAACGACCTTGAGGCAAATGCTGTTGGCCTCTCCGTCCCGTTGGGAAATTTGTGTGACAACACTGCCCCTATACCGTACGGGGAGGCGTCACATGCCAACCTCATTGGCATTTTTGGGTCAAAGTGTGCGAGCACTTCCTTTGATGTAATGAGTTGTTTACCCTTTTTAAAAGCAGCCTCACACGCTTCGTCCCAATTCCAGGAGACTCCCTTTTGCAGCAATGAATTTAGTGGATGTAAAATGGACGATAAGTTCGGGAGGAACTTATGGTAATAGTTTATAAGGCCTAAGAATGATCGTAACTGAGATACATTCTCAGGGGGCGGGGCCTTCACTACTGCCTCGATCTTTTCCGGGGACTTATGCAGGCCTTCCTTATCTATAATGTGACCACAGTATGAGATACGTTCCTGGAAAAACTCACATTTCTGCTTGTTCGCCCTGAGTCCGTATTGTTGCAACCGCAGAAGTACTTGCTCCAGGTTAGCGAGGTGGTCGTTATCCATTTGTCCTGTCACCAGGATGTCATCCAGGTAGCACTGCATTCCTGGAATGCCCTGTAGGACCTGTTCCATGGTCCTCTGCCATATTGCCGGGGCGGACGCCACACCAAATACCAGGCGATTGTACTGGTACAATCCCTTGTGTGTGTTAATCGTTAGGAGCTTTTTCGAGTCCTGTTCCACCTCCACCTGTAAATAAGCTTGACAAAGGTCAATCTTCGTAAAGTGTCTACCCCCAGCTAACGATGCAAATATGTCCTCTATCCGTGGCAGCGGATACTGTACCGTGTGCAGGACTGGGTTAATAGTTCTCTTAAAATCCCCGCAAATGCGAACCTTCTTTGGTTCCCCCGGTGTGTTATTTGCAGATTTCTTTATAACTGGGACGATGGGCGTGGCCCACTCACTCCACTCAATCTTTGTAAGGACACCTGCACTCTCTAAGGCATCCAGTTCTGCTTCCACAGCTGGCCGAATGGCGTAAGGCACCGGTCTGGCCTTACAAAACTTGGGGTTTGCGTCTTGAGCAATAGTGATTTTTGCTCTAATGTCCTTTAAGGTCCCCAGCCCTTGTTGGAACACCTCTGGCGTTTTTGCCAATATTTTCGACAGCCTGCTTGTAATGGTTGTATCATCCTTGGTGGTCTCTACTTTTAACTCGTGTATCGACTTCCAGTCGAAATGGATTTTTCTTATCCATTCCCTACCCAAAAGTGGTGGTCCACCGTTTGGTAGGACGTATAAATAAAGTCCTGGCACTTTCCTGCCGTTGTATTTAACTGTTACTTCCATTTTTCCCTTCGGGTAAACTTTTTTGTCCCGTATATGTTTTTAATTTAATTTCCGTATCCTTTAAGGGAATGCGTTTGAACAGCCTGTTATAATCTTGTTCATTAATTACTGATAGGGCTGAACCCGTGTCCAGCTCCATATTAACTTCGACGCCTGCTACCTTCATTTTAACCCACATGGTGCTGTGGTCCTCCGTTTTGTCTACACCATATAACTTGAGACATCCCAGACCTTTAGGCTCTGCTTTTGTGCCTTCCTGTGACTCGTCTGAGCTACTGTCAGACATCTTATGTATTTTTGTCCTTGCCTTGGTACTGCTCGGACTGCCCCCACTATTGGGTTTCGTACCCGACCGACAAACTTTCGCTATATGCCCCTTTTTTCCACACTGCCGGCATATTTTATCACGAAACCAACAATTACTTTGGTCGTGGGTGGTTTTGCCACAACGGTAGCATTTATCTTTGTGAAATGTCACCTCATGGGTGTCATAGCAGGTTGTGTTTTGTCGCATTTGAGCAGCACCCTGTGCTGCTGCTTCGTGGACCAATGCTATTTCAATCGCCTGATCTAGGCTGAGCTGTTTCTTGGCTAGCAACCGTTTTCGTGTACTCTCATTTAACATGCCACAGACAAATCTGTCTCTGATCGCGTCCGCCAATATGGCTCCAAACTGGCAATGTTTGGACAACCTTCTGAGCTCAGCTAAATAGGCTGCCTGCGACTCATCATTCCTTTGGTCGCGTCTGTAGAAGCGGTACCTTTCCGCTATAAATGGTGGCTTAGGGTTTAAATGTACCTTTAACGTATCAACAATTTGGGCATACGTTTTGTCTGCTGGCTTTTCTGGAGTAAGAAGATTCCTCAGCAGACCGTATGTTTTTGCCCCCATACAATTTAATAAGGTTGCTACCTTTTTGTCATCTTCCACCTTGTTTACTATGCAATAAAGTTCATGCCTTTCGATATAGGCATCCCACTCTTCTGTGTCCTCAACAAATGCTGACAACCAACCTTCCTTTGACATTTTAAACTGCTGAAGAGCTTTTCCCGCCTTTCTCCACTAGATGGCGTTTTTTACTTTTTTTAATTTTAAACTGCTGAAGAGAAAAAAAAACTTTTCCCCTTTGTCCACTAGATGGTGTTTTTCCCGCCTTTTCTCCTGCTGCTGCTAACGACCTCTCTCCAGCTTCGTTATTTTTGGCCCTTGCAGCTCCCGTTATTGCCACCGCCGCTATTGACAAAGACCTTCCCCTCTCGTGGCTTGCTAGTCCTCATGGCTCCATTTGTGCCCCAGATCGCCTGCCGGTTCTGGCCCTTGCAGCTCCCATTCCCCGGGAAGGATTTCAGTTTACCTGGCCCTGGGTGGACTTTTGCCCCGTGGCTGGAGCGCCCGTTCAGCCTGTTCTCTCAGCTGCTGCAGCCTCCGCTGGAAACCTCTCTCTCTCGCTCCGTTGCTGCCGCTCCTCCCGAACCCGGAGTGCTGGGCGGCCTCCTTCGGTCGATGCTGGACTCTGCAGGCTGGCTGGTAAGAAACCTCTCTCCTTCTCTCTCCGTACTGCTACCGTTCCTTTGTTGCGCCGTGTACTGGTGAGTTCGAACCTTACTCGTCGCCAGTGTAAAGTATGTGTCTATACTTAATCCAATAATGAAGAGACAGCTTGGAAGATTCAACGTAGGTCTTTACTTTATACCAACAGGCAGGAACTGAGGGGAGATCAGTACCCACAGTACTATTTATATCCCTATGGCCAGGAGTGGTACTACGGTATCACTACGCCCTACAAAGTAGTGCTGCCCTGGCCATAGGTTTAAAGTAACATACCTATTACATACACAACAGGTTATAACAGGTGTTTACTGTATGGAGACAAAACTGGAACTACATTAACAAAGTTGCTACACAGGCTTATATACAGGGGTGGTCACTACTGGTACTGCAGTATACAGCGGCTGCAGAATATAGTTCCTTCTTCAAGGTACATACACTACAATTCCTCCCCTTTTAGCTAAACAGTACATAACATTTGATTAATAATTAAATAACATATTTACAATTACAGTTGCTATATGCATTAGCTGAAGTTAATCAATTATAAACTCAGTCTTTGAGGAGGCTTCCTGATTCTGCCCGGATAACGCCTCTTTGGGGTACCAGGTTCTTCTGGCAAAGTTGATTCGGGATCAACGTCGTTGTTTGGTTCGTCTGCTTCCAATATCACCGATTCTGAGGTAGATGCAATTGGTACTTCGGTTTCATCACCAGGTGTATAGGATCGTGGTGTAGATTTGACGTTTTCCAGTGACTCTAGAATCTGGTCAGCATGGCGTCTTATAATGCTCTCTCCAACGTCCACGGTATACATTATAGTTCCTTGCCGTGTGCAGATCGTTCCTGGCTGCCATTTCTCTGTGCGGTAGTCCCGGACCAAAACTGGTTGACCTATCTTGAAACTCCTGGTTGGCCTTTCATTCATATTCTGAAACTGCCTGTTCTCCACATCTCTTCTGATGTTTGGCTTAAGCAAATCCAAGCGGCATCTTAGTCTCCGATTGAAGAACATCATGGCTGGAGTTTGGTTGGTAACCGCATGTGTCGCATTCCGGTAGGCAAACAAGAATTTATCCACCTTGTGTTGTAGGGGTATGTCTTCATTACACATTGCCTTGATAGCCTTCTTGAATGTTTGAACGAACCTCTCAGCCAATCCATTGGTGGCTGGATGATATGGGGCGGATGTGTAATGCTTAACACCATTGTTCTTTAAGAACCTCCGGAACTCTTCAGACACAAACTGTGGTCCATTGTCGGAGCAAATCTGTTCAGGCAGCCCATTTCTGGCGAATATGGTTCCTAAGACTGTGATAGTTTTTTCTGTGGTGGTTGAGGACATTTTTATTACCTCTGGCCACTTTGAATGTGCATCCACCGCAATTAAAAACATCGAGTCCATAAATTGACCAGCAAAATCAATGTGTACCCTTTGCCATGGAGATGAGGGCCACTCCCATGGATGTAGAGGGGCTTGTGGTGGGGCGTTTTGGACCTTCTGGCATCCTGTACAGCTCTTGGTCATCTCTTCGATTTCTCTATCGATTCCCGGCCACCACACAGACGCTCTGGCTAAGTTCTTCATTTTTACCCCTCCCAGATGACCCTCATGAAGCTCATTGAGCACTCTATCCTTCAATTTGGGTGAAATTACTACTCTGGATCCACACATCAAGGTTCCTCGGCACACTGACAGCTGTTCTCTTCTCGGCGAGAATGCTGGCAACAGTGGTTCGCCATGTGCTGGCCATCCCTTCACCGTTAAATCATAGACCCAGGAGAGTGTCGGGTCATTTCATGTTTCCTTTTCCATGTTTGCATTTGTCACAGGTAGACATTCGACTATGGTCGAGTGGAATATCTCCACAGGATCCACTGCAGGTGCTTCTTCCACCGTCGGCAACGGTAGGCGCGACAATCCATCAGCATTCCCATGCTGTTTAATTCCTTTGTACTCGATGTCATATTGGTGTGCCCCTAGGAAAAGGGACCACCTCTGTAGCCGTTGTGCTGTCATTATCGGGACGCCCTTCTTAGGGTTGAAAATGGAGAGAAGAGGTTGATGATCAGTTAGTAGAGTAAATTTCTGTCCGTGCAGGTAGCGATTGAACTTCTTCACCCCCCACACCAGGCTGAGGGCCTCTCTGTCAATCTGGGCATAGTTACGCTCGGCTGCAGTTAACGAGCGTGACGCAAAAGCTATCGGCCTCTCTGAACCATCAAGGGATTTATGTGACAGTACTGCTCCAACACCGTAGGAAGATGCATCACACGCCAGTCTTATCGGTAGTGATGGGTTGTAGTGAGCCAATACTTCTCTTGAAGTGATCAGGCCTTTACACTTCTGAAAGGCCTGCTTACATTCATCGCTCCATTTCCATGCTACTCCAGTTTGTAGCAGGGCGTTCAGTGGGTTAACGTTTTCTTCATGACAGGAACGATGGGTGTCGCCCACTCGCTCCAGTCTACCTTAGTTAACACGCCTGCATTCTCCAGATTCTCCAGCTCTGCCTCAACGGCTGGGCGAATTGCATACGCTACCAGTCTTGCTTTGAAAAACTTGGGAATTGCATTCTCTTCTATTTTTATTGAGGCGGTTACGCCTTTAAGAGTTCCCAGTTCTTGTTGAAATACCTCTTTAGCGTTAGCCAAGATTTTTGAGAATCGTCCAGGTGTGACGTCGTCATCCTTTTTACCAGCCACAGTCAGTGCCTGAATGGAGTGCCAGTCTAAACTTATCTTTCTGATCCATTCACGTCCCAATAACGGTGGTCCACCATCTTGCAGTATGTACAGATACAATTTCTGTATTTCCTTGCCGTTGTATTCAACAGGCAGCCTTATTTTCCTTTTTGGGGTATACTTTCTGCCCCGTATATGTCTTCAAGACAATGGATGTGTCTTTCAAGGGTATGTGTGAGAATAGCCGCTCGTAGTCTCGTCAATTCATGACGGTCAGGGCTGATCCTGTATCCAATTCCATTTTGACTTGGGACCCTGCTATCGTGAGGGTGACCCAAATGTTTCGGTGATCCTCTTTTGTGATTACGTTGTGTAGTTTGAGATAGCTTAGTCTCTTGTTCCCGGATTCACTATCGCTCTTCTGGTCTTCGGAACTACTGTCCGTCATCTTTTGTACTTTCCTGTACGGTTCCTTAGTAGTCTTTTTGTTGTCGTTAGTCTTCTTCCCGGACCTGCAAACTCGTGCAATGTGTCCCATCTTTCCGCATTGCCTGCATGTTTTGTCCTTGGACCAGCAGTCTTTCTCGTCATGGGTTGTTCTGCCGCAGCGATAACATTTTTCAAATCCCCGTGTCATTACATGGGTGCCGTATTCCTGTGGCTTTTGCTGTATTTCCGCAGCTCCCCTTGCTGCTGCTTCGTACGATACTGCCACGCTGAAAGCCTTATCTAGCGTCAGCTCTTTCTCTGAGAGTAACCTCTTCTGGGTTCCTTCACTCAGGAGTCCACAGACAAATTTGTCCCGCAGGGTATCTGCCAGTCCTGCTCTGAACTGGCAGTGCTTTGATAGCTTGCGTAGTTCTGTAAGGTAATCAGCATTGCTCTCATCTTTATGCTGATTTCTCTTGTGGAATTTAAATCTTTCTGCTATCAGCAGCGGTGTAGGATTTCGGTGTTCCTGTAGGATATCAACAATTTCGTTGAAACTCTTCTCCATCGGTTTGACTGGAGTGATCAGGTTCCGCAATAGGCCGTATGTTCTTGCGCCCATTAAGTTTAGTGGTACCGATGCCTTTTTCTCATCGGCTACTTCATTTGCCTTGCAATATACTTTGACTCTTTCCACATACGTGGTCCAGTCTTCTATTGCATTATCGAAGGCAGTGATATTGCCAGTCTTCGGCATCTTGGAGATCTAAGATGGCACCTCCCGCACTTTGCCTTCTTCCCCGATTGAACAAAATGGCGCCTCCCGCGCTTTCTGCCTTTTTCGCTGCTGCCAGCGCTGTTGCTGGTGTTTTTATGCCTTGATGGCGACGCCCTATGGTCTTCGCGCACTTCCCCCCCGCGCTGCTGTCAACGCCACTCTCCGCGGTCCCTGTGGCAAACTGCAGCTCCTCGCGGCTTTCTGCGCTTCTAATTCCTTTTATTTTAATTACTGTTCCCGTCATCAGAGCAGACCCTATGGGACACTTTCCTCCCTCTTCTTGGGTCTGTACACTGCCCAGCTTCATAGCACCGGCCGCGCCCTGTGTGCTCCATCCTCTCTCTCTCTCCCCTCTTCCCGACAACACTGCTCGACCCCGTTGAAAAGCCACCTGATCGAGCTCTAGCCCGCCGCAGCCCAGGAGGGATCAGTGTACTACCTGCCACCAGCCCGATTAGCTGGAACACCACAGACTGGATAACCAAGCCCCGCTCTCGACAGCCTCTCCTGCAAATCTTCGAATTCAATGAATCAGAGGGCGGTTGCCCACGGTCGACGCCCGTTTCTTCTGGTTTTTTTTCTTTTTTGGATTTCTTCCTTCTGGCCTCGACATCGAACAACTTCGCTTCAGGGATGGATCCCCGTGAGGTGGTGCAGAACATTAGGTAAGTTCGGATCTGCTCGTCGCCAATGTAACGTCCGTGTGTAATTGAGACACGGACTGCAGAAGTTGGTTATAACAGGTGTTTACTGAATGGAGACAAAACTGGAACTACTATACAAAGTTACTACACAGGCTTATATACAGGGGTGGTCACTACTGGTACTGCAGTATACAGGGGCTGCAGAATATAGTTCCTTCTTCAAGGTACATACACTACAATGAGCTCTTTTAACATTGTACTGAATAGCGGAGCGCCTTTTACATTGTACTGAAGTGAGGAGCTCCTTTGACATTGCACTGAAGTCAGGAGCTCTTTTAACATTGTACTGAATTGAGGAGCTCTAACATTATACTGGAGTGAGGAGCTCCTTTAACACTCACTGAAGTGAGGAACTGTTTTAACACTCACTGAATTGAGGAGTTCCTTTAACACTGTTCTGATGTCTGGAGCTCCTTTAACACACACGGAAATGAGGAGCTCCTTTAACATTGTACTGATGTCTGGAGCTCCTTTAACATTGTACTGATGTCTGGAGCTCCTTTAACACTCCCTGAAGTGAGGAGCTCCTTTAACACTCACTGAATGAGGAGCTCCTTTAAAAGTGTACTGAAGTGAGGAGCTCCTTTAACACCCACTGAAGTGATGAGCTCCTTTAACATTGTACTGCAGCGAGGAGCTCCTTTACCATTGTACTGAAGTGAGGAGCTCCTTTAACACTCTACTGAAGTGAGGAGCTCCTTTAACATTGTACTGAAGTGAGGCGCTTCTTTAACATTGAACTGAAGCGCGGAGATCCTTTAGCACTCACTGAAGCGAGGATTTCTTTGACATTGTACTGAAGTGAGGAGCTCCTTTAACATTGTACTGAAGTGAGGAGCTCCTTTAACATTGTACTGAAGTGAGGAGCTCCTTTAACACTCTCTGAAGCGAGGAGCTCCATTAACATTGTACTGAGGTGACGAGGTCCTTCAACCTCATATTGAATTGAGGAGCTCCTTTAACATTGTACTAAAGTGATGAGCTCCTTTAACATTCACTGAAGTGAGGAGCTCCTTTAATATTGCACTGAAGTGAGGAGCTCCTTTAACATTGTACGGAACTGTGGAGCTCCTTTAATAAAGTACTGAAGTGAGGAGCTCCTATTACATTCACTGAATTGAGGAGCTCCGTTAACAATATACAGATGAGAGGAGGTCCTTTAACACTCACTGAAGTGAGGAGACCCTGTAACATTGTGCTGAAGTGAGGAGATCCTTTAACACTCACTAAAGTGAGGTGCTCCTTTAACTCACACTGAAATGAGGCGCTCATTTAACACTCACTGAAGTGAGGAGCTCGTTAACACTGTACTGAAGTGAAGAGCTCCTTTAACACTGTACTGAAGTGAGGAGCTCCTATAAAACTGTAGTGAAGTGAGGAGCTCCTTTAACATTGTACTGAAGTGAGGAGCTCCTTTAACACTCACTGAAGTGAGGAGCTCATTTAATATTGTACTGGTGAGGAGCTCCTTAATAAGGTGCTGAAGTGAGGAGCTCCTTTAACATTGTACCGAAGTGAGCAGCTCCTTTAACATTGTACTGAAGTGAGGAGCTCCTTTAACCCTCACTGAAGTGAGGAGCTCCTTTAACATTGTACTGAAGTGAGGAGCTCCTTTAACACTGTACTGAAGTGAGGAGCTCCATTAACACTCACTGAAGTGAGGAGCTCCTATAAAACTGTACTGAAGTGAGGAGCTCCTTTAACATTGTTCTGAAGTGAGGAGCTCCTTTAACATTCACTGAAGTGAGGAGCTCCTTTAACACTCACTGAAGTGAGGAGCTCCTTTAACAATGTACTGAAGTGAGGAGCTCCTTTAACATTGTACTGAAGTGAGGAGCTCCTTTAACACTCACTGAAGTGAGGCGCTCCTTTAACATTGTACTGAATGAGGAGCTCCTTTAACACTCACTGAAGTGAGGAGCTCCTTTAACATTGTACTGAAGTGAGGAGCTCCTTTAACACTGTACTGAAGTGAGGAGCTCCTTTAACACTCACTGAAGCGAGGAGCTCCTTGAACAGTGTACTGAAGTGAGGAGCTCCTTTAACATTTTACTGAAGTGAGGCGCTCATTTAACACTCACTGAAGTGAGGAGCTCGTTTAACACTGTACTGAAGTGAAGAGCTCCTTTAACATTGAATTGAAGCGAGGAGTTGCTTAAACATTGCACTGAAGTGCGGAGCTCCTTTAACACTCACTGAAGTGAGGAGCTCCTTTAACACTCAATGAAGTGAGGAGCTCCTTTAACATTGTACTGAAGTGAGGAGCTCCTTTAACCTTATATTGAATAGAGGAACTCCTTTAACATTGTACTAAACTGAGGAGCTCCTTCAACATTGTACTGAAGTGAGGAGCTCCTTTAACACTGTACTGAAGTGAGGAGCTCCTTTAACCTTATATTGAATAGAGGAACTCCTTTAACATTGTACTGAAGTGAGGAGTTCCTTTTACATTGTCCTGAAGTGAAGAGCTCCTTTAACACTCACGGAAATGGGGAGCTCCTTTAACATTGTCCTGAAGTGAGGATCTCCTTTAACATTCACTGAAGTGAGGAGCTCCTTTAACATTTTACTGAAGTGAGGAACTCCTTTAACATTTTACTGAAGTGAGGAGCTCCTTTAACATTCACTGAAGTGAGGAGGTCCATTAGGACTCACTGAAGTGAAGAGCTCCTTTAACACTCTCTGAAGTGAGGAGCTCCTTTAACACTGTACTTAAGTGAGGTGGTCCTTTAGGACTCAATGAAGTGAGGAGCTCCTTTAACATTCACTGAAGTGATGAGCTCCTTTAACATTGCACTGAAGTGAGGAGCACCTTTAACATTGTACTGAATAGAGGAGCTCCTTCAACATTGTACTGAAGTGAGGAGCTCCTTTTACATTGTACTAAAGTGAGGAGCTCCTTCAACATTGTACTGAAGTGAGGAGCTCCTTTTACATTGTACTGAAGTGAAGAGCTCCTTTAACACTCACGGAAATGGGGAGCTCCTTTAACATTGTACTGAAGTGAGCAGCTCCTTTAACACTCACTGAAGTGAGGAGCTCCTTTAACATTGTACTGAAGTGAGGATCTCCTTTAACATTCACTGAAGTGAGGAGCTCCTTTAACACTCACTGAAGTGAGGAGCTCCTTTAACATTTTACTGAAGTGAGGAGCTCCTTTAAGACGCACTGAAGTGAGGAGCTCCTTTAACATTGTACTGAAGTGAGGAGGTCCATTAGGACTCACTGAAGTGAAGAGCTCCTTTAACACTCTCTGAAGTGAGGAGCTCCTTTAACACTGTACTTAAGTGAGGTGGTCCTTTAGGACTCACTGAATTGAGGAGCTCCTTTAACATTGTACTGAAGTGAGGAGCTCCTTTAACACTCACTGAAGTGAAGAGCTCATTTAGCATTGTACTGAACTGAGGAGCTCCTTTAACATTGTACTGAATTGAGCAGCTCCTTTAAAATTGTACTGAAGTGAGGAGCTCCTTTAACACTCACTGAAGTGAGGAGATCTTTTAACACTCACTGAAGTGAGGAGCTCCTTTAACATTGTACTGAAGTTAGGAGCTCCTTTAACACTCACTGTAGTGAGGAGCTCCTTTAACACTCACTGAAGTGAGGAGCTCCTTTAACATTGTACTGAAGTGAGGAGCTCTTTTAACATTGTACTGAAGTGAGGAGCTCCTTTAAGGCTCACTGAAGAGAGGAACTCCTTTAACATTGATCTGATGTGAGCAGCTCCTTTAACATTGTAATGAAGCGAGGACCTCCTTTAACATTCCACTGAAGTGAGGAGCTCCTTTAACACTCTCTGAAGCGAGGAGCTCCATTAACATTGTAATGAAGCGAGGAGGTCCTTTAACCTTGTACTGAAGTGAGGAGCTCCTTTAACATTGTACTGAACTGAGAAGCTCTTTTAAGAATGTACTGAATTGAGGAGCTCCTTTAACATTGTACAGAAGTGAGGAGCTCCTTTAACACTCACTGAAGTGAGGTGCTCCTTTAACATTGAACTGAAGCGAGGAGCTCCTTTAACACTCACTGAAGCGAGGAGCTCCTTTGACATTGTACTGAGGTCAGGAGCTCCTTTAACATGGTACTGAAGTGCGGAGCTCCTTTAACACTGTACTGAACTGAGGAGCTCCATTAACACTGTGCTGAAGTGAGGAGCTCCTTTAACATTGCACTGAAGTCAGGAGTTCTTTTAACATTGTACTGAAGTGAAGAGCTCCTTTAACATTGTTCTGAAGTGAGGCGATCCTTTAACATTGAACTGCAGCGACGAGCTTCTTTAACACTCACTGAAGCGAGGAGCTCCTTAAATATTTTACTGAAGTGAGGAGCTCCTTTAACATTGCACTGAAGTGATGAGCTCCTTTAACATTGTACTGAAGTGAGGAGCTCCTTTAACACTGTACTGAAGTGAGGAGCTCCTTTAACATTGTACTGAAGATAGGAGCTCCTTTAACATTCTAAGGACACGAGGAGCTCCTTTAACATTGTATGGAAGTGAGGAGCTTCTTTAAAATTGTACTGAAGTGAGGAGCTCCTTTAATATTGTACTGGAGGGAAGAGCTCCTTTATCATTGTACTGAAGTGTGGACCTCCTATAACATTCTACTGAAGTGAGGAGCTCCTTAAACACTCACTGATGTGAGGAGCTCCTTTAACATTTTACTGAAGTGAGGTGCTCCTTTAACATTGAACTGAAGTGAGGAGCTCCTTTAACACTGACTGGAGTGAAGTGCTCCTTTAACAATCACTGAACTGTGGAGCTCCTTTAACATTGTTCTGAAGTGTGGAGCTCCTTTAACATTGTACTGAAGGGAGGAGCTCCTTTAACACTCACCGAAGTGAGGAGCCCCATTATTATAGTAATGAAGTGGGGAGCTCCTTTAAAATTGTACTGATGTGAGGAGCTCCTTTAACTCTCTCTGAAGAAAGGAGCTACTTTAATATTGTAATGAAGTGAAGAGATCCTTCAACATTGTACTGAAGTGAGGAGCTCCTTTTGAATTCACTGTAGTGAGGAGCTCCTTTAACATTGTACTGAAGTGAGGAGATCCTTTAACATTGTACTGAAGTGAGGAGCTCCTTTAACACTCACTGAAGCGAGGAGCTCCTTCAACATTTTACTGAAGTGAGGAGCTCCTTTAACACTCACTGAAGTGAGGAGCTCCTTTAACATTGTACTGAAGTGAGGAGCTCCTTTAACACTGCACTGAAGTGAAGAGCTCCTTTAACATTGAACTGCAGCGACAAGCTCCTTTAACACTCACTGAAGCGAGTAGCTCCTTTAACATTTTACTGAAGTGAGGAGCTCCTTTAACATTGTACTGAAGTGAGGAGCTCCTTAAACATTGTACTGAAGTGAGGAGCTCCTTTAACATTGTACGGAAGTGAGGAGCTCCTTTAACAATATACAGATGAGAGGAGGTCCTTTAACACTCACTGAAGTGAGGAGACCCTGTAACATTGTGCTGAAGTGAGGAGCTCCTTTAACACTCACTAAAGTGAGGTGATCCTTTAACACGCACTGAAGTGAGGAGCTCCTTTAACAGTCACTGAAGTGAGGAGCTCCTTTAACATTTTACTGAAGTGAGGTGCTACTTTAACATTGAACTGAAATGAGGAGCTCCTTTAACGTTGTACTGAAGTGAGGAGCTCCTTCCACACTCACTGTAGTGAGGAGCTCCTTTAACACTCACTGTAGTGAGGAGCTCCTTTAATATGTAATGAAGTGATGAGCTCCTTTAACATTGTACTGAAGTGAGGAGCTCCTTTAACATTCTACTGAAGTGAGGAGCTCCTTCATTATTGTACTGAAGTGAGTAGCGCCTTTAACATTGTACTGAAGTGACGAGCTCCTTTAACATTCTACTGAAGTGAGGAGCTCCTTTAACATTGCACTGAAGTCAGGAGCTCTTTTAACATTGTACTGAAGTGAGGAGCTTCTTTAACACTCACTGAAGTGAGGAGCTCCTTTAACACTCATTGAAGTGTGGAGCTCATTTCACGTTGTATTGAAGTGAGGAGCTCCTTTAACATTGAACTGAAGCGAGGAGCACATTTAACACACACTGAAGCGAGGAGCTCCTTTAACATTGTTCTGAAGTGAGGAGCGCCTTTAACATTGTACTGAAGTGAGCAGCCCCTTTAACACTGTACTGAAGTGAGGAGCTCCTTTAACATTCTAAGGACATGAGGAGCTTCTTTATCATTGTACTGAAGTGAGGACCTCCTATAACATTGTACTGAAGTGAGGAGCTCCTTAAACACTCAGTGAAGTGAGGAGCTCCTTTAAAACTGCACTGAACTGTGGAGCTCCTTTAACATTGTTCTGAAGTGTGGAGCTCCTTTAACATTGTACTGAAGTGAGGAGCTCCTTTAACAGTCACCGAAGTGAGGAGCCCCTTTAATATAGTAATGTAGTGAGAAGCTCCATTAAAATTGCACTGATGTGAGGAGTTCCTTTAACACTCTCTGAAGAAAGGAGCTCCTTTAACATTGTACTGAAGTGAGGAGCTCCTTTAACAATGTACAGAAGTGAGGAGATCCTTCAACATTTTACTGAAGCGAGGAGCACCTTTAACACTCACTGAAGTGAGGAGCTCCTGTAACATTGTACTGAAGTGAGGAGCTCCTTTAACAGTGTACTGAAGTGAGTAACTCATTTAACACTCACTGAAGTGAGGAGCTCCTTTAACATTTTGCTGAAGTGAGGAACTCCTTTAACATTGTACTGAAGTAAGGAGCTCCTTGAACATTGTACTGAAGTGAAGAGCTCCTTTTACATTGTACTGAAGTGAGGAGCTCCTTTAACGTTGTACTGAAATGAGGAGCTCCATTAAAAATGTACTGAAGTAAGGAACTCCTTTAACACTCACTGAATTGAGGAGCTCCTTTAACAATCTACTGAAGTGAGTAGCTCCTTTAACAATGTACTGAAGTGAGGAGCTCCTTTAACAATGTACTGAAGTGAGGAGCTCCTTTAACAATGTACTGAAGTGAGGAGCTCCTTTAACAATGTACTGAAGTATGGAGCTCCTTTAACACTTTACTGAAGTGAGGAGCACCTTTAACACTGTACTGAAGCGAGGATCTCCTTTCACACTCACTGAAGTGAGGAGCTCCTTTAATATTGGACTGAAGTGATGAGATCCTTTACCATTGTACTGAAGTGAGGAGCTCCTTCATTATTGTACTGAAGTGAGTAGCGCCTTTAACATTGTACTGAAGTGAGGAGCTCCTTTAACATTCTACTGAAGTGAGGAGCTCCTTTAACATTGCACTGAAGTCAGGAGCTTTTTTAACATTGTACTGAAGTGAGGAGCTTCTTTAACACTCACTGAAGTGAGGAGCTTCTTTAACAATGTACTGAAGTGAGGAGCTCCTTTAACATTGCACTGAAGTGAGGAGCTCCTTTAACATTCTATTGAAGTGAGGAGCTCCATCAACATTGTGCTGAAGTGAGGAGCTCCTTTAACATTGTACTGAAGTGAGGAGCTCCTTTAACATTGCACTGAAGTGAGGAGCTCCTTTAACATTCTATTGAAGTGAGGAGCTCCATCAACATTGTGCTGAAGTGAGGCGCTCCTTTAACATTGTACTGAAGTGAAGAGCTCATTTAACATTGTACTGAAGTGAGGAGCTCCTTTAACATTGTACTGAAGTGAGGTGCTCCTTTAACATTGTACTGAAGTGAAGAGCTCCTTTAACATTCTACTGAAGTGAGGAGCTCCTTTAACATTGCACTGAAGTCAGGAGCTTTTTTAACATTGTCCTGAAGTGAGGAGCTTCTTTAACACTCACTGAAGTGAGGAGCTCCTTTAACACTCACTGAAGTGTGGAGCTCATTTCACGTTGTATTGAAGTGAGGAGCTCCTTTAACATTGAACTGAAGCGAGGAGCACCTTTAACACTCACTGAAGCGAGGAGCTCCTTTAACAATATTCAGAAGTGAGGAGCTCCTTTAACATTGTACTGAGGTGAGCAGCTCCTTTAACACTGTACTGAAGTGAGGAGCTCCTTTAACATTGTACTGAAGATAGGAGCTCCTTTAACATTCTTAGGACACGAGGAGCTTCTTTAACATTGTACTGAAGTGAGGAGCTCCTTTAATATTGTACTGGAGTGAAGAGCTCCTTTATCATTGTAATGAAGTGAGGACCTCCTATAACATTCTACTGAAGTGAGGAGCTCCTTAAACACTCACTGATGTGAAGAGCTCCTTTAACATTTTACTGAAGTGAGGCGCTCCTTTAACAATCACTGAAGTGAGGAGCTCCTTTAACACTCACTGAAGTGAGGAGCTCCTTTAACATTGTGCTGAAGTGAGGAGCTCCTTAAACACTCACTGAAGTGAGGAGCTCCTTTAAAACTGCACTGAACTGTGGAGCTCCTTTAACATTGTTCTGAAGTGTGGAGCTCCTTTAACATTGTACTGAAGTGAGGAGGTCCTTTAACATTGTACTGAAGTGAGGAGCTCCTTTAACAATATACAGAAGTGAGGAGATCCCTCAACATTTTACTGAAGTGAGGTGCTCCTTTAACAGTGTACTGAAGTGAGGAGCACCTTTAACACTCACTGAAGTGAGGAGCTCCTGTAACATTGTACTGAAGTGAGGAGCTCCTTTAACAGTGTACTGAAGTGAGTAACTCCTTTAACACTCACTGAAGTGAGGAGCTCCTTTAACATTTTACTGAAGTGAGGAACTCCTTTAACATTGTACTGAAATAAGGAGCTCCTTTAACAGTGTACTGAAGTGAGGAGCTCCTTTAACATTGTACTGAAGTGAGGAGCTCCTTTAACATTGTACTGAAGTGAGGAGCTCCTTTAACATTGTACTGAAGTGAAGAGCTCCTTTAACATTGTACTGAAGTGAGGAGCTCATTTAACACTCACTGAAGTGAGGAGCTCCTTTAACACTGTACTGAAGTGAGAAGCTCCTTTAACACTGTACTGAAGTGAAGAGCCCCTGTAATAATGTACTGAAGTGAGGAGCTCCTTTAACATTGAACTGAAGTGAGGAGCTCCTTTAAATCTCACTGAAGTGAGGAGCACCTTTAATATTGTACTGATGTGAGGAGCTCATTTAACATTGTACTGAAGTGAGGATCTCCTTTATCATTGTACTGAAGTCAGGATCTCCTTTAAGATTCTACTGAAGTGAGAAGCGCCTTTAGCATTGTACTGAACTGCTGAGCTCCTTTAACATTCACAGAAGTGAGGAGCGCCTTTAAAATTGCACGTAAGTGAGGAGCTCCTTTAACATTGTACGGAAGAGAGGAGCTCCTTAATAAGGTGCTGAAGTGAGGAGCTCCTTTAACATTGTACTGAAGTGAGGAGCTCCTTTAACACTCACTGAAGTGAGGAGCTCCTTTAACATTGTACTAAAGTGAGGTGCTCCTTTAACACTCACTGAAGTGAGGAGCTCATTTAATATTGTACTGAAGTGAGGAGCTCCTTTAAGACTCACTGAAGTGAGGAGCTCCTTTAAGATTGTACTGAAGTGAGGAGCTCCTTTACCACTCACTGAAGTGAGGAGCTCCTTTAACATTGTGCTGAAGTGAGGATCTCCTTTAACACTCACTGAAGTGAGGAGCTCCTTTAATGTTGTACTGAAGAGAGGAGCTTCTTTAACATTGTACTGAAGTGAGGAGCTCCTTTAACATTCTACTGTTCTGAGGAGCTCCTTTAACATTCACTGAAGTGAGGAGCTCCTTTAACATTGTACTGAAGTGCGGAGCTCCTTTAACATTGTACTGAAGTGCGGAGCTCCTTTAACATTGTACTGAAGTGAGGAGCTCCTTTAACATTCTACTGTTCTGAGGAGCTCCTTTAACATTCACTGAAGTGAGGAGCGCCTTTAACACTCACTGAAGTGAGGAGCTTCTTTAACAATGTACTGAAGTGAGGAGCTCCTTTAACATTGCACTGAAGTGAGGAGCTCCTTTAACATTCTATTGAAGTGAGGAGCTCCTTCAACATTGTGCTGAAGTGAGGAGCTCGTTTAACATTGTACTGAAGTGAGGAGCTCCTTCAACATTGTACTGAAGTGAGGAGCTCCTTTAACATTTTACTGAAGTGAGGAGCTCCTTTACCATTCACTGAAGTGAGGCGCTCCTTTAACATTGTACTGAAGTGAAGAGCTCATTTAACATTGTACTGAAGTGAGGAGCTCCTTTAACATTGTACTGAAGTGAGGTGCTCCTTTGACATTGTACTGAAGTGAAGAGCTCCTTTAACATTGTACTGAAGTGAGGAGCTCGTTTAACATTGTACTGAAGTGAGGAGCTCCTTTAACAATGTACAGAAGTGAGGAGATCCTTCAACATTTTACTGAAGTGAGGCGCTCCTTTAACAGTGTACTGAAGTGAGGAGCACCTTTAACACTCACTGAAGTGAGGAGCTCCTGTAACATTGTACTGAAGTGAGGAGCTCCTTTAACAGTGTACTGAAGTGAGTAACTCCTTTAACACTCACTGAAGTGAGGAGCTCCTTTAACATTTTACTGAAGTGAGGAACTCCTTTAACATTGTACTGAAGTAAGGAGCTCCTTTAACATTGTACTGAAGTGAGGAGCTCCTTTAACATTGTACTGAAGTGAGGAGCTCCTTTAACATTGTACTGAAGTGAGGAGCTCCTTTAACATTGTACTGAAGTGAGGATCTCCTTGAACATTGTACTGAAGTGAAGAGCTCCTTTAACATTGTACTGAAGTGCGGAGCTCATTTAACACTCACTGACGTGAGGAGCTCCTTTAACAGTGTACTGAAGTGAGGAGCTCCTTTAACATTGTACTGAAGTGAGGAGCTCCTTTAAAACTGTACTGAAGTGAAGAGGCCCTGTAATAATGTACTGAAGTGAGGAGCTCCTTTAACATTGTACTGAAGTGAGGAGCTCCTTTAACATTGTACTGAAATGAGGAGCTCCTTTAAATCTCACTGAAGTGAGGAGCACCTTTAATATTGTACTGGTGTGAGGAGCTCATTTAACATTGTACTGAAGTGAGGATCTCCTTTATCATTGTACTGAAGTCAGGATCTCCTTTAACATTCTACTGAAGTGAGAAGCGCCTTTAGCATTGTACTGAACTGCTGAGCTCCTTTAACATTCACAGAAGTGAGGAGCGCCTTTAAAATTGCACGTAAGTGAGGAGCTCCTTTAACATTGTACGGAAGAGAGGAGCTCCTTAATAAGGTGCTGAAGTGAGGAGCTCCTTTAACATTGTACCGAAGTGAGCAGCTCCTTTAACATTGTACTGAAGTGAGGAGCTCCTTTAACCCTCACTGAAGTGAGGAGCTCCTTTAACATTGTACTGAAGAGAGGAGCTCCTTTAACATTGTACTGAAGTGCGGAGCTCATTTAACACTCACTGACGTGAGGAGCTCCTTTAACAGTGTACTGAAGTGAGGAGCTCCTTTAACATTGTACTGAAGTGAGGAGCTCCTTTAACACTGTACTGAAGTGAAGAGGCCCTGTAATAATGTACTGAAGTGAGGAGCTCCTTTAACATTGTACTGAAGTGAGGAGCTCCTTTAACATTGTACTGAAATGAGGAGCTCCTTTAAATCTCACTGAAGTGAGGAGCACCTTTAATATTGTACTGGTGTGAGGAGCTCATTTAACATTGTACTGAAGTGAGGATCTCCTTTATCATTGTACTGAAGTCAGGATCTCCTTTAACATTCTACTGAAGTGAGAAGCGCCTTTAGCATTGTACTGAACTGCTGAGCTCCTTTAACATTCACAGAAGTGAGGAGCGCCTTAAAATTGCACGTAAGTGAGGAGCTCCTTTAACATTGTACGGAAGAGAGGAGCTCCTTAATAAGGTGCTGAAGTGAGGAGCTCCTTTAACATTGTACCGAAGTGAGCAGCTCCTTTAACATTGTACTGAAGTGAGGAGCTCCTTTAACCCTCACTGAAGTGAGGAGCTCCTTTAACATTGTACTGAAGAGAGGAGCTCCTTTAACATTGTACTGAAGTGCGGAGCTCCTTTAACATTGTACTCAAGTGAGGAGCTCCTTTAACATTCTACTGTTCTGAGGAGCTCCTTTAACATTCACTGAAGTGAGGAGCTTCTTTAACATTGTACTGAAGTGAGGAGCTCCTTTAAAATTGTACTGAAGTGAGGAGCTCCTTTAACAATGTACTGAAGTGAGGAGCTCCTTTAACAATGTACTGAAGTGAGGAGCTTCTTCACCATTCACTGAAGTGAGGCGCTCCTTTAACATTGTACTGAAGTGAAGAGCTCATTTAACATTGTACTGAAGTGAGGATCTCCTTTATCATTGTACTGAAGTCAGGATCTCCTTTAACATTCTACTGAAGTGAGAAGCGCCTTTAGCATTGTACTGAACTGCTGAGCTCCTTTAACATTCACAGAAGTGAGGAGCGCCTTTAAAATTGCACGTATGTGAGGAGCTCCTTTAACATTGTACGGAAGAGAGGAGCTCCTTAATAAGGTGCTGAAGTGAGGAGCTCCTTTAACATTGTACCGAAGTGAGCAGCTCCTTTAACATTGTACTGAAGTGAGGAGCTCCTTTAACCCTCACTGAAGTGAGGAGCTCCTTTAACATTGTACTGAAGAGAGGAGCTCCTTTAACATTGTACTGAAGTGCGGAGCTCCTTTAACATTGTACTCAAGTGAGGAGCTCCTTTAACATTCTACTGTTCTGAGGAGCTCCTTTAACATTCACTGAAGTGAGGAGCTTCTTTAACATTGTACTGAAGTGAGGAGCTCCTTTAACATTGTACTGAAGTGAGGAGCTCCTTTAACAATGTACTGAAGTGAGGAGCTCCTTTAACAATGTACTGAAGTGAGGAGCTTCTTCACCATTCACTGAAGTGAGGCGCTCCTTTAACATTGTACTGAAGTGAAGAGCTCATTTAACATTGTACTGAAGTGAGGAGCTCCTTTAACATTGTACTGAAGTGAGGTGCTCCTTTAACATTGTACTGAAGTGAAGAGCTCCTTTAACATTGTACTGAAGTGAGGAGCTCCTTTAACATTGTACTGAAGTGAGGAGCTCCTTTAACACTCACTGAAGTGAGGAGCTCCTTTAACATTGTACTGAAGTGAGGAGCTCCTTTACCATTCACTGAAGTGAGGCGCTCCTTTAACATTGTACTGAAGTGAGGAGCTCATTTGACATTGTACTGAAGTGAGGAGCTCCTTTAACATTGTACTGAAGTGAGGAGCTCCTTTAACATTGTACTGAAGTCAGGAGCTCTTTTAACATTGTACTGAAGTGAGGAGCTCCTTTAAAATTGTTCTCCAGTGAGGAGCTCCTTTAACATTGCACTGTAGTGAGAAGCTCCTTCAACATTGTACTGAAGAGAGGAGCTCCTTTAACATTGTACTGAAGTGAGGAGCTCCTTTAACATTGCACTGAAGTGAGGAGCTCCTTTAACATTGTGCTGTTGTGAGGAGCTCCTTTAACATTGTACTGAAGTGCGGATCTCCTTTAACACTCACTGAAGTGAGAAGCTCCTTTAACATTGTACTGAAGAGAGGAGCTCCTTTAACATTGTACTGAAGTGAGGAGCTCCTTTAACATTGCACTGAAGTGAGGAGCTCCTTTAACATTGTACTGTTGTGAGGAGCTCCTTTAACACTCACTGAAGTGAGGAGCTCCTTTAACATTGTACTGTTGTGAGGAGCTCCTTTAACACTCACTGAAGTGAGGAGCTCCTTTAACATTGTACTGTTGTGAGGAGCTCCTTTAACACTCACTGAAGTGAGGAGCTTCTTTAACAATGTACTGAAGTGAGGAGCTCCTTTAACACTCACTGAAGTGAGGAGCTTCTGTAACATTGTACGAAGTGAGGAGCTCCTTTAACATTGTACTGAGGTGAGGAGCTCGTTTAACATTGTACTGAAGTGAGGAGCTCCTTTAACATTGTACTGAAGTGAGGAGCTTCTTTAACATTTTACTGAAGTGAGGAGCTCCTTTAACACTCGCTGAAGTGAGGAGCTTCTTTAACATGGTACTGAAGTGAGGAGTTCCTTTAACATTGAACTGAAGTGAGGAGCTCCTTTTACACTCACTGAAGTGAGGAGCTCCTTTAACATTGTACTGAAGTGAGGAGCTCCTTTTACACTCACTGAAGTGAGGAGCTCCTTTAACATTGTACTGAAGTGAGGAGCTCCTTTTACACTCACTGAAGTGAGGAGCCTCTTTAACATTGCACTGACGTGAGGAGCTCCTTTAACATTGAACTGAAGTGAGGAGCTCCTTTTACACTCACTGAAGTGAGGAGCCCCTTTAACATTGCACTGAAGTGAGGAGCCCCTTTAACATTGCACTGAAGTGAGGAGCTTCTTTCACATTGTACTGAAGCGAGGATCTCCTTTTACAGTCACTGAAGTGAGGAGCTCCTTTAACATTGTACTGAAGTGAGGAGCTCCTTTTACACTCACTGAAGTGAGGAGCCTCTTTAACATTGCACTGAAGTGAGGAGCTCCTTTAACACTGAACTGAAGTGAGGAGCTCCTTTTACACTCACTGAAGTGAGGAGCCCCTTTAACATTGCACTGAAGTGAGGAGCCCCTTTAACATTGCACTGAAGTGAGGAGCTCCTTTAACATTGAACTGAAGTGAGGAGCTCCTTTAACACTGTACTGAAGTGAGGAGCTCCTTTTACACTCACTGAAGCGAGGAGCTCCTTTAACATGCCACTGAAGTGAGGAGCTCCTTTAACATTGAACTAAAGTGAGGAGCTCCTTTAACATTGTACTCAAGTGAGGAGCTCCTTTAACATTGTACTGAAGTGAGGAGCTCCTTTTACACTCACTGAAGCGAGGAGCTCCTTTATCATTCTACTAAAGTGAGGAGCTCCTTTAACAGTGTACTGAAGTGAGGAGCTATTTTAACATTTTACTGATGTGAGGAGCTCCTTTAACTCTCACTGAATTGAAGAGCTCCTTTAACATTGTGCTCAAGTGAGGAGCTCGTTTAACATTGTACTGAAGTGAGGAGCTGCTTTAAGACTCACTGAAGTGAGGAGCTCCTTATAAAACTCACTGAAGTCAGGGGCTCCTTTATCATTGTACTGAAATGATGAACTCCATTAACATTGTACTGACGTGAGGAGCTCCTTTAACGTTGTACTGAAGTGAGGAGCTCCTTTAACACTCACTGAAGTGAGGATCTCCTTTAACATTGTACTGAAGTGAGGAGCTTCTTTAACATTGTACTGAAGTGAGGAGCTCCTTTCACACTCACTGAAGTGAGGATCTCCCTTAATATTGCACTGAAGTGAGGAGCTCTTTTAACATTCTACTGAAGTGAGGAGCTCCTTTAACATTGCACTGAAGTGAGGAGCTCCTTTAACAATGAACTGCTGTGAGGAGCTCCTTTAACTTTGCTCTGAATTGAGGAGCACCATTAACATTGTACAGAGTTGAGGAGCTCCTTTAACATTGTACTAAAGTGAAGAGCTCCTTTAACATTGCACTGAACTGAGGAGCTCCTTTAACACTCCCTGAAGTGAGGAGCACCTTTAACATTGTACTGAAGTGAGGAGCTCCTTTCACACTCATTGAAGTGAGGAGCTTCTTTAACATTGGACTGAAGTGAGGAGCTCCTTTAACATTGCACTGAAGTGAGGAGCTCCTTTAATACTCACTGAAGTGAGGATCTCCTTTATCATTGTACTGAAGTGAGGAGCTCCTTTAACATTGTACTGAATTGAGGAGATTTTTTAACACTCACTGAAGTGAGGAGCGCCTTTAACAATGCACTTAAGCGAGGAGCTCCTTTAATAATGTAATGAAGTGAGGAGGTCATTTTACATTGAGCTGAAGTGAGGAGCTCCCTTAACATTGTACAGAAGTGAGGAGCTCCTTTAACATTGTATTGAAGTGAAGAGCTCCTTTAACATTGTACTGAAGTGAGGAGCTCCTTTAACATTGTACTGAAGTCAGGAGCTCTTTTAACATTGTACTGAAGTGAGGAGCCCCTTTAACATTGTACTGAAGTGAGGAGCTCCTTTCACACTCATTGAAGTGAGGAGCTTCTTTAACATTGGACTGAAGCTAGGAGCTCCGTTAGCATTGTACTGAATTGAGGAGCTCCCTTAATATAGTAATGAAGTGAGGAGCTCCTTTAACATTGTACTGAAGTGAGTAGCTCCTTTAACATTGTAATGAAGTGAAGAGCTCCTTTAACGTCTGGCTGAAGTGAGGAGCTCCTTTTCCAGTGTACTGAAGGGAGGAGCAATTTACACTCGCTGAAGTGAGGAGCTCCTTTAACATTATACTGAATTGAGGAGCTTCTTTAACATTGTACTGAAGTGAGGAGCTCCTTTAACACTCACTGAAGTGAGGAGCTCCTTTGACATTGCACTGAAGTGCAGATCTCCCTTAAATTGTGCAGAAATGAGGAGCTCCTTTAACATTGTACTGAGGTGAGGATCTCCTTTTACATTGTACTGAAGTGAGAAGCTCATTTATCATTTTACAAGTGAGGAGCTCATTTATCACTTCACCTGACGAAGGAGCAGCACTCCGAAAGCTTGTGATTTCTAATAAAGCTGTTGGACTATATCCTGGTGTTGCGTGACTTCTCACATTTGTCCACCCCAGTCCTACACCGGCATCTCCACATCATGACTACTATCGACACCACAAACTGCCGGCTCAAAGTGGAGAGGATCTCCAAGTAGATCGCGCATATCGACACAGACATCAAGTTTCTACAGAGATGCAAGAAAGCAGATAAGATCCCGAAAGGACTACAGATCACAAACCCACTCAAGTCGACCTACAACACAGACTATGCTGAGAGACTCTGCCGTCGTACCTCTGGCACACTCCTCAACCATCTCGTACACCAGCTCTACAGCAGACGCTGCAACCTCGAAACCAAGATAGAGTCCATGTTCTCAGCCTGTGCTCAGGACACAGCAGACCAGCTACAAGACACCACCAAACAGACGAGGCAACGGAACTACGCTGCCTACATGCACACCAAGAACAGGAAGCTTGAGAAACTCGGCATCACCACCAGCAGCAACCAAGCCTCCCCCAGTACCACGGTTGAAACCACAGGGAAGTCCATCGTCAACTTGTCTGACCACACCCTTCAACCAGACGAAATCGAAGTTCTCAGCCGAGGGCTCAATTTCTGCCCCACCACCAAAATGGACCCCATCGGTCTTGTGGCAGACACAGAGGAATTCATCAGGAGAATGAGGCTCCGGGAATTCTTCCACAAATCCCAAGATGTCAGCAGCGAACCCAATGAGACAATCAATGATCCGGAACAACAGACAGAGGGATCCGCAGTGCAGCAACCGAAGAAGAAAGAGTCAAATTGGACCCCTCCGGAGGGTCGCTGCCCTAAGCTTGACATGTATGCTCAAGCTGTCAGGAGATGCATCAACGCCAGATTCATCAGCTGCACTCACAAGACAGTCCAGAATGTCACCCAAGCACAACGCAATGCCATCCACGCTCGCAAGACCAACCGCAACATCGTCATCAAACCAGCTGACAAAGGAGGAGCCATCGTCATACAGAACAGAATGGAGTATTACAAAGAAGCATACCGACAACTGGACAACCATGAACAATACAGACAGTTACCCGCAGATCCGACCAAAGAACACACCCGCCAACTCAACAGACTGATCAAGACCTTCGATCCAGACCTTCGAAGCATCCTACACGCTCTCATCCCACGTAGCCCCCGCGTGGGAGACTTCTACTGCCTCCCAAAGATACACAAAGCCAACACACCCGGACATCCTATCGTATCAGGCAACGGAACCCTGTGTGAGAACCTCTCTGGATACGTCAAGGGCATCCTGAAACCCATCGTACAGGGAACCCCCAGCTTCTGTCGCGACACTACAGACTTCTTACAGAAACTCAGCACCCACGGACCAGTTGAACTAGGAACACTCCTCGCCACGATGGACGTCTCGGCACTCTACACCAGTATCCCACACGATGACGGCATCGCTGCGACAGCCTCAGTACTCAACACCAACAACAGCCAATCTCCAGACGCCATCCTACAACTCATCCGCTTCATCCTTGACCACAATGTCTTCACCTTCGACAAGAGTGAGGAGCTCCTTTAAAACTCACTGAAGTGAGTAGCTCCTTTAACATTGTACTGATGTGAAGAGCTCCTTTAACTCTCACTGAAGTGAGGAGCTCCTTTAACATTGTACTGAAGTGAGGAGCTCCTTTTACACTCACTGAAGTGAGGAGCTCCTTTAACTCTCACTGAAGTGAGGAGCTCCTTTAACATTGTACTGAAGTGAGGAGCTCCTTTTACACTCACTGAAGTGAGGAGCTCCTTTGACATTACACAGAAGTGAGGAGCTCCTTTAACATTGTACTGAGGTGAGGAGCTTCTTTAACATTGTACTGAAGTGAAGAGCTCCAATAACATTATACTGAGGAGAGGAGCTCCTTTAACATTGTACTGAAGTGAGGAGCCCCTTTAACACTCACTCAAGTGAGGAGCTCCTTTAACATTGTACTGAGTGAGGCGCTCCTTTAACACTCACTGAAGTGAGTAGCTCCTTTAACATTGTACTGAAATGATGAACTCCATTAACATTGTACTGACGTGAGGAGCTCCTTTAACGTTGTACTGAAGTGAGGAGCTCCTTTAACACTCACTGAAGTGAGGATCTCCTTTAACATTGTACTGAAGTGAGGAGCTTCTTTAACATTGTACTGAAGTGAGGAGCTCCTTTCACACTCACTGAAGTGAGGATCTCCCTTAATATTGCACTGAAGTGAGGAGCTCTTTTAACATTCTACTGAAGTGAGGAGCTCCTTTAACATTGCACTGAAGTGAGGAGCTCCTTTAACAATGAACTGATGTGAGGAGCTCCTTTAACTTTGCTCTGAATTGAGGAGCACCATTAACATTGTACAGAGTTGAGGAGCTCCTTTAACATTGTACTAAAGTGAAGAGCTCCTTTAACATTGCACTGAACTGAGGAGCTCCTTTAACACTCCCTGAAGTGAGGAGCACCTTTAACATTGTACTGAAGTGAGGAGCTCCTTTCACACTCATTGAAGTGAGGAGCTTCTTTAACATTGGACTGAAGTGAGGAGCTCCTTTAACATTGCACTGAAGTGAGGAGCTCCTTTAATACTCACTGAAGTGAGGATCTCCTTTATCATTGTACTGAAGTGAGGAGCTCCTTTAACATTGTACTGAATTGAGGAGATTTTTTAACACTCACTGAAGTGAGGAGCGCCTTTAACAATGCACTTAAGCGAGTAGCTCCTTTAATAATGTAATGAAGTGAGGAGGTCATTTTACATTGAGCTGAAGTGAGGAGCTCCCTTAACATTGTACAGAAGTGAGGAGCTCCTTTAACATTGTATTGAAGTGAAGAGCTCCTTTAACATTGTACTGAAGTGAGGAGCTCCTTTAACATTGTACTGAAGTCAGGAGCTCTTTTAACATTGTACTGAAGTGAGGAGCCCCTTTAACATTGTACTGAAGTGAGGAGCTTCTTTCACACTCATTGAAGTGAGGAGCTTCTTTAACATTGGACTGAAGTGAGGAGCTCCTTTAACATTGCACTGAAGTGAGGAGCTCCATTAACATTGTACTGAAGCGAGGATCTCCTTTAACATTGTACTGAAGTGAGGAGCTCCTTTAACATTGTACTGAATTGAGGATCTCATTTAAGATTGTACTGAAGTGAGGAGCTTCTTTAACCCTCACTGAAGTTAGGAGCTCCTTTAACACTTTACTGAAGTGCGGAGTTCCTTTAACATTGTACTGCAGTGAGAAGCTCCTTTAACACTTTACTGAAGAGGAGAGCTCCTTTAACATTGTACTGAAGTGAGGAGCTCCTTTAAGTTTGCAGTGATGTGAGGAGCTACTTTAACACTCACTGAAGGGAGGAGCTCCTTTAACATTGTACTGAAGTGAGGAGCTCCTTTAACATTGTACTTTTGTGAGGAGCTCCTTTAACACTCACTGAAGTGAGGAGCTCCTTTAACATTGTACTGAAGAGATGAGCCCCTTTAACATTGTACTGAAGTGAGGAGCTCCTTTAACATTGTACTGAAGTGTGGAGCTCCTCTAACATTGTACTGAAGTGAGGAGCTCCTTTAACACTCACTTAAGTGAGGAGCGCCTTTAACATTGTACTGAAGTGAGGGGCTCCTTTAACACTCACTGAAGTGAGGAACTCCTTAAACATTGTACTGAAGTGAGGAGCTCCTTTAACATTGTACTGAAGTGTGGAGCTCCTTTAACATTGTACTGAAGTGAGGAGCTCCTTTAACACTCACTGAAGTGAGGAGCTTCTTTAACATTGCACTTAAGTGAAGAGCTCCTTTAACATTGTACTGAATTGAGGGGCTCCTTTAATATTGTACTGAAGTGAGGAGTTCCTTTGACATTGTACTGAAGTGAGGAGCTCCTTTAACATTGCACTGTTGTGAGGAGCTCCTTTTACATTGTACTGAAGTGAGGAGCTCCTTTAACATTGTACTGAAGAGAGGAGCTCATTTTACACTTTACTGAAGTGAGGGGTTGCTTTAACACTTGCTGAAGTGAGGAGCTCCTTTAACATTGCAGTGATGTGAGGAGCTCCTTTAACACTCACTGAAGTGAGGAGCTCCTTTAAAATTGGACTGAAGTGAGGAGCTCCTTTAACATTGTACTGATGTGAGGAGCTCCTTTAACATTGCAGCGATGTGAGGAGCTCCTTTAACACTCACTGAAGTGAGTAGCTCCTTTAAATCTGTACTGAGGTGAGGAGCTACTTTAACATTGCACTGAAGTGAGGTGTTCCTTAAATATTGTGCTGATGTGTGGAGCTCCTTTAACATTTTACTGATGTGAGGAGCTCCTTTAACACTCGCTGAAGTGAATAGCTCCTTTAACATTGTAATGAAGTGAAGAGCTCCTTTAACATCTGACTGAAGTGAGGAGCTCCTTTAACAGTGTACTGAATGGAGGAGCAATTTACACTCGCTGAAGTGAGGAGCTCCTTTAACATTATTTTATACTGAAGTGAGGAGTTTCTTCAACATTGTACTGAAGTGAGGAGCTACTTTAACAATCGATGAAGTGAGGAGCTCCTTTGACATTGCACTGAAGTGAAGATCTCCCTTAAATTGTACAGAAGTGAGGAGCTCCTTTAACATTGTACTGAGGTGAGGAGCTTCTTTAACATTGTACTGAAGTGAGGAGCTCCTTTAACATTGTACTGAAGTGAGGAGCTCCTTTAACATTGCACTGAAGTGAGGAGCTCCTTTAACAATGAACTGATGTGAGGAGCTCCTTTAACTTTGCTCTGAATTGAGGAGCACCATTAACATTGTACAGAGTTGAGGAGCTCCTTTAACATTGTACTAAAGTGAAGAGCTCCTTTAACATTGTACTGAACTGAGGAGCTCCTTTAACACTCCCTGAAGTGAGGAGCACCTTTAACATTGTACTGAAGTGAGGAGCTCCTTTCACACTCATTGAAGTGAGGAGCTTCTTTAACATTGGACTGAAGTGAGGAGCTCCTTTAACATTGCACTGAAGTGAGGAGCTCCTTTAATACTCACTGAAGTGAGGATCTCCTTTATCATTGTACTGAAGTGAGGAGCTCCTTTAACATTGTACTGAAGTGAGGAGATTTTTTAACACTCACTGAAGTGAGGAGCGCCTTTAACATTGCACTTAAGCGAGTAGCTCCTTTAATAATGTAATGAAGTGAGGAGGTCATTTTACATTGAGCTGAAGTGAGGAGCTCCCTTAACATTGTACAGAAGTGGAGGAGCTCCTTTAACATTGTATTGAAGTGAAGAGCTCCTTTAACATTGTACTGAAGTGAGGAGCTCCTTTAACATTGTACTGAAGTCAGGAGCTCTTTTAACATTGTACTGAAGTGAGGAGCCCCTTTAACATTGTACTGAAGTGAGGAGCTCCTTTCACACTCATTGAAGTGAGGAGCTTCTTTAACATTGGACTGAAGTGAGGAGCTCCTTTAACATTGCACTGAAGTGAGGAGCTCCTTTAATACTCACTAAAGTGAGGATCTCCTTTATCATTGTACTGAAGTGAGGAGCTCCTTTAACATCGTACTGAAGTGAGGAGATTTTTTAACACTCACTGAAGTGAGGAGCGCCTTTAACATTGCACTTAAGCGAGTAGCTCCTTTAATGTTGTAATGAAGTGAGGAGGTCATTTTACATTGAGCTGAAGTGAGGAGCTCCCTTAACATTGTACAGAAGTGAGGAGCTCCTTTAACATTGTATTGAAGTGAAGAGCTCCTTTAACATTGTACTGAAGTGAGGAGCTCCTTTAACCCTTTACTGAAGTGCGAAGTTCCTTTAACATTGTACTGAAGTGAGGAGCTCCTTTAACACTTTACTGAAGTGAGGAGCTCCTTTGACACCCACTCTAGTGAGGAGCTCCTTTAACACGCACTGAAGTGAAGAACTCCTTTAACATTGTTCTGAAGTGAGGAGTTCCTTTGACATTGTACTGCAGTGAGGGGCTCCTTTAACACTCTCTGAATTGAGGAGCTCCTTTAACACTCTCTGAATTGAGGAGCTCCTTTAGCATTGTAATGAAGTGAGGAGCTCCGTTAGCATTGTACTGAAGTGAGGAGCTCCCTTAATATAGTAATGAAGTGAGGAGCTCCTTTAACATTGTACTGAAGTGAGTAGCTCCTTTAACATTGTAATGAAGTGAAGAGCTCCTTTAATGTCTGGCTGAAGTGAGGAGCTCCTTTTCCAGTGTACTGAAGGGAGGAGCAATTTACACTCGCTGAAGTGAGGAGCTCCTTTAACATTATACTGAATTGAGGAGCTTCTTTAACATTGTACTGAAGTGAGGAGCTCCTTTAACACTCACTGAAGTGAGGAGCTCCTTTGACATTGCACTGAAGTGCAGATCTCCCTTAAATTGTGCAGAAATGAGGAGCTCCTTTAACATTGTACTGGGGTGAGGATCTCCTTTTACATTGTACTGAAGTGAGAAGCTCATTTATCATTTTATAAGTGAGGAGCTCATTTATCACTTCACCTGACGAAGGAGCAGCACTCCGAAAGCTTGTGATTTCTAATAAAGCTGTTGGACTATAACCTGGTGTTGTGTGACATCTCACATTTGTCCACCCCAGTCCTACACCGGCATCTCCACATCATGACTACTATCGACACCACAAACTGCCGGCTCAAAGTGGAGAGGATCTCCAAGTAGATCGCGCATATCGACACAGACATCAAGTTTCTACAGAGATGCAAGAAAGCAGATAAGATCCCGAAAGGACTACAGATCACAAACCCACTCAAGTCGACCTACAACACAGACTATGCTGAGAGACTCTGCCGTCGTACCTCTGGCACACTCCTCAACCATCTCGTACACCAGCTCTACAGCAGACGCTGCAACCTCGAAACCAAGATAGAGTCCATGTTCTCAGCCTGTGCTCAGGACACAGCAGACCAGCTACAAGACACCACCAAACAGACGAGGCAACGGAACTACGCTGCCTACATGCACACCAAGAACAGGAAGCTTGAGAAACTCGGCATCACCACCAGCAGCAACCAAGCCTCCCCCAGTACCACGGTTGAAACCACAGGGAAGTCCATCGTCAACTTGTCTGACCACACCCTTCAACCAGACGAAATCGAAGTTCTCAGCCGAGGGCTCAATTTCTGCCCCACCACCAAAATGGACCCCATCGGTCTTGTGGCAGACACAGAGGAATTCATCAGGAGAATGAGGCTCCGGGAATTCTTCCACAAATCCCAAGATGTCAGCAGCGAACCCAATGAGACAATCAATGATCCGGAACAACAGACAGAGGGATCCGCAGTGCAGCAACCGAAGAAGAAAGAGTCAAATTGGACCCCTCCGGAGGGTCGCTGCCCTAAGCTTGACATGTATGCTCAAGCTGTCAGGAGATGCATCAACGCCAGATTCATCAGCTGCACTCACAAGACAGTCCAGAATGTCACCCAAGCACAACGCAATGCCATCCACGCTCGCAAGACCAACCGCAACATCGTCATCAAACCAGCTGACAAAGGAGGAGCCATCGTCATACAGAACAGAATGGAGTATTACAAAGAAGCATACCGACAACTGGACAACCATGAACAATACAGACAGTTACCCGCAGATCCGACCAAAGAACACACCCGCCAACTCAACAGACTGATCAAGACCTTCGATCCAGACCTTCGAAGCATCCTACACGCTCTCATCCCACGTAGCCCCCGCGTGGGAGACTTCTACTGCCTCCCAAAGATACACAAAGCCAACACACCCGGACATCCTATCGTATCAGGCAACGGAACCCTGTGTGAGAACCTCTCTGGATACGTCAAGGGCATCCTGAAACCCATCGTACAGGGAACCCCCAGCTTCTGTTGCGACACTACAGACTTCTTACAGAAACTCAGCACCCACGGACCAGTTGAACTAGGAACACTCCTCGCCACGATGGACGTCTCGGCACTCTACACCAGTATCCCACACGATGACGGCATCGCTGCGACAGCCTCAGTACTCAACACCAACAACAGCCAATCTCCAGACGCCAACCTACAACTCATCCGCTTCATCCTTGACCACAATGTCTTCACCTTCGACAAGAGTGAGGAGCTCCTTTAAAACTCACTGAAGTGAGTAGCTCCTTTAACATTGTACTGATGTGAAGAGCTCCTTTAACTCTCACTGAAGTGAGGAGCTCCTTTAACATTGTACTGAAGTGAGGAGCTCCTTTTACACTCACTGAAGTGAGGAGCTCCTTTAACTCTCACTGAAGTGAGGAGCTCCTTTAACATTGTACTGAAGTGAGGAGCTCCTTTTACACTCACTGAAGTGAGGAGCTCCTTTGACATTACACAGAAGTGAGGAGCTCCTTTAACATTGTACTGAGGTGAGGAGCTTCTTTAACATTGTACTGAAGTGAAGAGCTCCAATAACATTATACTGAGGAGAGGAGCTCCTTTAACATTGTACTGAAGTGAGGAGCCCCTTTAACACTCACTCAAGTGAGGAGCTCCTTTAACATTGTACTGAGTGAGGCGCTCCTTTAACACTCACTGAAGTGAGTAGCTCCTTTAACATTGTACTGAAATGATGAACTCCATTAACATTGTACTGACGTGAGGAGCTCCTTTAACGTTGTACTGAAGTGAGGAGCTCCTTTAACACTCACTGAAGTGAGGATCTCCTTTAACATTGTACTGAAGTGAGGAGCTTCTTTAACATTGTACTGAAGTGAGGAGCTCCTTTCACACTCACTGAAGTGAGGATCTCCCTTAATATTGCACTGAAGTGAGGAGCTCTTTTAACATTCTACTGAAGTGAGGAGCTCCTTTAACATTGCACTGAAGTGAGGAGCTCCTTTAACAATGAACTGATGTGAGGAGCTCCTTTAACTTTGCTCTGAATTGAGGAGCACCATTAACATTGTACAGAGTTGAGGAGCTCCTTTAACATTGTACTAAAGTGAAGAGCTCCTTTAACATTGCACTGAACTGAGGAGCTCCTTTAACACTCCCTGAAGTGAGGAGCACCTTTAACATTGTACTGAAGTGAGGAGCTCCTTTCACACTCATTGAAGTGAGGAGCTTCTTTAACATTGGACTGAAGTGAGGAGCTCCTTTAACATTGCACTGAAGTGAGGAGCTCCTTTAATACTCACTGAAGTGAGGATCTCCTTTATCATTGTACTGAAGTGAGGAGCTCCTTTAACATTGTACTGAATTGAGGAGATTTTTTAACACTCACTGAAGTGAGGAGCGCCTTTAACAATGCACTTAAGCGAGTAGCTCCTTTAATAATGTAATGAAGTGAGGAGGTCATTTTACATTGAGCTGAAGTGAGGAGCTCCCTTAACATTGTACAGAAGTGAGGAGCTCCTTTAACATTGTATTGAAGTGAAGAGCTCCTTTAACATTGTACTGAAGTGAGGAGCTCCTTTAACATTGTACTGAAGTCAGGAGCTCTTTTAACATTGTACTGAAGTGAGGAGCCCCTTTAACATTGTACTGAAGTGAGGAGCTTCTTTCACACTCATTGAAGTGAGGAGCTTCTTTAACATTGGACTGAAGTGAGGAGCTCCTTTAACATTGCACTGAAGTGAGGAGCTCCATTAACATTGTACTGAAGCGAGGATCTCCTTTAACATTGTACTGAAGTGAGGAGCTCCTTTAACATTGTACTGAATTGAGGATCTCATTTAAGATTGTACTGAAGTGAGGAGCTTCTTTAACCCTCACTGAAGTTAGGAGCTCCTTTAACACTTTACTGAAGTGCGGAGTTCCTTTAACATTGTACTGCAGTGAGAAGCTCCTTTAACACTTTACTGAAGAGGAGAGCTCCTTTAACATTGTACTGAAGTGAGGAGCTCCTTTAAGTTTGCAGTGATGTGAGGAGCTACTTTAACACTCACTGAAGGGAGGAGCTCCTTTAACATTGTACTGAAGTGAGGAGCTCCTTTAACATTGTACTTTTGTGAGGAGCTCCTTTAACACTCACTGAAGTGAGGAGCTCCTTTAACATTGTACTGAAGAGATGAGCCCCTTTAACATTGTACTGAAGTGAGGAGCTCCTTTAACATTGTACTGAAGTGTGGAGCTCCTCTAACATTGTACTGAAGTGAGGAGCTCCTTTAACACTCACTGAAGTGAGGAGCGCCTTTAACATTGTACTGAAGTGAGGGGCTCCTTTAACACTCACTGAAGTGAGGAACTCCTTAAACATTGTACTGAAGTGAGGAGCTCCTTTAACATTGTACTGAAGTGTGGAGCTCCTTTAACATTGTACTGAAGTGAGGAGCTCCTTTAACACTCACTGAAGTGAGGAGCTTCTTTAACATTGCACTTAAGTGAAGAGCTCCTTTAACATTGTACTGAATTGAGGGGCTCCTTTAATATTGTACTGAAGTGAGGAGTTCCTTTGACATTGTACTGAAGTGAGGAGCTCCTTTAACATTGCACTGTTGTGAGGAGCTCCTTTTACATTGTACTGAAGTGAGGAGCTCCTTTAACATTGTACTGAAGAGAGGAGCTCATTTTACACTTTACTGAAGTGAGGGGTTGCTTTAACACTTGCTGAAGTGAGGAGCTCCTTTAACATTGCAGTGATGTGAGGAGCTCCTTTAACACTCACTGAAGTGAGGAGCTCCTTTAAAATTGGACTGAAGTGAGGAGCTCCTTTAACATTGTACTGATGTGAGGAGCTCCTTTAACATTGCAGCGATGTGAGGAGCTCCTTTAACACTCACTGAAGTGAGTAGCTCCTTTAAATCTGTACTGAGGTGAGGAGCTACTTTAACATTGCACTGAAGTGAGGTGTTCCTTAAATATTGTGCTGATGTGTGGAGCTCCTTTAACATTTTACTGATGTGAGGAGCTCCTTTAACACTCGCTGAAGTGAATAGCTCCTTTAACATTGTAATGAAGTGAAGAGCTCCTTTAACATCTGACTGAAGTGAGGAGCTCCTTTAACAGTGTACTGAATGGAGGAGCAATTTACACTCGCTGAAGTGAGGAGCTCCTTTAACATTATTTTATACTGAAGTGAGGAGTTTCTTCAACATTGTACTGAAGTGAGGAGCTACTTTAACAATCGATGAAGTGAGGAGCTCCTTTGACATTGCACTGAAGTGAAGATCTCCCTTAAATTGTACAGAAGTGAGGAGCTCCTTTAACATTGTACTGAGGTGAGGAGCTTCTTTAACATTGTACTGAAGTGAGGAGCTCCTTTAACATTGTACTGAAGTGAGGAGCTCCTTTAACATTGCACTGAAGTGAGGAGCTCCTTTAACAATGAACTGATGTGAGGAGCTCCTTTAACTTTGCTCTGAATTGAGGAGCACCATTAACATTGTACAGAGTTGAGGAGCTCCTTTAACATTGTACTAAAGTGAAGAGCTCCTTTAACATTGTACTGAACTGAGGAGCTCCTTTAACACTCCCTGAAGTGAGGAGCACCTTTAACATTGTACTGAAGTGAGGAGCTCCTTTCACACTCATTGAAGTGAGGAGCTTCTTTAACATTGGACTGAAGTGAGGAGCTCCTTTAACATTGCACTGAAGTGAGGAGCTCCTTTAATACTCACTGAAGTGAGGATCTCCTTTATCATTGTACTGAAGTGAGGAGCTCCTTTAACATTGTACTGAAGTGAGGAGATTTTTTAACACTCACTGAAGTGAGGAGCGCCTTTAACATTGCACTTAAGCGAGTAGCTCCTTTAATAATGTAATGAAGTGAGGAGGTCATTTTACATTGAGCTGAAGTGAGGAGCTCCCTTAACATTGTACAGAAGTGGAGGAGCTCCTTTAACATTGTATTGAAGTGAAGAGCTCCTTTAACATTGTACTGAAGTGAGGAGCTCCTTTAACATTGTACTGAAGTCAGGAGCTCTTTTAACATTGTACTGAAGTGAGGAGCCCCTTTAACATTGTACTGAAGTGAGGAGCTCCTTTCACACTCATTGAAGTGAGGAGCTTCTTTAACATTGGACTGAAGTGAGGAGCTCCTTTAACATTGCACTGAAGTGAGGAGCTCCTTTAATACTCACTAAAGTGAGGATCTCCTTTATCATTGTACTGAAGTGAGGAGCTCCTTTAACATCGTACTGAAGTGAGGAGATTTTTTAACACTCACTGAAGTGAGGAGCGCCTTTAACATTGCACTTAAGCGAGTAGCTCCTTTAATGTTGTAATGAAGTGAGGAGGTCATTTTACATTGAGCTGAAGTGAGGAGCTCCCTTAACATTGTACAGAAGTGAGGAGCTCCTTTAACATTGTATTGAAGTGAAGAGCTCCTTTAACATTGTACTGAAGTGAGGAGCTCCTTTAACCCTTTACTGAAGTGCGAAGTTCCTTTAACATTGTACTGAAGTGAGGAGCTCCTTTAACACTTTACTGAAGTGAGGAGCTCCTTTGACACCCACTCTAGTGAGGAGCTCCTTTAACACGCACTGAAGTGAAGAACTCCTTTAACATTGTTCTGAAGTGAGGAGTTCCTTTGACATTGTACTGCAGTGAGGGGCTCCTTTAACACTCTCTGAATTGAGGAGCTCCTTTAACACTCTCTGAATTGAGGAGCTCCTTTAGCATTGTAATGAAGTGAGGAGCTCCGTTAGCATTGTACTGAAGTGAGGAGCTCCCTTAATATAGTAATGAAGTGAGGAGCTCCTTTAACATTGTACTGAAGTGAGTAGCTCCTTTAACATTGTAATGAAGTGAAGAGCTCCTTTAATGTCTGGCTGAAGTGAGGAGCTCCTTTTCCAGTGTACTGAAGGGAGGAGCAATTTACACTCGCTGAAGTGAGGAGCTCCTTTAACATTATACTGAATTGAGGAGCTTCTTTAACATTGTACTGAAGTGAGGAGCTCCTTTAACACTCACTGAAGTGAGGAGCTCCTTTGACATTGCACTGAAGTGCAGATCTCCCTTAAATTGTGCAGAAATGAGGAGCTCCTTTAACATTGTACTGGGGTGAGGATCTCCTTTTACATTGTACTGAAGTGAGAAGCTCATTTATCATTTTATAAGTGAGGAGCTCATTTATCACTTCACCTGACGAAGGAGCAGCACTCCGAAAGCTTGTGATTTCTAATAAAGCTGTTGGACTATAACCTGGTGTTGTGTGACATCTCACATTTGTCCACCCCAGTCCTACACCGGCATCTCCACATCATGACTACTATCGACACCACAAACTGCCGGCTCAAAGTGGAGAGGATCTCCAAGTAGATCGCGCATATCGACACAGACATCAAGTTTCTACAGAGATGCAAGAAAGCAGATAAGATCCCGAAAGGACTACAGATCACAAACCCACTCAAGTCGACCTACAACACAGACTATGCTGAGAGACTCTGCCGTCGTACCTCTGGCACACTCCTCAACCATCTCGTACACCAGCTCTACAGCAGACGCTGCAACCTCGAAACCAAGATAGAGTCCATGTTCTCAGCCTGTGCTCAGGACACAGCAGACCAGCTACAAGACACCACCAAACAGACGAGGCAACGGAACTACGCTGCCTACATGCACACCAAGAACAGGAAGCTTGAGAAACTCGGCATCACCACCAGCAGCAACCAAGCCTCCCCCAGTACCACGGTTGAAACCACAGGGAAGTCCATCGTCAACTTGTCTGACCACACCCTTCAACCAGACGAAATCGAAGTTCTCAGCCGAGGGCTCAATTTCTGCCCCACCACCAAAATGGACCCCATCGGTCTTGTGGCAGACACAGAGGAATTCATCAGGAGAATGAGGCTCCGGGAATTCTTCCACAAATCCCAAGATGTCAGCAGCGAACCCAATGAGACAATCAATGATCCGGAACAACAGACAGAGGGATCCGCAGTGCAGCAACCGAAGAAGAAAGAGTCAAATTGGACCCCTCCGGAGGGTCGCTGCCCTAAGCTTGACATGTATGCTCAAGCTGTCAGGAGATGCATCAACGCCAGATTCATCAGCTGCACTCACAAGACAGTCCAGAATGTCACCCAAGCACAACGCAATGCCATCCACGCTCGCAAGACCAACCGCAACATCGTCATCAAACCAGCTGACAAAGGAGGAGCCATCGTCATACAGAACAGAATGGAGTATTACAAAGAAGCATACCGACAACTGGACAACCATGAACAATACAGACAGTTACCCGCAGATCCGACCAAAGAACACACCCGCCAACTCAACAGACTGATCAAGACCTTCGATCCAGACCTTCGAAGCATCCTACACGCTCTCATCCCACGTAGCCCCCGCGTGGGAGACTTCTACTGCCTCCCAAAGATACACAAAGCCAACACACCCGGACATCCTATCGTATCAGGCAACGGAACCCTGTGTGAGAACCTCTCTGGATACGTCAAGGGCATCCTGAAACCCATCGTACAGGGAACCCCCAGCTTCTGTCGCGACACTACAGACTTCTTACAGAAACTCAGCACCCACGGACCAGTTGAACTAGGAACACTCCTCGCCACGATGGACGTCTCGGCACTCTACACCAGTATCCCACACGATGACGGCATCGCTGCGACAGCCTCAGTACTCAACACCAACAACAGCCAATCTCCAGACGCCATCCTACAACTCATCCGCTTCATCCTTGACCACAATGTCTTCACCTTCGACAAGAGTGAGGAGCTCCTTTAAAACTCACTGAAGTGAGTAGCTCCTTTAACATTGTACTGATGTGAAGAGCTCCTTTAACTCTCACTGAAGTGAGGAGCTCCTTTAACATTGTACTGAAGTGAGGAGCTCCTTTTACACTCACTGAAGTGAGGAGCTCCTTTAACTCTCACTGAAGTGAGGAGCTCCTTTAACATTGTACTGAAGTGAGGAGCTCCTTTTACACTCACTGAAGTGAGGAGCTCCTTTGACATTACACAGAAGTGAGGAGCTCCTTTAACATTGTACTGAGGTGAGGAGCTTCTTTAACATTGTACTGAAGTGAAGAGCTCCAATAACATTATACTGAGGAGAGGAGCTCCTTTAACATTGTACTGAAGTGAGGAGCCCCTTTAACACTCACTCAAGTGAGGAGCTCCTTTAACATTGTACTGAGTGAGGCGCTCCTTTAACACTCACTGAAGTGAGTAGCTCCTTTAACATTGTACTGAAATGATGAACTCCATTAACATTGTACTGACGTGAGGAGCTCCTTTAACGTTGTACTGAAGTGAGGAGCTCCTTTAACACTCACTGAAGTGAGGATCTCCTTTAACATTGTACTGAAGTGAGGAGCTTCTTTAACATTGTACTGAAGTGAGGAGCTCCTTTCACACTCACTGAAGTGAGGATCTCCCTTAATATTGCACTGAAGTGAGGAGCTCTTTTAACATTCTACTGAAGTGAGGAGCTCCTTTAACATTGCACTGAAGTGAGGAGCTCCTTTAACAATGAACTGATGTGAGGAGCTCCTTTAACTTTGCTCTGAATTGAGGAGCACCATTAACATTGTACAGAGTTGAGGAGCTCCTTTAACATTGTACTAAAGTGAAGAGCTCCTTTAACATTGCACTGAACTGAGGAGCTCCTTTAACACTCCCTGAAGTGAGGAGCACCTTTAACATTGTACTGAAGTGAGGAGCTCCTTTCACACTCATTGAAGTGAGGAGCTTCTTTAACATTGGACTGAAGTGAGGAGCTCCTTTAACATTGCACTGAAGTGAGGAGCTCCTTTAATACTCACTGAAGTGAGGATCTCCTTTATCATTGTACTGAAGTGAGGAGCTCCTTTAACATTGTACTGAATTGAGGAGATTTTTTAACACTCACTGAAGTGAGGAGCGCCTTTAACAATGCACTTAAGCGAGTAGCTCCTTTAATAATGTAATGAAGTGAGGAGGTCATTTTACATTGAGCTGAAGTGAGGAGCTCCCTTAACATTGTACAGAAGTGAGGAGCTCCTTTAACATTGTATTGAAGTGAAGAGCTCCTTTAACATTGTACTGAAGTGAGGAGCTCCTTTAACATTGTACTGAAGTCAGGAGCTCTTTTAACATTGTACTGAAGTGAGGAGCCCCTTTAACATTGTACTGAAGTGAGGAGCTTCTTTCACACTCATTGAAGTGAGGAGCTTCTTTAACATTGGACTGAAGTGAGGAGCTCCTTTAACATTGCACTGAAGTGAGGAGCTCCATTAACATTGTACTGAAGCGAGGATCTCCTTTAACATTGTACTGAAGTGAGGAGCTCCTTTAACATTGTACTGAATTGAGGATCTCATTTAAGATTGTACTGAAGTGAGGAGCTTCTTTAACCCTCACTGAAGTTAGGAGCTCCTTTAACACTTTACTGAAGTGCGGAGTTCCTTTAACATTGTACTGCAGTGAGAAGCTCCTTTAACACTTTACTGAAGAGGAGAGCTCCTTTAACATTGTACTGAAGTGAGGAGCTCCTTTAAGTTTGCAGTGATGTGAGGAGCTACTTTAACACTCACTGAAGGGAGGAGCTCCTTTAACATTGTACTGAAGTGAGGAGCTCCTTTAACATTGTACTTTTGTGAGGAGCTCCTTTAACACTCACTGAAGTGAGGAGCTCCTTTAACATTGTACTGAAGAGATGAGCCCCTTTAACATTGTACTGAAGTGAGGAGCTCCTTTAACATTGTACTGAAGTGTGGAGCTCCTCTAACATTGTACTGAAGTGAGGAGCTCCTTTAACACTCACTTAAGTGAGGAGCGCCTTTAACATTGTACTGAAGTGAGGGGCTCCTTTAACACTCACTGAAGTGAGGAACTCCTTAAACATTGTACTGAAGTGAGGAGCTCCTTTAACATTGTACTGAAGTGTGGAGCTCCTTTAACATTGTACTGAAGTGAGGAGCTCCTTTAACACTCACTGAAGTGAGGAGCTTCTTTAACATTGCACTTAAGTGAAGAGCTCCTTTAACATTGTACTGAATTGAGGGGCTCCTTTAATATTGTACTGAAGTGAGGAGTTCCTTTGACATTGTACTGAAGTGAGGAGCTCCTTTAACATTGCACTGTTGTGAGGAGCTCCTTTTACATTGTACTGAAGTGAGGAGCTCCTTTAACATTGTACTGAAGAGAGGAGCTCATTTTACACTTTACTGAAGTGAGGGGTTGCTTTAACACTTGCTGAAGTGAGGAGCTCCTTTAACATTGCAGTGATGTGAGGAGCTCCTTTAACACTCACTGAAGTGAGGAGCTCCTTTAAAATTGGACTGAAGTGAGGAGCTCCTTTAACATTGTACTGATGTGAGGAGCTCCTTTAACATTGCAGCGATGTGAGGAGCTCCTTTAACACTCACTGAAGTGAGTAGCTCCTTTAAATCTGTACTGAGGTGAGGAGCTACTTTAACATTGCACTGAAGTGAGGTGTTCCTTAAATATTGTGCTGATGTGTGGAGCTCCTTTAACATTTTACTGATGTGAGGAGCTCCTTTAACACTCGCTGAAGTGAATAGCTCCTTTAACATTGTAATGAAGTGAAGAGCTCCTTTAACATCTGACTGAAGTGAGGAGCTCCTTTAACAGTGTACTGAATGGAGGAGCAATTTACACTCGCTGAAGTGAGGAGCTCCTTTAACATTATTTTATACTGAAGTGAGGAGTTTCTTCAACATTGTACTGAAGTGAGGAGCTACTTTAACAATCGATGAAGTGAGGAGCTCCTTTGACATTGCACTGAAGTGAAGATCTCCCTTAAATTGTACAGAAGTGAGGAGCTCCTTTAACATTGTACTGAGGTGAGGAGCTTCTTTAACATTGTACTGAAGTGAGGAGCTCCTTTAACATTGTACTGAAGTGAGGAGCTCCTTTAACATTGCACTGAAGTGAGGAGCTCCTTTAACAATGAACTGATGTGAGGAGCTCCTTTAACTTTGCTCTGAATTGAGGAGCACCATTAACATTGTACAGAGTTGAGGAGCTCCTTTAACATTGTACTAAAGTGAAGAGCTCCTTTAACATTGTACTGAACTGAGGAGCTCCTTTAACACTCCCTGAAGTGAGGAGCACCTTTAACATTGTACTGAAGTGAGGAGCTCCTTTCACACTCATTGAAGTGAGGAGCTTCTTTAACATTGGACTGAAGTGAGGAGCTCCTTTAACATTGCACTGAAGTGAGGAGCTCCTTTAATACTCACTGAAGTGAGGATCTCCTTTATCATTGTACTGAAGTGAGGAGCTCCTTTAACATTGTACTGAAGTGAGGAGATTTTTTAACACTCACTGAAGTGAGGAGCGCCTTTAACATTGCACTTAAGCGAGTAGCTCCTTTAATAATGTAATGAAGTGAGGAGGTCATTTTACATTGAGCTGAAGTGAGGAGCTCCCTTAACATTGTACAGAAGTGGAGGAGCTCCTTTAACATTGTATTGAAGTGAAGAGCTCCTTTAACATTGTACTGAAGTGAGGAGCTCCTTTAACATTGTACTGAAGTCAGGAGCTCTTTTAACATTGTACTGAAGTGAGGAGCCCCTTTAACATTGTACTGAAGTGAGGAGCTCCTTTCACACTCATTGAAGTGAGGAGCTTCTTTAACATTGGACTGAAGTGAGGAGCTCCTTTAACATTGCACTGAAGTGAGGAGCTCCTTTAATACTCACTAAAGTGAGGATCTCCTTTATCATTGTACTGAAGTGAGGAGCTCCTTTAACATCGTACTGAAGTGAGGAGATTTTTTAACACTCACTGAAGTGAGGAGCGCCTTTAACATTGCACTTAAGCGAGTAGCTCCTTTAATGTTGTAATGAAGTGAGGAGGTCATTTTACATTGAGCTGAAGTGAGGAGCTCCCTTAACATTGTACAGAAGTGAGGAGCTCCTTTAACATTGTATTGAAGTGAAGAGCTCCTTTAACATTGTACTGAAGTGAGGAGCTCCTTTAACCCTTTACTGAAGTGCGAAGTTCCTTTAACATTGTACTGAAGTGAGGAGCTCCTTTAACACTTTACTGAAGTGAGGAGCTCCTTTGACACCCACTCTAGTGAGGAGCTCCTTTAACACGCACTGAAGTGAAGAACTCCTTTAACATTGTTCTGAAGTGAGGAGTTCCTTTGACATTGTACTGCAGTGAGGGGCTCCTTTAACACTCTCTGAATTGAGGAGCTCCTTTAACACTCTCTGAATTGAGGAGCTCCTTTAGCATTGTAATGAAGTGAGGAGCTCCGTTAGCATTGTACTGAAGTGAGGAGCTCCCTTAATATAGTAATGAAGTGAGGAGCTCCTTTAACATTGTACTGAAGTGAGTAGCTCCTTTAACATTGTAATGAAGTGAAGAGCTCCTTTAATGTCTGGCTGAAGTGAGGAGCTCCTTTTCCAGTGTACTGAAGGGAGGAGCAATTTACACTCGCTGAAGTGAGGAGCTCCTTTAACATTATACTGAATTGAGGAGCTTCTTTAACATTGTACTGAAGTGAGGAGCTCCTTTAACACTCACTGAAGTGAGGAGCTCCTTTGACATTGCACTGAAGTGCAGATCTCCCTTAAATTGTGCAGAAATGAGGAGCTCCTTTAACATTGTACTGGGGTGAGGATCTCCTTTTACATTGTACTGAAGTGAGAAGCTCATTTATCATTTTATAAGTGAGGAGCTCATTTATCACTTCACCTGACGAAGGAGCAGCACTCCGAAAGCTTGTGATTTCTAATAAAGCTGTTGGACTATAACCTGGTGTTGTGTGACATCTCACATTTGTCCACCCCAGTCCTACACCGGCATCTCCACATCATGACTACTATCGACACCACAAACTGCCGGCTCAAAGTGGAGAGGATCTCCAAGTAGATCGCGCATATCGACACAGACATCAAGTTTCTACAGAGATGCAAGAAAGCAGATAAGATCCCGAAAGGACTACAGATCACAAACCCACTCAAGTCGACCTACAACACAGACTATGCTGAGAGACTCTGCCGTCGTACCTCTGGCACACTCCTCAACCATCTCGTACACCAGCTCTACAGCAGACGCTGCAACCTCGAAACCAAGATAGAGTCCATGTTCTCAGCCTGTGCTCAGGACACAGCAGACCAGCTACAAGACACCACCAAACAGACGAGGCAACGGAACTACGCTGCCTACATGCACACCAAGAACAGGAAGCTTGAGAAACTCGGCATCACCACCAGCAGCAACCAAGCCTCCCCCAGTACCACGGTTGAAACCACAGGGAAGTCCATCGTCAACTTGTCTGACCACACCCTTCAACCAGACGAAATCGAAGTTCTCAGCCGAGGGCTCAATTTCTGCCCCACCACCAAAATGGACCCCATCGGTCTTGTGGCAGACACAGAGGAATTCATCAGGAGAATGAGGCTCCGGGAATTCTTCCACAAATCCCAAGATGTCAGCAGCGAACCCAATGAGACAATCAATGATCCGGAACAACAGACAGAGGGATCCGCAGTGCAGCAACCGAAGAAGAAAGAGTCAAATTGGACCCCTCCGGAGGGTCGCTGCCCTAAGCTTGACATGTATGCTCAAGCTGTCAGGAGATGCATCAACGCCAGATTCATCAGCTGCACTCACAAGACAGTCCAGAATGTCACCCAAGCACAACGCAATGCCATCCACGCTCGCAAGACCAACCGCAACATCGTCATCAAACCAGCTGACAAAGGAGGAGCCATCGTCATACAGAACAGAATGGAGTATTACAAAGAAGCATACCGACAACTGGACAACCATGAACAATACAGACAGTTACCCGCAGATCCGACCAAAGAACACACCCGCCAACTCAACAGACTGATCAAGACCTTCGATCCAGACCTTCGAAGCATCCTACACGCTCTCATCCCACGTAGCCCCCGCGTGGGAGACTTCTACTGCCTCCCAAAGATACACAAAGCCAACACACCCGGACATCCTATCGTATCAGGCAACGGAACCCTGTGTGAGAACCTCTCTGGATACGTCAAGGGCATCCTGAAACCCATCGTACAGGGAACCCCCAGCTTCTGTTGCGACACTACAGACTTCTTACAGAAACTCAGCACCCACGGACCAGTTGAACTAGGAACACTCCTCGCCACGATGGACGTCTCGGCACTCTACACCAGTATCCCACACGATGACGGCATCGCTGCGACAGCCTCAGTACTCAACACCAACAACAGCCAATCTCCAGACGCCAACCTACAACTCATCCGCTTCATCCTTGACCACAATGTCTTCACCTTCGACAAGAGTGAGGAGCTCCTTTAAAACTCACTGAAGTGAGTAGCTCCTTTAACATTGTACTGATGTGAAGAGCTCCTTTAACTCTCACTGAAGTGAGGAGCTCCTTTAACATTGTACTGAAGTGAGGAGCTCCTTTTACACTCACTGAAGTGAGGAGCTCCTTTAACTCTCACTGAAGTGAGGAGCTCCTTTAACATTGTACTGAAGTGAGGAGCTCCTTTTACACTCACTGAAGTGAGGAGCTCCTTTGACATTACACAGAAGTGAGGAGCTCCTTTAACATTGTACTGAGGTGAGGAGCTTCTTTAACATTGTACTGAAGTGAAGAGCTCCAATAACATTATACTGAGGAGAGGAGCTCCTTTAACATTGTACTGAAGTGAGGAGCCCCTTTAACACTCACTCAAGTGAGGAGCTCCTTTAACATTGTACTGAGTGAGGCGCTCCTTTAACACTCACTGAAGTGAGTAGCTCCTTTAACATTGTACTGAAATGATGAACTCCATTAACATTGTACTGACGTGAGGAGCTCCTTTAACGTTGTACTGAAGTGAGGAGCTCCTTTAACACTCACTGAAGTGAGGATCTCCTTTAACATTGTACTGAAGTGAGGAGCTTCTTTAACATTGTACTGAAGTGAGGAGCTCCTTTCACACTCACTGAAGTGAGGATCTCCCTTAATATTGCACTGAAGTGAGGAGCTCTTTTAACATTCTACTGAAGTGAGGAGCTCCTTTAACATTGCACTGAAGTGAGGAGCTCCTTTAACAATGAACTGATGTGAGGAGCTCCTTTAACTTTGCTCTGAATTGAGGAGCACCATTAACATTGTACAGAGTTGAGGAGCTCCTTTAACATTGTACTAAAGTGAAGAGCTCCTTTAACATTGCACTGAACTGAGGAGCTCCTTTAACACTCCCTGAAGTGAGGAGCACCTTTAACATTGTACTGAAGTGAGGAGCTCCTTTCACACTCATTGAAGTGAGGAGCTTCTTTAACATTGGACTGAAGTGAGGAGCTCCTTTAACATTGCACTGAAGTGAGGAGCTCCTTTAATACTCACTGAAGTGAGGATCTCCTTTATCATTGTACTGAAGTGAGGAGCTCCTTTAACATTGTACTGAATTGAGGAGATTTTTTAACACTCACTGAAGTGAGGAGCGCCTTTAACAATGCACTTAAGCGAGTAGCTCCTTTAATAATGTAATGAAGTGAGGAGGTCATTTTACATTGAGCTGAAGTGAGGAGCTCCCTTAACATTGTACAGAAGTGAGGAGCTCCTTTAACATTGTATTGAAGTGAAGAGCTCCTTTAACATTGTACTGAAGTGAGGAGCTCCTTTAACATTGTACTGAAGTCAGGAGCTCTTTTAACATTGTACTGAAGTGAGGAGCCCCTTTAACATTGTACTGAAGTGAGGAGCTTCTTTCACACTCATTGAAGTGAGGAGCTTCTTTAACATTGGACTGAAGTGAGGAGCTCCTTTAACATTGCACTGAAGTGAGGAGCTCCATTAACATTGTACTGAAGCGAGGATCTCCTTTAACATTGTACTGAAGTGAGGAGCTCCTTTAACATTGTACTGAATTGAGGATCTCATTTAAGATTGTACTGAAGTGAGGAGCTTCTTTAACCCTCACTGAAGTTAGGAGCTCCTTTAACACTTTACTGAAGTGCGGAGTTCCTTTAACATTGTACTGCAGTGAGAAGCTCCTTTAACACTTTACTGAAGAGGAGAGCTCCTTTAACATTGTACTGAAGTGAGGAGCTCCTTTAAGTTTGCAGTGATGTGAGGAGCTACTTTAACACTCACTGAAGGGAGGAGCTCCTTTAACATTGTACTGAAGTGAGGAGCTCCTTTAACATTGTACTTTTGTGAGGAGCTCCTTTAACACTCACTGAAGTGAGGAGCTCCTTTAACATTGTACTGAAGAGATGAGCCCCTTTAACATTGTACTGAAGTGAGGAGCTCCTTTAACATTGTACTGAAGTGTGGAGCTCCTCTAACATTGTACTGAAGTGAGGAGCTCCTTTAACACTCACTGAAGTGAGGAGCGCCTTTAACATTGTACTGAAGTGAGGGGCTCCTTTAACACTCACTGAAGTGAGGAACTCCTTAAACATTGTACTGAAGTGAGGAGCTCCTTTAACATTGTACTGAAGTGTGGAGCTCCTTTAACATTGTACTGAAGTGAGGAGCTCCTTTAACACTCACTGAAGTGAGGAGCTCCTTTAATACTCACTGAAGTGAGGATCTCCTTTATCATTGTACTGAAGTGAGGAGCTCCTTTAACATTGTACTGAAGTGAGGAGATTTTTTAACACTCACTGAAGTGAGGAGCGCCTTTAACATTGCACTTAAGCGAGTAGCTCCTTTAATAATGTAATGAAGTGAGGAGGTCATTTTACATTGAGCTGAAGTGAGGAGCTCCCTTAACATTGTACAGAAGTGGAGGAGCTCCTTTAACATTGTATTGAAGTGAAGAGCTCCTTTAACATTGTACTGAAGTGAGGAGCTCCTTTAACATTGTACTGAAGTCAGGAGCTCTTTTAACATTGTACTGAAGTGAGGAGCCCCTTTAACATTGTACTGAAGTGAGGAGCTCCTTTCACACTCATTGAAGTGAGGAGCTTCTTTAACATTGGACTGAAGTGAGGAGCTCCTTTAACATTGCACTGAAGTGAGGAGCTCCTTTAATACTCACTAAAGTGAGGATCTCCTTTATCATTGTACTGAAGTGAGGAGCTCCTTTAACATCGTACTGAAGTGAGGAGATTTTTTAACACTCACTGAAGTGAGGAGCGCCTTTAACATTGCACTTAAGCGAGTAGCTCCTTTAATGTTGTAATGAAGTGAGGAGGTCATTTTACATTGAGCTGAAGTGAGGAGCTCCCTTAACATTGTACAGAAGTGAGGAGCTCCTTTAACATTGTATTGAAGTGAAGAGCTCCTTTAACATTGTACTGAAGTGAGGAGCTCCTTTAACCCTTTACTGAAGTGCGAAGTTCCTTTAACATTGTACTGAAGTGAGGAGCTCCTTTAACACTTTACTGAAGTGAGGAGCTCCTTTGACACCCACTCTAGTGAGGAGCTCCTTTAACACGCACTGAAGTGAAGAACTCCTTTAACATTGTTCTGAAGTGAGGAGTTCCTTTGACATTGTACTGCAGTGAGGGGCTCCTTTAACACTCTCTGAATTGAGGAGCTCCTTTAACACTCTCTGAATTGAGGAGCTCCTTTAGCATTGTAATGAAGTGAGGAGCTCCGTTAGCATTGTACTGAAGTGAGGAGCTCCCTTAATATAGTAATGAAGTGAGGAGCTCCTTTAACATTGTACTGAAGTGAGTAGCTCCTTTAACATTGTAATGAAGTGAAGAGCTCCTTTAATGTCTGGCTGAAGTGAGGAGCTCCTTTTCCAGTGTACTGAAGGGAGGAGCAATTTACACTCGCTGAAGTGAGGAGCTCCTTTAACATTATACTGAATTGAGGAGCTTCTTTAACATTGTACTGAAGTGAGGAGCTCCTTTAACACTCACTGAAGTGAGGAGCTCCTTTGACATTGCACTGAAGTGCAGATCTCCCTTAAATTGTGCAGAAATGAGGAGCTCCTTTAACATTGTACTGGGGTGAGGATCTCCTTTTACATTGTACTGAAGTGAGAAGCTCATTTATCATTTTATAAGTGAGGAGCTCATTTATCACTTCACCTGACGAAGGAGCAGCACTCCGAAAGCTTGTGATTTCTAATAAAGCTGTTGGACTATAACCTGGTGTTGTGTGACATCTCACATTTGTCCACCCCAGTCCTACACCGGCATCTCCACATCATGACTACTATCGACACCACAAACTGCCGGCTCAAAGTGGAGAGGATCTCCAAGTAGATCGCGCATATCGACACAGACATCAAGTTTCTACAGAGATGCAAGAAAGCAGATAAGATCCCGAAAGGACTACAGATCACAAACCCACTCAAGTCGACCTACAACACAGACTATGCTGAGAGACTCTGCCGTCGTACCTCTGGCACACTCCTCAACCATCTCGTACACCAGCTCTACAGCAGACGCTGCAACCTCGAAACCAAGATAGAGTCCATGTTCTCAGCCTGTGCTCAGGACACAGCAGACCAGCTACAAGACACCACCAAACAGACGAGGCAACGGAACTACGCTGCCTACATGCACACCAAGAACAGGAAGCTTGAGAAACTCGGCATCACCACCAGCAGCAACCAAGCCTCCCCCAGTACCACGGTTGAAACCACAGGGAAGTCCATCGTCAACTTGTCTGACCACACCCTTCAACCAGACGAAATCGAAGTTCTCAGCCGAGGGCTCAATTTCTGCCCCACCACCAAAATGGACCCCATCGGTCTTGTGGCAGACACAGAGGAATTCATCAGGAGAATGAGGCTCCGGGAATTCTTCCACAAATCCCAAGATGTCAGCAGCGAACCCAATGAGACAATCAATGATCCGGAACAACAGACAGAGGGATCCGCAGTGCAGCAACCGAAGAAGAAAGAGTCAAATTGGACCCCTCCGGAGGGTCGCTGCCCTAAGCTTGACATGTATGCTCAAGCTGTCAGGAGATGCATCAACGCCAGATTCATCAGCTGCACTCACAAGACAGTCCAGAATGTCACCCAAGCACAACGCAATGCCATCCACGCTCGCAAGACCAACCGCAACATCGTCATCAAACCAGCTGACAAAGGAGGAGCCATCGTCATACAGAACAGAATGGAGTATTACAAAGAAGCATACCGACAACTGGACAACCATGAACAATACAGACAGTTACCCGCAGATCCGACCAAAGAACACACCCGCCAACTCAACAGACTGATCAAGACCTTCGATCCAGACCTTCGAAGCATCCTACACGCTCTCATCCCACGTAGCCCCCGCGTGGGAGACTTCTACTGCCTCCCAAAGATACACAAAGCCAACACACCCGGACATCCTATCGTATCAGGCAACGGAACCCTGTGTGAGAACCTCTCTGGATACGTCAAGGGCATCCTGAAACCCATCGTACAGGGAACCCCCAGCTTCTGTTGCGACACTACAGACTTCTTACAGAAACTCAGCACCCACGGACCAGTTGAACTAGGAACACTCCTCGCCACGATGGACGTCTCGGCACTCTACACCAGTATCCCACACGATGACGGCATCGCTGCGACAGCCTCAGTACTCAACACCAACAACAGCCAATCTCCAGACGCCAACCTACAACTCATCCGCTTCATCCTTGACCACAATGTCTTCACCTTCGACAAGAGTGAGGAGCTCCTTTAAAACTCACTGAAGTGAGTAGCTCCTTTAACATTGTACTGATGTGAAGAGCTCCTTTAACTCTCACTGAAGTGAGGAGCTCCTTTAACATTGTACTGAAGTGAGGAGCTCCTTTTACACTCACTGAAGTGAGGAGCTCCTTTAACTCTCACTGAAGTGAGGAGCTCCTTTAACATTGTACTGAAGTGAGGAGCTCCTTTTACACTCACTGAAGTGAGGAGCTCCTTTGACATTACACAGAAGTGAGGAGCTCCTTTAACATTGTACTGAGGTGAGGAGCTTCTTTAACATTGTACTGAAGTGAAGAGCTCCAATAACATTATACTGAGGAGAGGAGCTCCTTTAACATTGTACTGAAGTGAGGAGCCCCTTTAACACTCACTCAAGTGAGGAGCTCCTTTAACATTGTACTGAGTGAGGCGCTCCTTTAACACTCACTGAAGTGAGTAGCTCCTTTAACATTGTACTGAAATGATGAACTCCATTAACATTGTACTGACGTGAGGAGCTCCTTTAACGTTGTACTGAAGTGAGGAGCTCCTTTAACACTCACTGAAGTGAGGATCTCCTTTAACATTGTACTGAAGTGAGGAGCTTCTTTAACATTGTACTGAAGTGAGGAGCTCCTTTCACACTCACTGAAGTGAGGATCTCCCTTAATATTGCACTGAAGTGAGGAGCTCTTTTAACATTCTACTGAAGTGAGGAGCTCCTTTAACATTGCACTGAAGTGAGGAGCTCCTTTAACAATGAACTGATGTGAGGAGCTCCTTTAACTTTGCTCTGAATTGAGGAGCACCATTAACATTGTACAGAGTTGAGGAGCTCCTTTAACATTGTACTAAAGTGAAGAGCTCCTTTAACATTGCACTGAACTGAGGAGCTCCTTTAACACTCCCTGAAGTGAGGAGCACCTTTAACATTGTACTGAAGTGAGGAGCTCCTTTCACACTCATTGAAGTGAGGAGCTTCTTTAACATTGGACTGAAGTGAGGAGCTCCTTTAACATTGCACTGAAGTGAGGAGCTCCTTTAATACTCACTGAAGTGAGGATCTCCTTTATCATTGTACTGAAGTGAGGAGCTCCTTTAACATTGTACTGAATTGAGGAGATTTTTTAACACTCACTGAAGTGAGGAGCGCCTTTAACAATGCACTTAAGCGAGTAGCTCCTTTAATAATGTAATGAAGTGAGGAGGTCATTTTACATTGAGCTGAAGTGAGGAGCTCCCTTAACATTGTACAGAAGTGAGGAGCTCCTTTAACATTGTATTGAAGTGAAGAGCTCCTTTAACATTGTACTGAAGTGAGGAGCTCCTTTAACATTGTACTGAAGTCAGGAGCTCTTTTAACATTGTACTGAAGTGAGGAGCCCCTTTAACATTGTACTGAAGTGAGGAGCTTCTTTCACACTCATTGAAGTGAGGAGCTTCTTTAACATTGGACTGAAGTGAGGAGCTCCTTTAACATTGCACTGAAGTGAGGAGCTCCATTAACATTGTACTGAAGCGAGGATCTCCTTTAACATTGTACTGAAGTGAGGAGCTCCTTTAACATTGTACTGAATTGAGGATCTCATTTAAGATTGTACTGAAGTGAGGAGCTTCTTTAACCCTCACTGAAGTTAGGAGCTCCTTTAACACTTTACTGAAGTGCGGAGTTCCTTTAACATTGTACTGCAGTGAGAAGCTCCTTTAACACTTTACTGAAGAGGAGAGCTCCTTTAACATTGTACTGAAGTGAGGAGCTCCTTTAAGTTTGCAGTGATGTGAGGAGCTACTTTAACACTCACTGAAGGGAGGAGCTCCTTTAACATTGTACTGAAGTGAGGAGCTCCTTTAACATTGTACTTTTGTGAGGAGCTCCTTTAACACTCACTGAAGTGAGGAGCTCCTTTAACATTGTACTGAAGAGATGAGCCCCTTTAACATTGTACTGAAGTGAGGAGCTCCTTTAACATTGTACTGAAGTGTGGAGCTCCTCTAACATTGTACTGAAGTGAGGAGCTCCTTTAACACTCACTGAAGTGAGGAGCGCCTTTAACATTGTACTGAAGTGAGGGGCTCCTTTAACACTCACTGAAGTGAGGAACTCCTTAAACATTGTACTGAAGTGAGGAGCTCCTTTAACATTGTACTGAAGTGTGGAGCTCCTTTAACATTGTACTGAAGTGAGGAGCTCCTTTAACACTCACTGAAGTGAGGAGCTTCTTTAACATTGCACTTAAGTGAAGAGCTCCTTTAACATTGTACTGAATTGAGGGGCTCCTTTAATATTGTACTGAAGTGAGGAGTTCCTTTGACATTGTACTGAAGTGAGGAGCTCCTTTAACATTGCACTGTTGTGAGGAGCTCCTTTTACATTGTACTGAAGTGAGGAGCTCCTTTAACATTGTACTGAAGAGAGGAGCTCATTTTACACTTTACTGAAGTGAGGGGTTGCTTTAACACTTGCTGAAGTGAGGAGCTCCTTTAACATTGCAGTGATGTGAGGAGCTCCTTTAACACTCACTGAAGTGAGGAGCTCCTTTAAAATTGGACTGAAGTGAGGAGCTCCTTTAACATTGTACTGATGTGAGGAGCTCCTTTAACATTGCAGCGATGTGAGGAGCTCCTTTAACACTCACTGAAGTGAGTAGCTCCTTTAAATCTGTACTGAGGTGAGGAGCTACTTTAACATTGCACTGAAGTGAGGTGTTCCTTAAATATTGTGCTGATGTGTGGAGCTCCTTTAACATTTTACTGATGTGAGGAGCTCCTTTAACACTCGCTGAAGTGAATAGCTCCTTTAACATTGTAATGAAGTGAAGAGCTCCTTTAACATCTGACTGAAGTGAGGAGCTCCTTTAACAGTGTACTGAATGGAGGAGCAATTTACACTCGCTGAAGTGAGGAGCTCCTTTAACATTATTTTATACTGAAGTGAGGAGTTTCTTCAACATTGTACTGAAGTGAGGAGCTACTTTAACAATCGATGAAGTGAGGAGCTCCTTTGACATTGCACTGAAGTGAAGATCTCCCTTAAATTGTACAGAAGTGAGGAGCTCCTTTAACATTGTACTGAGGTGAGGAGCTTCTTTAACATTGTACTGAAGTGAGGAGCTCCTTTAACATTGTACTGAAGTGAGGAGCTCCTTTAACATTGCACTGAAGTGAGGAGCTCCTTTAACAATGAACTGATGTGAGGAGCTCCTTTAACTTTGCTCTGAATTGAGGAGCACCATTAACATTGTACAGAGTTGAGGAGCTCCTTTAACATTGTACTAAAGTGAAGAGCTCCTTTAACATTGTACTGAACTGAGGAGCTCCTTTAACACTCCCTGAAGTGAGGAGCACCTTTAACATTGTACTGAAGTGAGGAGCTCCTTTCACACTCATTGAAGTGAGGAGCTTCTTTAACATTGGACTGAAGTGAGGAGCTCCTTTAACATTGCACTGAAGTGAGGAGCTCCTTTAATACTCACTGAAGTGAGGATCTCCTTTATCATTGTACTGAAGTGAGGAGCTCCTTTAACATTGTACTGAAGTGAGGAGATTTTTTAACACTCACTGAAGTGAGGAGCGCCTTTAACATTGCACTTAAGCGAGTAGCTCCTTTAATAATGTAATGAAGTGAGGAGGTCATTTTACATTGAGCTGAAGTGAGGAGCTCCCTTAACATTGTACAGAAGTGGAGGAGCTCCTTTAACATTGTATTGAAGTGAAGAGCTCCTTTAACATTGTACTGAAGTGAGGAGCTCCTTTAACATTGTACTGAAGTCAGGAGCTCTTTTAACATTGTACTGAAGTGAGGAGCCCCTTTAACATTGTACTGAAGTGAGGAGCTCCTTTCACACTCATTGAAGTGAGGAGCTTCTTTAACATTGGACTGAAGTGAGGAGCTCCTTTAACATTGCACTGAAGTGAGGAGCTCCTTTAATACTCACTAAAGTGAGGATCTCCTTTATCATTGTACTGAAGTGAGGAGCTCCTTTAACATCGTACTGAAGTGAGGAGATTTTTTAACACTCACTGAAGTGAGGAGCGCCTTTAACATTGCACTTAAGCGAGTAGCTCCTTTAATGTTGTAATGAAGTGAGGAGGTCATTTTACATTGAGCTGAAGTGAGGAGCTCCCTTAACATTGTACAGAAGTGAGGAGCTCCTTTAACATTGTATTGAAGTGAAGAGCTCCTTTAACATTGTACTGAAGTGAGGAGCTCCTTTAACCCTTTACTGAAGTGCGAAGTTCCTTTAACATTGTACTGAAGTGAGGAGCTCCTTTAACACTTTACTGAAGTGAGGAGCTCCTTTGACACCCACTCTAGTGAGGAGCTCCTTTAACACGCACTGAAGTGAAGAACTCCTTTAACATTGTTCTGAAGTGAGGAGTTCCTTTGACATTGTACTGCAGTGAGGGGCTCCTTTAACACTCTCTGAATTGAGGAGCTCCTTTAACACTCTCTGAATTGAGGAGCTCCTTTAGCATTGTAATGAAGTGAGGAGCTCCGTTAGCATTGTACTGAAGTGAGGAGCTCCCTTAATATAGTAATGAAGTGAGGAGCTCCTTTAACATTGTACTGAAGTGAGTAGCTCCTTTAACATTGTAATGAAGTGAAGAGCTCCTTTAATGTCTGGCTGAAGTGAGGAGCTCCTTTTCCAGTGTACTGAAGGGAGGAGCAATTTACACTCGCTGAAGTGAGGAGCTCCTTTAACATTATACTGAATTGAGGAGCTTCTTTAACATTGTACTGAAGTGAGGAGCTCCTTTAACACTCACTGAAGTGAGGAGCTCCTTTGACATTGCACTGAAGTGCAGATCTCCCTTAAATTGTGCAGAAATGAGGAGCTCCTTTAACATTGTACTGGGGTGAGGATCTCCTTTTACATTGTACTGAAGTGAGAAGCTCATTTATCATTTTATAAGTGAGGAGCTCATTTATCACTTCACCTGACGAAGGAGCAGCACTCCGAAAGCTTGTGATTTCTAATAAAGCTGTTGGACTATAACCTGGTGTTGTGTGACATCTCACATTTGTCCACCCCAGTCCTACACCGGCATCTCCACATCATGACTACTATCGACACCACAAACTGCCGGCTCAAAGTGGAGAGGATCTCCAAGTAGATCGCGCATATCGACACAGACATCAAGTTTCTACAGAGATGCAAGAAAGCAGATAAGATCCCGAAAGGACTACAGATCACAAACCCACTCAAGTCGACCTACAACACAGACTATGCTGAGAGACTCTGCCGTCGTACCTCTGGCACACTCCTCAACCATCTCGTACACCAGCTCTACAGCAGACGCTGCAACCTCGAAACCAAGATAGAGTCCATGTTCTCAGCCTGTGCTCAGGACACAGCAGACCAGCTACAAGACACCACCAAACAGACGAGGCAACGGAACTACGCTGCCTACATGCACACCAAGAACAGGAAGCTTGAGAAACTCGGCATCACCACCAGCAGCAACCAAGCCTCCCCCAGTACCACGGTTGAAACCACAGGGAAGTCCATCGTCAACTTGTCTGACCACACCCTTCAACCAGACGAAATCGAAGTTCTCAGCCGAGGGCTCAATTTCTGCCCCACCACCAAAATGGACCCCATCGGTCTTGTGGCAGACACAGAGGAATTCATCAGGAGAATGAGGCTCCGGGAATTCTTCCACAAATCCCAAGATGTCAGCAGCGAACCCAATGAGACAATCAATGATCCGGAACAACAGACAGAGGGATCCGCAGTGCAGCAACCGAAGAAGAAAGAGTCAAATTGGACCCCTCCGGAGGGTCGCTGCCCTAAGCTTGACATGTATGCTCAAGCTGTCAGGAGATGCATCAACGCCAGATTCATCAGCTGCACTCACAAGACAGTCCAGAATGTCACCCAAGCACAACGCAATGCCATCCACGCTCGCAAGACCAACCGCAACATCGTCATCAAACCAGCTGACAAAGGAGGAGCCATCGTCATACAGAACAGAATGGAGTATTACAAAGAAGCATACCGACAACTGGACAACCATGAACAATACAGACAGTTACCCGCAGATCCGACCAAAGAACACACCCGCCAACTCAACAGACTGATCAAGACCTTCGATCCAGACCTTCGAAGCATCCTACACGCTCTCATCCCACGTAGCCCCCGCGTGGGAGACTTCTACTGCCTCCCAAAGATACACAAAGCCAACACACCCGGACATCCTATCGTATCAGGCAACGGAACCCTGTGTGAGAACCTCTCTGGATACGTCAAGGGCATCCTGAAACCCATCGTACAGGGAACCCCCAGCTTCTGTTGCGACACTACAGACTTCTTACAGAAACTCAGCACCCACGGACCAGTTGAACTAGGAACACTCCTCGCCACGATGGACGTCTCGGCACTCTACACCAGTATCCCACACGATGACGGCATCGCTGCGACAGCCTCAGTACTCAACACCAACAACAGCCAATCTCCAGACGCCAACCTACAACTCATCCGCTTCATCCTTGACCACAATGTCTTCACCTTCGACAAGAGTGAGGAGCTCCTTTAAAACTCACTGAAGTGAGTAGCTCCTTTAACATTGTACTGATGTGAAGAGCTCCTTTAACTCTCACTGAAGTGAGGAGCTCCTTTAACATTGTACTGAAGTGAGGAGCTCCTTTTACACTCACTGAAGTGAGGAGCTCCTTTGACATTACACAGAAGTGAGGAGCTCCTTTAACATTGTACTGAGGTGAGGAGCTTCTTTAACATTGTACTGAAGTGAAGAGCTCCAATAACATTATACTGAGGAGAGGAGCTCCTTTAACATTGTACTGAAGTGAGGAGCCCCTTTAACACTCACTCAAGTGAGGAGCTCCTTTAACATTGTACTGAGTGAGGCGCTCCTTTAACACACACTGAAGTGAGTAGCTCCTTTAACATTGTACTGAAGTGAGGAGCTCCTTTAACACTCACTGAAGTGAGGAGCTCCTTTAATGTTGCGCTGATGTTCGTAGCTCGTTTAACATTGTACTGAAGTGAGGAGTTGCTTTAAGACCCAATGAAGTGAGGTGCTCCTTTAAAATTGCACTGAAGTGAGAAGCCCCTTTAACATTGTACTGAAGTGAGGAACTCCTTTTACACTCACTGAAGTGAGGAGCTCCTTTGACATTACACAGAAGTGAGGAGCTCCTTTAACATTGTACTGAGGTGAGGAGCTTCTTTAACATTGTACTGAAGTGAAGAGCTCCAATAACATTATACTGAGGAGAGGAGCTCCTTTAACATTGTACTGAAGTGAGGAGCCCCTTTAACACTCACTCAAGTGAGGAGCTCCTTTAACATTGTACTGAGTGAGGCGCTCCTTTAACACTCACTGAAGTGAGTAGCTCCTTTAACATTGTACTTAAGTGAGGAGTTGCTTTAAGACCCAATGAAGTGAGGTGCTCCTTTAACATTGTACTGAAGTGAGGAACTCCTTTATCATTCACTGAAGTCAGGTGCTCATTTAACATTGCACTGAAGTGAGGAGCTCCATTAACATTGTACTGAAGCGAGGATCTCCTTTAACATTGCACTGAAGTGAGGAGCTCCTTTAACATTGTACTGAATTGAGGATCTCATTTAAGATTGTACTGAAGTGAGGAGCTTCTTTAACCCTCACTGAAGTTAGGAGCTCCTTTAACACTTTACTGAAGTGCGGAGTTCCTTTAACATTGTACTGCAGTGAGAAGCTCCTTTAACACTTTACTGAAGAGGAGAGCTCCTTTAACATTGTACTGAAGTGAGGAGCTCCTTTAAGTTTGCAGTGATGTGAGGAGCTACTTTAACACTCACTGAAGGGAGGAGCTCCTTTAACATTGTACTGAAGTGAGGAGCTCCTTTAACATTGTACTTTTGTGAGGAGCTCCTTTAACACTCACTGAAGTGAGGAGCTCCTTTAACATTGTACTGAAGAGATGAGCCCCTTTAACATTGTACTGAAGTGAGGAGCTCCTTTAACATTGTACTGAAGTGTGGAGCTCCTCTAACATTGTACTGAAGTGAGGAGCTCCTTTAACACTTACTGAAGTGAGGAGCGCCTTTAACATTGTACTGAAGTGAGGGGCTCCTTTAACACTCACTGAAGTGAGGAACTCCTTAAACATTGTACTGAAGTGAGGAGCTCCTTTAACATTGTACTGAAGTGTGGAGCTCCTTTAACATTGTACTGAAGTGAGGAGCTCCTTTAACACTCACTGAAGTGAGGAGCTTCTTTAACATTGCACTTAAGTGAAGAGCTCCTTTACCATTGTACTGAATTGAGGAGCTCCTTTAATATTGTACTGAAGTGAGGAGTTCCTTTGACATTGTACTGAAGTGAGGAGCTCCTTTAACATTGCACTGTTGTGAGGAGCTCCTTTTACATTGTACTGAAGTGAGGAGCTCCTTTAACATTGTACTGAAGAGAGGAGCTCATTTTACACTTTACTGAAGTGAGGGGTTGCTTTAACACTTGCTGAAGTGAGGAGCTCCTTTAACATTGCAGTGATGTGAGGAGCTCCTTTAACACTCACTGAAGTGAGGAGCTCCTTTAAAATTGGACTGAAGTGAGGAGCTCCTTTAACATTGTACTGATGTGAGGAGCTCCTTTAACATTGCAGCGATGTGAGGAGCTCCTTTAACACTCACTGAAGTGAGTAGCTCCTTTAAATCTGTACTGAGGTGAGGAGCTACTTTAACATTGCACTGAAGTGAGGTGTTCCTTAAATATTGTGCTGATGTGTGGAGCTCCTTTAACATTTTACTGATGTGAGGAGCTCCTTTAACACTCGCTGAAGTGAATAGCTCCTTTAACATTGTAATGAAGTGAAGAGCTCCTTTAACATCTGACTGAAGTGAGGAGCTCCTTTAACAGTGTACTGAATGGAGGAGCAATTTACACTCGCTGAAGTGAGGAGCTCCTTTAACATTATTTTATACTGAAGTGAGGAGTTTCTTCAACATTGTACTGAAGTGAGGAGCTACTTTAACAATCGATGAAGTGAGGAGCTCCTTTGACATTGCACTGAAGTGAAGATCTCCCTTAAATTGTACAGAAGTGAGGAGCTCCTTTAACATTGTACTGAGGTGAGGAGCTTCTTTAACATTGTACTGAAGTGAGGAGCTCCTTTAACATTGTACTGAAGTGAGGAGCTCCTTTAACATTGCACTGAAGTGAGGAGCTCCTTTAACAATGAACTGATGTGAGGAGCTCCTTTAACTTTGCTCTGAATTGAGGAGCACCATTAACATTGTACAGAGTTGAGGAGCTCCTTTAACATTGTACTAAAGTGAAGAGCTCCTTTAACATTGTACTGAACTGAGGAGCTCCTTTAACACTCCCTGAAGTGAGGAGCACCTTTAACATTGTACTGAAGTGAGGAGCTCCTTTCACACTCATTGAAGTGAGGAGCTTCTTTAACATTGGACTGAAGTGAGGAGCTCCTTTAACATTGCACTGAAGTGAGGAGCTCCTTTAATACTCACTGAAGTGAGGATCTCCTTTATCATTGTACTGAAGTGAGGAGCTCCTTTAACATTGTACTGAAGTGAGGAGATTTTTTAACACTCACTGAAGTGAGGAGCGCCTTTAACATTGCACTTAAGCGAGTAGCTCCTTTAATAATGTAATGAAGTGAGGAGGTCATTTTACATTGAGCTGAAGTGAGGAGCTCCCTTAACATTGTACAGAAGTGGAGGAGCTCCTTTAACATTGTATTGAAGTGAAGAGCTCCTTTAACATTGTACTGAAGTGAGGAGCTCCTTTAACATTGTACTGAAGTCAGGAGCTCTTTTAACATTGTACTGAAGTGAGGAGCCCCTTTAACATTGTACTGAAGTGAGGAGCTCCTTTCACACTCATTGAAGTGAGGAGCTTCTTTAACATTGGACTGAAGTGAGGAGCTCCTTTAACATTGCACTGAAGTGAGGAGCTCCTTTAATACTCACTAAAGTGAGGATCTCCTTTATCATTGTACTGAAGTGAGGAGCTCCTTTAACATCGTACTGAAGTGAGGAGATTTTTTAACACTCACTGAAGTGAGGAGCGCCTTTAACATTGCACTTAAGTGAGTAGCTCCTTTAATGTTGTAATGAAGTGAGGAGGTCATTTTACATTGAGCTGAAGTGAGGAGCTCCCTTAACATTGTACAGAAGTGAGGAGCTCCTTTAACATTGTACTGAAGTGAGGAGCTCCTTTAACCCTTTACTGAAGTGCGAAGTTCCTTTAACATTGTACTGAAGTGAGGAGCTCCTTTAACACTTTACTGAAGTGAGGAGCTCCTTTGACACCCACTCTAGTGAGGAGCTCCTTTAACACTCACTGAAGTGAAGAACTCCTTTAACATTGTTCTGAAGTGAGGAGTTCCTTTGACATTGTACTGCAGTGAGGAGCTCCTTTAACACCCACTGAAGTGAGGAGCTCCTTTAACATTGTACTGAATTGAGGAGCTCCTTTAACACTCTCTGAATTGAGGAGCTCCTTTAACACTCTCTGAATTGAGGAGCTCCTTTAGCATTGTAATGAAGTGAGGAGCTCCGTTAGCATTGTACTGAAGTGAGGAGCTCCCTTAATATAGTAATGAAGTGAGGAGCTCCTTTAACATTGTACTGAAGTGAGTAGCTCCTTTAACATTGTAATGAAGTGAAGAGCTCCTTTAATGTCTGGCTGAAGTGAGGAGCTCCTTTTCCAGTGTACTGAAGGGAGGAGCAATTTACACTCGCTGAAGTGAGGAGCTCCTTTAACATTATACTGAATTGAGGAGCTTCTTTAACATTGTACTGAAGTGAGGAGCTCCTTTAACACTCACTGAAGTGAGGAGCTCCTTTGACATTGCACTGAAGTGCAGATCTCCCTTAAATTGTGCAGAAATGAGGAGCTCCTTTAACATTGTACTGGGGTGAGGATCTCCTTTTACATTGTACTGAAGTGAGAAGCTCATTTATCATTTTACAAGTGAGGAGCTCATTTATCACTTCACCTGACGAAGGAGCAGCACTCCGAAAGCTTGTGATTTCTAATAAAGCTGTTGGACTATAACCTGGTGTTGTGTGACTTCTCACATTTGTCCACCCCAGTCCTACACCGGCATCTCCACATCATGACTACTATCGACACCACAAACTGCCGGCTCAAAGTGGAGAGGATCTCCAAGTAGATCGCGCATATCGACACAGACATCAAGTTTCTACAGAGATGCAAGAAAGCAGATAAGATCCCGAAAGGACTACAGATCACAAACCCACTCAAGTCGACCTACAACACAGACTATGCTGAGAGACTCTGCCGTCGTACCTCTGGCACACTCCTCAACCATCTCGTACACCAGCTCTACAGCAGACGCTGCAACCTCGAAACCAAGATAGAGTCCATGTTCTCAGCCTGTGCTCAGGACACAGCAGACCAGCTACAAGACACCACCAAACAGACGAGGCAACGGAACTACGCTGCCTACATGCACACCAAGAACAGGAAGCTTGAGAAACTCGGCATCACCACCAGCAGCAACCAAGCCTCCCCCAGTACCACGGTTGAAACCACAGGGAAGTCCATCGTCAACTTGTCTGACCACACCCTTCAACCAGACGAAATCGAAGTTCTCAGCCGAGGGCTCAATTTCTGCCCCACCACCAAAATGGACCCCATCGGTCTTGTGGCAGACACAGAGGAATTCATCAGGAGAATGAGGCTCCGGGAATTCTTCCACAAATCCCAAGATGTCAGCAGCGAACCCAATGAGACAATCAATGATCCGGAACAACAGACAGAGGGATCCGCAGTGCAGCAACCGAAGAAGAAAGAGTCAAATTGGACCCCTCCGGAGGGTCGCTGCCCTAAGCTTGACATGTATGCTCAAGCTGTCAGGAGATGCATCAACGCCAGATTCATCAGCTGCACTCACAAGACAGTCCAGAATGTCACCCAAGCACAACGCAATGCCATCCACGCTCGCAAGACCAACCGCAACATCGTCATCAAACCAGCTGACAAAGGAGGAGCCATCGTCATACAGAACAGAATGGAGTATTACAAAGAAGCATACCGACAACTGGACAACCATGAACAATACAGACAGTTACCCGCAGATCCGACCAAAGAACACACCCGCCAACTCAACAGACTGATCAAGACCTTCGATCCAGACCTTCGAAGCATCCTACACGCTCTCATCCCACGTAGCCCCCGCGTGGGAGACTTCTACTGCCTCCCAAAGATACACAAAGCCAACACACCCGGACATCCTATCGTATCAGGCAACGGAACCCTGTGTGAGAACCTCTCTGGATACGTCAAGGGCATCCTGAAACCCATCGTACAGGGAACCCCCAGCTTCTGTTGCGACACTACAGACTTCTTACAGAAACTCAGCACCCACGGACCAGTTGAACTAGGAACACTCCTCGCCACGATGGACGTCTCGGCACTCTACACCAGTATCCCACACGATGACGGCATCGCTGCGACAGCCTCAGTACTCAACACCAACAACAGCCAATCTCCAGACGCCAACCTACAACTCATCCGCTTCATCCTTGACCACAATGTCTTCACCTTCGACAAGAGTGAGGAGCTCCTTTAAAACTCACTGAAGTGAGTAGCTCCTTTAACATTGTACTGATGTGAAGAGCTCCTTTAACTCTCACTGAAGTGAGGAGCTCCTTTAACATTGTACTGAAGTGAGGAGCTCCTTTTACACTCACTGAAGTGAGGAGCTCCTTTGACATTACACAGAAGTGAGGAGCTCCTTTAACATTGTACTGAGGTGAGGAGCTTCTTTAACATTGTACTGAAGTGAAGAGCTCCAATAACATTATACTGAGGAGAGGAGCTCCTTTAACATTGTACTGAAGTGAGGAGCCCCTTTAACACTCACTCAAGTGAGGAGCTCCTTTAACATTGTACTGAGTGAGGCGCTCCTTTAACACACACTGAAGTGAGTAGCTCCTTTAACATTGTACTGAAGTGAGGAGCTCCTTTAACACTCACTGAAGTGAGGAGCTCCTTTAATGTTGCGCTGATGTTCGTAGCTCGTTTAACATTGTACTGAAGTGAGGAGTTGCTTTAAGACCCAATGAAGTGAGGTGCTCCTTTAAAATTGCACTGAAGTGAGAAGCCCCTTTAACATTGTACTGAAGTGAGGAACTCCTTTATCATTCACTGAAGTCAGGTGCTCATTTAACATTGCACTGAAGTGAGGAGCTCCATTAACATTGTACTGAAGCGAGGATCTCCTTTAACATTGTACTGAAGTGAGGAGCTCCTTTAACATTGTACTGAATTGAGGATCTCATTTAAGATTGTACTGAAGTGAGGAGCTTCTTTAACCCTCACTGAAGTTAGGAGCTCCTTTAACACTTTACTGAAGTGCGGAGTTCCTTTAACATTGTACTGCAGTGAGAAGCTCCTTTAACACTTTACTGAAGAGGAGAGCTTCTTTAACATTGTACTGAAGTGAGGAGCTCCTTTAAGTTTGCAGTGATGTGAGGAGCTACTTTAACACTCACTGAAGGGAGGAGCTCCTTTAACATTGTACTGAAGTGAGGAGCTCCTTTAACATTGTACTTTTGTGAGGAGCTCCTTTAACACTCACTGAAGTGAGGAGCTCCTTTAACATTGTACTGAAGAGATGAGCCCCTTTAACATTGTACTGAAGTGAGGAGCTCCTTTAACATTGTACTGAAGTGTGGAGCTCCTTTAACATTGTACTGAAGTGAGGAGCTCCTTTAACACTCACTGAAGTGAGGAGCGCCTTTAACATTGTACTGAAGTGAGGAGCTCCTTTAACACTCACTGAAGTGAGGAACTCCTTAAACATTGTACTGAAGTGAGGAGCTCCTTTAACATTGTACTGAAGTGTGGAGCTCCTTTAACATTGTACTGAAGTGAGGAGCTCCTTTAACACTCACTGAAGTGAGGAGCTTCTTTAACATTGCACTTAAGTGAAGAGCTCCTTTAACATTGTACTGAATTGAGGAGCTCCTTTAATATTGTACTGAAGTGAGGAGCTCCTTTGACATTGTACTGAAGTGAGGAGCTCCTTTAACATTGCACTGTTGTGAGGAGCTCCTTTAACATTGTACTGAAGTGAGGAGCTCCTTTAACATTGTAATGAAGAGAGGAGCTCATTTTACACTTTACTGAAGTGAGGGGTTGCTTTAACACTTGCTGAAGTGAGGAGCTCCTTTAACATTGCAGTGATGTGAGGAGCTCCTTTAACACTCACTGAAGTGAGGAGCTCCTTTAACATTGTACTGATGTGAGGAGCTCCTTTAACATTGCAGCGATGTGAGGAGCTCCTTTAACACTCACTGAAGTGAGTAGCTCCTTTAAATCTGTACTGAGGTGAGGAGCTACTTTAACATTGCACTGAAGTGAGGTGTTCCTTAAATATTGTGCTGATGTGTGGAGCTCCTTTAACATTTTACTGATGTGAGGAGCTCCTTTAACACTCGCTGAAGTGAATAGCTCCTTTAACATTGTAATGAAGTGAAGAGCTCCTTTAACATCTGACTGAAGTGAGGAGCTCCTTTAACAGTGTACTGAATGGAGGAGCAATTTACACTCGCTGAAGTGAGGAGCTCCTTTAACATTATTTTATACTGAAGTGAGGAGTTTCTTCAACATTGTACTGAAGTGAGGAGCTACTTTAACAATCGATGAAGTGAGGAGCTCCTTTGACATTGCACTGAAGTGAAGATCTCCCTTAAATTGTACAGAAGTGAGGAGCTCCTTTAACATTGTACTGAAGTGAAGAGCTCCAATTACATTGTACTGAGGTGAGGAGCCCCTTAAACATTGTAATGAAGGGAAGAGCTCATTTAACATTTTACTGAAGTAAGGTGCTCTATTACCATTGCAGTGCAGTGCGGAGTTCCATTAACATTGTACTCTTGTGAGTAGCTCCTTTAACATTGTACTGAAGTGAGGAGCTCCTTTAACACTTTACTGAAGTGAGGAGCTCCTTTAACATTTTACTGATGTGAGGAGCACCTTTAACACTCACTGAATTGAGGAGATCCTTTAACATTGTACTGATGTGAGGAGCTCCTTTAACACTGTACTGCAGTGAGCAGCTCCTTTAACATTGTACTGATGTGAGGAGCTCCTTTAGCATTGTACTTAAGTGACGAGCTCCATAACACTTTACTGAAGTGAGGGGTTGCTTTAACACTCGCTGAAGTGAGGAGCTCCTTTAACATTGCAGTGATGTGAGGAGCTTCTTTAACATTTTACTGATGTGAGGAGCTCCTTTAACACTCGCTGAGATGAATAGCTCCTTTAACATTGTAATGAGGTGAGGAGCTTCTTTAACATTGTACTGAAGTGAAGAGCTCCAAAAACATTATACTGAGGAGAGGAGCTCCTTTAACATTGTTCTGAAGTGAGGAGCTCCTTTAACACTCACTGAAGTGAGGAGCTCCTTTATCAATGTACTATGTGAGGAGCTCCTTTAACATTGTACTGAAGTGAGGAGCTCCTTTAACACTCACTGAAGTGAGGAGCTCCTTTAACATTGTACTGAAGTGAGGAGCTCCTTTAACATTGTGCTGATGTTAGTAGCTCGTTTAACATTGTACTGAAGTGAGGAGCTCCTTTAACATTGTACTGAAGTGAGGAGCTCCTTTAACATTGTGCTGATGTTAGTAGCTCGTTTAACATTGTACTGAAGTGACGAGCTGCTTTAAGACTCAATGAAGTGAGGTGCTCCTTTAAAATTGCACTGAAGTGAGGAACTCCTTTAACATTCACTGAAGTCAGGAGCTCATTTAACATTGCACTGAAGTGAGGAGCTCATTTAACATTGCACTGAAGTGAGGAGCTCCATTAACATTGTACTGAAGTGAGGAGCTCCTTTAACATTGTACTGAAGTGAGGAGCTCCTTTAACATTGTACTGAAGTGAGGAGCTCCTTTAACATTGTACTGAATTGAGGAGCTCCTTTAACACTTTACTGAAGTGCGGAGTTCCTTTAACATTGTACTGAAGTGTGGAGCTCATTTAACATTGTACTGAAGTTAGGAGGTCCTTTAACACTCACTGAAGTGAGGAGCTCCTTAAACATTGTACTGAAGTGAGGAGCTCCTTTAACACTCACTGAAGTGAGGAGCTCCTTAAACATTGTACTGAAGTGAGGAGCTCCTTTAACATTGTACTGAAGTGTGGAACTCATTTAACATTGTACTGAAGTTAGGAGCTCCTTTAACATTTTAATGAAGTGAGGAGCTCCTTTAACATTGTAATGCAGTGAACAGCTCCTTTAACATTGTACTGAAGTGAGGAGCTCCTTTAACACTCACTGAAGTGAGGAGCTCCTTCAACATTGTAGTTAAGTGAGGAACTGCTTTAACATTGTACTGAAGTGAGGAGATCCTTTAACATTCACAGAAGTGAGGAGCTCATTTAACATTGTACTGAAGTGAGGAGCTGCTATAAGAATCACTGAAGTGAGGAGCTCCTTTAACACTCACTGAAGTGCGGAGCTCCTTTAACGTTGTACTGAAGTGAGGAGCTCATTTAACATTGTACTGTTGTGAGGAACTCCTTTAACACTCACTGAATTGAGGAGCTTCTTTAACATTGTACTGAATTGAGGAGCTTCTTTAACATTGTAGTGATGTGAGGAGCTCCTTTAACTCTCACTGACGTGCACAGCTCCTTTAACTCTCACTGAAGTGAAGAGATCCTTTAACATTGTGTTGAAGTGAGGAGCTCCTTTAACATTGTACGGTTGTGAGGAGCTCCTTTAACACTCACTGAATGAGGAGCCCCTTTAACATTTTACTGAAGTATGGGGCTCCTTTAACATTGTACTGAAGTGAGGAACTCCTTTAATAATGCACTGAAGTTGCAGAGCTCCTTTAACACTCAGTGAGGTGAGGAGCTCCTTTAACACTCACTGAAGTGAGGAGCTCCTTTAACATTGTACTGAAGTGAGGAGCTCCTTTAACATTTTAATGAAGTGAGGAGCTCCTTTAACATTGTACTGAAGTGTGGAGCTCAATTAACATTTTAATGACGCGAGCAGCTCCTTTAACATTGTACTGAAGTGAGGAGCTCCTTTTACACTCACTGACGTGAGGAGCTCCTTTAAAACTCACAAGTGAGGAGCTCCTTTAACATTGTACTGAAGTGAGGAGCTCCTTTAACATTGTTCTGTTGTGAGGAGCTCCTTTAACATTGTACTAAAGTGAGGAGCTCCTTTAACAATCACTGATGTGAGGAGCTCCTTTAACATTGTACTGAAGTCTTCTTCTTATCGTGTCCACGGACAGTCTATACATAGCCCAGCCAGAACTGGACACATTTTTGCACCTTGTTGTTGGATTCGGCAAGATCTGCAACAGTGCAGGGTTCCTCTAACGATGGGCATTGCAGGAGGTGTTGCATAGTCTGTGCCTCAGTTCCACATTCACAAGTTTTCGGGCTGGTTGAAATCCCCATTTGCTTCCAGATTGCCCAGTTGCAATTAGCTCCTGGGGGAAGGCTTTCATCAGGTAAAATTTCCATCGCTGGGGGTTGTTCAAGACTGGCGAGCTGGTCTTTCCACAAGGCGATGCGGGCTTCAGATGAGGTTGATTGTAATGGAACAACACTGTTCATGAAGCTCTTCCTTGACTTTAGGCGCCTGGGTGTAGGTGTATGACAATGCAGAGGTGCCTCTCATCTGATGATTGACGGAGTCGCTCTTTCTTGCTGGCTACCGTTCTTCTTATATCAGGGGGAGCGAAACCCGCCAGGATTTATAGGCTGTTGGTGTTTGTTGGTTTTAAGCAACCTGTGATAAATCGGCAGCTTGCATTCAGAACGGCATCCATCTTCTTGGCATGAGTAGACCTTTCCCATGCAGGGCAGGCATATTCGGCAGTGGAATAGCAAAGAGCAAGTGCACTGGTTCGCAATGTTTTCGGGCTTGCTCCCCATCTTGTGTTAATGAGCTTATTCAGGATGTTGTTTCGTGCGCTCACTTTTGCCTTTGTCTTCTCGATGTGGTTCTTGAAGGTGAGGCATCGGTCAAGGGTGACTCCTAAGTAGATAGGGTGCTCGCAATGCATCAGTGTTGCTCCACACCAGGTTATTTTCAACTGGCGTTTGGCTTCACGGTTTCTGAGGTGGAATGCACAAACTTGCATCTTTGATGGGTTTGCGCAAAGGTGGTTTACTTCATAGTAGGATTTTAGTCCCTCCAAGGCCTCAGAAAGCGTTTTCTCCACGGTGTTAAAATCAGTGCTTTGGGCAGTGACACATAAGTCATCAGCATATATAAAACGGCGTGTGACACCGTCTATAGGTTGGTCATTCGTGTAGATGTTGTACAGCAGCGGTGCAAGCACGCTTCCCTGAGGAAGACCATTCTTCTGAATACGCCACCTGTTGCGCTTCCCACCTAGTTCAACATAGAACCGGCGATTCTGAAGCAGGCTTTCTAACAGCTCTGTTAAGTGAATCTCTTTTGTCATCTCTAGAATCTTGCAGAGGAGACGTCTATGGTTCACTATATCGTATGCTGCTGACAGGTCTACAAAAACAGCACCTGTTACCATCCCTTGATCAAAACCATCTGAAGTGAGCAGCTCCTTTAACATTGTACTGAAGTGAGGAGATCCTTCAACATTGTACTGAAGTGAGGACCACCTTTAACACTCACTGAAGTGAGGAGCTCCATTAACATTGTACTGAAGTGCGGAGCTCCTTTAACATTGTACTGAAGTGAGGAGCTCCTTTAACATTGTACTGAAGTGAGGAGCTCCTTTAACATTGTACTGAAATGAGGAGCTCCTTTAACATTGTACTGAAGTGAGGAGCTCCTTTAAAATTGCACTGAAGTGAGGAGCTCCTTTAACATTGCAGTGAAGTGAGGAGCTCCTTTAACATTGTACTGAAGTGAAGAGCTCCTTTAAAATTGTACTGAAGTGAGGAGCTCCTTTAAAATTGTACTGAAGTGAGGAGCTCCTTTAACATTGTACTGAAATGAGGATCTCCTTTAACACTCACTGAAGTGAGGACCTCCTTTAACATTGTATTGAAGGGAGGAGCCCCTTTAACATTTTACTGAAGTGAGGAGCTCCTTTCACATTGTACTGAAGTTAGGAGCTCCTTTAACATTGTCCTGAAGTGAGGAGCACCTTTAACATTGTACTGAAGTGAGGAGCTCCTTTAACACTTTACTGAAGTGAGGAGTTCCTTTTACACTCACTGAAGTGAGAAGCTCCTTTAACAGTGTACTGATGTGAGGGGCACCATTAACATTGCAGTGATGTGAGGAGCTCCTTTAACTCTCACTGAAGTGGATAGCTCCTTTAAAATTGCACTGAAGTGAGGAGCTCCTTTAACATTGCAGTGAAGTGAGGAGCTCCTTTAACATTGTACTGAAGTGAAGAGCTCCTTTAAAATTGTACTGAAGTGAGGAGCTCCTTTAAAATTGTACTGAAGTGAGGAGCTCCTTTAACATTGTACTGAAATGAGGAGCTCCTTTAACATTGTACTGAAGTGAGGAGCTCCTTTAAAATTGCACTGAAGTGAGGAGCTCCTTTAACATTGCAGTGAAGTGAGGAGCTCCTTTAACATTGTACTGAAGTGAAGAGCTCCTTTAAAATTGTACTGAAGTGAGGAGCTCCTTTAAAATTGTACTGAAGTGAGGAGCTCCTTTAACATTGTACTGAAATGAGGATCTCCTTTAACACTCACTGAAGTGAGGACCTCCTTTAACATTGTATTGAAGGGAGGAGCCCCTTTAACATTTTACTGAAGTGAGGAGCTCCTTTCACATTGTACTGAAGTTAGGAGCTCCTTTAACATTGTCCTGAAGTGAGGAGCACCTTTAACATTGTACTGAAGTGAGGAGCTCCTTTAACACTTTACTGAAGTGAGGAGTTCCTTTTACACTCACTGAAGTGAGAAGCTCCTTTAACAGTGTACTGATGTGAGGGGCACCATTAACATTGCAGTGATGTGAGGAGCTCCTTTAACTCTCACTGAAGTGGATAGCTCCTTTAAAATTGCACTGAAGTGAGGAGCTCCTTTAACATTGTACTGAAGTGAAGAGCTCCTTTAAAATTGTACTGAAGTGAGGAGCTCCTTTAAAATTGTACTGAAGTGAGGAGCTCCTTTAACATTGTACTGAAATGAGGAGCTCCTTTAACATTGTACTGAAGTGAGGAGCTCCTTTAAAATTGCACTGAAGTGAGGAGCTCCTTTAAAATTGTACTGAAGTGAGGAGCTCCTTTAACATTGTACTGAAATGAGGAGCTCCTTTAACATTGTACTGAAGTGAGGAGCTCCTTTAACATTGTACTGAAGTGGGTAGCTCCTTTAAAATTGTACTGAAGTGCGGAGCTCCTTTAACACTCACTGAAGGGAGGAGCTCCTTTAACATTGTACTGAAGTGAGGAGCTCCTTTAAAATTGTACTGAAGTGAGGAGCTCCTTTAACATTGTACTGAAATGAGGAGCTCCTGTAACACTCTCTATTGTGAGGAGCTCCTTTAACACTCACTGAAGTGGGGAGCTCCTTTAACATTGTACTGAAGTGTAGAGCCCCTTTAACATTGTACTGAAGTGAGGAGCTCCTTTAAAAGTTACTGAAGTGAGGAGCTGCTTTAAAAGTTACTGAAGTGAGGAACTGCTTTAACATTGTACTGAAGTGAGGAGCTCCTTTAAATCTCACTGAAGTGAGGAACTCGCTTAACATTGTTCTGAAGTGAGGAGCTCCTTTATCATTTTACTGAAGTGACGATCTCCTTTAACACTCACTGAAGTGAGGAGCAGATTTAACATTGTACTGTTGTGAGGAGCTCCTTTTGTAAGGGGTTTTAGATCGCAGAGGTTTCTCTCTCTAGAGGCCTCTCTCTCGCACAGTAAAACTGTGAGTGGTTCGACCCACTCGCCCCTTAGATTCTGTACTCTGGACTTTGGGGCAGGAACTACAATGTAGAGAAAACTCTTATAGACCAAGTTTGATGAAACAAAATGAAATTTTATTGCATAATGTAAAACAAATCAAATGCAAGCAAATAAGAGGGTACATGGGAGGGAAGAACACAAACAAATCATAACGACACAATACTAACTAAGGCAAATACAGGCATATTATACTCTACAAAGATCATCATGAAATGGGGAAACACACGGAACATCGAGGAAGAACAACTCATGTTAATTATACCCTTAAATGACCACCCCCTTTAACCTATCTAGATCCGATTATGAAGGGCCAGAAACATGCTCACCAGTCCAATGGGAAAAGTATAGAGTTTTGAAGTCTTGTGTTTTGATCCTTTCAGGCGTCCTGTCTCCACGTGGTTAGTGGAGCCCCAGCGAGCTGCGCCACATCGCTTTCTCTCTCTCTCTCTCTCTCTCTCTCTCGGCGAAGGTCACGGACAGGCTGGACACTGACGGGCCTGGATGTCGGCGGAGTCGAGGATCGCCTGCTCGACCCCGGTCAGAGGAGCCTCGGACTGGCCCCCTTTTTCCCTTCTGTAGGTTTTTGTTGTCTCTTCTCCGGAGCCGGAGTGTGTCGATGGCCTCCCGTTTCGTCAATGGCCCGGGGTTGGTCAATGATCTCCCAATGTTTTACCCCGGGGCGGGACGCTGGCTCGAACCATCTTCTTCTCCTTCTTCTAGCGATGACGCCACCGATACGATGGTAGCACCACAATGACTGTCTTTTTTTCTACCCCCGGGTTCCCCAGATATACTACTCAGGAGAAGCCTCTTTCTCCCGCCCAAATCAGGTTAGTCTTTGTTTAACTTTTGGCGGGCTTATCGCACAGCAGGGTAGTTATTATATTTTAAAATACTTTGGGATGGCCGGTAAAGGGCCATCTCTGGTCTGGAATGATCTTCATTGTTTTTAATGTCCTGGTGATGTCCTTAACGGGTCCTTGATGCTTTTCTCATGAATATAAAATTGTTCCCTTTTGTCTGGGTAAACATTTAGATGGCCTTTATGTTAAGTATGTGTATTGTATTGAACAATTAACACAAAGACTTAAACATATAACTCAAACAGGTCTTTACTGGTTGGAGGTAGGGACTACACGTAGGTCTTTACTTCATGCCCACAGGCGGGAACTGAGGGGAGATCAGTACCCACTGTACTATTTATACCCCTACGGCCAGGAGTGGTACTGCGTATCACTACGCCCTACAAGTAGTGCAGTCCTGTCCATAGGTTTAAAGTAGCACACATATTACATACACAACATTCCTCCCTTCTTAGCTTTACAGTCATCTCCCCATTTAACATAACGTAATAACATATATACATATATAACTTCAGGTTTACATAACAGAATAACATAGATACATAGATAACTTCATGTCAAAACAGATCACAGATTCAGTCTCTGCGGAAAACAGTTCACAGATTCAATCTCTGTGGTGTAGTCGGTTCACGTTGCTGGAGTGACTCATTCAATAGTCCTTCCATGGATTTAACAGCTTGAACTTCCGAACTGATTTGGCTCCGTTCGGAGGGACCACGTGTGTGATCTGGTAGAGGTGATAATGGTTCAGATGGGTCATCTTCTGTTTTTACTTTTCCTTTTCTGCTTCTTGGAGACTCTCTGGGCTCCATTGTCAGCTGCCACAGCTGCCAGCTGCATGCGCAGTTCCTCCTTCTCTTCCTCCTGTTTCCGTCGTAGAGCCAGCTTCTCCCGATATTCCGTAGACTTTTGGTGCTCCTCCATGATTTCTGCACTTTGGGAGTCGAAGTTACAAGCTGGGCAGGACAGGACATCGTAATATTCGGTGTCGTCCACCAGGTCATGGTAATATTCGGTGTCGTCCTGAGCTAGACCAGTGAGAGGGTCGTCTATTTCCTCCATACTCAGCTGGACGTTAGCCAGCTCTTGTTCCAAATCCAGACATCTTTCCTGAAGAGACTTCTTCATGTGTACCTCTGCATCCAGCTTTTTCTGGGCTTTCAGCAAGTCGTTTACTAGTGACCTCATTTGAGATTTTACTACTTCAACTTCTTTTGGAGATTGATTGATCGGACTATTCAATCCCTCTACCGGAGCAGCTGTTTCAGCGGTCTGTTGTTCTACGTTGACGTGAGTCAGCGTACTTTTGGCATCCAAGGGCTGCTCTGTTGCAGTCATCTCAGTCTGTGTTGCCACCTCAGCTCTTCCAACAACCTTTGAGAGCTCCGAACCCCTTTCGTTTGAATATTGAAGTTTGTGTTCAAGTTTTTCCCATTTCAGAGTCCTGTCCTTCAGCATATGCAGGAGTTGGCTGACCGTTAACTCCTCTGACATCAGACGTTTTGTGTGCTCCTGCTCCATTTGCTCCAGCAGCTGCTTCTGTTGTCTTTCCAGATGTTCCCACTCTATATCAAAGAACTCTTTCGTCGCATTCATCTCTTGCTCAAAACGGCGAATCATTTGTTCTAATTGCTGTTGCAGTTTGAAATGGAGTTGAGTTCGAGCCCGGTGTCCCTCAGAAATGTGCATGTCAGTAGACTGGACAGACTCAGAATTCTCTATCTCAGTGGAATTCTGTGCTGAAACTTTGTCTTTTGCACACGGGTTGGTCTTACCATCATCCGTTCCAGAGTCTGGGTTGATTATGTTCACCGAGTTCTCACTCGTTATTGTTTGTAGGAAATGCCAGTCGATATTCATTTTCCTAATCCACTCCCGTCCTAGTAGTGGAGGACCTCCTTCAGATAGCACATATAAGTCCATTATTTGACTTTCTTCGCTCTTGTGGACCACTGTGACCTCAATTTTACCGATGGGGTACACTCTTTGCCCCGTGTATGTTTTCAATATGAGCTCTGTATCCTGTAGGGGAATATGTTGGAATAACCTTCCATAATCTTTCTTATTTATGACCGTCAATGCCGATCCAGTGTCCAATTCCAGTTTTACTTGGACTCCTTCTATCTGAAGAGTGACCCAAATTGTCTGGAGGTCTGCACCCTTACCAACGTTGAGTACCCTTAAGCTAGCCAGTTCACTACTGCTAGCGTCTGAATCGGACTCCTGTTCGGCCACCTTGTGTACCTTTGCGTATTTCCCTTGCGGTGACTTCTTGTTGCTGGTCTTCTTCCCTGACCTGCATACTCTAGCTATATGTCCAAGCCTACCACATGTTCTACATTCTTGGTTTTTAAACCAACACTGGTTCTGATCATGCGTTGTCTTTCCACAACGATAACATTTGCCAGAACTCACACCCAATTTGTGTGCACTGAGCTCCGGTGACCGTAGCTGCATTACTGCCATGCCTCTCGCTGCGGCTTCATGTGCTGCTGCCATAGTGACCGCCTTCTCAAGCGTCAGCTCATTCTCCTCGAGCAGTCGCTTTTGTGTATCCTGTTTAAATAAACCACACACAAATTTGTCTCGTAGTGCATCTGTCAGTCCCGTTCCAAACTGGCAATATTTCGCTAATTTACGCAATTCCAGCAAATATTCAGCATTGCTTTCATGCTGTAGCTGCCTTCTGTCGTAAAATTTAAATCGTTCCGCTAGCATCAGCGGCGTGGGGTTTAGATGATCTTTCAGGACAGTAACAATCTCATCGAACGTCTTATCCGCCGGTTCATCTGGTGATAACAGGTGTTTCAATTGCCCGTATGTCTTCACACCCATTAAATTTAATAATGTTAGAGCTTTATCTTGGTCACGAATTTTATTGGCCTTACAATAATTTTTTACTCTTTCAACATATATGGCCCAATCTTCGAGGTCACTATCAAAGGTGCTAATATTCCTGTGTTTAGGCATTGTAGATTTGCAATTTCTCAGATTTTATTTTCTTTACTTGTTATCAAAGATGGCGGCTTCCCGCTCTTGCCGTCGTCCTCCGCCCACAAAATGGCGGTTTTCCCATGCTTGGCGGTCTTCACCCGTCCCCCGACGCCGTCTCCCTTCAGCCCCCGAGTGCGGCCCTTATCTTCGCCGCGATCGCCCGAGTGCGGCCCTTATCAGCGGATGCGATCGCTGGATCGCGAAGTGGCTCCCGACCGAAGCGGCTCTCGGCCCTTATCTTCTGTGCGATCGATAGCCCGCGCTGTGCACCGCGGCTCTTGCACCTTGAGCTTCTGCAGCCGCCGCGCCTTTCAGTCCGAGTGCGGCCCTTATCTTTGGTCCCGATCGCTGGCCCGCGCTGCGCCTCGCACTTGAAAGCGGCCCGGCCTTATCTCCGATCGCGATCAATGGCCCTTATCTCCTCCAACTTCCCCAGCCCTGTCTTTGCAGCCAACGCTGCACGGCTTACCTCACCACCTAGGTTGAACAAGGAAACTGCAGAAAGACTTCTGTCAGTCGCTGGAAGCTGTCAGGATGGCTGCTGCACTCCAGTGCTCAGTCGCTGATGGAGGCTTCAGAGTCCTAAAGCCTGTCGCTTCTAGTGGGGTGGTGATGTTTGAAACCTCTCTTCAACTGCCGCAGGGTAAGAACCTGACTCGTCGCCAGTGTTAAGTATGTGTATTGTATTGAACAATTAACACAAAGACTTAAATGTATAACTCAAACAGGTCTTTACTGGTTGGAGGTAGGGACTACACGTAGGTCTTTACTTCATGCCCACAGGCGGGAACTGAGGGGAGATCAGTACCCACAGTACTATTTATACCCCTATGGCCAGGAGTGGTACTGCGTATCACTACGCCCTACAAGTAGTGCAGTCCTGTCCATAGGTTTAAAGTAGCACACATATTACATACACAACACTTTATCTGCAGGCCGATCTTGACTGGATCTGCATCCAATCTATATGTATATGTGGGTGTCTGGTTTCGTTCTCTCAGAAACGGCTTCCACAACTTACTGTGGGCTGAATCCACAAAGCTGTCTGAGGACTGCAGGAACCATTCTAAAGTGTCCCAATAAGTTGATCACGGGGTTTGGCGGCCATTTTGAATGCCCCTTTTTCCTAGGCTTCTTTTAAAACAGTCTTTAAAATCATGGCCTCATCTGCCATTCGACCCATTATAATATAAAGTTCAATTTTGCGAATCCTACACTTTAACGTTGTACTGAATTGAGGAGCTCCTTTAAAATTGTACTGAAGTGAGGAGCTCATTTAATATTGTACAGAAGTGAAGAGCTCCTTTAACATTGTACTGAAGTGAGGAGCTCCTTTAAAACTCACTGAAGTAATGAGCTCCTTTAACAGTGTACTGAAGTGAGGAGCTCCTTTAACATTGTACTGAATTGAGGAGCTCCTTTAACATTGTACTGAATTGAGGAGCTCCTTTAACACTCACTGAAGTGAAGAGCTCCTTTAACATTGTACTGAAGTGAGGAGATCCTTTAACAGTGTACTGAAGTGAGGAGCTCCTTTAACATTGTACTGAATTGAGGAGCTCCTTTAACACTCACTGAAGTGAGGAGCTCCTTTAACATTGTACTGAAGTGAGGAGCTCCTTTAACACCCATTGAAGTGAGGAGCTCCTTTAACATTGCACTGAAGTGAGGAACTCCTTTAACATTGTACTGAAGTGAAGAGCTCCCTTAACATTGTACTGAAGTGAGGAGCTCCTTTAACACTCACTGACGTGAGGAGCCCCTTTAACACTCACAGAAGTGAGCAGCTCCTTTAACATTGTACTGAAGTGAGGAGCTCCTTTAAAACTCACTGAAGTGAGGAGCTCCTTTAACATTGTTCTGAAGTGTGAAGCTCCTTTAACATTGTACTGAAGTGAGGCGCTCCTTTAACACTCACTGAAGTGAGGAGCTCCTTTAACATTGTTCTGAAGTGTGAAGCTCCTTTAACGCTCACATGAAGTGAGGAGCTCATTTAAAACTGTACTGATGTGAGGAGCTCCTTTAACATTGTACTGATGTGAGGAGCTCCTTTAACATTGTACTGAAGTGAGGAGCTCCTTTAACACTCACTGAAGTGAGGAGCTCCTTTAACACTCACTGACGTGAGTAGCTCCTTTAACACTGTACTGAAGTGAGGAGCTCCTTTAACTTTGTACTGAAGTGAGGAGCTCCTTTAACATTGTGCTGACGTGAGGAGCTCCTTTAACATTGTGCTGAAATGAGGAGCTCCTTTAACATTGTACTGAAGTGAAGAGCTCCTTTAATATTGTACTGAAGTGAGGAGCTCCTGTAACACTCACTGAAGTGAGGAGCTCCTTTAACACTACTGAAGTGAGGAGATCCTTTAACATTGTACGGAAGTGAGGAGCTCCTTTAACATTGTACTGATGTGAGGAGCACCTTTAATATTGCACTGAAGTGAGGAGCTCCTTTAACAGTCATTGAAGTGAGCAGCTCCTTTAACATTGTACTGAAGTGAGGAGCTCCTTTTACACTCACTGAAGTGAGAAGTTCCTTTAACATTGCACTGAAGTGAAGAGCTCATTTAACATTGTACTGAAGTGAGGAGCTCCTTTAACACTCACTGAAGTGAGGAGCTCCTTTAACATTATATTGAAGTGAAGAGCTCATTTAACATTGTACTGAAGTGAGGAGCTCCTTTAACACTCACTGAAGTGAAAAGCTCTTTTAACATTATATTGAAGTGAGGAGCTCCTTTAACAATGTACTGAAGTGAGGAGCTCCTTTAACACTCACTGAAGTGAGGAGCTCCTTTAACAGCGTAGTGAAGAGAGGAGCTCCTTTAACACTCACTGAAGTGAGGAGCTCCTTTAACACTCACTGAAGTCAGGAGCTCCTTTAATATTGTACTGAAGTGAGGAACTCCTTTAACATTGTGCTGAAGTGATGCGTTCCTTTAACATTGTTCTGAAGTGCGAAGCTCCTTTAACACTCACTGAAGTGAGGAGCTCCTTTTGGAGACCACATAGGGGCAGTAACACAATTCACTATGTATAGCCAATGTTGCTATCGCTCCACGTTATGTACGGAACTTGGTTGGGTTATCGGGGCAGGGTCCTTTTAAGAGTCGTCGATTGTGTGATGACGTCATAGCCCTGCGACGAGGCCGAGTCCCTCAGTCCATGCGGAGAGTTAATAAAGCTAACACGCGTTTTTCTTTGCTGCTATGATGTCTCGCAGTCTGTTTATTTCCAGCGACTCCTACATTTGTGACCCCGTTTCTTTTTTGGACGTTTCCAAAGACTTTATCCGAGATGGCGACGAACGCCGTTTCTCTCAAATTATGGAGTTTTGGGAACGGCAGGCTGCCGCTTGGTTCGCCCAGGCCGAGGCTCAGTTTGCACTCTGGGACATCACTGCGGATGACACGAAGTATTATTACATCGTCTCTGCTCTCGGCAGCTCCACCGCGGCCAGAGTCGTGAGCCTGCTCGAGGACCCCCCGGAGCACCACAAACTTGCGACGCTGAGAACGCACCTCCTGGAGACCTTTTGACTAACTGAGCCTGAGCGTGCACGCCAGCTTCTCTCGCTACCCGGGCTTGGCAACTCCAAGCCATCAGAACTGATGGACCACATGTTAACCCTTCTGGGCAAGCACAAGCCGTGCTTCCTCTTCAGAGAACTGTTCCGACAACAGCTGCCAGGGCAGGTACGGTCGGCTTTAGCCAACTCTCATATTAGTGATTTCCGCGCCCTGGCCAAGGAGGCCGACAAATTTTTCTCCGCCGGGCAACAGTACTGCGTGGCCATGCGGGGCCCTGCCCCCACCGCCACAGCCCAACGGCGGCAGCCCCCAAGCATGTGCTTCTACCATGCACAGTTCGGCCCCAACGCTAAGAAGTGCTGGCCCCCGTGCAGCTTCACCGCGTCGGGAAATGCGAAGGCCCACTCATTAACTACCATGGCTGTTGGCCGTTCAGTTAGTCTGTTATTCATTACGGACACTGACTCTGGACGTCGTTTCCTCTGTGACACGGGTGCCCAGGTGAGCGTCCTGCCCGCGTCAACCGTAGACATATGGGGGGGAACCACGGCCCCACCCTCGAAGCCGCCAACGGCAGTTCCATCCGTACTTTCGGGAAACGGAGCGTGGTGCTGTGTTTTGGCGAAAAGCGTTTCGCGTGGGACTTTGTTACAGCGAAAGTGTCCACCCCGCTTCTCGGCGCTGACTTCCTCTGCACCAATGGCCTTTTGGTGGACGTCAAGAACTGACGTCTCATCAACGCTGAGACTTTCAGTTCACTCCCGTGTTTGCTCAGTGGTTCCGGCATGACGAAGTTGTCCAGCACACTCTCGGCCTTCGACGAGTTTTCCCGCCTCCTCGCCGGGTTCCCGGACCTCACGAAGCCCACTTTCTTGTCCGCCGCCACCAAGCACGGGGTAGAACACCACAACCCGACCACCGGTCCGCCTGTCTATGCCCGCGTTCGGCGCCTTGACCCGGGGAAACTCGCCATCGCTAAAGCCGAGTTCGACACGATGGAGCGCCTCGGCATCATTCACCGGTCGAACAGTCCATGGGCCTCGCCCCTCCACATCGCACCGAAACCAGGTGGCGGTTGGAGCCCGTGCGGCGATTACCGGTGCCTCAACGACGCTACGACACCCGCCCGCTACCCGATTCCACACTTCCAGGACTTTTCCGCCCGCCTGGCAGGGAAAGTTGTTTTCTCTAAACTGGACCTCGTTTGGGGTTACCACCAGGTCCCCGTCTGGCCGCAGTACGTCCCGAAAACCATGGTGATCACCCCATTCAGGCTGTTCGAATTCCTCCGCATGCCATTCGGTCTCAAAAACGCCGCTCAGGCTTTTCAACGCCTAATGGACACCGTGTTACGGGACATGCCATTCCTGTTCGTCTACCTGGATGACATTCTCATCACCAGCGCCTCCAGGTCGGAGCATGTGTCCCACCTCCGGAATCTCTTCGAACGCCTCAGCCAGCATGGCCTAATCGTCAATCCGGCCAAGTGCCAGTTCAGGCTGTCCTCGATCGACTGTTTCGGGCACCGCATCACGAAGGACGGGGCGGTGCCACTGCCATCGAAAGTGGAGGCCGTGATGGACTTCCCGCGACCCCTCACCGTGAAGGCCCTGCAGGAGTTTTTGGGCATGGTGAACTTTTACCATCGCTTCGTCCCCCGAGCAGCCCAGCTTATGCGGCCCCTTTACGAGGCCCTCAAAGGCAAGCCCGCCAAGCTCGCCATCGACTGGTCTGAGGAGATGGCCAATTCTTTCACGGACACGAAAAGGGCCCTGACTAATGCGACCAGGCTGGCACATCCATTGCCTGATGCGCCGATCGCTCTCACCACTGACACTTCGGACTATGCTGTCGGCGCCGTCCACGAACAGTGGATCGACAGCACCTGGCAGCCGCTCGCTTTCTTCAGCCGGCAGCTCCGCCGCAACGAGCGGAAGTACAGCACCTTCGATCGTGAGCTTCTCGGCCTCTGCCTCACCGTCCGACATGTCCGTCTCCTGCTGGAGGCCCGCCAGTTCACGGCGTTCGTGGACCACAAGCTGTTGACCTTCGCCATGGCCAAAGTTTCCGAGCCGTGGTCGGCCCGTCAGCTGCGCCAGCTTTCCTTCGTCTCCGAGTTCATGACGGACATCCAGCATGTGGCTGGGAAAAACCACCCTGTCGCCGACTGTCTCTCCCGGGCTGTTGCCAGCGCCGTACACCTCGGCATCGACTACACCCGCATGTCGGCCGACCAGGCCTCCGACCCGGACGTCCAGGCCTACAGGACGGCTGTCACAGGCCTTCAGTTAGCGGACGTCGCGTTTGACGATGACGGCACCATGCTCCTGTGCAACGCCTCCATTGGGCAGCCACGCCCCGTCGTGCCCGACGGGTGGAGGCGGCAGGTTTTCGACACCGTCCATAGCCTTTCCCACCCGGGCAGGAAGCCATCACAGAAGCTGGTGGCGACTAAGTTCATCTGGCATGGGCTCAAGAAGGACATTCGCGACTGGGCCAATACCTGCGTGGTATGCCAGCGCTCGAAAGTGCATCGCCATACTAAGGCCCGTTAGCGCCTTTCGCGGTGCCCGAGAGGCAGTTCGAACATGTTAACGTGGACCTGGTGGGGCCCCTGCCGCCCTCCCGCAGGTTCACCCAACTCCTCACGATGTTCGACAGAACCACCCGATGGCCGAAAGCCATCCCGCTGTCGTCAACAACGTCCGTCGATGTGGCTTGAGTGTTCATCAACACTTGGGTCACCCGGTTCGGCGCCCCATCTGACATCTCCTCCGACCGGGGGCCCCAGCTCACGTCGGAGCTCTGGAACGCTGTCGCCCAAGGCCTCGGGTTGAGACACCACCGCATATCACCCTCAGGCTAATGGGCTGTGCGAACGGTGTCATCGCTCCATGAAGGCCGCGTTCCGGGCCAGCCTCCGGGATGACATTTGGATCGACAGACTCCCGTGGGTCATGCTGGGACTCAGGACCGCCCCCAAGGAGGACCTCAAGTCCTCGTCCGCCGAGCTCGTCTACGGGCAGCCGCTGCGGGTTCCCGGGGATTTCGTCCCCAACGCCACGGACCCTTGGTCCGCATCCCGTCAGCGGTCCGCCCTCCTGGACAACGCAAAGGTTTTTGCGCCGGTGCCCACAACGCAGCACGGTCACCCTCAGTCCCACGTTCCGCCCGACCTTCATGCGGCGGAGTAAGTTTTCGTCTGCCACGACGCCCACCAGGGACCTCTTCACCCACCCTACGACGGACCATTCCGCGTCCTGGAAGCCGGGGACAAGGCCTTCGTGGTGGATGTCGGCAGTAAGCCGGACTACATTTCCATGGACGGTCTTAAGCCAGCCCACCTGGATCTGGAACAACCCGTTGGGTTGGCTCAGCCCCCACGGCGGGGCCGACCTCCGGCTTCTGCACCCTCAGTCCACCACCGAGCGCCCGGGGACCCTCCTGCGACTCCCCCCCGGTCCCCACCCCGGACTTAAGGAGCCGTTTTGGCCGTGTGCTCCGGGCCCCTCAATGACTGACATTGCCAGTTCTAGTGAATTCTGGGGGGACGTATGTGGCGGAGACCACATAGGGACAGTAACACAATTCACTATGTATAGCCAATGTTGTTACCGCTGCACGTTATGTACGGAACTTGGTTGGGTTATCGGGGCAGGGTCCCTTCAAGAGTCGTCGATTGTGTGATGACGTCATAGCCCTGCGATGAGGCCGAGTCCCTCAGTCCATGCGGAGAGTTAATAAAGCTAACACGCGTTTTTCTTTGCTGCTATGAAAGTCTCATAGTCTTTTTATTTCCAGTGACTACTACAGTGCTGAAGTGAGGAGCTCCTTTAACATTGTTCTGAAGTGTGAAGCTCCTTTAACATTCACATGAAGTGAGGAGCTCATGAAAAACTGTATTGATGTGAGGAGCTCCTTTAACATTGTAATGAAGTGAGGAGCTCCTTTAACACTCACTGAAGTGAGGAGCTCCTTTAACATTGTACTGATGTGAGGAGATCCTTTAACATTGTACGGAAGTGAGGAGCTCCTTTAACACTCACTGAAGTGAGGAGCTCCTTTAACACTCACCGAAGTGAGGAGCTCCTTTAACATTGTGCTGCAGTGAGGAGCTCCTTTAACAATGTACTGACGTGAGGAGCACCTTTAACACTCACTGACGTGAGGAGCTCCTTTAACATTGTACTGAAGTGAGGAGCTCCTTTAACTTTGTACTGAAGAGAGGAGCTCCTTTAACTTTGTACTGAAGAGAGGAGCTCCTTTAACACTCACTGAAGTGAGAAGCTCCTTTAAGTCTCATATACGTGAGCAGCTCCTTTAACATTGTACTGAAGTGAGGAGCTCATTTAACACTGTACAGAAGTGAGGAGCTCCTTTAACATTATACTGAAGTGAGGAGCTCATTTAACATTGTACAGAAGTGAGGAGCTCCTTTAACATTGTACTGAAGTGAGGAGCTCATTTAACATTGTACAGAAGTGAGGAGCTCCTTTAACATTATACTGAAGTGAGGAGCTCATTTAACATTGTACTGAAGTGAGGAGCTCCTTTAACATTGTACTGAAGTGAGGAGCTCCTTTAACTTTGTACTGAAGTGAGGAGCTCATTTATCACTCACTGAAGTGAGGAGCTCCTTTAACACTCACTGAAGCGAGGAGCTCCCTTAACATTCTACTGAAGTGAGGAGCTCCTTTAAGACTCACTAACGTGAGTGTTAGATCCGTGATTCTGAGAGTATGCTGTTTTTCAATAACCACACGGATGCTGTAACTTAACGATAAACAGGTATTTACTGGAGGAGTGTAGTCTCAAGACTGGGGGTACAGAGGCATGCGCAAGGCTTATCTACAGGTGTGGTCACTGCCGGTACTACAGTATACAGGAGCTCTAAAAGTAGTTCTGTCTGAAAGGCACATACACTACAATTCCTCCCCTTTTAGATTAGTAGTACCCCTAATATTCAAATAACAATTAACACTTTAACATGTACATTAAACAACAATAGTCCATTTATAGATTCAGTCTTTGGGGCGGCTTCCTGACCCTTTCGGGATAGCGCCTTTCCTGAGGTTCTTGTTCTTGGTGCAGAGGCGATTCTGACCCCTTTTCATCGGGTAGTTCATCGGGTTCCACTGCTACTGGTTCTGAGGTAGATGCTACCGGTATGTCGGGTTCATCCCCAGGTACTCGAGACATGGGGTTGACGCTGTTGTGTATGTACCTTTAAGAGAATAACTGGTCTCAGACTGCAGTACCGGCAGTGACCACCCCTGTATAAAAGGCGCTAGAGAGCCTCTGTTGTTTAGATTCGTTATGGACTTCCACCAGTAAACATCTGTTTGTTTTCTCTCCTGCTAGTCCGTGTCTAAATCATTCATGGACTTAACACTGGCGACGAGTAAAGAAACGAACTTACCTGCAACTCAGCAGCAGCTCCGACGACATTGTTGAAGGTCGGAGCCAGAAGAAAGAAAAAAAATAGAGGCCATTGAAACTCGAGAAACGGGCGTCGACCGTCAATCATCGGGTTCAAGGCTTTGCAGGAGAGACTGTCCAGAGCCAGGCTGGGGTCCTCGGTCTGTGGTTTCCCAGCTAATCGGGCTGGTGGCAGGTAGTGCTCTGATCCTTCCTGGGCTGCGGCGGGCTGAAGCTCGATCGGGTGGCCTTTCAACGGGGCCGGGCAGCGAGTCGGGAAGCAAGGAGAGAGAGAGAGGGTGGAGCACACAGGGCGCGGCTGGTGTTTCAAAGCTGGGCAGCGTTCGGACCTCAGAAGAGGGAGGGAAGTCTCCCAGAGGGTCCGCTCCACGACGGGAAGATAATAAAAGAAAACGAATTAATATTTAACATGCAGGAAACCGTGGAAAGCAGCGCTAACAACAGCGGGGAGGAAGACAAAGCGCGGGAGGTGCCATTTTGTTAAATTGGAGAAGAAGGCAAAGCGCTGGAGGCGCCATTTTAGATTTGCAAGATGCCGACGACTGGCTGTATCACTGCTTTTGATAATACATTAGAGGACTGGACCACGTATGTGGAAAGAGTAGAGGTATATTTCGAGGCAAACAATATAGCGGAGGGGAAAAAGGCATCGATATTGTTAAACTTAATGGGCGCTAGAACGTACGGCCTATTGCGGGATCTGATTACTCCAGCCAAACCGAAGGCGAAGAGTTTTAACGAAATTGTTGCTGTTCTACAGGAGCACTTAAACCCTGCACCGCTGTTGCAAGCAGAAAGATTTAAATTCCACAGGAGAACTCAGCACAAAGATGAGAGCAATGCTGAGTATCTTACGGAACTGCGCAAGCTATCAAAGCACTGCCAGTTCGGAGCAGGACTGGCAGATACCCTACGGGACAAATTTGTCTGTGGACTCCTGAGTGAAGGAACACAGAAGAAGTTACTCGCAGAAAAAGAGCTGACGCTAGATCAGGCCTTCAGCGTGGCAGGATCGTATGAAGCAGCAGCCAGGGAAGCTGCAGAAATTCAACAAAAACCACAGGAATACGGCACCCACGAAATGACACGGGGATTTGCAAAATGTTATCGCTGCGGCAGAACTAACCATGACCAGAAGGACTGCTGGTTCAAAGACAAAATATGCAGACAATGCAGGAAGATTGGACACATTGCACAAGTTTGTAGGTCTGGGAAGAAGACCAGCGACAACAAAAAGGCTACTAAGGAACCGTACAAAAAAGTACAAAAGATGACAGACAGTAGTTCCAAAGACCAGATGAGCGATAGTGAATCCGGAAACAGGAGACTAAGCTGTCTCAAACTTCACAATGTAATCGCAAAAGAGGATCACCGAACCATTTGGGTCACTCTCACGATAGCAGGGTCCCAAGTTAAAATGGAATTGGATACAGGATCAGCGCTAACCGTCATGAATCGACGAGACTACGAGCGGCTATTTTCACACATACCCTTGAGAGAGACATCCATCGTCTTGACGACGTATACGGGGCAAAAAGTATACCCCAGAGGAAAAATAAGGGTGCCTGTCGAATACAATGGCAAGAAAATACGGAAATTGTATCTCTACATACTGCCAAATGGTGGACCTCCGTTATTGGGACGGGAATGGATCAGGAAGATAAATTTGGATTGGCATTCCATTCATGCAATGACGGTGGACGGTAAAAAAGATGACGACGTCACTCCTGGACGATTGTCAACAATCTTAGCTAACGCCAAAGAGGTATTTCAACAAGAACTGGGCACGCTTAAAGGCGTAACCGCCTCGTTAAAAATAGAAGAGAATGCAGTTCCCAAGTTTTTCAAAGCGAGACCGGTACCATATGCAATTCGCCCAGCCGTCGAGGTAGAGCTGGAGAATCTGGAGAAGGCGGTGTGTTGTCTAAGGTCGACTGGAGCGAGTGGGCGACAACCATCATTCCTGTCATGAAGAAAACGTTAAGCAATAAGTCCGGAGAGCCAAGGAAGATTCGCATCTGTGGGGATTTCAAGGTGACGGTGAACCCTGTCCTTCACACAGTACAATATCCTCTTCCAAGGATAGAAGACATCTTCGCCTCACTGTCTGGAGGGAAGCGTTTTACAAAAATTGACCTAGCACAAGCATATTTGCAGATGGAGGTTGAAGACTCCTCTAGGAAGTATCTCACGATAAACACTCACAAAGCTCTTTACCAGTGTCATCGATTGGTATTCGGAGTAGCATCGGCTCCGGCGATATGGCAAAGAGCGATGGAACAAGTCCTGCAAGGGATTCTGGGGACTCAGTGTTACTTGGACGACATCCTTGTAACAGGTGAAGATGACAGTGAACACCTTAACAACCTAGAACAGGTGCTCACTAGACTACGGGAACATGGGTTGCGAGCCAACCGCCCCAAGTGCGAATTTTTTAAGAAACAGATATCGTATTGTGGCCACGTGATTGATGAAGAGGGGTTACATAAGTCCCCTGACAAAATTGAAGCGGTTGTCAAGGCCCCAGCACCTGAAAATGTGTCGCAACTGAGGTCATTCCTCGGGTTGGTGAATTACTATCATAAGTTTTTGCCGAATTTGTCGACAATTCTGCACCCACTGAACGCCCTGCTACGAACGGGGGTAGCATGGAAATGGAGCGATGATTGTAAACGTGCTTTTCAGAAGAGTAAGGACTTAATCACTTCGAAGGAAGTATTGGCTCACTACAACCCAGCACTGCCAATCAGGCTGGCGTGTGATGCGTCTTCCTACGGCATTGGGGCGGTACTGTCACATAAATTCCTTGATGGTTTGGAGAGGCCGATAGCTTTTGCATCACGTTCGTTAACTTCTGCCGAGCGTAACTACGCCCAGATTGACAGAGAGGCCCTCAGCCTAGTGTGGGGGGTGAAGAAGTTCAATCACTATCTGCACGGTCAAAAATTTACTCTACTAACCGATCATCAACCTCTTGTCTCCATTTTCAACCCTCAGAAGGGCGTACCGATAATGACAGCACAACGGCTGCAGAGATGGTCCCTTTTCCTAGGGGCACACCAATATGACATTGAGTACAAAGGAACTAAACAGCATGGAAATGCTGATGGATTGTCACGTCTACCGTTGCTGACGTTGGAAGAAGAAGACCTTGCAGTGGATCCAATGGAGTTATTCCACTCGACCATAGTCGAATGTCTCCCTGTGACGAATGCAAACATGGAAAAGGAAACACGGAATGACCCGACACTATCACGGGTCTATGATTTAACGGTGAAGGGATGGCCAGCACATGGCGAACCACTGCTGCCAGCATTCTCGCCGAGAAGAGAACAGCTGTCAGTGTGCAGAGAAACCTTGATGTGTGGATCCAGAGTAGTAATTCCACCTAAGTTGATGGATAGAGTGCTCAATGAGCTTCATGAGGGTCATCTGGGTGGGGTAAAAATGAAGAGCTTAGCCAGAGCGTTTGTGTGGTGGCCGGGAATCGATAGAGAAATCGAAGAGATGACCAAGAGCTGTGCAGGATGCCAGAACGTCCAAAACGCCCCACCACAAGCTCCTCTGCATCCATGGGAGTGGCCCTCATCTCCATGGCAAAGGGTGCACATTGATTTTGCTGGTCCCTTCATGGACTCGATGTTTTTAATTGCGGTGGATGCACATTCAAAGTGGCCAGAGGTAATAAAAATGTCCTCAACCACCATGGAAAAAACTATCGCAGTTTTACGAACCATATTCACCAGGAATGGGCTGCCTGAACAGATTTGCTCTGACAATGGACCACAGTTTGTGTCTGAAGAGTTCCGGAGGTTCTTAAAGAACAATGGTGTTAAGCATTACACATCTGTCCCATATCATCCAGCCACTAATGGATTGGCCGAGAGGTTTGTCCAAACATTCAAGAAGGCTATCAAGGCAATGTGTAATGAAGATATACCCCTACAACACAAGGTGGACAACTTCTTGTTTGCCTACTGGAATGCGACACATGCGGTTACCAACCAAACTCCAGCCATGATGTTGTTCAATCGAAGACTGCGATGCCGCTTGGATTTGGTTAAGCCAAACGTCCGAAGAGATGTGGAGAACAGGCAGTTTCAGAATATGAATGAAAGGCCGACCAGGAGTTTTAAGATAGGTCAACCAGTTTTGGCCCGGGACTACCGCACTGAGAAATGGCAGCCAGGAACGATTTGTACACGACAAGGACCTCTCATGTATACCGTGGACGTTGGGGAGAGCATTGTAAAACGCCATGCTGACCAGATTCTAGAGTCACTGGAAAACGTCAACTCCACACCACGATCTGATACACCTGGTAATGAAATCGACGTTCCAATTGCAGCTACCGCAGAACCGGTAATATTGGAAGCAGATGAACCAAACAACGACATTGATTCCGACTCAACATTGCCAGAAGAACCTGTTACCCCAAAGAGGTGTTATCCAGACAGAATCAGGAAGCCTCCTCAAATACTGAACTTATAATTGCTTAAACTTAACCACTGTATCTAGTAACCGTAATTGTGATTGTAATTCGTTATCATTTAGTTGTTAAATGAATGTTATGTACTGTTTATCTAAAAGGGGAAGAATTGTTGTGTATGTACCTTTAAGAGAATAACTGGCCTCAGACTGCAGTACCGGCAGTGACCACCCCTGCATAAAAGGCGCTAGAGAGCCTCTGTTGTTTAGATTCATTATGGACTTCCACCAGTAAACATATGTTTGTTTTCTCTCCTGCTAGTCCGTGTCTAAATCATTCACGGACTTAACAGACGCGTTCCTGTGACGCTAAGATCTGATCGACGTGGCGTCTCACCATGTTCTCCCCGATATCCACTGTGTACATTAATGGCCCCTGCCTTATGCATATCGTTCTGGGTTGCCATTTCTCTGTTCGATAGTCACGGGCCAAGACTGGTTGTCCTACATTGAAGCTCCTTGTCGGCTTCTCATTGATGTGCTGGAATTGTTTGTCCTCAACATTTCTTTGCACATTTGGTCTGAGCAAGTCCAGACGAGATCTCAACCTTCGGTTAAAGAACATCGTGGCCGGGGTCTGGTTGGTAACTGCATGTGTCGCGTTTCGGTAGGCTAATAAGAAATTGTCCATCTTATGCTGTAGTAGAATTTCATCGTCGCACGTGGCCTTTATCGCCTTCTTAAAGGTTTGTACGAACCTCTCAGCCAATCCATTTGTGGCTGGATGATACGGGGCAGATGTGTAATGCCTTACCCCATTCCTTCTCATAAATTTTTGAAACTCTTCGGACACAAACTGTGGTCCATTATCAGAGCAAATCTGCTCTGGCAAACCGTTTCTGGCAAATATGGTCCGTAGGACTGAAATCGTTTTCTCTGTAGTGGTTGAGGACATTTTTATCACCTCAGGCCACTTCGAATGAGCATCTACTGCTATCAAGAACACTGAGTCCATGAATGGACCAGCAAAATCAATATGCACCCGTTGCCATGGAGAGGAGGGCCATTCCCATGGGTGTAGAGGGGCTTGTGGTGGTGCATTTTGGACCTTCTGGTATCCTAAGCAGCTCTTAGTTAGGTCTTCAATTTGTTGATCGATTCCCGGCCACCACACATAAGCCCTAGCAAGGCTTTTCATTTTCACTCCCCCCAGATGACCTTCATGTAGCTCATTTAGCACTCTCTCCCTTAACTTGGGTGGAATCACCACTCTCGATCCACACATCACTGTCCCCTGGCATACTGACAGCTGTTCTCTTCTGGATGAGAATGCTGGCAACAGTGAGTCGCCATGTGTTGGCCACCCCCTCACCGTCAAATCATATACCCGAGACAGCGTCGGATCATTGCGGGTCTCCTTCTCTATATCTGCGTTCGTTACTGGCAATCGTTCAATTATTGACGAATAAAATATCTCGATAGGGTCCACTGCTGGTGCTTCCTCCACAGTAGGCAGTGGCTGGCGCGATAGCCCACCAGCGTTCCCATGCTGTTTCGTGCCTTTATATTCTATTTCATATTGATTCGCCCCTAGAAACAGGGACCATCTTTGCAACCGTTGTGCAGTCATCACTGGAACGCGCTTCTTAGGATTAAAGATGGAGACAAGTGGTTGGTGGTCAGTCAGCAAGGTGAACTTCTGCCCATGCAGATAGTGGTTGAATTTTTTTACTCCCCATACTAGGCTGAGGGCCTCCCTGTCAATCTGGGCGTAGTTGCGCTCGGCTGAGGTTAGTGACCGAGACGCAAAGGCTACTGGCCTCTCCAACCCGTCTGGGAATTTGTGCGACAGCACCACTCCAATACCATAGGGTGATGCATCACATGCCAAACGAATTGGTAGCGCTGGGTTGAAATGGGACAACACCTTTTTTGATTTGATCAATTCTTTACACTTCTGGAAAGCTCGTCTACGTTCGTCATCCCACTTCCATGGTACCCCTGTTTGCAGTAGGGTGTTCAGTGGGTGTAATACCGTGGACAAATTTGGAAAGAACTTGTGGTAGTAGTTTACCAGCCCGAGGAACGACCTCAGTTGTGATACATTTTCCGGTGCTGGAGCCTTGACTACTGCCTCAATCTTTTCAGGGGACTTATGTAACCCCTCTTCATCGATGACGTGGCCACAATACGAGATCTGTTTCTGGAAAAACTCGCACTTGTGGCGATTAGCTCGTAGCCCATACTCCTTTAATCTGGTGAGCACCTTCTCCAAGTTGGCGAGGTGATCACCGTCATTTTCGCCCGTGACCAAGATGTCGTCCAAATAACACTGGGTCCCTGGAATCCCTTGCAAGACTTGATCCATTGCCCTTTGCCAGATAGCCGGAGCCGAGGCTACCCCGAACACCAGCCGGTTGTATTGATAGAGACCTTTATGAGTGTTAATCGTAAGGTATTGTTTCGAAGCTTCTTCTACCTCCATTTGCAAGTACGCCTGGGCTAGATCAATTTTGGTGAAGCATTTACCTCCAGATAGCGAGGCGAAAATATCCTCAATTCGTGGAAGCGGATATTGTACCGTGTGAAGGACTGGGTTCACTGTCACCTTAAAATCCCCACAGATGCGGACCTTCTTTGGTTCCCCAGGCGTATTACTCAACGACCTCTTCATTACAGGAATGATGGGTGTAGCCCACTCGCTCCAGTCCACTTTGGACAGTACTCCTGAACTTTCCAACCCTTCCAGCTCTGCTTCGACAGCTGGTCTGATCACATAAGGCACTGGTCTGGCCTTAAGAAACTTTGGGTTTGCATTTTCCTCCATTTTAATCGTTGCTGTAATGCCTTTTAGTGTTCCTAGTCCCTCCTGGAACACTTCTTTTGCGTCAGTTAGCATTTTTGACAGTCGTCCAGGTGTGACGTCGTCATACTTTTTGGCCTCAACCTTCAGTGCCTGTATGGAATGCCAATCTAATTGTATCATCCGGATCCATTCATGTCCTAGCAGTGGTGGTCCTCCATCTGGCAATACATATATATCCATTTTAGGTATTTCCTGGCCTTTATATATCACTTTCACCCTTATTTTTCCTTTGGGGTAGATTTTTGCCCTGTATACGTCTTCAAGACAATCTCTGTAGCTTTCAAGGGTATATGTGAAAATAGCCGCTTGTAGTCCCTTTGGTTTATGACTGTTAGGGCTGATCCTGTGTCCAATTCCATTTTCACTTGGACTCCGTCTACCTTGAGTGTAACCCAGATAGTCTGGTGATCCTCCATTTTGGTTACCTTTTGTAGTTTCAGACAACCCAGCTCCTTGCTTCCGGAGCCTGTGTCACTTTTCTGTTTGTCTGAACCACTGTCCATCACCTGGTGTACCTTTTTGTACTTCTCCTGTGGAGATTTCTTATTGTTGGTTTTCTTCCCAGACCTGCAGACTCTTGCTATTTGTCTTGCGTTTCCACACTGTCTGCACACTTGGTCCTTGAACCAACAATCCTTCTGGTCATGTGTTGTTCTGCCGCAGTGATAGCACTTCCCTGTTCCATAGGACATTTCATTGGTGCCATATTCTTGCGGTCTCCGTTGTATCTCTACAGCTCCCCTTGCGGCTGCTTCGTGTGATACTGCCATACTGAAAGCCTTGTCCAGCGTAAGATCTTTTTCTGATAGAAGCCGTTTCTGGGTTCCTTCACTTTGTAGCCCACACACAAACTTGTCCCTTAACGTATCTGCTAGTCCCGCTCCAAACTGGCAGTGTTTCGATAGCTTGCGCAGTTCCGTTAGGTACTCAGCATTGCTTTCGTCTTTGTGTTGGTTCCTTTTATGGAGCTTAAATCGTTCTGCTATCAGCAGCGGTGTGGGGTTTAAGTGGTCCTGTAGGATTTCTACTATGCTTTCAAAATTCTTGTTCACCAGCTTCTCTGGGGTTATTAGATTTCGCAGTAACCCATAAGTTTTTGCACCCATGGAATTTAACAAAACCAGTGCTTTACTAGCATCTGGCACTTCATTCGCCCTGCAGTACACGTCAATATGTTCCACATATGTCGCCCAATCTTCGACTTCATTGTCGAACGTAGAGTTACTGCCACTCTTCGGCATCCCTGGGTGTGATTTAACTGTCAAAAATGGCATCTCCCGCGCTTCCCCTTCTTCTCCACTGGCACAAAATGGCGTCTCCCGCGTTTTCCTTCCTTCCCGCGCTCGCCCTTCTTCTCCGCTGTGGCTTCTAAAAATGGCGTCTCCCACGCTCTTCCTTTTCCGTGGCTCAATGGCGTCTCCCGCGCTCTCCCTTCTTCTCCCCGTGGACACTGTTAAGCCCTTGAGCTCTGGCTGTGCTCTGCGCGTTCTTTTTTTTTTCTTCTCGTCGCTGCTCGGTCCTGAACCCAGCTGTTGTTTTACCCTCTCTCTCTCCGTTTTTTTTTTTTTTTTTCTCGACGCCGCTCGATTTTCAACCCCCGGCTGCGCCCTGTGCGCTTCACCCTCTGTCTTACCCCGTCGACGCTGCTCGGCTTTCTCTCCGCCGTCGGTCAGCTCCAGCCGCCACTGTCCAGGAAGGGTCTGCGCTGGACCTGTCGTCAGTCTCTTGCTGATCGTCGTGGCTGGGGAAACAAGCCCGGCTCTCCACAGCCTCCCCTGCGATGTTCACTCTCTGCCGGACGACTGGGCGGTTGCTCGTGGTCGACGCCTGTGTTCCTGGCCGCGACTTTTTTTTTTTTTTTTGTTACACCGCCTTCCCGGAGCGAATCCTCGAAGGGAAATGCAGAGTTGAAGGTAGATTCGAATCGACACTCGTCGCCAGTGTTAGATCCGTGATTCTGAGAGTATGCTGTTTTTCAATAACCACACGGATGCTGTAACTTAACGATAAACAGGTATTTACTGGAGGAGGGTAGTCTCTAGACTGGGGGTACAGAGGCATGCGCAAGGCTTATATACAGTATACAGGAGCTGTAAAAGTAGTTCTGTCTTAAAGGCACATACACTACAGTGAGGAGCTCCTTTAACAATGTACTGAAGTGAGGAGCTCCCTTAACATTCTACTGAAGTGAGGAGCTCCTTTAAGACTCACTAACGTGAGGAGCTCCTTTAACATTGTACTGAAGTGAGGAGCTCCATTAACTTTGTACTGAAGTGAGGAGCTCATTTAACACTCACTGAAGTGAGGAGCTCCTTTAACAATGTATTGAAGTGAGGAGCTCCTTTAACACTGGACTGAAGTGAGGAGCTCCTTTAACATTGTGCTGTAGTGAGGAGCGCCTTTAACATTGTACTGATGTGAGGAACTCCTTTAACATTGTACTGAAATGAAGAGCTCCTTTAACACGACTGAAGTGAGGAGATCCTTTAAAGATGTACTGAAGTGAGGAGCTCCTTTAACATTGCACTGAAGTGAGGAGCACCTTTAACATTGTGCTGAAGTGAGGAGCACCTTTAACACTCACTGAAGAGAGGAGCTCCTTCAACATTGTACTGAAGTGAGGAGCTCATTTAACATTGTACAGAAGTGAAGAGCTCCTTTAACATTGTACTGAAGTGAGGAGCTCCTTTAAAACTCACTGAAGTAATGAGCTCCTTTAACATTGTACTGAAGTGTGGAGCTCCTTTACCATTGTACTGAAGTGAGGAGCTCCTTTAACATGGTACTGAAGTGTGGAGCTCCTTTAACATTGTACTGAAGTGAGGAGCTCCTTTAACATTGTACTGAATTGAGGAGCTCCTTTAACACTCACTGACGTCAGGAGCCCCTTTAACATTGTACTGAAGTGAGGAGCTCGTTTAACTTTGTACTGAAGTGAGGAGCTCATTTAACACTCACTGAAGTTAGGAGCTCCTTTAACAATGTACTGAAGAGAGGAGCTCCTTTAACACTCACTGAAGTGAGGAGCTCCTTTAACAATGTGCTGAAGAGAGGAGCTCCTTTAACACTCACTGAAGTGAGCAGCTCCTTTAACATTGTACTGATGTGAGGAGCTCCTTTAACATTGTAATGAAGTGAAGAGCTCATTTAACATTGTACTGAAGTGAGGAGCTCCTTTAACACTACTGAAGTGAGGAGATCCTTTAACAGTGTACTGAAGTGAGGAGCTCCTTTAATGATGTACTGAAGTGAGGAGTTCTTTTAACACTCACTGAAGTGAGGAGCTCCTTTAACACTACTGAAGTGAGGAGCTCCTTTAACATTGCACTGAATTGAGGAAGTTCCTTTAACATTGTGCTGAAGTGAGGAGCTCCTTTAACACTCACTGAAGTGAGGCGCTCCTTTAACATTGCACTGAATTGAGGAAGCTCCTTTAACATTGTACTGACGTGAGGAGCTCCTTCAACACTCATTGAAGTGAGGAGCTCCTTTAACATTGTACTGAATTGAGGAGCTCCTTTAACACTCACTGAAGTGAGGAGCTCCTTTAACATTGTGCTGCAGTGAGGAGCTCCTTTAACAATGTACTGAAGTGAGGCGCTCCTTTAACACTCACTGACGTCAGGAGCCCCTTTAACATTGTACTGAAGTGAGGAGCTCATTTGACACTCACTGAAGTTAGGAGCTCCTTTAACAATGTACTGAAGAGAGGAGCTCCTTTAACACTCACTGAAGTGAGCAGCTCCTTTAACATTGTACCGATGTGAGGAGCTCCTTTAACATTGTAATGAAGTGAAGAGCTCCTTTAACATTGTACTGAAGTGAGGAGCTCTTTTAACACTCACTGAAGTGAGGAGCTCCTTTAACATTGCACTGAATTGAGGAAGCTCCTTTAACATTGTGCTGAAGTGAGGAGCTCCTTTAACATTGTACTGAAGTGAGGAGCTCCTTTAACATTGTACTGAAGTGAGGAGCCCCTTTTACACTCACAGAAGTGAGCAGCTCCTTTAACATTGCTCTGAAGTGAGGAGATCCTTTAACATTGCACTGAAGTGAGGATGTCCGTTAACACTCATTGAAGTGAGGAGCTCCTTTAACATTGCACTGAAGTGAGGAGCTCCTTTACCGTTGTACTGATGTGAGGAGCTCCTTTAACATTGTACTGAAGTGAGGAGCTCCTTTAACAATGTACTGAAGTGAGAAGCTCCTTTAACATTGTACTGATGTCAGGAGCTCCTTTAACACTCACATGAAGTGAAGAGCTCCTTTAACATTGTACTGAAGTGAGGAGCTCCTTTAACAATGTACTGAAGTGAGGAGCTCCTTTAACAATGTACTGAAGTGAGGAGCTCATTTAACAGTCACTGAAGTGAGGAGCTCCTTTAACATTGTACTGAAGTGAGGAGCTCCTTTAACAATGTACTGAAGTGAGGAGCTCCTTTAACAATGTACTGAAGTGAGGAGCTCATTTAACAGTCACTGAAGTGAGGAGCTCCTTTAACATTGTACTGAAGTGAGGAGCTCCTTTAACAATGTACTGAAGTGAGGAGCTCCTTTAACAATGTAATAAAGTGAGGAGCTCCTTTAAATTTGTACTGAAGTGAGGAGCTCATTTTACAGTCACTGAAGTGAGGAGCTCCGTTAACAATTTACTGAAGTGAGGAGCTCCTTTAACCATGTACTGAGGTGAGGAGTGTGATGAAATATGCCATTCATCAGGCACTCTGTATTCTTTGTGTTTGATTGTGCCTGTGACTGTGACAAGCAGGGGAGTTTAGTTTCAGTTTCATTTCCTTACCTGTATTGTATTGTGTGTAGGGCTCCGCCCATACCTGGCCCCTACTTAAGCAGGCCCCAGCGTGTCTCACAGGCAGTACAGCAGATCTCTGGATGAGAGACACTTCTCCACTGTGTATTACTTTCTGAGTTAATAAAAGCCTTGCTTTGCTCCGTTAACGTTGAGTCTCGGATTCATTGAGGCGCATCAATTTTATTAACTCAATTTTCAACGCAATGGATCAACTCTTGAAACCCGAACGTTTGGATTTGGACCCGCATGCTTCGGACGCATCGGCACGATTCGGACACTGGTTTAAGTGTATGGAATTCTTCCTGGACAATTCCGCAGCCATCACAGACGCAACGGACGCTGAAAGTATGAAACTCGGAATCCTGCGGAATTGGGTAAGCCACCGGGTTTACCCCCTCATCCAAGACGCCGACACGTACCCGGCCGCCTGCGACATCCTAATGGCGCATTACCAGCAGCCTACGAACGAGGTGTACGCTAGGCATCTGCTCGCTACTCGCACACAGCGACCTGGGGAATCACTGGATGAGTTCCTAGTCACCCTGAAAATGCTTGGCAAAGACTGCAAGTGCCAAGATGTAAAAGCCGCAGTGTACACTGACGAGCTTGTTTGTGATGCCTTTATCACAGGCCTCAGCTCCACTTACATCCGGCAGAGACTACTGGAAAAAACGGGATTGGACCTGAAACAGGCTGTGGACACAGCGCGATCCCTGGATGTGGCCCAGAGAAACTCGGACGCCTACTCTTCAGCCAGCGCCGCCCACGCCACCACGTGTGCACCAAGGGCGCCGCCATCTTGGAAGGCATCTTCCCCGCCCGGCAGCCCGACACCGTCGGGGCCCCGCTCTCCCCCCAGAAGCCCTACGACAGCCGCGACGCGTCGGGGCCCCAACTGCTACTTCTGCGGGCAGCCGAAGCACACCAGAAACCTGTGCCCGGCGAAAGGCACCACCTGCTTTAAGTGCGGTAAGAAGGGGCACTTCGGGAAGGTGTGCAGAGGGAACCCCGCTGGAAAACCCGCCACCGCCGCGTGTGCGCCGTGGGAGCGGCCATCTTGGACGCCATCTTGCCCGACCTCGTGGGGTCCGCCATCTTGTGAGCAGACAGCGTGGACGCCACCTTGTCTCGATCAGGGCCCTACAGTGGCATCGGTCACAGTGGATCAGACCAGACCGCACCCGCTATCCAAATCAATGGTGGACATCGAGGTAAACGGGTGCGGGGTTAAATGTTGAATTGACAGTGGAAGCACGGAGAGTTTTATCCACCCTGGACTAGCACAACAACTCTCTCTAACGGTGTTCCCTGCTCGGGGCACCATCTCTATGGCTGATAAAACCCAGACATCGACCATTATGGGTTACTGCGCAGTACAATTGTCCGTTAACGGAACTGTATACGATAATTTTAAATTACTAATCATGAAGAGTCTATGTGCGAGCGTGATCTTGGGCCTGGATTTCCAGTGCCACCACCAAAGCATCACGCTCAATTACGGTGGGTCCCAGCCGCCCCTCACAGTGTGCGGTCTGGCTACCCTGAAGGTAAAGCCGCCTTCGCTATTCGCGAACCTTACTCCCAACTGCCGGCCAATAGCGACCAAAAGCAGGAGGTACAGCTGGGAGGACAGGCGGTTTATCGTGACCGAGGGGGACAGGCTGCTGAGGGAGCGCGTTATTGAATGCAGCAACAGCCCATGGCGCGCCCAAGTGGTGGTGGTGAGGGGTAGCGAGAAGAAACGGATGGTGATCGACTATAGCCAAACGATCAACAGGTACACCCAACTAGACGCCTACCCGCTACCCCGCATATCAGAAATGGTGAACCAAATTGCCCAATACCGGGTGTTCTCCACCATCGACCTCAAGTCAGCGTACCACCAGCTCCCTATCAGACCAGAGGACCGCCCGTAAACCGCCTTCGAGGCGAACGGACGCCTCTACCAATTCCTCAGAGTCCCCTTTGGGGTGACGAATGGGGTCTCGGTCTTCCAGAGGGAGATGGACCGCATGGTCGATGACCACCACTTGCAGGCAACCTTCCCCTACCTCGACAACGTCACCATCTGCGGTCACAACCAGCAGGATCACGAATCGAACCTCGAGAGGTTCCTGAAAACCGCACAAAAACTCAACCTCACTTACAACGAGGACAAGTGCGTTTTCAACACCACGCGCCTCTGCATACTAGGCAGCGTGGTGGAGAATGGGGAAATCGGACCAGACCCCGACCGATTGTGCCCCCTATGGGAGCTGCCCCTGCCCAACACTCCCAAAGCCCTGAAAAGGTGCCTGGGGTTATTTTCTTATTTTGCCCAATGGGTCCCCAACTACTCCGACAAAGCCCGCCCCCTCTTGAAAGAATCCTCTTTTCCGCTCTCTGCTGAGGTCCACGCCGCCTTCAAAAGCATTAAGCGGGATATTGAACGGGCCACGCTACAGGCAGTGGACGAGAACACTCCCTTTCAAGTGGAAAGTGATGCGTCTGACTTTGCCTTGGCGGCCACCCTCAACCAGGCAGGGCGGCCCGTAGCTTTCTTCTCGAGGACCCTCCAAGGGCCCGAGATCAGACACTCCTCCGTGGAAAAGGAGGCCCAAGCCATCGTGGAGGCAGTGCGCCACTGGCACCACGACCTAGCCGGCAAACGCTTCACCCTACTTACCGACCAGCGGTCGGTAGCGTTTATGTTTAATAATAAACAGAAGGGGAAGATTAAAAATGATAAGATTCTCAGGTGGCGGATCGAGCTCTCCACCTTCGAGTATGACATCATTTACCGGCCAGGGGCCCTTAACGAATCCCCCGACGCCCTCTCACGAGGGATGTGTGCCAGCGCCACCGGGGATCGGCTACAGACCCTCCACAACGACCTCTGCCACCCAGGGGTCACACGGCTGTTCCACTTCATAAAGTCCCGCAACTTACCCTACTCGATTGAGGAAGTTCGGTCTCTGACCAGGAACTGCCGCACTTGCGCTGAGTGCAAGCCTCGGTTCTACCGCCCAGATAGAGCCCACTTAATCAAAGCTACACGGCCCTTTGAGCGGCTCAGCTTAGACTTCAAGGGCCCCCTCCCGTCAGTCGACCGCAATGTTTACTTCCTGAACATTGTGGACGAATACTCCCGTTTCCCATTCGCCTTCCCCTGCCCAGACATGACCAGCGCCACGGTCATTAAATGCCTGAACAGCCTGTTCTGCCTGTTCAGTATGCCGAGCTACATCCATACGGATAGGGGGGCATCCTTCATGAGTGAAGAGCTACGCCAGTACATGCTGTCCAGGGGGATCGCCACGAGCCGTACCACCAGCTACAACCCCCAGGGTAACGGCCAGGTGGAGCGAGAGAACGGGACAGTATGGAAAGCAGTCACTCTAGCTCTAAGGACCAAGAGCCTCCCTATCTCCCGCTGGCAGGAAGTCCTCTCAGATGTGCTCCATTCGATACGGGCGCTATTGTGTACTGCCACTAATGCCACGCCTCATGAGCGAATGTTTGTCTTTCCCTGGAAATCTACCTCAGGCGTATCCATGCCGTCATGGCTCTCCACCCCAGGTCCGGTATTTGTACGAAGGCATGTGAGGGGCCACAAGATGGACCCTCTCGTGGAGTCAGTGCACCTACTCCACGCCAACCCCCAATACGCGTATGTCCGGCACGCCGACGGAAGGGAGGACACCGTGTCCATAAAAGACATCGCCCCAGCCGGTAACGACAACAACGATGACAACAACAGCAACAACGATCACAGCAACTCTTACCCACCCACTATCCTTTCATCACCCCCGGAAGAACATCGACCAACGGTGCCCCCACCAACTACCCCTTCAACAACCCTGGCAGCGCCCCCGGCAGAGACCCAGGAGGCCACCGGGGACACCCAGCCGACACCCACGGCACCACAACAGCTACGTCGGTCACAGAGGACTATCAAACCCCCGAACAGACTAAATCTGTAGAAGGGGTGAATGTGATGAAATATGCCATTCATCAGGCACTCTGTATTCTCTGTGATTGATTGTGCCTGTGACTGTGACAAGCAGGGGAGTTTAGTTTCAGTTTCATTTCCTTACCTGTATTGTATTGTGTGTAGGGCTTCGCCCATACCTGGCCCCTACTTAAGCAGGCCCCAGCGTGTCTCACAGGCAGTACAGCTTGGGCCTCCTTTTCCACGGAGGAGTGTCTGATCTCGGGCCCTTGGAGGCCCCAGCGTGTCTCACAGGCAGTACAGCAGATCTCTGGATGAGAGACACTTCTCCACTGTGTATTACTTTCTGAGTTAATAAAAGCCTTGCTTTGCTCCGTTAACGTTGAGTCTCGGATTCATTGAGGCGCATCAAGGAGCTCATTTAACACTCACTGAACTGAGGAGCTCCTTTAACATTTTACTCATGTGAGGAGCTCCTTTAACACTCACTGAAGTGAGGAGCTCCTTTAACATTGTACTGATGTGAGGAGCTCCTTTAACACTCACTGAATTGAGGAGCTCCTTTAACATTGTACTGAAGTGAGGAGCTCCTTTAATGATGTACTGAAGTGAGGAGCTCCTTTAACATTGTACTGAAGTGAGGAGCTCCTTTAAAACTCACTGAAGTGATGAGCTCCTTTAACATTGTACTGAAGTGAGGAGCTCCTTTAACACTCACTGAAGTGATGAGCTCCTTTAAAATTGTACTGAAGTGAGGAGCTCCTTTAACACTCACTGAAGTGAGGAGCTCCTTCAACATTGTACTGAAGTGTGGAGATCCTTTAACACTCACTGAAGTGAGGAGCTCCCTTAACATTGTACTGAAGTGAGGAGCTCCTTTTATGATGTACTGAAGTGAGGAGCTCCTTTAAAACTCACTGAAGTGATGAGCTCCTTTAACATTTTGCTGAAGTGTGGAGATCCTTTAACACTCACTGAAGTGAGGAGCTCCCTTAACATTGTACTGAAGTGAAGAGCTCAGTTAACATTGTACTGAAGTGAGGAGCTCCTTTAACACTCACTGATGTGAGGAGCTCCATTAACATTGTACTGAAGTGAGGAGCTCCTTTAATACTCACTGAAGTGAGGAGCTCCTTTAACATTGTTCTGTTATGAGGAGCTCCTTTAACACTCATTGAAGTGAGGAGCTCCCTTAACATTGTACTGAAGTGAGGAGCTCAGTTAACATTGTACTGAAGTGAGGAGCTCCTTTAACTCTCATTGAAGTGTGGAGCTCCTTTAACACTGGACTGAAGTGAGGAGCTCCTTTAACACTCACTGAAGTGAGGAGCTTCTTTAACATTGTACTGACTTGAGGAGCCCCTTTAACACTCACAGAAGTGAGCAGCTCTTTTAATATTGTACTGAAGTGAGGAGCTCCTTTAATACTCACTGAAGTGATGAGCTCCTTTAACATTGTACTGAAGTGAGGAGCTCCTTTAACACGCACTGAAGTGAGGAGCTCCTTTAACATTGTACTGAAGTGAGGAGCTCCTTTAACACTTACTGAAGTGAGGAGCTCCTTTAACATTGTACTGAAGTGAGGAGCTCCTTTAACATTGTACTGAAGTGAGGAGCACCTTTAACACTCACTGAAGTGAGGAGCTCCTTTAACATTGTACTGAAGTGAGTTTCTCCTTTAACATTGTACTGATGTGAGGAGCTCCTTTAAAACTCACTGAAGTGAGGAGCTCCTTGAACATGGTACTGGAGTGAGGAGCTCCTTGAACATGGTACTGGAGTGAGGAGCTCCTTGAACATTGTACTGAAGTGAGGAGCTCCTTTAACATTGTACTGAAGTGAGGAGCTCCTTTAACACTCACTGATGTGAGGAGCTCCTTTAACATTGTACTGAAGTGAGCTGTTCCTTGAACATTGTATTGAAGTGACGAGCTCCTTTAACATTGTACTGAAGTGAGGAGCTCCTTTAACATTGTACTGTTATGAGGAGCTCCTTTAACACTCACTGAAGTGAGGAGCTCCTTTAACATTGCACTGAAGTGAGCAGATCTTTTAACACTGTACTGAAGTGAGGAGCTCCTTTAATATTGTACTGAAGTGAGCAGATCTTTTAACACTGTACTGAAGTGAGGAGCTCCTTTAAAACTCACTGAAGTGAGGAGCTCCTTGAACATGGTACTGGAGTGAGGAGCTTCTTGAACATGGTACTGGAGTGAGGAGCTCCTTGAACATGGTACTGGATGATGTGCCTCAATAATTCCGAGACTCGATGTTAGCGAAACAAAACAAGGCTTTTATTAACTTCGAAGGTAACACGCAGTGGAGAGAGGTACCTTCCATCTGGAGATCTGCAGTACTGGATATGAGGCCAGACTGAGCTTGCTTACATAGGGGCCAGGTATGGGCGGAGCCCTACACACAATACATTACAATATACAATACAATGGTGAGGAGACGGAACTGAGGTAAGGGAACTGAAACCTGAAACCAACCACGGTCACAGGCAGTGATGAATGGAATATTTCATCACATTCACCCCTTCTATAGATTTAGTCTGCTCGGGGGTTTGATAGTCCTCTGCGACCGACGTGGCTGTTGTGGTGTCGCGGGTGTCGGCTGGGTGTCCCCGGTGGCCTCCTGGGTCTCTGCCGGGGGTGCCGCCAGGGTTGTGGAAGGGGTAGTTGGTGGGGGTGCCGTTGGTCGATGTTCTTCCGGGGGTGATGAAAGAGTAGTGGGTGGGTAAGAGTTGCTGTGATCGTTGTTGTTGCTATTGCCGTGGTTGTTGTCATTACCGGCTGGGGCGACGTCTTTTATGGACACGGTGTCCTCCCTTCCGTCGGCGTGCCGGACATACGCGTATTGGGGGTTGGCGTGGAGTAGGTGCACTGGCTCCACGAGAGGGTCCGTCTTGTGGCCCCTCACATGCCTTCGCACGAATACCGGACCTGGGGTGGAGAGCCATGATGGCATGGATACGCCTGAGGTGGATTTCCGGGGAAAGACAAACATTCGTTCATGAGGCGTGGCATTAGTGGCAGTACACAATAGCGACCGTATCGAATGGAGCACATCTGAGAGGACTTCCTGCCAGCGGGAGATAGGGAGGCCCTTGGTCCTTAGAGCTAGAGTGACTGCTTTCCATACTGTCCCATTCTCTCGCTCCACTTGACCATTACCCTGGGGGTTGTAGCTGGTGGTACGGCTCGTGGCGATCCCCCTGGACAGCATGTACTGGCGTAGCTCTTCACTCATGAAGGACGCCCCCCTATCCGTATGGATGTAGCTCGGCATACCGAACAGGCAGAACAGGCTGTTGAGGCATTTAATGACCATGGCGCTGGTCATGTCTGGGCAGGGGAAGGTGAATGGGAAACGGGAGTATTCGTCCACAATGTTCAGGAAGTAAACATTGCGGTCGACTGACGGGAGGGGGCCCTTGAAATCTAAGCTGAGCCGCTCAAAGGGCCGTGTAGCTTTGATTAAGTGGGCTCTATCTGGGCGGTAGAACCGAGGCTTGCACTCAGCGCAAGTGCGGCAGTTCCTGGTCAGAGACCGAACTTCCTCAATCGAGTAGGGTAAGTTACGGGACTTTATGAAGTGGAACAGCCGCGTGACCCCTGGGTGGCAGAGGTCGTTGTGGAGGGTCTGTAGCCGATCCCCGGTGGCGCTGGCACACATCCCTCGTGAGAGGGCGTCAGGGGTTTTGTTAAGGGCCCCTGGCCGGTAAATGATGTCATACTCGAAGATGGAGAGCTCGATCCGCCACCTAAGAATCTTATCATTTTTAATCTTCCCCCTCTGTTTATTATTGAACATAAACGCTACCGACCACTGGTCGGTAAGTAGGGTGAAGCGTTTGCCGGCTAGGTAGTGGCGCCAGTGGCGCACTGCCTCCACGATGGCTTGGGCCTCCTTTTCTACGGAGGAGTGTCTGATCTCGGGCCCTTGGAGGGTCCTCGAGAACAAAGCTACGGGCCGCCCTGCCTGGTTGAGGGTGGCCGCCAAGGCAAAGTCAGACGCATCACTTTCCACTTGAAAGGGAGTGTTCTCGTCCACTGCCTGTAGCGTGGCCCGCTCAATATCCTGCTTAATGCTTTTGAAGGCGGCGTGGGCCTCAGCAGAGAGCGCAAAAGAGGATGCTTTCAAGAGGGGGCGGGCTTTGTCGGAGTAGTTGGGGACCCATTGGGAATAATAAGAAAATAACCCCAGGCACCTTTTCAGGGCTTTGGGAGTGTTGGGCAGGGGCAGCTCCCGTAGGGGGCGCAATCGGTCGGGGTCTGGTCCGATTTCCCCATTCTCCACCACGCTGCCTAGTATGCAGAGACGCGTGGTGTTGAAAACGCACTTGTCCTCGTTGTAGGTGAGGTTGAGTTTTTGTGCGGTTTTCAGGAACCTCTCGAGGTTCGAGTCGTGATCCTGCTGGTTGTGACCGCAGATGGTGACGTTGTCGAGGTAGGGGAAGGTTGCCTGCAAGTGGTGGTCATCAATCATGCGGTCCATCTCCCTCTGGAAGACCGAGACCCCATTCGTCACCCCAAAGGGGACTCTGAGGAATTGGTAGAGGCGTCCGTTCGCCTCGAAGGCGGTTTACGGGCGGTCCTCTGGTCTGATAGGGAGCTGGTGGTACGCTAACTTGAGGTCGATGGTGGAGAACACCTGGTATTGGGCGATTTGGTTCACCATTTCTGATATGCGGGGTAGCGGGTAGGCATCTAGTTGGGTGTACCTGTTGATCGTTTGGCTATAGTCGATCACCATCCGTTTCTTCTCGCTACCCCTTACCACTACCACATGGGCGCGCCACGGGCTGTTGCTGCGTTCAATAATGCGCTCTTTCAGGAGCCTGTCTACCTCGGTCGCGATAAACCGCCTGTCCTCCCAGCTGTACCTCCTGCTTTTGGTCGCTATTGGCCGGCAGTTAGGGGTAAGGTTCGCGAATAGCGAAGGCGGCTTTACCTTCAGGGTAGCCAGACCGCACACTGTGAGGGGCGGCTGGGACCCACCGTACTTGAGCGTGATGCTTTGGTGGTTGCACTGGAAATCCAGGCCCAAGATCACGCTCGCACATAGATTCTTCATGATTAATACTTTAAAATTATCGTATACAGTTCCGTTAACGGACAATTGTACCGTGCAGTAACCCAGACTGGTCGATGTCTGGGTTTTATCAGCCATAGAGATGGTACCCTGAGTAGGGCCACCTTTAGGGAGAGTTGTTGTGCCAGTTCAGGGTGGATAAAACTCTCCGTGCTTCCACTGTCAATTAAACATTTAACCCGGCACCCGTTTACCTCGATGTCCACCATTGATTTGGATAGCGGGTGCGGCCTGGTCTGGTCCACTGTGACCGATGCCACTGTAGGGCCCTGATCGAGACAGGATGGCGTCCACGCTGTCTACTCATGAGATGGCGGACCCCACGAGGTCGGGCAAGATGGCGTCCAAGATGGCCGCTCCCACGGCACACACGCGGCGGTGGCGGGTTTTCCGGCGGGGTTCCCTCTGCACACCTTCCCGAAGTGCCCCTTCTTACCGCACTTAAAGCAGGTGGTGCCTTTCGCCGGGCACAGGTTTCTGGTGTGCTTTGGCTGCCCGCAGAAGTAGCAGTTGGGTCCCCGATGCGTCGCGGCTGTCGTAGGGCTTCTGGGGGGAGAGCGGGGCCCCGACGGTGTCGGGCTGCCAGGCAGGGAAGATGCCTTCCAAGATGGTGGCGCCCTTGGTGCACACGTGGCGGTGTGGACGGCGCGGGCTGAGGAGTAGGCGTCTGAGTTTCTCTGGGCCACATCCAGGGATCGCGCTGTGTCCGCAGCCTGTTTCAGGTCCAATCCCGTTTTTTCCAGCAGTCTCTGCCGGATGTAAGTGGAGCTGAGGCCTGTGATAAAGGCATCGCGAACAAGCTCGTCAGCGTACACTGCGGCTTTTACATCTTGGCACTTGCAGTCTTTGCCAAGCATTTTCAGGGTGCCTAGGAACACCTCCACCGATTCCCCGGGTCGCTGTGCGCGAGCAGCGAGCAGATGCCTAGCATACACCTCATTCGTAGGCTGCTGGTAATGCGCCTTTAAGATGTCGCAGGCGGCCAGGTACGTGTCGGCGTCTTGGATGAGGGGGTAAACCCGGTGGCTTACCCAATTCCGCAGAATTCCGAGTTTCATACTCGCAGCGTCCGTAGCGTCTTTGACGGCTGCGGAATTGTCCAGGAAGAATTCCATACACATAAACCAGTGTCCGAAGCGTGCCGATGCGTCCAAAGCATGCTGGTCCAAATCCAAACGTTTGGGTTTTAGGAGTTGATCCATTGTGTTGAAAAATAAGTTAATAAAATTGATGTGCCTCGATAATTCCGAGACTCGATGTTAGCTAAACAAAACAAGGCTTTTATTAACTTAGAAGGTAACACGCAGTGGAGAGAGGTATCTTCCATCTGGAGGTCTGCAGTACTGGATATGAGGCCAGACTGAGCTTGCTTACATAGGGGCCAGGTATGGGCGGAGCCCTACACACAATACATTACAATATACAATACAATGGTGAGGAGACGGAACTGAGGTAAGGGAACTGAAACCTGAAACCAACCACAGTCACAGGCAGTGATGAATGGAATATTTCATCACACTGGAGTGAGGAGCTCCTTGAACATTGTACTGAAGTGAGGAGCTCCTTTAACATTGTACTGAAATGAGGAGCTCCTTTAACATTGTACTGAAGTGAGGAGCTCCTTGAACATGGTACTGGAGTGAGGAGCTCCTTGAACATGATACTGGAGTGAGGAGCTCCTTGAACATTGTACTGAAGTGAGGAGCTCCTTTAACATTGTACTGAAGTAAGGAGGCCCCTTAACTTTGTACTGAAGTGAGGATCTCCTTTAACATTGTACTGAAGTGAGGAGCTCCGTTAACACTCACTGAAGTGAGCCGCTCCTTTAACATTGTACTGAAGTGAGCTGTTCCTTGAACATTGTACTGAAGTGAAGAGCTCCTTTAACATTGTACTGAAGTGAGGAGCTCCTTTAACATTGTACTGAACTGAGGAGCTTCTTTAACACTCACTGAAGTGAGGAACTCCTTTAACATTGTACTGAAGTGAGGAGCTCCTTTAACATTGTACTGAAGTGAGTTTCTCCTTTAACATTGTACTGATGTGGGGAGCTCCTTTAACATTGCACTGAAGTGAGGAGGTCCTTTAACACTCACTGAAGTGAGTTTCTCCTTTAACATTGCACCGAAGTGAGGAGTTCCTTTAACGTTGTACTGAAGTGAGGAGCTCCTTTAACAATATATACTGAAGTGAGGAGCTCCTTTAAATTTCTACTGATGTTCCTTCACGTGGTATTTGAATTTCCAGATTTCTGTGACTGAAGTATAAATCGTACTAACTTAATCAACTGATAGGGAGGAACTACTTTGCGCTCGATTTTGTTAACGGAGTCGGGTTGAGGGCGGGCCCGCTGCATTGCGACTTTCGGACCCGCACCCGGCTGCCGCCTCCCAGTTCTTCCGAATTTGGCTTCATTGGCCTCGTTACGGCCAACGTGCAGGTTCCTCCAGGCAATTGTTTGGAGTGTGTCAGTTTCTCTCAGCTGATGCCGGCTGTTTGTTTGAACATTCAAAGGGGCCATGTTCCCTTAGCATACAAATGTCATTAGGATGGCTTGGTGCTGTATTATCTTGAAAGGGGAGTTGACAGCGTCTGTTCTGAGCAAAATTTAACGAATGATATTGGTGGTCATGTTATCCCAGAAAGAGATTGATGATTTTTTGATGTATGTCTTTATTATCTGACTATGAAATGAAAAAGATGCCAGATGTGTTCCAATCTTTTGCTTAGTAATATTCATGTTTTTTTCTCTTAAAGGTGCTGGGAGCTGCAGGAACGGCAGCCCCAATAACTAAGTCTGCAGCCAGGTTCAATGAGGGCTCTCTCCATGCTCTTGTGGAGGGAGTTAGAGGATGTCAGGAGCTCCTCTTCCCTGGAAATGGAAGGAGGAGGCCTCCTCAGCAAACCAAGGCAGCTTGGCTGCAAATTGCTGAGGAGGTGAGCTCGAGGTCTGTGTGCAGACGCACATGGGTTCAGTGTGGAAAAAGGTTTAATGATCTGCTGAGATCACCTAAAGTGTGGCCTCTGTGTTCTGGGAAATGGAAGTTCAAGAGTGAGGGCTCAGGGCTACTTCCATGTAGAATGATGGTGGTGACACTGAGCGCAAACCACCGTTTATTGGACAGATGATGCCTGGGGTTTGAGAATGTCGGACTTATATTCATCTCCATGTGCCAGCCACCTGTGGTTGAAGCGTTAGCTTACGCGAATCTGGCATGGCTGAGTGCATCCCTTGCCTGACGACCAACAATGTGGTCGCCTGCTGCTGGATTGCCCTCATCTGGCCCCGCAAGGCATCACTCCCTGTCCTCCTTCTCATCCTCCTCCTCGTTCTCTTTCTCATCCTCTTCATCTTCCTCCAAGGAGGCTGAGCCACTTTTTCATCCAGCAGCACTAAGCCGCGCTGCTCTTCCTCCGAATCTGATGACCAGGATGAGAGGATGTAAATGGTTCCCATCCCATTGTTATAGAATTCAGTTGAGGCAAGAAGCTTGCAAGCGCACACTCAAAGTGGCCTGAAATTATTCCAATCAGTTCAAACAGCAGATGTGTGTCAGCTTGACCAGTCACAAGGTCAGTAGATTTGTAAAATCTTATCCCAAACCTCCAACAAAATTGTTGCATTTGAATGCCAGTCATGTTACAGGAGCGCTTTTAAAGTTCTGCACCAATAATGAGTACAGATCATTTTTCCCCAGGGTCTGATAATCTACATCGTAGGGTACTTAAGGAAGTGGCCCTAGAAATAGTAGCTGCATTGCTGATCATCTTCCAACATTCGATGGAATCTGGAACAGTACCCATGGATTGGAGGGTAGCTAATGTTACCCCACTATTCAAAACAGGTGGTAGAGAGAAAACGGGGAATTACAGACCGGTAAGCCTGACATCGGTAGTACGGAAAATGCTAGAGTCCATTATAAAAGATGTAATAGCAGAGCACTTGGAAAACAGTGACAGGATCGGACAAAGTCAACATGGATTTACAAAAGGTAAATCGTGCTTGACTAATCTACTGGAATTTTTTGGAGGATGTAACTGGTAAAATAGATAAGGGAGAACCAGTAGATGTGGTGTATTTGGACTTTCAGAAGGGTTTTGATAAGGTCCCGCATAAGAGATTAGCATGTAAAGTTAAGGCACATGGGATTGGGGGCAAGGTATTGACTTGGATAGAGAACTGGTTGGCAGACAGGAAGCAAAGAGTTGGAATAAACGGGTTGTCATAAGTCGCAACTTCTACAAGAAGTAACTCAGGAAGTACTATTGGACGGCCAGCTGAGGGCGCCGTCCGAGTAGTATAAATACTCGGGCGTGGGCCCAACTTGGCCAGAGACAATCTGGAAACAGGAAGCTAGTGACTACTAACTAGACCTCCATGTTTTGTTACAAGTCGATTAAAGCCTTGCTTTTTGTTCAACCAAGTGCGTAGTGAGTCTTTATTACGTCAATTTAATCGACTTGTTATCGTCTCCATGCTTTGGGTGATTCGGAACAACCAGCTGCAACTCGAACCGCAGAAAGGAACTTGGGCAAGAAACTGATCCATCATGGAAAAACTCCTTAGACCCGCTTGTCTCAACCTGGACCCGAATGCACCTGCGGCAGCGAAGTTATGGAAGCATTGGTTTCGTACCTTTAGCAACTTTCTTGAAGAATGTGGGGCAGATGCCCCGAATAAGTTATGACGTATCCCCTCATATGTATGATTATATTGAGGACTGTATAGACTACGACACTGCTATCCAAATTTTACAGCAGCTATATGTCAAGTCCCCGAATGAAATCTTTGCTGGACACCTACTGGCCACAACTCGGCAGCAGCCTGGGGAATCACTCAATGAATTCCTCCAGAAACTTTGCAGGCTCGGCAAAGATTGTAACCTTAAAGCGGTTACAGCTGAACAGTATCAAGAGGAACTAATCCGCGATTCCTTTATCAATGGGATTGCGTCCCCTTTTATATGGCAGCGCCTGCTGGAAAATAGAACCCTCAATTTACAGGCTGCTTATGACCAGGCGTGTTCCCTGGACTTGGCCAAGAAGAATGCAGACACTTATCTCCCACCATGTGCATGGGCGGCGGCTATCACCTTTAATGAGTCTTTCGATCGGTCTCGGGCGGATGCCCCCGCTGATGATGACTCTACTCTAATGGGCGATGACCCTACCCTAGAGGTCTTCGCTGATGATGACCCCGCCCTAGCAGCATCCTGGCAATCAGGAAGAAAGTGTTTCTTTTGTGGAGGTACGTTCCATTACAGAAAATTTTGCCCGGCTCGTAATGCGACCTGCAATCATTGCAGCAAGAAAGGACACTTTTCCAAGGTATGCCAGTCACGGGCCTCTGCTAACAAGAAAGGCTGCTCCTCTAAAGTATATCGGTCGAGAGCTCCTGTTAGCTTCACAGCTGCTATCTATGGAGCTGCTCCTCCCCCAAGAACCACTGCTAAGGCTACAGCTGCCGAAGGAAAAATTGCCCCTCCTCCCATCACAGCTGTTTTTCCCCAAAGTTTGTCCCATGCAGCCACGAAGGTTTCAGTAAATGGGCACACTCTAAGTGCGCTAATCGACTCCTGCAGCTCTGACAGCTTCATTAGTAAGCGGGCTGTCAGCAGGTTAAAACTGCGCATTTATCCCTCGGACAGGGAGATTGCAATGGCTCTGACGACTCTGACCACCAATTCTTCTGGCTTCTGTCTTGTCAACCTCATCCTCAATGGCCACACTTATCTCTCCACCCGGCTCGGAGTACTCGAAAACTTATGCAGCGATGTGCTTCTGGGACAGGACTTCCAGAAGCAGCACAAAAGACTCACTTTTGAGTTTGGAGGGTCGAAGCCGGAGCTTACCATTTCTAAGGTGCCGTTTTGTGCGCTCTCGGCAGCCTTACTCGGTGAGCCCTCCCTGTTTGCCAATCTCTCCCCCCACTGTAAACCCATAGCCATCAAATCACAGCGCTTTAGCCAAGACGACCGAGCATTTATCGAGGCAGAAATCTCTCGCCTTTTAGCTGACAGTATTATTGAGCCGTGTTCATCTCCCTGGTGGGCTCAAGTCGTTGTTGTGAAAAACCCTTTAAAACAACATAAGAAATGTCTGTGTATTGATTATTCGCAGACTATTAATCAATATACCGATCCGGATCCCTACCCGCTACCATGCATAGATGACATGGTCAACAACCTTGCCAAATACAAGGTATTTTCAACTTTCGATTTAAAGAGCGCGTACCATCAGGTACCGCTGAAAGACTCTGACAAAACGTATACGGCCTTTGAAGCCAATGGTCGGCTTTATCAGTTTCGTCGCCTTCCATTTGGGGTCACCAATGGGGTGGCCGTATTCCAACGGGCAATGGATGGCCTAGTCCGGCAAGAGAACTTGACAGATACCTTTCCGTATTTAGACAATATCACTATTGCCGGCCATGATCAAAAGGAGCATGACACCAATCTTCAGAGATATTTTGACGTTCTCCGTCGTCGCCACTTAATGTTAAACGAATCCAAATCGGTGAAATCGGTGCCATCAGTGAACATTCTTGGCTACTGGGTGGGCAACAGTGTTATTAAACCGGACCCAGAGCGACTTCGTCCACTTCAGGAGCTCCCTCCCCCTACAAATCTCGGCCCTCTTCATCGGGCACTTGGCATGTTTGCTTATTATGCAAAGTGGATACTTCACTTCTCCGATAAAATACAGCCCTTGCTTCATGCGAAGTCTTTTCCATTGGAAGCAACAGCTATTTCTGCCTTCAACCTCCTCAAACGACAGCTGGAGAAAGTCACGCTTCGCTCCATTGATGAAAACCTTCCTTTTATGGTCGAATGCGATGCATCGGAGGTGGCGATCTTGGCTACCTTGAATCAAGGTTGTCGACCCGTGGCATTCCTATCCAGAACCTTGCAGGGTAGCGTACCCCCCCCCCTGTCGAGAAGGAGGCTACAGCCATCATCGAGGCTGCACGCCAATGGAGTCATTTTCTTGCTCGGCGTCATTTCATGCTCATAACTGACCAGCGCTCCGTGGCCTTCATGTTGGATAACCGGAAGTGCACGAAAGTCAAAAATAATAAAATTCAACTCTGGAGGATGGAGCTGGCCGCCTTTGGACATACTATCTGTTACCGACCCAGCAAACAGAATGTGGCCCCAGATACCTTCACTTGGGCATTTTGCTCTTCAATGTCAACGTCGACTCTGGCGGATCTGCATATGGACTTATGCCATCCTGGCGTTACCCGTATGTTGCACTTTGTGCGCTCCAAAAATCTACCATTCTCAACGGAGGACGTAAAGAAAACATGCTCCTCCTGTAGGATTTGTGCAGAATTGAAACCACAATTCTTCCGCCCATCAGATGGCTTACACATACATACAATGCAGCCTATGCACAGGCTCAGCATAGACTTTAAAGGGCCATTGCCTTCATCGACGCGGAACACCTACCTACTTACGATGGTAGATGAGTATTCACGCTTTCCCTTTGCCTTCCCCTGTCCTAATATGCTTACCTCTACGGTAATTAAATGCCTCGATCAGGTCTTTTCCCTTTGCGGGACGGCCAATTTTATCCACACGGATCGGGGTCTCTCCTTTATGTCAAATGAACTTAAAAGTTATCTCTCCCAATGGGGAATCGCCTCGAGTAAGATGACACCATATCACCCAATCGGCAACGGACAGGTTGAACGATACAATGTCATCATCTGGAATGCTGTCCATCTGGCACTGAGGCCACGCAACCTACCAGGCCAGCAGTGGGAAACTGTGCTCCCCGACGTGTTACACTCTATCAGGTCTCTTCTCTCCACATCCACTAATGTCACGCCTCATGAGTGATTCTTCAAGTTCCGGCGTCGCTCTACACATGGGACATCTCTACCGTCATGGTTGGTGGCTCCAGGCCCTGTGCTACTCCAAAGGTTCGTCTGGTCTGCCAAGAACGACCCTCATTGATGAGGTGGAGTTAACAGAGGTAAACCCCACGTATGCACACGTGCGGTACCCTGATGGCCAGGAGTCTACCGTCTCGCTCAGAGATCTGGCTCCCTGCCCAACCGGTCACACGGGCCCGAATGATGAAGGATCCCACGACGATGATGTCAACACTCCGCACTCTTATGAAGATGACGCCCTAGCTGGGACACCGAGAGATCTGCCGGCAGAGTTACCGGATCAACTTAGGGAGCCGAATTCTCCCCGTAGGATGGCCACCCAAAACCAGGACGCCAGACAATCTCCAGCTATGACCCAGGATGAGGCCAGCTCTGCGCCTGTGGGGACCCGCACCCGGAGTCATGATATTCCCAGTCCTCCACAGGATGATCAAGACGACGCGGACTCTACCGACTTACTGGTACGGGCCAAGCGACCCAGGGACCAGGACACGGTCCGGGGAGGCGTGCCTTCCGGTCACAAGCAGAAAGCTAAACGACTACGGCTATTTTTGGTCTGCCTAGTCCGTTAAAGGAAGACTGGACTTCCTAACCTTTTAGGGAGGAAGAATGTCATAAATCGCAACTTCTACAAGAAGTAACTCAGGAAGTACTACTGGACGGCCAGCTGAGGGCACCATCTGAGGAGTATAAATACTCGGGCGTGGGCCCAACTTGGCCAGAGACAATCTGGAAACAGGAAGTTAGTGATTACTAACTAGACCTTCATGTTTTGTTACAAGTCGATTAAAGCCTTGCTTTATGTTCAACCAAGTGCGTAGTGAGTCTTTATTATGTCACGGGTCTTTTTCCGAGTGGCAGGCAGTGACTAGTGTGGTACCGTAGGGATCGGTCCTTGGACCCAAGCTATTCACAATATATATTAATGATCTAGACAAGGGAACTAGATGTAATATCTCCAAATTTGCAGACGACACAAAGCTGGGTGGGCGTGTGTGCTGTGAGGAGGATGCCGAGAAACTCCAGGATGATTTGGACAGGTAGGGTGACTGGGCAAAAGCATGGCAGATGCAATATAACATGGATAAATGTGAGGTTATCCACTTTGGTGGCAAAAACAGGAAGGCAGATTATTATCTGAATGGCAATAGATTGGGAGAAGGGGAAGTGCAACAAGACCTGGGTGTCCTTGTGCACTGTAGGGGTTCACAAAAAATCCCCTCAGCCCCGAAGATACTGGAGGTATTAATCTACATCGTGGACAGAGACTGTGCGTGACTTTAAATTGCCTCTGGGTTGGACAATGTTTTAAAACGTGCCCAGAACCGTAAAATGCTGCGTTACGGTGAGTGAACAACACCGGAATCGAGGAACTTCATGGAAAAATTCGCACACTTTAAGACAGTACATTTTATTAATAAAATTGTTCCCTGGAGTTTGGTAATTTCAAAGGGGTTTAAAAATGGCCGTCAGAAAAGCATGGTTGGGACACTGGGGCTTGGAAAAGCAGCTCTCAGCTCATGGATGTCTGTGAAAAGTGGGAGGGTCAAGCAGTGGCAGCCAGATTCTGTCAATCAAAAATGGGAGTTTCCCTTCCCTGCTGACAATTGATGTTTATTTACTGAGATTGCTGTCTTGTTGACATAAAGAATTATCCACTCAAGCTGTGGTTTCAATGACCGCAGGACAAAGGGCTTCTGTTTACCTAGTAATCCAACCCATTCAAAGCCCCTTACACACAATGAGACACACCAAAACTACGGAAAGGACTTTGATAGGGAACAGTTTAGAATGAATGGGTTTTTGAATCACCCATTACTCCCTTCTGTTAGCCCAAAAACTCCGGATGTGGGCGGGAACATTTCGGCCCCAGAACGAAAACATATTCAAACCACTCCAAGCCCATTTGAGTCAGCCAATCATGGCCTTTCTCTTGTGTATTCGAGCATATTGGCACGAATTTGCACACAGACCCTTTCAGCGCCAAATAGCAGGAGCTTGCAGGATATAAAGATAGCTCCTGAGAAGCTATCTCTCTCTCTTATTTTCCTTGGACCACAGGTGAGCAGGTTTCTGACTCCTCAGCAAGGCAATCCAGTAAGGAGTTAAAGGGGGGTGGTAATTTAAGGGAAATTGCTAAGATTGTTTAATTAACATTGTAGCCATTTATCCCTCACTTTGCCGTCTGTCTCCCCCCATTTAAGCAATTGTACAGTGATTACTAAAATCATGTGTTGTAGTTTTCTTTAGTTTAATAAAAGTTGATTTTCTCACATCCAGACCAGTTGTCCGTTTTAATATATCATTAATTATAAATCCTCCAGTCAGAACTGGAAGTGTGGGTTTAGCGATTCGAAACTGCTGTTTGGGATTGGTCAGAGTGTAGTAGCAAAAGGATGCCTGACCAGGTGAATTACCGTAAACCAGGTAAAGGAAGGTAAATTACCGTAAACCCCGAAAAGGATGCCCCCTACAAATTGGCGACCGCGGCAGGACTGGAGGCAGTTCTTGATATGATGAGTGGTCTGGATCTGGAGAAAGCATCGGCTCTTGTTTCTCTTGTTTTCAGTCTGTGGGTAGTCCTGCAGATGTTAGCGGCAGCGTGTAAGCTGACCTATTATAGCATAGGTGGCTGGGTTAAGAAGGGTGAGATGAGGAAGCAGGAGCAGGTGACAGAGGCCAAGAATCGGGAGTCAGAGTTGGAAAAGTGCCAGGCAGAGATAGAGCGCCTTGTGCAGGAAGCCACTGAGGCCAGAGATAGCGAGATGAGACTGTGGGAAGAGAATGTCCGCCTCATCTCAGAAGTTACAGCAGCTTATAAGCTGGCCTGCGACCAAAAGTTTAGTGAAGCAGATCATGGCCCCTGTAGGGCAGAGATAGAAAGCCTTAACATGGCTTTAAAAGGAGCAAGGGGGATGATTTGCCTGATTGGCCCGAAGACAGGTCAGCCGGATTTTACCAGCAGCCCAAATCAAACCGCCCCACAGGCAACACCCAGGGAAGCAGGGAAGGGCTGGCTAGGGAATTAGAGATCCCAAGGCAGCAGCCCACAGCTTCGGGTTTTGAGGAGCTCTGGCAGCAAGAAGGGGTGGACAATGGGGTGGTAGGAGAACGCCAGCAGGTCCCGCTAGGCAGGCGGGAACCAGGACCAGTGTACCCCCTCCGACAACGGAGGTATGGTCCGCCCGTGAGCGATAATAACCCAGGGGCTGTTCAGCATACCTATCTGGTACCCTATGATACCCAACAGCTCAGAGGCCTAGTGAAACATATGCTCATGCTTTCTGAAAAGGGAGACCCCTCAATGCACTTCCAACAGGTAGAACAGGCAGCCGGTGTTAACGGCTGTGATGATGAAGAGAAAGCCAAAATGTTGCTTTTCTCTGTGGATAGCAAGCTCTATCAGGCCCTTTCAGATGAGGCTAAGAGAGGGCAGAAGGGTTTTGAGTACCTGAAGGAGGAAATACTGGAAGCCATGGGTGCAAATGACGGCAATCCATTCGATCGTGTAGGGAAAACCCTGCAGAAGGAAGGGAAGACCCCACAGGCATTTGCAGACAGGCTGTGGCCAGTCTACAACAGCGCATGTACAGGGGGACAAAATAGGGCACACCTGAACGAGCGGAAGTGGACCCAATGGCTTTGTTGCCTGGTGTCCAATTGCCTACCCCAGATAAAAGTAAAAGCTGATACTTGGTTTGACCACCGAGACCCCCTAGTAACCGAAGAGACTGTAATCCGGCAGCTCACGGTAGCATATAGGAATGGGAGGAATAGTGAGACCCCCCAGCAAAAGGGTAAAGTCCATGAGGTTAAACCTGGGGCTCAATATAAGAAAGAGTGGCACCAGGAGGGGAGCCATCCCTCCCAGAACAAGGTCACTTGTTACAAGTGCGGGGAGGATGGCCACTGGTGCAGGGATTGTAAAAAGCCTGGGAGACACGATAAAGCCAGGACCCCCGCAGCCCCAACTCAGAAGGCAGAGACAGAAACTCCTCCCGATACAGTCGAGTCCATCCTGGAGTCGTTAAAATCTTTCCTCACGGCCAGTCAGGGAAAGGTAGCAGCCATCAGTGGTGCTGCAGCCCCCTCGCCCACCTCTGCCTCCCCACAATGACTGGCCGGTATGCTGGCCAAGGAGGGTGCACGTGCAGGCACTTTCTGGGACCCATATGAGTCCGGGCCAGTGGCAGCGATTACAGGCAGGGAGGGGACACAGGGAAAATTGTATAAATCTGACAAGACAAGTTCAAGTTAACAGGCTGTAAAGACAGGCACTGTGGCTTGTTTCCAGGGAAAGGTTGTCCAGCCCACAAATTGGGACACTTCCCTGCCCCAGTGGGACCTAAGTTTTGGCCAAAGTTTAAATTTGAACAAGTTATGTGGCTCAGAAACAGAGGAACAGCAACCTGAGATTAGAAATCTGCAGGCTGCTGCAAGTCCATTCACAGAGACTGCTCACGCAGGTGCGGTTCCCCAGCCCGTACCCCCAGCGGCTCCTTTTCAGTTTTCCCGCGCAGGCGCAGTCACGCGCCTGAGGGGAGAAGTTTCCCAACACCGGGTTCGCGCAGGCGCAGTCGCGAACTTGGAACCCCCAGCGGCTCTTGTTCACTGTGAGGCCGCGCGCACAGGCGCAGTCGGCCGTTTAAATGTCCCCGCTTCCCAATCTATACGCGCAGGCGCAGTAGCCTGCTTGGAAGACCCAGTGGTTCTTCCTAGCTTTTTCAAGGAAACCAAATGCACAGGTGCGGTTGCCTTTGATAGTGTAGTGGTTCCCCAGCCCTGTGAAGAGATTGTTCGCACAGGCGCAGTTGCCTGCGGGACCACAGCGGCTCTTTCTCAGTTTTCTCACGCAGGCACAGCCGCCTGTTTGGATACAGAGGCTTCACAGCCTCTGCCGGGGGACTCCGGGGAGGAGATTTGTGCAGGCGCAGTCGCCTGTTTAAAGGAACAAGCTTCCCAGCCCGCTTCTAGAGTGGTCCTCCCCATGATGTGGGACCCTGGGGAGGCAGGGATAGCAATCCCTCTTACAGGGGACATAGGGAAGGAGCTGGTACCAGGTTTTGCACCTGGAGAGGAAGATTTTCAGCCATCAGCAGCGGGTGGTGAGGGAATACTTGCCCCCAGTACAGGAGTGGGTAGGGAGAAGGAGACAAACCCAGAGTACCGGCAGGCTGCCAGGTATATTAAACAGTCCAGGCTGTTTGCATCAGGGGGAGAAGGTTTCCAGCCAGCTAGGGCTGTGACCCAAGCTCAGGGTCCGCCAGCCAAAGTTCCCCCCACAGAGATGCCCCTCAGAAGGTCTCAGCGGGTCTGCAAGCCCAAGAAAAGATGGTCACCAGAGTACCTGCCACAGAGAGCAATCTCCCGAGCCCGGGAGGAATCAGAACACAGGGGTCCCCAATCAGCAGCCATAAGCTGCAAGGGACCAGAAGCAGGAGTCAGTCCAGCTTCGCTGCAGGCAGCAGTAATCTGCGGCATTTCCAGAGATTAGCCTGGCCATCCGGAGATGGGCAGCATTTGTATTATAGCTTTGGTTTGATTATCATTTTGAATATAGCATGCTTTTTAAGGTGTTTGAATTTTAAGTTTTGATATAACTAATAGTTTTAAACCAGATTTTTTTTGTATTTTGTTACAGCTCCAAGCTGAGCAGAGGCATAGGACCTCTCTGTGTTTGGGATCATTTTGTGACAACTCCAAGCTGAGCAGAGGCGTAGGACCCTCTCTGTGCTTGGGATCATTGTGATTACATTGTATAACCAAGATTGCAACATTTTGTAATATGTTATAATGTAACGAGTGATGCAGTGGTATGAGACCCCTTATTGTAAATTGATGTATCTGTAGATGCCTACCGTACCACGATTTTTTCTCAAATTTGAGGGGAATAGATGGGTCGGGGCTATTAGGTAAATACAGGGGATTGTTGTTTGTCGGGGGTCAGAAAATTTTGCTCACTTCTTCGAGTGGATACTACAAGCAAGTTGGAAGTATCCAAAGGGAGGAATGTAGGGGTTCACAAAAAGTCCCCTCAGTCCCGAAGATACTGGAGGTATTAATCTACATCGTGGACAGAGACTGTGCATGACTTTAAATTGCCTCTGGGTTGGACAATGTTTTAAAACGTGCCCAGAACCTCAAAAGGCTGTGTTGTGGTGCATGGACAACACCAGAATCGAGGAACTTCATGGAAAAATTCACACACTTTAAGACAGTACATTTTATTAATAAAATTGTGCCCTGGAGTTTGGTAATTTCAAAGGGGTTTAAAAATGGCCGTCAGAAAAGCATGGCCGGGGCACTGGGGCTTGGAAAAGCAGCTCACAGCTCGTGTGTGTCTGTGAAAAGTGGGAGGGTCAAGCAGTGGCAGCCAGATTCTGTCAATCAAAAATGGGAGTTTCCCTTCCCTGCTGACAATCGATGTTTATTTACTGAGACTGCTGTCTTGTTGACATAAAGAATTATCCACTCAAGCTACGGTTTCAATGACCGCAGGACAAAGGGCTTCGGTTTACCTAGTAATCCAACCCATTCAAAGCCCCTTACACACAATGAGACACACCAAAACTACGGAAAGGACTTTGATAGGGAACAGTTTAGAATGAATGGGTTTTTGAATCACCCATTACTCCCTTTTGTTAGCCCAGAAACTCCAGATGTGGGCAGGACCATTTTGGCCCCAGAACGAAGACACATTCAAACCACCCCAAGCCCGTTTGAGTCAGCCAATCATGACCTTTCTCTTGTGTATTTGAGCTTTTTGACGTGAATTTGCACACAGACCCTTTCAGCGCCAAACAGCAGGAGCTTGCAGGATATAAAGCTAGCTCCTGAGAAGCTATCTCTCTCTCTTATTTTCCTTGGACCACAGGTGAGCAGGTTTCTGACTCCTCAGCAAGGCAATCCAGTAAGGAGTTAAAGGGGGGTGGTAATTTAAGGGAAATTGCTAAGATTGTTTAATTAACATTGTAGCCATTTATCCCTCACTTTGCCGTCTGTCTCCCCCCATTTAAGCAATTGTACAGTGATTACTAAAATCGTGTGGTGTAGTTTTCTTTAGTTTAATAAAAGTTGATTTTCTCACATCCAGACCAGTTGTCTGTTTTAATATATCATTAATTATAAGTCCTCCAGTCAGAACTGGAAGTGTGGGTTTAGCGATTCGAAACCGCTGTTTGGGATTGGTCAGAGTGTAGTAGCAAAATGCTGCCTGACCAGGTGAATTACCGTAAACCAGGTAAAGGAAGGTAAATTACCGTAAACCCCGAAAAGGATGCCCCCCTACAGCACCAGTCGCTGAAGGTAACCATGCAGTTGCAGCAGGCGGTTAAGAAGGCAAACGGTATGTTGGCCTTCATAGCGAGAGGGTTTGAGTACAGGAACAAGGATGTTTTGCTGCAGTTGTACAGGGCCTTGGTGAGACCACATCTTGAGTATTGTGTGCAGTTTTGGTCGCCTTATCTGAGGAAGGATGTTCTTGCCATGGAAGGAGTTCAGCGAAGATTCACCAGGCTGATACCTGGGATGGCAGGAATGACGTATGAGGAGAGATTGTGACGATTGGGCTTGTACTCGCTGGAGTTTAGAAGAATGAGAGGGGATTTCATTGAAACTTATAAAATTCTGACAGGACTGGACAGACTAGATGCAGGAAGGATGTTCCCGATGGTCGGGGAGTCCAGAACCAGGGTCACAGTCTAAGGATAAGGGGTAGGCCATTTAGGACAGAAATGAGGAGGAATTTCTTCACCCAGAGAGTGGTGAACCTGTGGAATTCTCTACCACAAAAGGCAGTGGAGGCCAATTCATAAAATATATTCACGAAGGAGTTCGATATATTTCTTAAGGCTAAAGGAATCAAGGGGTATGGGGAGAAAGCAGGGACCGGGTTCTGAAATTGGATGATCAGCCATGATCACATTGAATAGCGGAGCAGGCTCAAGGGGCCGAATGGCCTACTCCTGCTCCTATCTTCTATGTTTCTATGTTTCTATCATGGCCTCCACCAACTTGCTGCAGGACTGTTTCTGACAAGATGGGAAACAGGAGCCAGAGGCATGAAAATGGGAAACCTCTGTCAAAATAGGATTATCAAGGCAGTTAACAGGCTCTTAACTGCCTTAACTCCCTGTCCCACTGGTTGGAGTCGGGTTAGTTTGGGAGCAGCTGAACAGACATTCACGAAAATCGCATGGCGGTGGGATGGAGGCGGGTTGGGTGTCTGAAGCCATTTTTTCCAATTTTCATAGCTGACCCGCCTCCAAACCCGCCTCCTCAGGGCTGTTAAAATTGAGCCCTCTAGCTCTAGTCATCAATGTTGGACCAGTGGTAGAATAGGTATAGGAAACACATGTCTCACAAGTCCCAAACTGTTGTGACAACATTGTGTAGAATTTCTTTAACTTCATGAATTAGGAATGGTTTGTTTTGTTAGAATATTGTTGTTTCATCTCTAGGATGTAGGAATGGGCCTTTGGCATAGCGGTAGCATCCCGCCGCTGGGCCAGAAGGTGTAGGGTTTCGAACCCCGCTCCAGACAGTCCCGGCAAGTGGAATCGGAGCTCCGGCTCTAAATTCTGGGTTGACATCCAGCGGGTTACTTGCGTCCGTGGGTGTGGGTGGCCCCCCCCCCATCATATGGGTTGTGGGAGCCCGTAAAACCCTCCCGCCATAGGACTAACCACCCTAATGGCTGGTATGTAGATGGTTACGGTCACGGAAGGAGCGTTAACGCGGCCAGAAACCCTTCCACCACTTCATACAGTTCCCCAAAGGGAACAGTGTGAAGACACGTATGATGACGATCTCTAGGATCTGGGTTTAAATTCAATTCACATTAATGGGATTAAGCTCCTCTTCTTCTGATCGGTGTAATTAGAATGAAATTAGATCAAAAGTGCAGTCAAAGAATAAGTTTTGACGCGGCTTTGGAAGATAGGGGCATCAAAGCTGAGAGGTTTGGGAAAAGAGTTCCCGAATTCAGGGTCCTGGTGGCTGAAGGCTTTGCCATCAATTGTGGGGTGAGGGGATAGAAAGTCAGAAGAGCAGAGGATGTGTGCTGGGATGTAGGGCTAGAGACAATCACCCAGCAAGACTGCAAAGTCTGCAAATACAGGAGTAATGAGTCTGTGGGAGGTTGTGTGGGGAAGTACACAGGCTGCGGAGTTCTGGATTATTTGGAATTAATGTGCGGTGGAATCCAGGAAGCCTGCAAGGAGAGAATGAGAAGTCAAGCCTAGAGGGTTTCAGCAGCAGAGGAGATCAGGTGCGGATGTAGGCAGGTAATGTTCTAGAGGTGGAAGTAAGTAATTATTTCTGCAATTGAATCACAGGCCAGTTTCTTGGGTGGCCACTATTGGGAGATTCTTAGTATTTATGGAAGTCTGTGTATGTTACAGATTTCACAGATCATTGTTAAATTTTGTTGGACTAGGCTGTCAGTTAAACAGAGCCTCTAATTTAAAAAAAAGTAATTTCAAAGAGCTTGCACCTTGTGTAGATTGTAAATGAGAAACAGATGATTGTTGATTTAGTGCCTACAGGTGATGATCATTCTGCTTTGGAATACTATTTCTGATGTGGGTTAGAGTTAGTACCAGTTCCAGTGTTTGATTCAGATGTAAATCATATTGCCTATAGGAAGCAGTTAACAAACAATAGATTAAATTCTATTAAACATAGAGGTCTTTTCATTAAAAAGCACAAGCATCCAATTTACAACTTACTGATAAAGTTAAGCTTAGAAGTATGTTACAGTATGTTTGGTAATAAATAACAAAAGAAAACATGGTTTTTTTTTTAAACGCATTCGATCAATCAAACTCGCTCTTTCCACAGCCCATGTGCAATCTGTACCATCATTGATTTTACTGCAGAAAACTGGAGTTTTCTTCTGTTGCCTAATCTGAATCTTTTAACATAAAAGCCCCGATATTAACAGGCTGACGGCAAGGGAGGCGGAGGGTGGGGGAGAGGGTTTTGGGGTCGGGAAACCCAGAATAATTTAATGGCAGGATCTGCTTACCATTTTTGGACTCTGTTTCCCGGCCAGAGCCAGCCAGATTGAGAGGCTGGCTGGCTGTCTGTTGGGTGAACATAAGAACATAAGAAATAGGAGCAGGAGTAGGCCAATCGGCCCCTCGAGCCTGCTCCACCATTCAATAAGATCATGGCTGATCTGATCCTAACCGCCAATCCACTATCACAGAACCATCTCCTGAATCTAACAGAATTAGACACACGAAATAGGAGCAGGATCAGGCTACACGGCCCCTGGGCCCGCTCCGCTACCCAAAGGGCCATGACCGATCCGAACCTAGACTCATGTCCAAATTCCCGCCCGCTCCCCGTAACCCTTAATTCCCTTTACTTCTAGGAAACTGTCTATTTCTGTTTTAAATTTATGTAGTGATGTAGCTTCGACAGCTTTTTGGGGCAGCATATTCCATGGACCTACCACCCTCTGAGTGAAGTAGTTCCTCCTCATCTCAGTTTTGAAAGAGCAGCCCCTTATTCTAAGACTATGCCCCCTAGTTCTAGTTTCACCCATCATCGGGAACATCTTCCCCGCATCCACCCGATCCAACCCCTTCACAATCTTATATGTTTCAATAAGATCGCCTCTCATTCTTCTGAACTCCAATGAGTAGAGTCCCAATCTACTCAACCTCTCCTCATATGTCCATCCCCTCATCCCCGGGATTAATCGAGTGAACCTTCTTTGTACTGACTCGAGAGCAAGTATGTCCTTTCTTAAGTATGGACACCAAAACTGTACGCAGTATTCCAGGTGCGGTCTCACCAATACCTTGTACAACTGAAGCAATACCTCCCTATTTTTATATTCTATCCCCCTAGCAATGAAAGCCAACATTCCATTGGCCTTCTTAATCACTTGCTGCACCTGCATACTAACCTTTTGAGTTTCGTGCACCAGGACCCCCAGATCCCTTTGTACTTCAGTACTTTCCAGTTTCTTGCCATTAAGATAATAACTTGCTCTATGATTTTTCCTGCCAAAGTGCATAACCTCACACTTTCCAGTATTGTATTCCATCTGCCAAATCTCTGCCCACTTACTTAGCCTGTCGATGTCCCCTTGCAGGTTTTTTATGTCCTCCTCACTCACTACTTTCCCTCCCATCTTAGTATCATCTGCAAACTTTGATATGTTACACTTGGTCCCCTCCTCCAAATCGTTAATATAGATTGTAAAGAGTTGGGGACCCAGCACTGACCCCTGCGGAACACCACTGGTTACTGATTGCCAGTCTGAGAATGAACCATTTATCCCAACTCTCTGCCTTCTGTTAGATAGCCAATCCTCTATTCATGCCAGAATATTACCCCCAATCCCGTGATTTTTTATCTTAAGCAATAATCTTTTGTGTGGCACCTTGTCAAATGCCTTTTGGAAGTCTAAATACACTACGTCCACTGGTTGCCCTTTATCCACCCTATACGTTACTTCCTCAAAGAACTCCAGCAAATTTGTCAAACATGACTTCCCCTTCATAAAACCATGCTGACTTTGTCCTATTAAATTATGATTATCCAAATGTCCTGTTACTGTCTCCTTAATAATGGACTCCAATATTTTACCTACCACAGATGTTAGGCTAACCGGTCTATAGTTTCCAGCCTTCTGTCTACTGCCCTTTTTAAATAAGGGTGTTACATTAGCAGTTTTCCAGTCTGCCGGGACCTTTGCCGAGTCCAGGGAGTTTTGGAAAATTATTACCAATGCATCCACAATCCCTACCGCCACTTCCCTCAAGACCCTAGGATGTAAGCCATCAGGTCCAGGTGATTTATCCGCCTTGAGTCCCATTATTTTACCGAGTACCACTTCCTTAGTGATTTTGATCGTGTTTAGCTCCTCCCCCCCTTTAGCCCCCTGTTTGTCCAGTGTTGGGATATTCTTAGTGTCTTCTACTGTAAAGACTGATGTAAAATATTCATTCAGTGTTTTTGCCATCTCCATATTTCCCACCATTAATTTCTCGGTCTCATCCTCTAAGGGACCAACATTCACTTTAGCCACCCTTTTTCTTTTTATATAACTATAAAAACTCTTACTATCTGTTTTTATATTTTTTGCTAATTTACTTTCATAATCTATCTTCCCTTTCTTAATCAATCTTTTTGTTATTTTTTGCTGTCTTTTAAAGTTTTCCCAATCCTCTATCCTCCCACTAGATTTGGCTACCTTATATGCCCTTGTTTTTAGTCGAATACTATCCTTAATTTCTTTACTTAGCCACGGATGGCTGTCTTTTCTTTTACACCCTTTTCTTCTCAGTGGAATATATTTTTTTGGGAAGTTGTAAAATACCCTTTAATCTATTTTCCCAATCCTCTCTACTCAATTCCGCTCTCATACCTTCATAGTCTCCTTTATTCAAGCTTAGCACGCTTGTTTGAGATCCAACCTTCTCACCCTCTAATTGAATATGGAATTCAACCATGTTATGGTCACTCATTCCAAGGGGATCCTTTACGAGGACATTTTTAATTAATCCTGTCTCGTTACACAGGACGAGATCTAAGGTTGCTTGCCCCCTGGTCGGTTCAGTTACATACTGCTCAAGAAACCCATCCCTAATACACTCAATGAACTCATCCTCAAGGCAGCCCTGCCCAATTTGATTTGTCCAATTAATATGATAGTTAAAATCCCCCATAATTATAGATGTTCCCTTATTACAAGCCTCAACTATTTCCTGATTGATACTCCGTCCAACAGAGTTGCCACTGTTCGGAGGCCTATAGACAATGCCCACTAGTGTGTTTTTCCACTTATTATTCCTTACCTCCACCCAAACTGTTTCATTATCCTGATCTTTTGACCCAATATCATTTCTCTGTATTACAGTGATTCCTTCCTTTATTAACATAGCCACCCCACCTCCCCTTCCTTCCTGCCTGTCCTTCCTGATCGTTAAATAACCTGGTATGTTTAATTCCCAGGCATTGTCACCCTGCAGCCATGTTTCTGTAATGGCCACAAGATCATGCCCATATGTAGTTATTTGTGCCATTAACTCGTCTATTTTGTTACGAATGCTACATGCATTCAGATCGAGAACTTTCAAATACGTTTTGTGACACTTAGTTCCTGCCTTTGCCCTTTTTATTACTTTATCTTTTACTCCATACCTTCTGCCCCTTCCTGACATGCTCTGGTTTTTAATTTCCCCACTGTTACCTAAGTCTATGACCTTTTCTGTTGTCATTTTTATTATTTGCTCTCTAGGAACCTCCCCCCCACTAGTTAGTTTAAAGCCCTCTCTACAGCCCTAGTTATATGATCCGCCAGGACTCTAGTCCCAGCACTGGCCAAGTGAAGCCCGTCCCGATGGAACAGCTCCCTCCTGCCCCAGTACTGGTGCCAGTGTCCCAGGAAGCAAAACCCATTTCTCCCACACCAGTCTTTGAGCCACGCATTTAACTCTCTAATTTTATTTGTCCTAGCCAAATTCTCTCGTGGCTCAGGGGATTATTACCCTTGTGGTTCTGCTTTTTAATTTGGCCCCTAGCTGCTCAAACTCCCTCAGCAGAACCTCCTTCCTTGTCCTATCTATGTCGTTGGTACCAACATGGACCACGACAACTGGATCCTCCCCCTCCCACTCCAAGTTTCTCTCCAGTCCAGAGGAGATGTCCTTAACCCTGGCACCGGGCAGGCAACACAGCCTTCGGGACTCTCGCTCTCGGCTGCAAAGAACTCTATCTATCCCCATAACGATACTATCCCCTACCACTACAACATTTCTTTTAACTCCCCCCACTTGAATGGCCCCCTGCTCCACGGTGCTGTGGTCAGGTTGCTCATCCTCCCCGCAGTCCCTGTTCCCATCCTCACAGGGAGCAAGAGCCTCAAACCTGTTGGACAAGTGCAAGGGCTGCGGCTCCTCCAACACTACCTCCTGGATCCCCGTACCTGCCTCACTTCCAGTCACACCACCCTGACCCTGGCCACGGATTACATCTGAATTAATTAATCTAATTGGTGTGAATACCTCGTGATACACAGAGTCCAGGTAACTCTCCCCCTCCCTGATGTGTCTCAGTGTTTGAAGCTCGGACTCCAGCTCTTCAACATGGAGCCGGAGTTCCTCGAGCAGCCAACACTTACTGCAAATGTGATCACCGTGAGCATCAATGGTGTTCACCAGCTCCCACATATTGCAGCAGCAACACATCACCTGATCTCCCATTCTATGTGATTAATTAAATTTATTAATATTATTCTTAAATACCCTCTGCCCCGATTCTAGATGGTGAATATCACACCTTAGAAACTATAAACCAAAGAGATTTAAGCTTAAAAAGGGAGAAATACTTACCAACCAATCACTTACCCGCTTTCTGGTGACGTCACACTTGGATTACTTTTTAAGGGGGTAAGGCCTTCGGCACCAGGCTGCAGCCGGGGAGCGGAGAGGAGGGAGGGAAAAATTGGGGGTGGGGGAGGGGTAGAAACATCAATGGTGGAGCCAGGAGAGATCGGGGGGCTGGGGGGCGGGGGGGAATCAATTGTGGGGGATGGAGAGATCGGGGATCAGATGGGGGACATCGATGGGAGGGCCAGAGAGATCGGGGGTTGCAGGCAGAAGATCGTGGAAAGGGCCGGAGAGATCGGGGAGTGGGAGAAGATTGCAGGCCATGGAGGACAGTGGGAGGGTATCGGATTGCAGGGGTCCAATCGCTGGGGAGGTTAACAGGCTTGTTTGGTGGGCCGGGGGGAAGCACTCCTGCTCCTCCTGGCCCACAAGTAGTGCTGGAAAAACACTTGCCTGTTCCATGTAGCAGTCCTCTCCTTCCTTTAGCTGCCGAGTTTCTCGAGCTGGGGAACCCAGCCAGCCAGCATTAAAACTGCAACAAGGAAGAAATCTGAGGCACGCAACCTCATTAAAATATTTAAATGAGCGACCCGCTTCCTGGGAGTGGGTTGGTTGTCCGAACCCAGTCCCGCCTCCGTTAAAACCAGAAGTGGGCGGGTTCGAGATGGGTTGGGTTCGGGTTTGAGATTTTTTTACATTCTTACTTCCCACCCAACCCATACCCACCCGTGTTTGGGGGTTAAAATCTCCCCTCCCCCCCGCCCCCTATTTCTATGCTGCTAGGATCAGCTTGAAAGGGGTTAAGTCTATGGACTAGATTCTCAACTTGCTGCCCCGGACTGGCATTGCAAACTGGCTGCCCATTATAGGAACCGACTGACTTTCATTTAGACCGATGTCAATGTAAATGAAAATCAGGCAGTTTCAATCATGGCCGACTAATCCACAAAGTCAGTTTTTCACCCGGGCTGAAAATCTACTCCTATGCCACTCAAGTTTTCTTGAGCAGGGCATACAGCAGCCATTTCCTAGACATGATGGCAATGATAGTGCTTATTCATGCAAGTTGCTGTAGCTTCAAAACAATGAGAAGACCCCAAAAGGTCAGTTAACTGAAATGGGCATAACATTAATAAGCATCTTAGGCTAGCCATAAAGATGGTCTTCTTTATCTTCATTCAATGTTGTGAAATATCCATTGTCAATAATTAAATCATGAAAGATATATTATCTACACGCAGACTTAAGGTAGATGACAGAGAAGACCCTCTCGCTCTCTCTCTTTCTGAGACACAGGATATTGCATATTCTCACAGTAGAAGCAAGAAGCTGTTTACGTTTTAAAACATCTGGACCACCTTAGCTAGAGGAGGTGAGCCAATGTTCAAAGAGTTAGTGAGTTGCATCTTTATTGCTTTCTATAGTAGGGGAGCAAAGGTTAATTGATTGTACTCATTGTGAAGACTGTATATCGTTCATTCTTATATTTTTATGTCAAACAAACCAATTGTTGGTTTGAAGCTGTGCACCATTTCATTCGAGTGCTATCCAATCTACCTTCTGTGGCAGCTCCTGTCATATTTCAGTAGCCAGTACACAGAGTAAGGGCTCTATTTTACAATCCTTGGGTCATGCTATTGTCTAACTAGATACTGGGCAGAAAAAGATGCATTCCAGATCATAGGGGCTGGGAGTGACTAGTGATGCTAAACCTGAGAGAATATCAAGCACAAACATTCAGAAGTTGGGAGACTTTTGTTACTTGAGGAAAAGTTCTACAATGTTTCTCCCTGAACTCTAAAGATAGTTGAGGAAAACTCTCTGGTTATCTACCGACACTCATATCTCCATAACCTGGCAAGTTATTTTCCACAAATAATATCTCTTCAAAGGAAGAACATTTTTCTTTAATAGTTTAAGCACACCAACATATTAAAATCTGTGCTCTATTTTGTTAGCTGTATTTATGTTTTCTTGGCTTTAAACATATTCTATAATAAGACGATGTTAGCCTATCAGTTCTCACTTCTTCACTGTCCCATTTTCTGTCACTGAGTGATTATTATCTTATCTTCCATGTTTTCCTGCTGATTGCTGAGTTTGTTTTTACAGAGTACACTGCTCTCTGTGGGGCTTTGGGTTGAGTTTTACTGAAGCCTCTGTGGCCCACATAATGCAGCTAACCTTGACGTTCATTTCCTTTTTACAAGTTGATTCACACTCAAAGCCTCACAAATTTTTAGCTGTGTGTTATTAATTTGGGTGTGGTGTACAATTTACTCAGATTACAGTTAGCATTTGCAGCCAAAAGTACAGTCTGTTCTCAATCAGGTCCAGTATGACATATGACGAGCTTTGGATCAGAATAGATTTTACAAGGCAGAATTTGCATACCCAATGTTTTCTGCAATGGTGTGCAGTTGAAAGATCCAAGTTCCACAATAGGGGTGTATCACAGTTTCATTGTGCTAAGGCAGTTTGTTGTATCACATCCTATTTAATATCATAAAATTTGCATTATGATCTAAATATTTGGGTATTTCAGTGCAATGGAAGTTAATGCAGGTATTACTTCTCATTGCATGTTTTTAAAAAATGTATTTGTGTTATTACAAGTCATTGTAAAACAGTCCAAAATGATTTATAATCAACTTCATCAAGGTCAGGAATCTGTATTTTTCTCAAGTAATTTTTCAAACATTATCTGAGATAGTTCGCATAATATTGACAGTATTATCTTAATATTTCAAGATTGATGCTGGTCTTTTTATTTCAATTTTGTTTGTATTGGGTGGGATTTTCCACCTCATTATAGTGCTGTACCTGTACTTGCCACTGAAATAGGTTTAGAGGTCCCATCCAAAGAATAAAGAGTTGCTTGCATTTATCTTTTGTAAGAGGCAAATGGTGAAATATGGAACATTTTAGTTATTTTTTAAGACAAATGTTGCAAGTTATTTAAAAAGGGTGCGTACCACGATGAAGCGAGTGAAATGCATGAAGTGCGATATGTATATATACCTCAGCAGGATGAATACACTTACACAGATTGTCATCGAGTTGCTAACACTTGAGCAGTGGATTGTTGAACTTGAGAAGCAACTCAATGCATTATGCAGTATGCAGGCTGGGGACAGAATTTTAGATAGATGTTCTGTGGCACAAATGGACCTGAACAGGAAGACGAGGAAGTGAAGGGCTGGGCAAAGGTGACAGGAAGAGGAAAGACAGACAGAAGGTGTGGTCAGGAGGCAAGCAGTCAGAGCTGACACTGGCCAATTCCTTCCCCAGCCTGGAATGAGAGGTTGGTTGAGGATCGGACTCCGAATGAAACAAGAGGCTTGGTATCATTATGTAGAGCACAGACCTATGGAACATGGTGCTACCTTGGGGACCAGTGAGCATAGGAGGAGTCAGGTGCTTGTAGTGGGGAGATCAATGATTAGGGGATTAGCAGGTCAGTCTGTGGCCATGACTTGGGATCCAGAATGGTAGGTTGCCACCCTGGCGCCAGGTCAAAGTAGATCAAGGAGTGTGATGACCGTCTGAGTGCTTGTCGGTCATGTGGGAATTAATAACATTGGCAGAACTAAGAAAAGGGGTCCTGCAGAGGGAATTTCAGGAGGTGGAACAAAGCTAAAAAGCAACTCAGGGCTAGCATTCTCAGTATTACCTGTGCCATGCACTAAACAGGACAGGGAGAGATAGATTAAATAGCTGAATGCATGGCTGGAGGAGCAGTGTAAGAGGGAGGATTTCAGATTTGCTAGGAATTTGACTAGTTTTGGAACAGCAGACTGGACTTCACTTGAACCAAACTGGTGCCAATGTCCTGGCACCAAGTGTAAATAGAGCTTTGGGTGAGTGTTTAAAATAGTAAGCCTAGGGTGTGGGGGGTAGATAAATGGAGAAACCTATAGTGGAGCATATGAGGGATGGCTTAAGAATAATTATTGTGAAAGAATAAGAAAAATAAAATTGTGAAAAGGGTACTGAAGGGTATGAATGGGTCTAGGCTGCAAATATTAAAAATAATGGCCCAGAAATTTGGGTCTCCACGGGTGAGTACGCATGGGGTATTCACCCGTACGCCCAACAGAAGTGTCGGTTTCGTGCATGCACTGCGCATGCATGGGAAACCGGAACTTCCATTCCCTTAAAGGAAGGGGTTCAGAGCTCGAACGGAGAGGCAGCACGGGCGCATTGAACTTATGTTTTTTTTGCAGGTTACTCCAGGAGGGTAAGTCTCCAGCAGTTACACTTTTAAAAAGCAGTCGCAAGGCCTGCTTTTAACAAGGTAAATGGTGAATTAATTAAAATTAAAACATTTTTTCCACAGGTTTATTATTTTTAAATACTTTAAAGAAAGGTAAGTTTATTTTTAGCCCCGTTAGAAAATGTAATTACAGGAAACTTTCGATTAACCAGCCACTAAATAACCGGAAATGTCGGTTAACCGGCAAAATTCAGGAGTCGGTTCAGGTAACTTTTTTTACTTTTAGTTACTTTTTTTTACTCATTTCTGGCTGTGCAAGCGCCTAACTGAAGCTGTTGCTAAGCTACAGAGATGCTTGCAAGCTGTGCTGATTGTTTTGAAGCTGTTGCTAAGCAACAGGGTTTGTTGCTAGACACGGAGCTCAGAAGCTCCGTATGTTTTAACTATAGCGTTCGGTTAACCGGAATTGTTGATGAACCGGCAACACGTCGGTCCCGTCCGTGCCGGATACCAGAAAGTTTCCTGTAATTTTTTCAAAAATTTAAATTTGTGGCAGAGCCATCAAGAGACATTGAATAAACTGTAATAATTCCTTTAGACACCCAGTGGTGCAGTTGTGAACTGCACCTTTAAGCTGTGTGCAGCTTCTGGTATTTTCACGTGATGACGTCATGACGCCGATCACGTGACCCCCAGTTGGCACGGAAAACGTGATGACGTCATGACGTCAGTTGGCAGTTGGAAATGGCAGTTGGAAATGGCAGTTGTAAAAGAGCTTGCTGAGAAAGGCTGTGAGGAGACACAGACCTGCTGACCTCTATTCCTGTAAGTTAAAAGTTAAAGTATTGAGTTCATTAAAGTTTGATTAATTCTTTTCACTGCGTTGGACTTCGTTTTTTGGATAGGAACTCTCGTTCCTACATTGGTGACCCCGAGCTCGCTGGACAACTTTCTTCGAGATATTCATGATGAATACGAATGCCGTTGCCCTTAAATTGCCGCAGTTCTGGGAACAGCAACCAGAAGCATGGTTTTTCCAAGCAGAAGCCCAGTTTGGTATCCGGGACATTACAGCAGATTCAACCCGTTATTATTACGTGGTTTCAGCTCTGGACAGCGCCACGGCTTCACGCGTCGTCAGCATCCTGGGGAATCCACCGGCAGAGGGGAAGTACTCAGCTTTAAAAGAACGTTTACTACAAGTGTATGCTTTAACTAAGTCGGAACGGGCACGCAAGCTTATCGCAATGCCGGGTCTTGGGGACTCAAAACCATCAGAATTTATGAGCCAAATGCTCACGCTTTTGGGTTCGGAGCCCCAATGTTTTTTATTTCGAGAGCTCTTCCTCTGTCAGCTACCCGAGCCAGTTCAGGCAGTCTTGGCCAGTTCTACGATTACGGACTGTGCCGAACTGGCTGCGGAGGCAGATAAGTCTTTTATGGTCATACAGCAAAGTTGCGCAGCTATGAGGCCTCTTTCTCCTACGCGAGCAAAATCCAGCCCTCCTTCGTCAGGCTTATGTATGTACCACGCCCGTTTTGGCGTCAGGGCTCGACGCTGCCGTTCACCCTGCAGTTGGGTTGAAAAAAAGGCTCCAGCAGACTCACAAGCCTCGAAGAAGACAGGGGGTGATAAACACACCCAGTTCACCATGGCAGTCGGTTCAGCAGGAAAACTCCTCTATGTTACTGATTCCGTAACCGGGCGACGATTCTTGTGTGATACTGGTTCTCAGTGCAGTATTTTGCCAGTTTCAAAGCTGGACCTACAATCCGGCAGTCACGGCCCTTCCCTTGAGGCAGCCAATGGTGCGGCCATTCGCACATTCGGTAAACGGACAGTCAATTTAACTCTTGGAGGTCAACGTTTTGTTTGGGAATTTATAATGGCTAAAGTATCACAGGCCATTCTGGGGGCTGATTTTTTTTGTGCCTATGGTTTTCTGGTTGACGTCCAACATTGTCGACTCATTAATGCGTCTACCTTCCATGCAGTGCCTTGTCACCGCAGTACTGCTGTCTCCTGGTCGGTTGCCTGTGCGGTTCCATCGCAAGACGTGTTTAAGCGCATACTTGGCAAATTCCCAGAGCTCACCAGGCCTACATTCTCGGCAGCAGTTGCGAAGCACGGGGTGGTGCATTATATTACCACAACGGGATCGCCCGTTTACGCTCGTGCACGAAGATTGGAACCCGGAAAGCTTGTGGCTGCAAAGGCAGAGTTTCGTATTATGGAGCGCCTTGGGATTGTCTGACGCTCCGACAGTCCTTGGTCTTCCCCATTACACATTGTACCCAAACCGGGTGGCGGATGGAGACCTTGTGGGGATTACAGACGCCTTAACGAAGCCACTAGGCCGGATAGGTATCCAATACCGCATATACAAGATTTTTCGGCTCATTTGGCCGGCAATTCGATATTTTCCAAAGTGGATCTCGTCCGTGGATACCATCAAGTTCCTGTACACCCTCAAGACATCCCCAAGACGGCGGTTATCACACTGTTTGGCCTTTTTGAGTTCCTTCGCATGCCGTTTGGATTGAAAAATGCAGCTCAGGCTTTTCAGCGGCTGATGGACTCCGTGTTACGGGACCTTTCTTTCATTTTTATTTACTTGGATGATATACTCATTGCTAGTAAAAATATGGATGAGCACATGGCTCATTTACGTGCACTCTTTGCCCGTCTCAGCCAACATGGCCTCATTATAAATCTAGCCAAATGCCAGTTTGGGTTAACCACCATTGACTTTCTAGGGCACAGGATCACCTCAGAAGGCGCTGTACCACTGGCCACTAAGGTTGAGGCAGTTACGGCTTTCCCGCGGCCTCATATAATTAAATCTCTTCAGGAGTTCCTGGGGATGGTGAATTTTTATCACCGTTTTGTCCCCAAGGCAGCTCAATTAATGCAGCCGCTGTACGAAGCACTTAAAGGGAAGTCGGGTAAAGATGTTATCATTTGGACACCACAGATGGACCAAGCATTCCTGGACACCAAGGCGGCATTGGCAGCTGCAACTATGCTTGCACACCCACTTCCGGGCGCAACCATCGCCCTTACTACCGACGCCTCCGATTACGCCATCGGGGCAGTGCAGGAACAATGGGTTGATGGTACGTGGCAACCATTGGCCTTTTTTAGCTGCCAATTGCGTAAAAATGAACGAAAGTATAGCACCTTTGATAGGGAGTTGCTGGCCTTGTTTTTGGCCATCCGGCATTTTCGTTTTCTTTTAGAAGGACGGCCTTTTACGGCATTTGTGGACCATAAACCACTTACTTTTGCAATGGCAAAAACGGCGGAGCCGTGGTCAGCCCGACAACAGCGCCACCTTACATTCATATCTGAATTTACAACGGATTTGCGACATGTGTCTGGCAAAGATAATCTGGTGGCTGATTGCCTGTCACGTGCCCCAGTCCAGACAATTCACCTGGGAATTGTTAAGTATGTGTATTGTATTGAACAATTAACACAAAGACTTAAACGTATAACTCAAACAGGTCTTTACTGGTTGGAGGTAGGGACTATACATAGGTCTTTACTTCATGCCCACAGGCGGGAACTGAGGGGGACCAGTACCCACAGTACTATTTATACCCCTATGGCCAGGAGTGGTACTGCGTATCACTACGCCCAACAAGTAGTGCAGTCCTGGCCATAGGTTCAAAGTAGCACACATATTACATACACAACATTCCTCCCTTCCTAGCTTTACAGTCATCTCCCCATTTAACATAACGTAATAACATATATACATATATAACTTCAGGTTTACATAACAGAATAACATAGATACATAGATAACTTCATGTCAAAACAGATCACAGATTCAGTCTCTGCGGAAAACAGTTCACAGATTCAATCTCTGTGGTGTAGTCGGTTCACATTGCTGGAGTGACTCATTCAATAGTCCTTCCATGGATTTAACAGTTTGAACTTCCGAACTGAATTGGCTCCGTTCGGAGGGACCACGTGTGTGATCTGGTAGAGGTGATAATGGTTCAGATGGGTCATCTTCTGTTTTTACTTTTCCTTTTCTGCTTCTTGGAGACTCTCTGGGCTCCATTGTCAGCTGCCACAGCTGCCAGCTGCATGCGCAGTTCCTCCTTCTCTTCCTCCTGTTTCCGTCGTAGAGCCAGCTTCTCCCGATGTTCCGTAGACTTTTGGTGCTCCTCCATGATTTCTGCACTTTGGGAGTCGAAGTTACAAGCTGGGCAGGACAGGACATTGTAATATTCGGTGTCGTCCTGAGCTAGACCAGTGAGAGGGTCGTCTATTTCCTCCATACCCAGCTGGACGTTAGCCAGCTCTTGTTCCAAATCCAGACATCTTTCCTGAAGAGACTTCTTCATGTGTACCTCTGCATCCCATCCTCGTCGCCAGTGTTAAGTATGTGTATTGTATTGAACAATTAACACAAAGACTTAAACGTATAACTCAAACAGGTCTTTACTGGTTGGAGGTAGGGACTATACATAGGTCTTTACTTCATGCCCACAGGCGGGAACTGAGGGGGACCAGTACCCACAGTACTATTTATACCCATATGGCCAGGAGTGGTACTGCGTATCACTACGCCCAACAAGTAGTGCAGTCCTGGCCATAGGTTCAAAGTAGCACACATATTACATACACAACAGGAATCGATTACGTTGGGTTGGCGAAAGAACAGCAGGCGGATCCTGAAGTTCAGGCGTATCGGACCATGCCTTCTAGCTTGCAGGTAGCCGATGTTATGTTCCAATCAGCAGGAACCACGCTGTTGTGTGACATATCCATGGGAGTGCCCCGACCAATTGTGCCAGTCGAATGGCGCAAGAAGATATTTCATATTATACATGGCTTATCACACCCAGGGATGCGAGCTTCACAACGACTTATGTCCCATAAGTTTGTGTGGAAAGGGATGCATTTAGACATTCGTGACTGGACAAACAATTGCGTGGACTGTCAAAAGTCGAAGGTTCATCGTCATGTGAAGGCTCCAAGGGCTATCTTTCCAGTGCCTGAACGCCGTTTCGACCATATACATGTGGACTTGGTGGGCCCCCTCCCCATGTCTCGGGGTTTTATGCATCTCCTGACAATAGTAGACCGTACTACCAGGTGGCCAGAGGCGATTCCCTTGGTTGCTACTACCACAGCAGACGTATCCAGGGCATTTACTTCATCGTGGGTGGCCCGTTTTGGTGTGCCATCTGATATCTCCTCTGACCGTGGTCCTCAATTTACGTCAGAATTATGGAATGCAGTTGCACAGGGCTTGGGTACCAAACTGCATCATACCACCGCTTACCATCCACAAGCAAATGGCTTATGTGAAAGATTTCATTGTTCTTTAAAGGCGTCCCTCCGTGCCAGTTTGCGTGGTTCCAACTGGGTGGACAGACTCCCTTGGGTGATGCTAGGCCTCCGTACAGCCCCCAAAGATGACCTCCAGGCTTCATCAGCTGAATTAGTATACGGTCAGGTGCTTCGAGTACCAGGGGATTTCCTCCCTTCACATACAGAATCATGGTCACCTGCTCAGCAGCTTCGTCTGCATCAAGAGGCGGCAAAGAATTTTCTGCCTATTCCAACTTCACATCACGATCTACAGAGACCTCATGTTTCGGCAGAACTTATGAGTTCCGATTATGTTTTTATTCGGCGGGATGCTCATGGAGGTACACTCAGACCACCTTATGATGGACCGTTTCGGGTTATTGCACCGGGGGAGAAATATTTTACGATCAAAATAGGAGAAAAATCGGATACCATCTCCATCGATCGACTTAAACCAGCCCATCTGGATCGGAGTGAACCGGTGGTTGTCGCTCAGCCGCCTCGCCGTGGACGACTGCCATTGGCTGCTAGACCAATCCTGAAGCGGCCTGCTATTAAATTGCCTGCTTCGACGTCATCCTCATCTACACCTTCTGCTATGGTTTCCTCCACCCCAGATGTACCGCTTCAGACACAGCCAAATGTGGGCCCAGCTGATAACGATCCAGCGTCCGAAATTCGCAGTCGTTCGGGCAGAATAATTAAACCTCCTACACGTTTGATGCTGTCTGTTAAAGAGAATTCTGGGGGGGCGCCTGTGGCAGAGCCATCAAGAGACATACGGCTGAAAATTCAGTAGCCTTAGCGCCTCATTTGAGGCGCTAGAGGGCCTTGCGCCGGAGTTATGGCCAGTAGTGAAATTCCCTGGGGCCCTAAATCGGCGTTGCTCCGGTAGCGCTGCGCCGGCACCGATGACGTCATCGGTGTGCGCAGCATCCCGGTTGCCGTGGTAACCCGCCCGAACTCCGAAATTGAGTTGCGGCCGCCTCGCCCGTGGCAGCCGCAACCAGCGTTTTGTCAGAGGTGCCTTACTGCAGTTAGCGCCGGCGCATTAAAGGCCCCGCGGCGGCCGGCCGCTTTCCCGCCGGCCGCCTGCCCGCAGCTCCCTCCCCGGACTTCTCTCCCCCCCCCCCCCGGAACAGATGCAAGCCCGGCACTTGTCCGAGGTGCCGGGCTCATTTTTAAGCAGATTTGCGCGGGCCGCGGCCGGGTGCAGGCAGCTCCTCCTTAACGGAAGGAGGAGGCCTGCACTTCCCCAGCCTGCCGCACCGCATCGGGTGCCGCAGCGCCGGAATTGCGGCGCGAAACGGCAGTTAGCACCCTTTTCCAGGCGCTAAGACCCTTCAGTAGCGCCGGCAGCCGTTTGGGCACAGCGCCACTGAATTTTTGGCGCGCGCAGGGGACTTAGCGCCGGCACTAATTTCCGGCGCTAAAGCCCTGGCTAAGCCAAAACCCAATTTCTAGGCCATTGAATAAACTGTAATAATTCCTTTAGACACCCAGTGGTGCAGTTGTGAACTGCACCTTTAAGCTGTGTGCAGCTTCTGGTATTTTCACGTGATGACGTCATGACGCCGATCACGTGACCCCCAGTTGGCACGGAAAACGTGATGACGTCATGACGTCAGTTGGCAGTTGGAAATGGCAGTTGGAAATGGCAGTTGTAAAAGAGCTTGCTGAGAAAGGCTGTGAGGAGACACAGACCTGCTGACCTCTGTTCCTGTAAGTTAAAAGTTAAAGTATTGAGTTCATTAAAGTTTGATTAATTCTTTTCACTGCATTGGACTTCGTTTTTTGGATAGGATCTCTCGTTCCTACAAATTATTGTTTAAAATAGTTATTTTATGTAATTTATACTTATTTTAAAAATGTGATTTTTTAAAAAATGTATTTGAAGTTTTAGTGATGTTTTGGGGCTTATAGTATTTATAGTTTTGACAGCTCTTCCTGTCAATTTTATGAATGGGCATTCCCTGCTACCATTGGCTCTCCATGGCCCACATGATCCCAGGGGACGCATCGAACTAACTGTGCCCCTGGGATACGCAAGCACTGCGCGTCGGCAGTTGGAGCAGGCCCAGGATCAGAATCCCACGCGGGCCCACAGCTCAACGGCCGGCGCGCTAGGTAAGTGCAGGTCGGGGGCTTGCACCCGCGGGAAGCCTCCGACCCAAATTTCTGGGCCATTAGAAATAAAGTCAGATAACTAGAAACTTTTATTAGAATGAAGGAAATATAATATAAATTTGATGAAAGCTGATGTTTATTTTTTAGGTCTTCCAAAAGATCACTCCCGTAAGGGAGCTTTAACTCCCTACAAACTGGAGTATAACATTTTATGTGCAATGGGTAATTTCTTATGTCTCCACTGCCAGTGGAGAATCTTGCCCACTGGCAGCACATATTGGAAATTTGGGTGTGTGATGTTCACAGTTTTCTGACCATAAACTCATAACGCCTAGGATAAAAATGTAATAAAATATGTGACAGTTCATTGACTCTTAATAATACTAAACTTCAACTATTGTGTGCAACTTAACTTAAATGCCAGACTCAGTCTAAATGCCATGGTGCCTCTAACCTGTAAAAAAACCGAAAGACTTACATTTATATAGCGTCTTTCACGACCACCGGACGCCTCAAAGCGCTTTACAGCCAATGAAGTATTGTATTGCAATGAGCCCAGGAGGAATGATGAACTGGAAGAAGGCTGTTCCCTATATCCTCAGATTTGACAGCCATCGGCTACAAAACTGTCTGTCAAGTGGACTTCAAATTAACAAAGTCCTTCCCTCAGAAACATGTCTCAAGTTTTTCAACTATTCTGAGGACAAGGCCAAGCTATAAGAGCCTTAATGCTAGGACCCCCTATATGACCAACAATCAACACTTATTTCTCCCTGTCTCCTGAAACCAAGTAATATTAAGTGATTCTGCCAGTGAACTTGGTAAATAACCCTTGTTAATTCATTTATCTACATAGTAGTGATGATCTGTCATTGAAGTGACATGTTGCATAACAATCAGTTATGTGCACCCTTTCTAATATGAAGAAATAAAGAGAGACAGACAGCTGAGAGATTCTCAGCACATGGCAATTAATTTTAAAATGACCAGCATGTCATAGCTGATAAAAAATACTCAGGCTTTCTTAAGGTTTGAAAAGTGACAGAAACTCAGTGCATTGCACTTTGTTTCAGCCACGGTGGGACTGGGAATTTCTGGCTATAACTTTTCAGGGCAGGGGAATGAACAGGTCTGCAGAATCGCTGAGCAACTAACTTGTCCCTTGCTTCTCTTGCTGCAAGACGTTGAGGAGGCCCTCCTTCTTCTGCTGCTTCCTCACTTTCACACAGGTCTTTCTAGCCAATGAGGGCTGCTGTTGTTACTCTGCCTCCTTCAGACACAGTCCTCTCTGGATGGTAAGGTTTTACAAGATGCAGCACACCACTATGATACAGGAGACTCTTAAGGCTGCGATTTTGTCATTGGATGTGGCTTGGGAGCAGGTCAGCTGGATTCCGGGTTCCAGTTCCGCCCCCAACTGCATCCAGCCCACGGATGTGATTTTACATTGATTGACCTTGTTAAGCCTGCCCTGCGGGCTTGCCGACCAATTAAGAGGAAGCCGGTCAGATAGCATCATTTGATGACACATCATCTGCCGGTTTTCTTAAAGGGACCACGCACAATTTTTTTTGACAGCACATTTCTCAGTGTTTGACAGCATTAAGGTGCTGCAAACACTGACAATCACTGTGCAAAGGTGAGTTCTTGCACCCAGGCTCTCCAGTGACTCCCTCCTTAGGCTAGAACAGATGGCAGCTGCAGGTGAGATTAAAAAAGCGATCTGTCACTGGTGAGAGAGATTCTCCCAATGAGGTGGGACTAGACATCCAATTCAAAACGTGTTACCTACAGAAAATTGTAAATGCATTAACAATTATTTTCCCAACATTTTCTTACCTCTGAAACTCACCAGTGCATCATTGGATCCTTCACACCACTTCTGCAGCTGTCATCAATGCAGAAACATTACAGCAGACGCACAACATGCCACATTTACCTGCCTGTTAACAACTATCAAGTACCTGTTAACAGGCAGTTAAATGGCTATAATCCTCTTCTCGCCGCTAGGTGTTGGGTCCATGCGCAAATCGGGGACCCGACACTTGGGAAGATTGATTGGAGTCGGGTTGACAGTGGGTTTTCTACCCGCTGTCAATCTTTGTGATTTTGACAGCAGTCCCGTCTCCAAACCTGCACCCTGAGCGCTGGCAAAATTCCGGCCTTAGTGAGGCATATTGTAGGGAGCCCCCAGACCTGTCATGACACCTGAACCTTTGTTGAGGAGCCCTATTGTGTGCCCAATTATGATCCTTGTGGTCCCATGTATCTGATTATATCTGTGTTGTTTAGGCATGATGGGGTTGTGGATGATGTCATGAGCCATGTCCCCCATCAGCCATCCTGTATCGTTCCTGAAAGGATCAAATTCTGAGGGGATTGGTTGAGTATTGCAAGCTAAAAGCGTTGCAACAACTGCCTGGGAACCTGACACAAACTTGCATTATACTGCTTCTGTGGTTGGAGAAGAGCTGGAAATTAATGGAGTGGTAGCCCTTCCTATTTACAAAGGCTGCTGGCTGGTATTCTGGTGCCCTGATGGCAACATGTGTGCACTCAATGATGCCCTGGACATGAGGGAAGCCAATCACTGGGAATGTGATGTATTGGTTGGTCCCGGCAAAGAGCATTGATGGCTTGCTTGATGCGGCTGTGCACTGCAAACTGGGAGATGTCTCCTGTAGCAGCCTGGAAGGAACCTTGGAAAAAAGTTTAAGGGCGGTAGTGACTATGACAACCAGGGGCAAAGCATGGCCTCCTGGTCCAGTAGGCAGCAGGTCTTGTTGCAGATGGTTGTAGAACTCTGTTGAGCTAAATTATGTTTTCCCTAGTTGTAAATGCACTATTGCTACATTATTGATACAGTGCTTGGTTGATCTGCAATAGTGAGATTTTGAGAATATTTGCAAACTCTGTGACTCAGCTTTAATTAACGTAACTCTTCCACATTAAAAATAACATTAATAGAACTCGGTAGACTGCTGTGATGCTGGAGTGTGCTGGTACTTTAACATCCTTAGCAATGAATGGAAGGTCAAGACGTGAGTTTGAGTAGACAGTAAATTTGCAATGTCAACTTTGCCAGCTGCTGTACATGACAAACAGAGGGCAAGCACTTCCCCACAATGTGGGAGGAAAAATGTCATTGTGGAACTGCCCCGCTCAATTCCAAGTGACTGGCTAAAGAGATGAATTGACAGGGCGCTGGGAACAAGTTACCCGTTCAATTGGGAAGGGTACTGAGAAGGGAAGAAAATCAAGAAAAATTTAAAAATATTCCAAAGTTAGCTTTCAGGAGAAAGATACAATACAAATAATTAATTTCTGTGATACAGTCTTTTTGCTGACATTTAGAGCAATGTGATTTGTCATTGTAGATATTGTAGAACTTCGCTGTTGGATTTAAGTGAAGGTATGAATATGGATATTTTGTAAGTGTGCTTTCAGTTCCATAATGAGCAGAAATCCTTGACAAATTGCAGAAGCTGCAGATTTTCCAAGTTGGAAGATTAATTTATTTAAACAAGAATGAAATTGGCCACTAGGTACAGAGCACTAGACCTCTGGGGAGCAGTGTTAATTTTGCTAGAAGGTTCTATAATTTTGAATGGCAACATTATGTTTGAAAATCCCTCAGTCGGTGATTGCAGTCCTTTATTGTTTCTAAAGTGAACCCAAGAGCAGTCACAATTCCAGCTCTGATATAATTGTGGTGAAGCAGTGGCCTTCACAACAAGTGAAACATCATTGTAGATCAGAAGACAAAGCTTCATGACAAAACTGTTCAGCTGGTGCACCAAGATATCCTCCAATATTTAATTGGACTAATGCAACACTTGGCATAAATAAAGCATCTCCTTGCTGCAAATGGAAAACTAGTTCCTAGTGAAAAAATATTTAATCATAACCAAAAGGTAGTTTGCTATAATGCACAATATAATTTGTACTTTACTCTGTCACTAAATCACAACAAACTATTTGTTAAACTTCTACAATATGTCTTTTATATTTCAGGTTCAGTGTTATAAGGTTCCCCTTATTTTGGCTGTTGTATTTGAATTGTGATAGTATCTAAATTTTGTACTTTATTTCCACAATCAACACAAATTTATGGTTTTCTATATGGTCACCTATTCTTTATATCACTTCACAAACCAGTGATAATTAGATATATACTTATTGTCAGTCATTTCATATGTTGTGAATTATTATTCTTTTGACCAGTTGTAATTCATTTGAGGCTTTTTTCCTTACTGTAAGTGATGAACATTCAATAGGTACATTTAATACACCCCACAACATTTATCTATCCTAAGCCTCAGCTATTGAAATTAGTTTTTTTTTTAGGTCAAATTGGTAAGCTTTTCATATTTGTACCTCTTTTAATCTCAGACATTTTCATCAACCAAATTTGAAATGAGGCAAAGAGTAAATCCATGGCTAATTGCCATTCCACTTTCCTGTTTTGTTACACATCAAATAAACACCGGATAACTTGCTCATGATTCAATCAGACCTTTTACCTTGGTTTTCCTCTGGTTAACAGATAGGTCAAGGGTAGATTTGAAGCTAATTGAATTTCTTAACACTCTAATATTTGCTGTGCTGTGAGCAGTTTTGCCTGCAGCTGAGGTATTGTGTTACATTCTGTGCTTTTCTGTTTAGAATACTTGACTTCTTCCTGCCATTCATGGAGAATCTCCGGAGATTTAAAGACAAATTTCTATAACAATGCCAATAACTCAGCAGTTCTTCATTATTTTTGGCAGAAAATAATATCAATATTTTTATAGATAGTGTCAGAAGTATGAGTTTTTTTAAAGAGTGGTGCAGTGATGTTGATACGGTTTATTAATAGACATATTACAGATGTTCATGATTTGTTCATACATTACATGAACAAAACAATCTTTGTTACAGTTACCTGTACTTTGTAGAGCTGCAAGAGATTAACCAATATGCATGTCAGCATTGATTTACTTTCAACTAGGTCAGAGAGTAAGGTAAGCAATAAATACAACTGAAGAATCAAGCTTATCTGAATTTGACTACCATAAAAGTTTGATTCTGGAATGGAAATAGTTGCAAATCTATGATCATGATTTCCCAATCATTTACATAATGTACAAATTAGTGATGTTAGTTATTTACCCATTCAACTACTCATCAAGGCAATCTTCTAAATGGCATATCTATTCCAGGAAAACAATATGTGAGCTATACATAAGAAGGTGAACTGGGAGAAAATCTTGTAAATCAAAGAGACAGAAAAACAATGGGAAATCTTTGAAAGGGTAATCAATAGAGTTCAAGAGAAATGTATTCCACTAAATGGTAAAAACAAGCAAGCTAATTTTGTGCACCATGGATGAATAAAGAACTAAAGGCATATAAGAAGTAGGAGAAGAGGGAAAAAGGGAATATGAAGATTTTTGGAGAGAAGTTAAAAAAGCCCATCATCAAAATCAAATTATCAATGAATATAAAAAGAAATAATAGTGTTTTATAAAGAAAGAAAGACTTGCATTTATGCAGCGCCTTTCATGTCCACCGGACGTCCCAAAGCACTTTACAGCCAATGAAATACTTTTTGAAGTGTAGTCACTGTTGTAATGTAGGAAACGCGACAGCCAATTTGCGCACAGCAAGCTCTCACAAACAGTAATGTGATAATGACCAGATAATCTGGGGGTTGTTTTAGTGATATTGAGGGATAAAGATTGGCCAGGACACTGAGGATAACACCCCTGCTCTTCTTCAAAATAGTGCCATAGGATCTTTTATGTCCACCTGAGAGGGCAGACGGGGCCTCGGTTTAACATCTCATCCAAGAGATGGCACTTCCGACACTGCAGCACTCCCTCAGCACTGCACTGGAGTGTCAAACTAGAATTTTTTGTTCAATTTTCTGGAGTGGGACTTGAACCCACAACTTTCTGACTCAGAGACGAGGGTGCTGCCCACTGAGCCGCAGCTGATATTTATAGACACATAAATAGCAAAAGGAAAATTAAAGTAACGATAGGGCCATTAAAGGATGAGCAAGATAAACTCATAGGTAATGACAGAAAAATGGCAGAAGTCTTGAACAACTATTTTGCCTCAGTTTTTACTAAAGAAGACAATGAAATAGACACTTCACTAGAGGATGAGCTTAAAAAGAATATTAATACAGTTGGGATAGAAAGGAAGAAAATAATTGACAAACTAGCAAAACTAAATGATGAATGGTATGCACCCACATAAAATACAAGAAGACATTAGAAAACTTGCAGACTGGGCAGTTAAGTGGCAAATGAACTTTAACATAGATAATTGTGAGGCGATGCACTTTGGTAGGTAAAACAGAAACATCACCTACATCTTAGATGAGCAAAGGGATTTAGAGATACAGGTGATCAAATCATTAATGAACCAGTTGGGTTTTTATGACAGTCCGACAGGTTCATGGTCACTTTTACCGATTCCAGCTTTTTATTTCCAGATTTCTTAAACGGAATTCAAATTCTCACACTGCCATGTTGGGATTTGAACTAAATTCTCTGGATTACTAGTTCAGTAACATAGCCAGTATTGTACCCTATCTGCATCAATGAACTAATTAAGCAGATCAATATTGGCTTGACCTGGGGCATAGAAGCTGAATTTCAAATCCTTTCATTATAATGAACTTGGTCACTTGCAGAAAATTATTTGATTTATGGATGCTGCTGAATTCAGTTTTCAGAAACATTCCATGTCACAGATTTTTTTTTAACTATTTATTTAGAGGTAATTTATGATACCTATAAAGTCTTAGATTAAACAAAATTGCACCTCGGGTGTGAAATGGGGGCAGAAAGATCCCATTTTAGGGGCTATCTCCTGCGCTCCATGGGGGCCTGAAATAAGCCCAATACGGGAGAGAGAAGCCATGATCAGCAGAGGGGAGGCCGAAGGCTTCCTCGAGGGGCCAGGAGGGGGTGGGAAGCACTGCTCTTCCTCCTGGCCCACAAGGAGTGCTGTAAAAGGCACATACCTTCTTGAACTGACAACTCATGCCTCCCTTTCACTGCCGGATTTCCCGAGCCCAGGATAACCTATGTGGCGTCTGTAAAATTTAAATCAAGCTACCAATTGGACTGTGGGAGCCTGATTTAAATAAGTTAATGAAGTGTCCCGCCTCTCGAAGGTGAGATACTCGCATGACACGAAACCCGCCGCTGTAAAAATGGCACCGGTAACGTATGCGGTGGGTTGGGGGTGCGTTCCCTGTTTTTTTTTATTTAGTCCCCTCTCCAAATTTCTCCCACCCATCTTTGAGGGGTTAATATCGAGGCCTTTATTTTACTTTAATCAATAAATTTGATGAACAAGGTCAGAGAATGTGGAGTCAGAGGACAAGTAGCAGAATGGATTGCTAGCTGGCTTCAAGACAGAAAGCAGAGAGTAGGGGTAAAGGGTAGCTATTCACAGTGGCAGAATGTGGGTAGTGGTGTTCCATAAGGATCAGTGCTGGGACTACTGTTGTTCATAATTTATATTAATGATTTAGACTTAGGAATCAAAAATACAATTTCTAAATTTGCGAATGACACCAAATTGGGGGGTAGAGGGAACAGTCAATACTGAGGAGGACTGCAACAAATTACAGGAGGACAGTAATAAACTTGCAGAATGGGCATATAAAGTTGGCAAATGAAGTTCAACACAGATAAATGTGAGGTATTACATTTTGGTAGGAAGAATAGGGAGGTTACTTATTACTTGGAGGGTGCGAGTCTAGGTGGGGTAGACGAACAAAGGGATCTCGGAGTACAAATGCACAAATCACTAAAAGTTGCGACACAGGTTAGCAAGGCCATACAAAAAGCAAACCAAGCACCGGGTTTATTTCTAGAGGTATAGCATTAAAAGTAGGGAAGTTATGCTAAACCTGTATCGAACCTTGGTTAGACAACACTTAGAGTACTGCATACAGTTCTGGTCGCTATATAGAGGATATATAGAAACATAGAAGATAGAAGCAGGAATAGGCCATTCGGCCCCTCGAGCCTGCTCCGCCATTCAATGAGATCATGGCTGATCACACAAATTCAGTACCCGGTCCCTGCTTTCTCCCCATATCCCTTGATCCCTTTAGCCTTAAGAAATATATCCAACTCCTTCTTGAATATATTTAATGAATTGGCCTCTACTGCCTTCTGTGGTAGAGAATTCCACAGGTTCACCACTCTCTGGGTGAAGAAATTCCTCCTCATCTTTGTCCTAAATGGCTTACCCCTTATCCTTAGAATGTGACCCCTGGTTCTGGACACCCCGACCATCGGGAACATCCTTCCTGCATCTAGTCTGTCTAGTCCTGTTAGAATTTTATAAGTTTCAATGAGATCCTCTCTCATTCTTCTAAACTCCAGCGAGTATAAGCCCAATCGACCCAATTTCTGCTCATACATCATTCCTGCCATCCCAGGTATCAGCCTGGTGAATCTTCGTTGCACTCACTCCATGGCAAGAACATCCTTCCTCAGATAAGGCGACCAAAACTGCACACAATACTCAAGATGTGGTCTCATCAAGGCCCTGTACAACTGCAGCAAGACATCCTTGTTCCTGTACTCAAACCCTCTCGCTACGAAGGCCAACATACCATTTGCCTTCTTAACTGCCTGCTGCACCTGCATGCATACCTTCAGTGACTGGTGCACAAGGACACCCAGGTCTCGTTGCACTTCCCCTTCTCCCAATCTATTGCCATTCAGATAATAATCTGCCTTCCTGTTTTTGACGCCAAGGTGGATAACCTCACATTTATCCACGTTATATTGCATCTGCCATGTTTCTGCCCAATCACCCAACCTGTCCAAATCATACTGGAGTTTCTCGGCATCCTCCTCACAGCACACATGCCCACCCAACTTTCTGTCATCTGCAAACTTGGAGATATTACATCTAGTTCCCTTGTCTAGATCATTAATATATATTGTGAATAGCTGGGGTCCAAGGAGTGATCCCTGCGGTACCCCACTAGTCACTGCCTGCCACTCGGAAAAAGACCCGTTTATTCCAACTCTTTGCTTTCTGTCTGCCAACCAGTTCTCTATCCAAGTCAATACCTTGCCCCCAATCCCATGTGCCTTAAATTTACATGCTAATCTCTTATGTGGGACCTTATCAAAAGCCTTTTGAAAGTGTCAGGGCGAGGCTGGTTCTGGACCCAAGTGCAGACAGACAAGGCGAGAAGCAGTATGCAGTCTTAAATAAAAGTACTTTACTAGAATCACACAGGTAAACAGTTACAAACATAGGAGCTCAAGACAATCTACCACTCGGCAAATGGCTTGTCAAGACTGAGCACAGAGGGAAGAAACCACAGAACTTAAATACAAGCAAAAACAGGTGAAACCAATAAACCTGATAAAAGGCAGTTAAGTAAACTAGTAACAATTTAGCAAAGGGAAACAAACAAGTGAAGGTGCCATCTAGGGGTTACCGAGGGAACTAACTGGCACACTCACAGGGCCCCCTCCCCTAGGAACGGCTCCTGATGTTCCTCCTGGACGATCAGGGTGGCGACGGCGAAAATCCCTGATGAGTTCAGGATCCAAAATGTCCCGGGCCGGAAGCCAGGAACGCTCTTCAGGACCATAACCCTCCCAGTCGACCAGGTATTGAATGCTCCTCCTAACCCGGCGACTATCAAGGAGGTGATGGACAGTATAGGCTTGCTGACCGTCAATCATGCGGGGCGCGGGGGGGAGGTCTGGAAGCAGGAACCAAGGGACTGGTAAGTACCGGCTTGAGGTGAGAGATGTGGAACGTGGGATGTATCTTCATCGACTGAGGAAGGAGGAGCCGGTAGGCCACAGGGTTAACTTTTTCCAAAATCCTAAAAGGTCCGATGAACCGGGGAGCCAACTTGCGGGACTCCACGTGGAGCAGAAGATTCCGGGTAGACAGCCAGGCCTTCTGTCCAGTCCGGAACCGAGGAGCTGGGCGGCGGTGTCGGTCAGCCTGCACTTTCTGCCGAGAAGAAGCGAGCTACAAGGCGGATCGGACCCTCCTCCAGGTACGGCGGCAGCGTTGGACGAACCCCTGGGCAGCCGGGACTCCTACCTCCCTCTCCTGTTCAGGGAAGAGTGGCGGTTGGAAGCCATATTGACATTCGAAAGGTGAGAGGCCAGTGGAGGAGCTCTGAAGGGTATTGTGCGCGTACTCTGCCCAGACCAGATACTTGCTCCAGGTGGAAGGATTGGAGGACACGAAGCTTCTTAGCACCCTCTCCAGATCTTGGTTGGTTCTCTCAGCCTGGCCGTTAGACTGTGGGTGAAACCCAGAGGAGAGACTGACGGAAGCACCCAGGAGGGAACAAAAAGCCTTCCAGAACCTGGATGAGAACTGGGGACCACGGTCAGAGACGACATCCAGGGGCAAGCCATGGAGGCGGAAGACATGCTGGACAACCAGCTGGGCAGTCTCTCTGGCAGAGGGAAGCTTGGCAAGAGGGACAAAGTGAGCAGCCTTGGAAAAGCGATCGACCACAACTAGGATGGTAGTGAATCCCTCAGATGGAGGTAGCCCGGTGATGAAATCCAGGGCGATATGAGACCAGGGACGGCTGGGGATGGGCAAGGGATGCAGGAGACCAAGCGGAGGTTGTTGGGATGTCTTGTTCTGGGCACAGACGGGACAAGCGGAGACAAAGGCCCGGGTGTCGGCTTCAATAGAGGGCCACCAGAATCTCCTCTTAAGGAACTCGAGAATCCGACGGATCCCAGGATGACCAGTCAATTGAGAAGATTGCCCCCAATTGAAGGACCTGGGCGCGCACCTGACTGGGGACATAAAGGCTATTAGGAGGGCCTGCTCCAGGGTCAGCCTCCTGACGTTGGGCCCCTTGCACGGGAGCAACGATGCAGGAACTGGGGATGATAGGTTCCGGGGTCCGGTCCTTTTCCGAGGGGTCAAACTGGCGAGAAAGGGCATCCGGTTTGAGGTTCTGAGACCCTGGGTGGTAAGACAGGAGAAAGTTGAACCGGTTAAAGAAGAGAGCCCACCTGGCCTGCTGAGGGTTGAGGCGCTTGGCGTCCTGGATATATGTCAGATTTTTATGGTCGGTCCAGACGACAAAAGGATGCTCTGCTCCCTCCAACCAGTGTCTCCACTCCTCCAAGGCCAACTTAACTGCCAAGAGCTCCCTGTTGCCGACATCGTAGTTACTATCTGCTGGCTTCAGGTGACGGGAAAAGAAGGCACAGGGATGTAGCTTTTGGTCCTTAGGGGAGCGCTGGGACAGGACAGCCCCGACTCCAATATCCGAGGCATCCACCTCTACGGTAAAGGGCAGGGTGGGGTCCGGGTGTACCAGAATGGGAGCAGAGGTGAAACGTTGTTTGAGCTCCTGGAAGGCCCGTTCCACTTCAGAAGACCAACTGAACCGTAAAAACGAGCCCTTGGTCAATGCGGAGAGGGAGGTGGCAATGGAGCTGAAGTTGCGGATGAAGCATCTGTAAAAGTTGGCGAATCCCAGGAACCGCTGAACCTGCTTAACCGACGTGGGATGCGGCCAGTTCAAGATGGCTTGAACCTTGCTAGGATCCATCTGGACGCTTCCACAGCAGAGACGTGGAATTCACATTTCTCGGATTTGACAAAGAGACGGTTCTCCAAAAGCCTCTGCAGAACCTGTCTGACGTGTTGGACATGCTGCTGGGGGGACTTTGAGAAGATGAGAATGTCATCCAAATAAACAAACACGAACTGGTTCAGCAGGTCCCGGAGCTTGGAAGACAGCAGGAGCATTAGTGAGACCAAAGGGCATGACAAGGTATTCCCAGTGACCGCTAGGGGTGAAAAAGGCAGTCTTCCATTCATCCCCCTCCCTAATGTGGACCAGGTTGTACGCGTTGTGGAGGTCAAGTTTGGAGAAGATGGTAGCTCCCTGCAGCTGCTCAAATGCTGAAGACATCAAAGGGAGAGGATAGCGGTTCTTAATGGTAATTTTGTTAAGCCCCCGATAGTCTATGCAAGGCCTGAGACCACCATCCTTCTTCTTTACAAAAAAGAAGCCAGCACCCGCTGGGGAGGTGGAAGGACGAATGAAACCTGTAGCGAGGACTTCCTTGATGTATTCTTCCATGGAAACATTCTCAGGGCCAGAGAGAGAGTAGAGCCGACCCCGAGGGGGGCTAGTGCCAGGCAGGAGATCAATGGCACAGTCGTGGGACCGGTGTGGGGGGAGTGTAGTGGACCGCCTCTTACTAAACACAGCATGGAGGTCCGAATATTCAGGGGGCACATGAGCAAGGTCCAGCTGATCAGCTGGCTCGGGAGAGGAAGGACGGGGCAGACTAGGGAAGACCTTAAGACAGTTGGCTAGACATGAAGGACCCCACTCCAGCACAGTCCCAGTAGTCCAGTCAATGTGAGGGTTGTGAAGAGAGAGCCACGGATGTCCAAGAACGAGAGGGAGCTCAGGTGAATCGATAAGGTGAAACTGCAGCAACTCTTGATGTCTCTCCCCTACTTGGACATGTAATACTCCGGTGATATGATGAATACGCCCAGAAACAAGGGGCCTGCCGTTGAGGGCGGTGACTTGTAAAGACTTGTCAAGGCGGGAGAAAGGAATTTTCAGGCTGCGCACAAGGGTGGCATCGACAAAACAGCCAGCGGCCCCGGAGTCAATAAACGCCTGGAGGTTGTACTGTTGCCCCCCCAAGAGAGACGAGCGGAAAGCAGGGTTTGGAAGACAGAAGGGGTAGGAGAAGGGATTTGATCTGTTTGTATTTTCCCAATCCTCCTGGCTTTTTCCTGAAGCTCAGGGCATGTGGCTCTGAGATGGCCAGACAGGCCACAGTAAAGACAACGCCCCTCTCTCAATCTCCTCTGTCTCTCAAACTGGGAGAGCCGAGTTCTGCCGAGTTGCATAGGTTCCTCTTCGGCGCTAACAGGTGGACTCGGGGGTACTTGGAAACTCTTGGTTAGATTCGAAACACCGGAACATCTCACCTCTGTGGAAGTAGTGAATCTCCTCTCTCTACCATGCTCCCGGAGGCGGTTATCCACTCTGATGGCAAGGGAGATGAACGTGTCAAGGTCCTCCGGAACATCTCTGGATGCCAGTTCATCTTTGATAGATTCAGAGAGGCCATGAAGAAACGTGGAGCGAAGGGCCTCGGTGTTCCAGCGGCTCTCCGCAGCGAGTGTGCGGAACTCAATGGCGAAGTCGGCGACGCTGCAGTTGCCCTGGCGGAGATTCAAAAGTCTCTTAGCTGCCTCCCGTCCACTCATAGGATGGTCAAAGACTTTGCTCATCTCTTCGACGAAAAGGAGAATGTCTGAGCAGATGAAAGATTGCTGCTCCCAGAACTTAAATACAAGCAAAAACAGGTGAAATCAATAAAACCTGATAAAAGGCAGTTAAGTAAACTAGTAACAATTTAGCAAAGGGAAACAAACAAGTGAAGGTGCCATCTAGGGGTTACTGGGGGAACTAACCGACACCCTCACAGAAAGTCCAAATACACCACATCCACTGGTTCTCCCTTATCTATTTTACCAGTTACATCCTCAAAAAATTCCAGTAGATTAGTCAAGCATGATTTACCTTTTGCAAATTCATGTTGACTTTGTCTGATCTTGTCACTGTTTTCCAAGTGCTCTGATATTACATCTTTTATAATGGACTCTAACATTTTCCCCACTACCGATGTCAGGCTTACCAGTCTATAATTCCCCGTTTTCTCTCTACCACCTTTTTTGAATAGTGGGGTAACATTAGCTACCCTCCAATCCATGGGTACTGTTCCAGATTCTATCGAATGTTGGAAGATGACCTGCAATGCATCTACTATTTCTAGGGCCACTTCGTTAAGTACCCTAGGATGTAGATTATCAGGCCCTGGGGATTTATCGACCTTCAATCCCGTCAACTTCCCTAACACCATTTCCCTACAAATACTGATTTCTTTCAGTTCCTCCCTTTCATCAGACCCTATGTTCCTCGACATCTCTGGGAGGTTATTTGTGTCCTCCTTTTGAAGACAGAACCAAAATATGTATTTAATTGGTCTGCCATTGCTTTGTTCCCCATTATAAATTCCCCTGATTCTGACTGCAAGGGACCTACTCTTGACTTCACCAATCTTTTTCTCTTCACATATCTATAAAAGCTTTTACAGTCAGTTTTTATGTTCCCTTCAAGCTTACTCTCATGCTCTATTTCCCCCCTCTTAATTAATCCCTTTGTCCTCCTTTGTTGAATCCTAAACTGCTCCCAATCCTCAGGTTTACTGCTTTTTCTGGCCAATTTATATGTTGGATCGTATGATATCCCTAATTTCCCTTGTTAGCCACGATTGATTCACCTTTTTTGTTTTATTTTTATACCAAACTGGGATTAACAAATTCTGTAGTTCATCCATGCGGTCTTTGAATGTTTGCCATTGCCTAGCCACCGTCAACCCTTTGAGGGACATTCCCCAATCAATCCTACGCAACTCGTGCCTCATACCATCGTAGTTTCCTTTATTTAAATTCAGGACCCTAGTCTCTGAGTCAACTACTTCACTCTCCATCTTAATGAAGAATTCTATCATATTATGATTGCTCCGACCCAAGGGGCCTCGTACAACAAGATTGCTAATTAATCCTTTCTCATTACATAATATCCAGTCTAAGATGGCCTGATCTCTAGTTGGTTCCTCGACATATTGGTCCAGGAAACCATCCCGTATACACGCCAGGAATTCCTCCTCCACAGTATTGTTACTAATTTGGTTAGCCCAATCTATATGTACATTAAAGTCACCCATGATAACTGCTGTGCCCTTATTGCACGCTTCTCTAATTTCCCGTTTAATGCCATCCCCAACCTCCGCATTACTGTTTGGAGGTCTATTTACCACTCCCACTAACGTTTTCTGCCCCTTGGTTTTTCTCAGTTCTACCCATACAGATTCCACATCATCAGAGCTAATATCCTTCCTTACAATTGTGTTAATCCCTTCTTTAACTAGTAATGCTACCCCACCTCCCTTTCCTTTTTGCCTATCTTTCCTGAATATTGAATACCCCTGGATGTTGAGTTCCCAGCCTTGGCCACCCTGGAGCCATGTTTCCATAATCCCAATCAAATCATATTCGTTTACCTCTATTTGCGCAGCTAATTCACCCACCTTATTACGAATGCTCCTCGCATTAAGACACAAAGAGGCACTCGAGAGGATGCAGAGAAGATTTACAAGGATTGTACCAGAAATGTGAGGGTATACATATCAGGAAAGGGTGGTCAGGCTGGGTCTCTTTTCTCTTGCAAAAAGAAAGGTGAGGGGTGACCTATGAGGTTTTTAAGATTTTGAAAGGTTTTGATAGGGTGGATAGAGAGAGAATATTTCCACTTAGAACATAAGAACATAAGAAATAGGAGCAGGAATAGGCTACTTGGCCCTGTAGGGGGTGGCGTTTACCCAGTCAGCTTCACCTCTGACTGTCTCTGAGCGGTTTGAATCGCTCCCACACCCCTGGGTTCTAGACACCGGACTTAGGTACAGGCGGCGATACAGAAAATCGAGCAGACAAGTGGTTTGGTGCAAGAAAACCAAAATTTTATTGTAGGCAGAATAAAACACAATCTTACTGAGAATTACTGATATAGTTACAGGCATAAACAATTACACTTATAAGGGAATGGGGAACACACGGCACATCGATGGAAACAAATACATTAAAAATCCCCTTATCCTTATCCCACCCCCTAACACCTAACTAGATTAAGCTACGAGGGGCCAGGAATTCATGCTCACCAATTCGAAACCTGTTGCTTTAACTGGTTGGGTTTTGAGGTTCACTCTTTCTGTCCTTTGGGGTTCGTCATCGTCACATGGTCAAAGGGCATGGCGCTGAAGTTGTTTGTATGAAGCACCCTCCTTTTTCTCCCGTCAACCTCTTCGTTGGGTACTTCGTCGCGATGGGCCTTCTTCTTCTTCGGGCGGTCGCCAACGGTATTGCTGCGGTTGGGGTTCGGCTGGCGGTCTTTACTGTTAAGATTTTCCTATCCAAGCTTCGACCAGCTTATTCTTAACTGGGCTATTATTGCCCATGTATCAAACGCCAGCTTATAACTAGGCTGTTTGTCTTGATTTCGCTACCCATGCTTCGAATGCCAACTTATTCTTAAATTGGGGTTTTACTGTCCATGCATCCAACGTCAACTTATTTATCAAATGCCAGCTTAAAACTAGGCCACTTGTCCCCCAATGTGTCTTCCTGCTGCCCTTCTCTGCTTTCACCAGTTTTTACCACTCTCCTCATCTTGTCTCGTCTGTTTGTGGCCCCGTGTGTCCTGTGCGTTTTCGATTCGGGTTCTTGTTCTCCTCCCGCATTTGGCCCCGGTGTAATGGGCGTCCTTGGTGTTGAGCGGTGCAGGGAGGGAGAAGAGGGCCCGCCACGAGGCACGAGAGTGAGAGGCAGGAGCCCAGAGCAGGAGGCAAGCGGCAAGAGCTGAGAGATAGGAGACCGATCACTACCGATGGGCCTACAATTATACCTGGTTCTTCACCCTTATCTGCACGCCAAATCAGGTCAGTCCTTTGTCTAACTTTTGGCAGGCTCGTTTAAAATGATTACAGCCATTTACTTTAACGACTCCTGGGGTGGTTGTCTCCTGGTATAATGGCTTTGATGTCCTGGATGTTTGTCATTTATGAAACTTAATCGGGTTTCCTGGCTTGGCAGCTACCTGTGAGCTGTTACCGATTATTTATGCAAAGAGTTGATGGCTTTCAGATTAGAGCCACCCTGGCTTGATCTGTTCCAAGGTGAAGAATGCATATTCTGTGTTTACTTATCTGTCTGGCTTTACAAAGTCTTTTCACAGATTCCTGAATGTTAGATTTCATTTCAGGGCCTGCCCTTTTGCAGGGCCTTGCTTTTAAAATCCTGTCGGTTTTGGTCACGAGGTTACAGAAGCCATTTTGGGTACCCTGATTTAATAACTTGTCCAAACAGGGTCCCTTTATCCATAACCTTTGGGGAATGTGGGAATTTTGAGAACCCTACAGCCCCTCGAGCCTGCTCCGCCATTCAATAAGATCATGGCTGATCTTGGGCTCAAAGCCACTTCCCCGCCTGCTCCCCATAACCCTTCACTCCCTTATCTTGCAAAAATCTGTCTATCTCCACCTTAAATGTATTTAATGACCCAGCCTCCACAGCTCTCTGGGGCAGAGAATTCCACAGGCTTACGACCCTCTGAGAGAAGAAATTCCTCCTCATCTCAGTTCTAAAAGGGCGACCCTTTATTCTAAAACTGTGCCCCCGCGTTCTAGATTTCCCCACGAGGGGAAACATCCTCTCTGCATCTACCTTGTCGAGCCCCCTCAGTATCTTATATGTTTCACTTGTGGGGAAGAGCATAACTAGAGGCCCTCAATATAAGATTGTCACCAAGAAATCCAATAGGGAATTCAGAAGAAACTTCTAGACCCAAATAGTGGTGATAATATGGAACTCGCTACCACAGCGAGTGGTTGAAGCAAAAAGTATAGATGCATTTAAGGGGATGCTAGACAAGCATATGAGGGAGAAGGGAATAGAGGGTTATGTTGATAGAGTTAGATGAGGAAAGATGGGAGGAGGCTTGAGTGGAGCATAAACGCCGGCATAGACTGGTTGGGCCGAATGGCCTATTTCTGTGTCGTATATCCTATGTAATCCTATGTAACTCAGGACCGCCACTGCAGCAGTTAAGAGGTGACCAGAGTTTTAAAGAGAGCAAAGAATCCTGAACAGGAAACAAACATTTTAGGTTAAGGCCTAAAAATGTTACTATTTGGAGCCCATATTGAGAGAAAGGAGGCCACAACTAGGCCCTCCTACCTCTATACAGTGAGTTAGAGTGTTTACCACCATTGTTCCAGGGTCTACAACCCTGATGGGCCTTGACAGTAGCAGTAAGCAGAGAAATGGGATGACTTACCAGGCTCCTGCCTTGCACCTGGAAGGGGCAGCCAGTGGCCATCTCAGTGGGGGTATGGGGATGAAAATTGAGCTCAGGGTAGGAATGCAAAGCTAGGCCTCAACATCCAATTTTAGCTTGTTTTCTGCTGCTATATAGCAGAGAAAAACCCAGCCCCAGCTGTCAGAGAACACAGAATTAAAAAAAAGATATACATATGGTGTCATGCTAAACAAACAAAAATCAAGCAGTGGCAGACACAGGATGAAATTTTATGAGATCCTGTGCCACTGGTGGGGCCTCACATGCAGTGAGCAGCTTATTGGAAAATTGTGTGCAGTCCACCTGTGATTTTCCAATAAGCCATCTGCTGTGCCTGAGATCCTGTTGGTGATGTAGGGCTGTTGGGAAATTTTACCCTTAATGTAAATATGTCCTTTTCTTCCTATTAAAGAACTAACCTGTCAAAGTGTGTGAAGTGATCTTGATTGGTATTAACATCTCACAAAAGATAAATCAATCTATCTCTACCACTAGGTTTATATAAAATGACAGGAGGATATAAAACCAGCCTATTGTGCTTTTTAAAATTGGATCTCCTGTATTGGCATATCAAAAGGTTAGGTAAAATCTACTTGGTCATGCTAGATATAACGTAATTCATATTCATCACAAGGTTCATTGTAATTGATTGTCATATATGTAAATGAAACTGACTTTTGTTGAAAGTACAGTGAAATGCTTCATACATAATTGGTCAGAATAATTTTGTTTAAAAAGAAATGTTTTTAGCATTTGACTAGAAAGTCTAAACTGGTATTTACTCTGTGAGGGAAAAACTTGGAATTGGTTAACAATGTGCATACTGTATATTGAAGCTTTGCATCAATGGAAGTGTGTAGATTGATTGTGCTTTTATTTGCTGATACAGTTATTGATGAGTTGCATTTCTGGCTAAGAACTATCAAAGGAGAACACCAGTAATAAACTGTTCCAATAAACGAGTAAGATGAACAGTAAAGAAACTGATATGCACCAGAGGCATTGCTACCATTTGTAAGCTCCATTAACTGGTATGGAATGTATGATATTGATTTCTAGATTTTTTTTCTAATTCATGTCTGGTTGAAATATACTGAAGTTAGTGAAATAATATTTTCTACTGTTCAGAATGACGCTAATGTTGCAGAATAAAGAGAGAAGCAGCATGATCAGAAATATATGAGATCACAAGGATTTGCCTACTTCTGTTCAATATGTTGTAAAAATGATTTGCAATGTTTGGATTTCGCAGAGGTTTAAAAGGACTAAGAGGTTCTTAAAAAAACCAGGAACACAAAACTCATAAGTGAATTTCTGCAGATCAATAAGATAAGTGACTGAAGTTCATCAGTTTCCCACTAATGAAGCAGGTGTATTCTTGTCTGCTTTCATTTTCTCTGTCCACACCAAAACAAACATGAGTTCAAACTCAAAGCTCTGAGAAGAATATTACAATGTGCTGATAGAAGGCTTAAAATATATGATTATGCAAATACCATATTCCATACATCATCACCAATGCTTAATAGCAGAAGAGAGACTGCGAAAGTTAACACTTGTGCCTTAAAAAATGAGGTTGACAATTAACTAAACAAAAAACAGAAGCATAAACAAACTGCGAGAGAGTTGTTTACTGTTCAAAGTCAACTAATGGAAAAAGAGTGTCAGTTATATAATGCAAGAAACAAGCTAAAATATAAACTCCCAAGAACATAACTGCTGGGAATGGCTTCAATGGTTCACCAATAAGATACCATAACATCAGCGTATGTTCAGCGGAAACCTCGAATGGATAAATAAACGGAGCTTCTGCCGAAGTTACGGTGGCCAATTGGGAGCAGTCCCGAGGAAATACCAGTGTCCATCCAGAAACAAACTGATTACATCAGCCTTCTCATAGGATACCAACATAAGTTATGGAATGAGAAAATGGCCAATTGGTCTGCCAGACCCACTCCCTCTACAGATCATATAATATTCATTCTCTCATGGACTTTACATCACACCTTTTATCCTGAGGGAAAGTTCTGAAAAAATGCTCCCTGTTCACCAAATGCAATGAAACAAAACTGAAGAATATCTCTCCATCTTCATATCGCTACTGTCCTCCACGTTATGTCTCCCGGCTTGCACTTCCAGCACATAAACTTCAACTCCAGTCTCAATCTGATATTTATCCAGCTCCTTTTTTGAATAAAACAATTGGCAGCAATGCTTTTGGTGCAAATTTGTTTGTGGGGAAAATTCTTCCAATTTCTAGTGTTGGCTGAGATTTTTTAAATCTTTGCATCAGTGTTATTTAGTTTTGTGGTTATATTCTGAGTCAAATAGTTTGTTTATATTATTTATAGCTACTTTAAAGACCTGGATCAATTGATCCAGAAGCTTGTTTTCTGCAATGAATATAACTATGATAGCCTCTCCTCATAACTTGGGGGCCTGAATCCTAGAATCATCCTTGTTGTCATCAGACAGATTTCAAGTCATAGGGATTTGCAGTCCATCACTAATCAGAGTCCATTGTTCTGAGCACACATATCATGAATTCTTTCTTCACTAGGTACCAAATATTGGCAACTTGAATGTAGCTTCCACTTACAGTGACCAAGACTTCCCAACCCACCCTACCCCCAATCATCAACTTTTACATCACAACCCAAACAAATACTATGACAGAGCTCAAACATAGGTAATAGTGTGGAGTTCCCAGTCCTGGAATGGACTGGTGGAGAAGTGACCACTAAGGGCTTCACACCCACCAATTTAGTTGAAAGTGGGTAATGCTCATATTTCTATGGCCTACCTCAATAACATTAAAGAAGTGAACTTCCAGCATATGTAATATTCTTATTGGGAGATCATGAGTTTTTGGGCAGAATATCTGTCATGCTGTGGGCTTTCAAAGCTATAACGCCTGTGGTGCTTGTGGAGGCTACTTCTAGTTGTTTGTACATCAAGATATTGGCCCAGAAATTCAGGTCTCCACAGGTGAGTACGCATGGGGTACTCACCCACAAGCCCAATGGAAGTGCCGGTTTCATGCATGCGCTGCGCATGCATGGGAAACCGGCACTTCCGTTCCCCTGAAAGAAGGGGTTCAGAGGTGGAACGCATGCGCAGGAGAGGCAGCGCGTGCACATCGAACTTACGTTTTTTTTGCAGTTTTTCCCGGGTGGGTAAGTCTCCAGGAGTTACACTTTTAAAAAGCAGGCGCAAGGCCTGCTTTTAACAAGGTAAGTGATGAATTAATTAAAATTAAAACAATTTTTCCACAGGTTTATTATTTTTAAATACTTTAAAGAAAGGTAAGTTTATTTTTAGCCCTGTTAGAAAATGTAATTAATTTTTTCAAAAATTTAAATTATTGTTTAAAATAGTTATTTTGTAGGAACTGGGGTTTTTAGCCGAAGAATTGAGATCGACTCAGAAAATCAAAAACAATAAAATTTAATGAACAAACGAAGCTGTACAGGAAACTGTAGGATACAATGCAAATAGGTCTGGTCTGCTTGAAAGCCTCTCTGGAAACTGCTAGAAGGTTCCGAGCTCAACTGCTAGCAGGTTCCGAGCTCAACTGCTAGCAGGTTCCGAGCTCAACTGCTAACAGGTTCCGAGCTCGACTGCTAGAAGGTTCCGAGCTCTGACGTCATGACGTCATCACGTTCTTCCCACCGTTGAGAGATCACGTGACGGACGGCATGACGTCATCACGCGGAGTACAGGAAAGAAGCCCTAGTACAGTTAACAGATACATTAAAGGTGCAGCCCCAGCTGTACTACATTGCTGTAAAAGGAATTATATACAATTGTCCGTAATCCTCTGGTGGTTCCGCCACATGCGCCCCCCCAGAATTGTTTTTAACAGAGAAGGTAAGGCGAGAAGGGGGTCTGACGAGTCTGTCTGACCGACTGCAATACCCCGGCAGCTGGAACGGAGCGCTAGAAGACGAACTGGCCGTTGGCTGTGGTTGGGATGACGCCGCAGGCAGAGGACAAGAAGAGGCCGGCTGTGGTCGACCCGGTGAGGCGGGCACTGGCGACTCGGCGGATGACTGTGGCTGTACTGGACCGGCAGTCGATGGTGGACGACCACGACGAGGCGGTTGAGCGGTGACGACTGGTTCGCTCAGATCCAGATGCGCCGGTTTCAACCGATCGATGGAGATGTGGTCAGGCTTACCGCCGATGTCGACTGTGAAGGACTTGTCACCTGACGAGATGACGCGGAACGGACCTGTGTAAGGCGGTTTGAGCGGGTTTTTGCGAGCATCCTGCCGAATGAACACGTATTCTGCGCTCTGAAGATCCACCGGGACATGGGAGCGCTGCAGGTCATGATGCAACGTAGGCACTGGGATGAAATTCCTGCCGCTCCCTGGTGGCTGACGAGCTGCTGAGCTGGGGACCAGGGTTCCATGTGAAGAGGAAGAAAATCGCCAGGCACTCTGAGTGTTTGGCCGTAAACCAGCTCTGCTGAAGAAGAATGCAGGTCATCCTTAGGCGCCGTGTGAAGACCGAGCAGCACCCAAGGGAGCCTGTCCACCCAACTAGGCCCACGGAGACTAGCACGCAGTACGGCTTTAAGGGACCTGTGGAATCTTTCACACAGACTGTTCGCCTGTGGATGGTAGGCGGTGGTACGATGAAGCTTGGTGCCCAAACCTTGAGCTACGGCGTTCCAAAGCTCAGAGGTAAATTGAGGCCCCCTGTCGGAGGAGATGTCAGCCGGTACCCCGAACCGAGCTACCCACGACGAGATGAAGGCTCTGGAGATGTCTGCCGCTGTGGTGGCAACCAAAGGAATTGCCTCTGGCCACCTGGTGGTGCGGTCTACCACGGTGAGGAGGTGAGTGTACCCGCGAGAGGAAGGGAGAGGACCAAGCAGGCCCACGTGCACATGGTCGAATCGACGCTCCGGAACGGGAAAAGTGGCGACTGGGGCCTTAACATGGCGTTGTATCTTGGACTTCTGGCAACTCACGCAGGTATTGCTCCAGTCACGGACGTCGAGATGCATGCCCTTCCAGACGAATTTCTTTGCCATGAGTCGTTGTGACGCTCTCATGTCAGGGTGTGACAACCCGTGGGTAGTGTCGAAAATTCTCCTGCGCCATTCGACTGGAACGATTGGACGTGGGACGCCCATCGAGATGTCACACAGGAGCGTGGTCCCTGCAGCCTGGAAACTGACATCAGCCACTTGTAAGCTGGAAGGTGCGGTCCGGTATGCCTGCACTTCAGGGTCTGCCTTCTGTTCTTTTGCCAAACCAACATAGTCGACTCCCAGGTGTACTGCGTGGAGCTGGGCGCGGGAGAGACAATCGGCCACCAGGTTGTCTTTGCCCGAGACATGTTGTATGTCGGTTGTAAATTCAGATATGTACGTAAGATGACGTTGTTGCCGTGCCGACCATGGTTCCGCTGTCTTGGCCATTGCAAAAGTAAGTGGCTTGTGGTCTACAAAAGCCGTGAATGGGCGTCCTTCCAGTAGGAAGCGAAAATGGCGGATGGCCAGAAACAATGCCAACAACTCCCTATCAAAAGTACTATACTTGCGTTCGTTCTTCCGCAATTGGCGGCTGAAGAAAGCCAGTGGTTGCCATGTGCCGTTGACCCACTGCTCCTGTACTGCCCCGATGGCATAATCAGATGCGTCGGTGGTAAGTGCAATGGTTGCGCCCGGAAGGGGATGTGCCAACATGGTCGCAGCAGTCAAAGCGTTCTTAGTGTCGAGGAAAGCCTGGTCCATCTGGGGTGTCGAATCGATTGGGTCTTTGCCCGATTTACCTCTGAGGGCCTCGTACAAAGGTTGCATCAACAATGCCGCCTTGGGGACGAACTGATGATAAAAATTGACCATTTCCAGAAATTCCTGGAGGGCCCTGACGGTCTGAAGAAGAGGGAATGAGGTGACTGCTTCCACCTTCGTGGCCAGCGGGACGGTGCCTTCTGAGGTGATTCTGTGTCCCAGGAAATCAATGCTGTGCAACCCAAACTGGCACTTGGCCGGGTTGATAATAAGGCCATGTTGGCTGAGGCGAGAAAAAAGGGTACGCAAGTGCGTAATGTGTTCTTTCGTGCTGTTACTGGCAATAAGGATGTTGTCTAAGTAGACGAAGATGAACGGCAGATAGCGCAACACGGAATCCATGAGACGTTGGAAGGCTTGTGCTGCATTCTTCAGCCCAAACGGCATACGAAGGAACTCAAAGAGCCCGAAAGGTGTGATGACGGCAGTTTTGGGGACGTCCTGAGGATGCACGGGCACTTGATGATAGCCTCGGACGAGGTCTACTTTGGAAAAGATGGAATTCCCTGCCTGGTGGGCCGAAAAATCCTGAATGTGAGGAATTGGGTACCGATCCGGTGTGGTAGCCTCATTCAGGCATCTGTAGTCGCCGCATGGTCGCCATCCGCCGCCCGGCTTAGGAACAATGTGTAATGGCAAGGACCAAGGACTATTCGAACATTGAATAATACCCAGGCGTTCCATTGTATGGAACTCCGCCTTGGCGGCCGCGAGTTTACCAGGTTCCAGCCTTCGAGGTCTCGCATAAACGGGGGATCCTGTCGTGGTAATGTGGTGCGCCACACCGTGCCTCGCGACTGAAGAAGAAAATGTTGGCCTGGTGAGCTCAGGGAACTCACCGAGAAGACGAGAGAACTCATTTGGAGAAGGGACTGCACAGGCAACTGACCAAGACATCGTGGTGCTTCGGTGGCAGGGGACCGAGTGAAAAGTGGAGGCACTGATTAGCCGGCAGTGTCGGATGTCGACGAGAAACCCGTTTGCGCAGAAGAAATCTGCCCCCGGGATGGCCTGTGAGACTTTCGCCGTGATGAACTCCCAAACAAAACGTTGGCCGCCAAAACTCAACTGGACCCTACGCTTTCCGAACGTGCGAATGGCCGCACCATTGGCTGCCTTGATGGGGGGACCTTGACCGCCGGATTGAAGATCTAGCTTCGACGCTGGTAGGATACTGCACTGGGAGCCAGTATCACAGAGAAAAGGTTGCCCTGACAGGGAGTCTGTAATGTACAGGAGTTTCCATGCGGACCCGACGGCCATCGCAACTCCAGCGCATCCCTTAGGCCTTAATGATCTTCTTAGAAACCGCGGGTTTGAGGTAGATTTTTTTTTAGTGAGAAACTGCAGGGCGGACGGCAATTTCTGGCCTTCGCGCCGAAACAAGCGTGGTATGCACACCAGCCTGCAGGAGGAGGAGTCGGATTCGCTCTTGTGGGGGATGGGTGCCTCGTGGCTGCACAAGATTGTTGTGAGACGGTGAATATTTTATCCGCTTCCGCAGCGAGTTCAGCACAATCCGTGATTGCGAAATTGGCCAAGGCCGTCTGTACTGGCTCTGGTAGTTGACAGAGCAACAGCTCGCGGAACAGAAAACATTGCGATTCTGAGCCCAAAAGTGTGAGCATTTGGCTCATGAGCTCTGAGGGTTTTGAGTCCCCGAGGCCGGGCATGGAGATAAGTCTGCAAGCGCGCTCCGACTTGGACAGACCGAAAATCTGCAGTAAACATGCTTTTAAAGCTTCGTATTTGCCATTGTTCGGTGGACTCTCGAGGAGGTTGACGACCCGCGAGGCCGTGGTGCTGTTGAGGGCGGAGACCACGTAATAATAACGGGTCGAATCCGCTGCTACTCCCCGGATTGCAAATTGGGCTTCCGCCTGGAAAAACCACACGGCCGGTTGTTGCTCCCAAAATTGCGGCAGTTTGAGGGTGACAGCATTCGTGTCCATGATGTAACTTCAACGAAAATTGTTCGAAGAAATTGGGGTCACCAATGTAGGAACTGGGGTTCCTAGCCGAAGAATTGAGATTGACTCAGAAAATCAAAAACAATAACATTTAATGAACAAATGAAGCTGTACAGGAAACTGTAGGATACAATACAAATAGATCTGGTCTGCTTGAAAGCCTCTTTGGAAACTGCTAGAAGGTTCCGAGCTCAACTGCTAGCAGGTTCCGAGCTTAACTGCTAGCAGGTTCCGAGCTCAACTGCTAGAAGGTTCTGAGCTCTGACGTCATGACATCATCACGTTCTTCCCGCCGTTGAGAGATCACGTGACGGACGGCATGACGTCATCACGCGGAGTACAGGAAAGAAGCCCTAGTACAGTTAACAGATACATTAAAGGTGAAGCCCCCAGCTGTACTACATTGCTGTAAAAGGAATTATATACAATTGTCCGTAATCCTCTGGTGGTTCCGCCACAATTTCATGTAATTTATAGTTTATTTTAAAAATGTGATTTAAAAAAAAATTATTTCAAGATTTAGTGATGTTTTGGGGCTTCTAGTATTTATAGGTTTGACAGGTTCCTGTCAAACTTATGAATGAAGCATTCCCTGCTACCATTGGCTCTCCATGGCCCATGTGATCCCAAGGGACGCATCAAACTAACTGCACCCCTGGGATACGCAAGCACTGCGCGCCAGCAGTTGAAGGAGGCCCAGGATCGGAATCCCACGCGGGCCCACAGCTCAATGGCCGGCGTGGTAGGTAAGTGCAGGTCGGGGGCTTGCAAACGCGGGAAGCCCCCGACCTGAATTTCTGGGCCATTAAGGAGCGTGGAAGCAGTCAAGGAGAATAGCAGAAAGAGACCAGAGGTTTTTGGTTGCTAGCGTAGAAGTACTGCTGGAGCAGGTACAACTCAGGAGGAATGCAATAATTAGAACACAATGAGATAGGCTGCATAGACGTATTCTTCAGGAAGTGGCAGCACATGCCAACTCTAAAAGCAACAACTACAGAACATTGTTGCAGGTCAGAAAAATTGGCCCCAAACCATTTCAATCTGCCTTGTATGATAACAGGTTATGTATTGCACTCTTTTGGGCCCCTCATACTACTTGTCATTCATGTTAATACTTGCCATGCATGTCCATCTAGCCACAAGGCACCTTTGAAAGCTATAGCAGCTACCTACAATTCTGTCTTCACTCCCAACCCTCCTGAGAAGCTGCATTCTACTTTCCTTCCTTACCAATGTAGCTGTATGATAGCATGTCCACCTAATCACTTCTACTGTTGCCTGCACAATGGGCCTGATTTATTTCTGTTTCTTTTCCTAACAATGTGAATTTCTACTTATGCTTTTCTCTTTGTAGGACAAGGGAGCACATAACACTGAGAACAAAGTTGTATGGTCGGAGGGTCACACAACTATCGACCCCTCAGTTAGTGTGACAAAATGGTACTCAGGCTATTTAGCGCTGGGGCAGTAGAAGAGGTGGGAGAAGTTGGAGGTCTCCCTCAAGCTGAAGGCTAGTATAATTTTTATCATCCTTGTTGTTCTCACTCTGTCATATGCACACATTCACCCACTGCCACCAATGCATACAATCAGTGGAACTGTAGCCATCAATTGGGAACAACTGTAGAAAGGTCTGCAGTCAACATCTGTACAGGGATGATTTACCACCTCAGTGCACAACAGTCCTCCAACGTGTTTCCTGGAATCTGCATCATTAGAACGCCAGACGCTGGATACAAGGACCACCTGCCAGGCCCAGGTGTCCAACATGCATAGGTCAGTGGAGGAAAAATGAAAGTTCTTATCAGCCAGGGCCTGTACAATTGCTTTCAAAGCAGTGCCTTGCACAGGCCCCCTGAAAAAATAGCAAAAATTTAGAAAAAACGAATTGGCTGTTCGACTGGCAGCTAGGTGGTTGTAGGCAATCCTACAATATGAGAGGTGTCTGAGACTTACTGCAGTGACTTTCCTCTCTACTGCAGCCGGACTCCCTGCAGAGTTGGGAAGAGCACTTAAATCATTTCAATGATCCCCAAGGCTAGAATTTTGTCTGGGGTTGGAGGGCACCTCTGCAGTGGCTGCATATGCTTTCCCACCAGATTTACGCCCCAATTGGAAAATCTAAGCGGTTGGCCGGAATTTTCTGGCGTCTGTGTGGGCGTAATTAGAGGCAGGTCGGGTGGGAAATTTGAAATAAGTTGGAGCGGGTTGGGAACCCGCTGTCATCCCACCCCCACGCGCCTTTGCCTTGGGCGCGTTTGCCAGTGCAGCAGCGACCCGAACAGCAGAGGCAGCCGAGCTAATTCAGATGATTATGAGATATTGTCAAGCCCTTAAGAGTCTTTTTATCCCTACCTGTCAAATTTCCATGGATGAGCACGGGAATCACGCAACTCGGGAACCACGCCTGTGAACCTGAGACAGAAGTTGAATGGCCTTTGATCCAGCTCATTAGTGCACAGCATGAAAAGTACAATAAAAACTCTCACCTGACACTTTGTCATTTTCCTAAGGCAGATGTTGTTGCTGAGTGCATTGTCAGCACAGATTTAGCTCTCTAGAGGTTGCAAGTCTTTTCAGCAAAGTCAAGATCCACTGCCACCTCATTGGTACCACCTAGCACACCATTGACAGATTTCTTCTATCATCTCTACTTGACCTGCCATCTATTACATCAGCATACTGTTTCATCTTGGTCCTCAGAATTGGACAACGATGAGCCACAACACCAGCAGCACCAGGCACACCAGCAGCACCAACAACAACACCACCAAACTTCTCCTCAACCACCTGACGTTCCACAGTACACACTCAGCGTCTGCATGCAGCTGAGCAGAGCTGGGAGCACCCTCCAGCAAGGCGCATCCACTGCTGCCCCTGTCTCCACCATCTGCTCTTGCTCACTTATGACTTGTGAGACACCAGGTGACAACACTACACTATGTCGCGTGGCACCCACTGAGGTATGCGTATCTGCGCTGGTGCTGGGTGCACTTATGTCTGTTAATGGTGTGCCCTCAGGGGCAGGCAGCTCCTCTGAGGAGTCATCTTCATCTTCCTCCTCGACAGTGGGTGGATGGGGGGCTGCTCTTGACGGATCTGTGGAAGAGTAAAGAGATGAGTTAGATATGTCAAATGAAGAATGGGTACAGATACCATTATGCACATGATGAACATTCACTGGCTGCTGACATCAGTCCCCATATGAGTGACTGCTGTATTCCATGTGGCTGTATGAGATGTAATTATGCCTCCAGGTTGCTGAGATGTACCCCTCTCTCAGCCTTCCACCTCCAGCTGCTTTTTGACTCTGGATACTTCCAAGGCAACCTCCTCTGCTGCTGTTAAGGTGGCGAAGGAAGAAGGGCCACCTTCGGTTCTCTCCCTCTCTCTCTTATTAGAATCATAGAAGCATTACAACACAGTAAGAGGCCATTTTGCCCGTCGAGCCCATGCCGGCTCTCTGCAAGAGCACTTCAGCTAGTCCCATTCGCCTGCCCTTTCCCTGTAGCCCTGCAATTTTTTTTTCCTTCAGGTACTTATCTAATTCCCTTTTGAAAGCCACAATTGAATCTGTCTCCACCATCCTTTCAGGCAGTGCATTTCAGATCCTAACCACTCGCTGTGTAAAAAAGTTTTTCCACATGTCGCCTTTGGATCTTTTGCCAACCACCTTAAATCTGTGTCCTCTGGTTCTCGACCCTTCCGCCAATGGGAACAGTTTCTCTCTATCTACTCTGTCTAGACACCTCATGATTTTGAACACCTCTATCAAATCTCCTTTCAATCTTCTCTGCTTTAAGGAGAACTACCCCAGCTTCTCCAGTCTATCCACGCAACTGAAGTCTATCATCCCTGGAACCATTCTTGTAAGTCTTTTCTGCACCCTCTCTAAAGCCTTCACATCTTTTCTAAAGTGCGGTACCCAGAATTGGACACAATACTCCAGTTGTGGCCGAACCAGTGTTTTATAAAGGTTCATCATAACTTCCTTGCTTTTGTTCTCTGTGGACTGGATTTTGTCAATGGGGTGCTTTTGGAGGTGGGACGCCCACTTGTTGGGTTTTAGTCCCGTCTCTATCGACTTGTGGCCAACCCACGCTATTTTCCCTTGTTTGACCTTGTTAAGCCCACTGGGTAATGTGCAGGGCGGCCTTAATACGTGGCATTAATGGAAAGTCGACCCGCCATGGCTACCACTCACACCCGACCTGCCCAGGTACAGAAAATTCCAGCCGTCATCTCTTACAGGAAGAGCTCCAGATAAGATCAAGGTCACCACAACTCTCAGTTCATACAGTTCTTTATAGGTTAGCACTGATGACATTTGAAGTATCAGTTAGTTTTCTGTACACAAATATATCAAGGAAATGGTAGACCTGTAACTTAACCAGGTCAACAACTTCATCATATTTTCCACTGACCAACAATAGCAGCAGGAGAGGGATGCACAATTCTGCCAGTCTGCTGGCTATTCAATAGTACAGGGGATCAGTCATTGCACCCTTGTGGTCATTCCACTGTCTGCGCATATTGCTGTAGTCTACGTGAACCAGAAGGAATTTTACTCTATCAGTGTGTAGCTGATCTGTGGCCACCAGTGCAGAATCTTGCAAGTCAATGCCTGCTTTCCCAGTGGCCCCACAATGCTTCTATTTTACGCCAATCATCTGTGCCAGCCTAATTTGAAAGGAAGTGAAGAGTTGAACTATGGCTCCTGGGAGAACAAAACTACACTTGTGCCAAATCATGGACAGATACAGAGTGCAGATACAATGCGACTCATGCTGTTGCGAGGATAATTATAGAGCATGCAATTGGAATCTTGAAGCAACACTTCAGATGACTTGACAGATCATGGGGTGTATTGCAGTACAGGCACTCACAAAGCACTGCCATCTGCTGCATGGTCCATAAGTTTGTTCTGCAATAGGCCTTACTGTAAAACATAAAGAGCATGCCAGAGCAGGAGGATGATAATAACAGTGGGGGAGTAACTGCTGAAGCATCAGTGTAGCTTGGAAGATGCATTTCAATAAGTGTCTGCATTGCCCCAGTTTTGAAACCTCTTGAGAGCAGCTCCAAGTAAATTCTGAGCCCGCGCTACCATTTATATTCAGTTAAAGAAAGAAAGAACTTGCATTATATGGCGCCTTTCGCAACCTCAGGATGTCCCAAAGCACTTCACAGCTAATGAAGTACTTTTGAAGCTTCGACGCTGTTGCAATTTATGGAAACATGGCAGCCAATTTGCACACAGCAAGGTCCCACAAACAGCAATGAGATACATGACCATAGAGTCATATGAGGGGGAACAGTGGGGGATTTAAGGGGAAGCTAGATAAACACATGAGGGAGAAAGGAATAGAAGGTTATGCTGATAGGGTTAGATGAAGAGGGGTGGCAGGAGGCTTGGGTGGAGCATAAACACTGGCATGGACCTGTTGGGCCGAATGGCCTGTTTCTGTGCTGTACCTTCTATGTAATTCTATGTAACGGCCCTGAATTACGTTGACATACAGCTCTACTGGTGCTAACAGCCCTCTGGTAACCTGCCTAAATGGATATGCTTGAGGCTATTCCATCTGAAAGCATCACAAGGTTCAATGAATAGCAGGAATGAGTGTAAACTTCAGTTTATTTACTTTTTCCTTACTGAGCCATGGGGCACTGAGACTAACTGACACAACCCACCTGCTCCCTTAGCTGAGATTAGCTAGTAGCAATGACTGGGGATTAATGCAGGGAACTTCTGCTCTTTTTGGCTGCACAGGCAATCCATTCACCCAGTAGGCCATTAGGAAGAAAATTATTTATTGCTTAGATCAGAAATGATGAACTTTTTTGGGTGCATTCCTTCCTGTTGTTGAATACTCTGGATATTTTAAAGGTTTGCTTTGTTTTGAAGAAAGTAGTATTGGATAATTGCCACCGTTGCTAATAATCTGATTGGAGCTCGTCAGGGCCATTGTGAAGGCTCCTCTGTTTGCAAAGCATGGAATCCAGACCCAGAAGATTCTGGAAGCACATCAGAAGAGTTTTGGTATGTGACAGAGACTTGATCAGATAACCTCATTAGCAAGGCAGATAAAATGTCATGCAGCACATTAACAAAACTTGCACTATCATTTTCAAGCATCTAGTGAAACATGTATGTGGTATATTTATCTATTAAGTAGTTTTACATGTATTAAAACTTGGACTTGTATGAGTGCTTTGATAAAATGCAGACAATGACAAAATTTAAAGGGTCGATTTTAACTCAGGACAGGAATTGGGATTAAGGGGGCCAAAGTGGGTGGGAAAGCATACAGACCACCCCCCCTCCGCCACCCCCCCCCATCTCCCCAGAGTGTTAAAATCTCCCAGGCCTCATTTACAGCCCCCCAATCTGACTCCTGCCCCAAGCTGGCAAGAATCGAAATATAGGAACCGGAGTAGGCCATTCAGCCCCTCAAACTTGTTCTGCCATTCAATTAGATCATGGCTGATCTGTACCTCAACTCCATCTACCCACATTTGTTCCATATTCCTTGATACGCTTACCTAACTAAATTCTATCGATGTCAGTCTTGAAAGCTTCAATTGACCCAATATCCACAACCTCTTGGGGGAGACAGTTCCAGACATTCCACGGTGGCATAGTGGTTAGCACTGTTGCCTCACAGCGCCAGGGACCCGGGTTCGAATCCGGCCTCGGGTGACTGTCTGTGTGGAGTTTGCACATTCTCCCCGTGTTTGCGTGGGTTTTCTCCGGGTGCTCCGGTTTCCTCCCACAGTCCAAAGATGTGCAGGTTAGGTTGATTGGCTATGATAAATTGACCCTTAGTGTTAGGGGGATTAAATACAGGGGGTTACAGGGATCGGGTGGGATATGTGTCGGTGCAGGCTCGATGGGCCGAAATGGCCTCTATCTGCACTGTGGGGTTTCTGTGATTCGGTTCTTCCTGAACTCCTAAATGGCCCAGTTTAATTTTAAGATTAAGCCCTTTTGTTCTGGATTTCCCCAGCAGAGGAATTTGATCCTCTGCATCTACCCTATTGAATCCCTTTAAAATTTTAAACCGCTCGATTAGATCATCCCTCAACCTTCTAAGTTCAAGGGAATACAAGCCAATTTTTTTGCAACCTGTCCTCATAATTTAACCCTTTAAGTTCCGGTATCATTCTGGTGAATCAGCGCTGCACCCCCTCCAAGGGCATTATATATTTCCTTTTGGTGCCCAAACCTGAATGCAGTACTGCAGATGGGGTCTGACCAAGGCACTGTACAGCTAAAGCATTGCTTCCTCAGTCTTGGGGCTGGATTTTGTAAATGGAGACATGCTGGAGGTGGGACTGATGCTTGTTGGGTCTCAGTCCCGCCTCCATCAGCCTCTGGCCAACCAGTGAAATTTTCCCCTGATTGACCTTGTTAAGCCCGCCCAGTGGGCTCAGCAGGCCAGTTAGGGGGAAGTCACTGACAGAGCACGTCAACGCCTGATGTGCCATCTGTCAAGACTTCTTGAAAGAAGAAATGTCAACATTTGACAGCTCTGTGAAGCTGTCAAACACTGACTTTCTGTGTAGTTTGATGAGCCCTTGCGTTCAGGACTCATCAAACCTTTCTACTTTGTAGAAATCAGATGACTGGTTGGTTCGGAGGATCCAACAGCCAGTCTGTGAAATCTACAACGAAGATGTCGGGACTCCGGAACCACCGCGGCTGAAGGCTGTAGGCAGAAACAAAGGTAAGTGAACATTTTTTAACACTTTACACACACCTCACATACTTACCACTCCACACTTGCACCCATCACTCACCTCTACATTGCACTTTCAGACCCCTCTGACCCCCTCCGACCTCCTACTCGACTCCTCCACCCCGGCGGGGTTCTCCGAGGTCGGGAAGCCTGTACTTGAAAAGGTAAAATGGGACTAATCCTTTTTTCTGCCTGTTAACTAACTGTTAACAGGCAGTTAAAAGGATTTAATCCCTTTCCCGCCTCGAGGAGACGGGACCCGGGGCAGGACGGCTTCCCGCCTCCTGGCAAAAGGGCATGGAGGCGGGATGGGAGTGGGTTTCCCATCTGCCCACATTTTCTACAACTTTACCAGCAGTCCTGACATCATTGTAATGAAGGATATTAGCTCTGATGATGTGGAATCTGTATGGGTAGAATTGAGAAATACTAAGGGGAAAAAAACGTTAGTGGGAGTGGTATATAGACCTCCAAACAGTAAGGCGGAGGTTGGGGATGGCATTAAAAGGGAAATTAAAGAAGCGTGCAATAAGGGCACAGCAGCCATCATGGGTGACTTTAATCTACATATAGATTGGGCCAACCAAATTAGTAACAATACTGTGGAGGAGGAATTCCTGGAGTGTTTACGGGATGGTTTCCTGGACCAATATGTCGAGGAACCAACCAGAGATCAGGCCATCTTGGACTGGGTATTATGTAATGAGAAAGGATTAATTAGCAATCTTGTTGTACGAGGCCCCTTGGGTCGGGACGATCATAATATGATCAAATTCTTCATTAAGATGGAGAATGAAATAGTTGACTCAGAGACTACGGTCCTCAATTTAAATAAAGGAAACTATGATGGTCTGAGGAGCGAGTTGGGTAGGATTGATTGGGGAATGGCACTCAAAGGGTTGATGGTGGATAGGCAATGGCAAACATTCAAAGACCGCATGGATGAGCTACAGAATTTGTTCATCCCAGTTTGGCATAAAAATAAAACAAAAAAGGTGACTCAACCGTGGCTAACAAGGGAAATTAGGGATAGCATAAGATCCAAGGAGAGGACATATAAATTGGCCAGAAAAAGCAATAATCCTGAGGATTGGGAGCAGTTTAGGATTCAACAAAGGAGGACAAAGGGATTAATTAAGAAAGGGAAAATAGAATATGAGAGTAAGCTTTCAGGGAACATAAAAACTGATTGTAAAAGCTTTTATAGATATGTGAAGAGAAAAAGATTGGTGAAGTCAAGAGTAGGTCCCTTGCAGTCAGAATCAGGGGAATTTATAATGGGGAACAAAGAAATGGCAGACCAACTAAATATATATTTTGGTTCTGTCTTCACAAAGGAGGACACAAATAACCTCCCAGAGATGCCGGGGAACATAGGGTCTGATGAAAGGGTGCAACTGAAAGAAATCAGTATTTGTAGGGAAATGGTGTTAGGAAAATTGATGGGACTGAAGGCCGATAAATCCCCAGGGCCTGATAATCTACATGCCAGGGTACTTAAGGAAGTGGCCCTAGAAATAGTAGATGCATTGCTGGTCATCTTCCAGAACTCGATAGACTCTGGAACAGTACCCATGGATTGGAGGGTAGCTAATGTTACCCCTGTTGTGTCCAAGAGTAATAAGACATAAAACGGCAGGGGAACGGTACAACAAGTGTTTACTCAACGTGGCTCACTCTGGAACTGAACTGTACAGATTACTACTCAGTGCTATATACAGGTGTGGTTACTGCCGGTACTGCAGTATACATGAGCTGTAAAAAGTAGTTCCCCCCTTAAAGGTATATACATTACAATTCCTCCCCTTTTAGATTAACAGTACCATAACACTCATTTAACAATTAAATATCAAACTAATTACAATTAACACTTTTAACATACAGTCTTTGGGGAGGCTTCCTGATCCTTTCTGGATAGCGCCTTTCCCGAGTGTCTCGCTCTTGGTGCAGAGGCGATTCTGGCACCCTGTCATCGGTTGGGTCATCAGCTTCCGATGCTACTGTTTCTGGGGTAGATGTGACCTGTACGTCGGGTTCCTCACCAGGTACGTATGGGTGAGACATGGGGTTGACTTGTTCCTGTGACTCTAGGATCTGGTCAGCATGGCGTCTCACGATGTTTTCCCCAACGTCCACTGTGTACATTAGTGGGCCCTGCCGTGTGCATATCGTTCCTGGCTGCCATTTTTCGGTTCGGTAGTCGCGGGCCAAGACTGGTTGCCCTACATTGAAGCTCCTTGTTGGCTTCTCATGGATGTGCTGGAATTGCTTACTCTCAACACCTTTTCGTACGTTTGGTCTGAGCAAATCCAGGCGAGATCTTAACCTTTGGTTAAAGAACATCATGGCTGGGGCCTGGTTGGTGACTGCATGTGTCGCATTCCGGTAGGCGAACAGGAAATTGTCCACCTTATGCTGCAGCGGAATGTTGTCATTGTACATAGCCTTTATTGCCTTCTTAAAGGTTTGTACGAACCTCTCAGCCAATCCATTTGTGGCTGGATGATACGGGGCAGATGTGTAATGCCTTACCCCATTCTTCTTCATAAACCTCCGGAACTCTTCGGACACAAACTGTGGTGTATGTGCCTTTAAGAGCCCCCTGTGTACTGTAATGCCGGTAATGGCCACTCGGGCTATATAAGCCTGTATAGTGCCTTGTATCTGTTAGTTCACCTCCAGACTTTGTTCAGTAAACACCTGTGAAACCAACTCCTGCATTCCGTGTCTCCATTAACACATGGATACAACAGTGGCGACGAATTGGAAACGGACTTACCTGTAATTCGGCAGCACCTCAAGGAGATCGATTCCTCAGATGAAAGTTGAAGAAAAACAAGAAAGAAAAAAAAAAAAACTGTGGTTTCACCAGCTAGCCGAGCTGGTGGCAGGTACTGCAATAGTCCTTCCTGGGCGGCGGGCTGGGGCTCCATCGGCTGGCTCTGCAGCGGGGCCGAGCAGCGAAGGTGGAGGCAAACAGAGACAAAGGGTGGAGCACTCGAGAGACGGCCAGCGCTGCAAAGCAGGTCGGCGTTCGGACCAAGCAGAGGGAGGGAAAAGTCCCAGAGAGTCCGGCGGGAACGAATCTCCACCTATTAAAAATACCTATGTAAATAAAAACCATGGAGAACAGCGTTGTCAGCAGCGGCAGCGGCGGGAAAGCGCGGGAGGCGCCATTTTTTTGCTGCGGGGAAGAAAGGAAAGCGCGGGAGGCGCCATTTTTTTTCAGGATGCCTAAGACTGGCAATATTACTGCTTTCGATAGCGATATAGAGGATTGGGCCACATATGTGGAAAGAGTGGAGGTATATTGCACAGCAAATGAAATAAAGGCTGATAACAAGGCATCAGTACTTCTAAATCTAATGGGCGCAAGGACATACGGGCTGTTACGAAACTTAATCACTCCAGCCAAACCGAAGGACAAGAATTTTAAGGAGATTGTTGATACCCTACAGGAGCACTGAAACCCAACACCGCTGCTGATAGTGGAATGATTCAAATTCTTCAGGAGGAATCAGCACAAGAATGAAAGTAACGCTGATTACCTCACCGAATTAAGGAAGCTGTCAAAGCACTGCCAATTCGGGGCAGGACTGGCAGATTCTCTTCGAGACAAATTCGTCTGCGGTCTCCTAAGTGAAGGAACACAGAAAAGGTTACTTTCTGAGAAAGATTTGACACTGGACAAGGCTTTCAGTGTGGCTGTATCATACAAAGCAGCCGCAAGAGGAGCTGCAGAGATACAGCAAAAGTCACAGGACTTCGGCACCCATGAAATGACACAGGGTTTCGAGAGAAGTTATCGCTGCGGCAGATCCACCCATGACCAGAGGGACTGCTGGTTCAAGGACAAAGCATGCAAGCAATGCGGAAAGATTGGACACATTGCACGTGTATGCCGATCTGGAAACAAAAAATCCACGGACAGGAAAAAAATCAATAAGGAAAAGTACAGAAAGGTACAAATGATGACGGACAGTAGCTCCGAAGACCAGAAGAGCGATAGCGACTCCGGAAACAAGAGACTAAGCTGTCTCAAGTTACATAATGTAATTGCCAAAGAAGATTACCAGACCATTTGGGTTGCCCTCACGATAGCGGGGTCCCCAGTTAAAATGGAGCTAGATACAGGATCAGCTCTGACCGTCATAAGTCGACGGGATTACGAGCGGCTATTTCCGCATATACCTTTGAAAGACACATCCATTATCTTGAAAACATATACGGGGGCAGAAAGTATACCCCAAAGGGAAAATAAGGGTGCCTGTTGTATACAACGGCAAGGAAATACAGAAGTTGTATTTATACGTTCTGCAAGATGGTGGTCCACCGCTGTTGGGACGTGAATGGATCAGGAAGATACGTTTAGACTGGCACTCCATTCAGGCACTGACGGTGACCAGTAAGAAAAAAAATGACGATGATATCATACCTGAACGATTAAAAGACATCTTGGCCAACGCTAAGGAAGTGTTTCAACAGGAACTAGGAACCTTGAAAGGCGTCACCGCCTCAATAAAAGTAGAAGATGCAGCAATTCCCAAGTTTTTAAAGGCAAGGCCGGTGCCATACGCAATTCGTCCAGCCGTCGAGGCAGAGCTGGAGAATTTGGAAAAAGCAGGCGTGTTATCCAAGATAGATTGGAGCGAGTGGGCAACACCCATCGTCCCAGTCATGAAGAAAACGTTGAGTAATGATAAATCTGAAGAACAGAGAAAAATTCGCATCTGTGGGGAATTCAAGGTGACTGTAAACCCGGTCCTTCACATGGTACAGTATCCTCTTCCGAGGATAGAAGATATTTTCACCTCACTATCCAGAGGGAAACGTTTCACCAAAATTGACTTGGCACAGGCATATCTACAGATGGAGGTTGAAGAGGCCTCTAAAAAGTATCTCACGATAAATACACACAAAGGCCTGTACCAGTACAATCGACTGGTTTTCGGAGTAGCATCAACTCCAGCTATCTGGCAAAGAGCTATGGAGCAAGTCCTCCAAGGGATTCCGGGGACTCAATGCTACCTAGATGACATCCTTGTAACAGGAGAAAACGACAATGAGCACCTTGCCAATTTGGAGCAGGTGCTCACTAGGCTGAGAGAACGGGGCCTACGAGGAAATCGCCCCAAGTGCGAATTTTTCCAGAAAGAAATATCATATTGTGGCCACATAATTAACGAGGAAGGGTTGCATAAGTCACCTGAAAAAATTGAAGCGGTCATAAAAGCCCCAGCACCTGAAAATGTCTCACAATTAAGGTCGTTCCTGGGATTGATAAATTACTATCATAAATTTTTACCAAACTTGTCAACTCTTCTGCACCCTCTTAACGAACTGCTACAAACGGGAGTAATTTGGAAATGGAGCGAAGACTGTAAACGTGCCTTCCATAAATGCAAAGGCTTGATCACGTCCAAGGAAGTTTTGGCTCATTACAACCCATCACTGCCAATCAGACTGGCGTGTGATGCATCCCCTTACGGCGTAGGAGCGGTATTATCGCATAGATTCCCTGATGGCTCGGAGCGGCCGATAGCTTTTGCGTCACGCTCATTGAACTCAGCTGAGCGTAACTATGCCCAGATCAACAGGGAAGCACTCAGCCTGGTATGGGGAGTGAAGAAATTCAACCATTACCTACACGGACAAAAATTTACCTTGCTGACTGACCATCAACCCCTCGTCTCCATATTCAACCCTAAAAAGGGTGTTCCCCTTATGACAGCGCAAAGGCTACAGAGGTGGTCCCTTTTCCTAGGGGCACACCAATATGACATAGAATACAAAAGATCAAAACAGCATGGGAATGCTGACGGTTTATCGCACCTACTGCTGCCAACGGTTGAAGAGGCACCTACAGTGGACCCAGTGGAGATGTTCCACTCAACCATAGTGGAATGTCTACCAGTAACAAATTCTGCCATTGAAAAGGAAACGAGAAATGACCCGACTCTCTCACGAGTCTACGATTTAACGGTGAAGGGAAGGCCAACACATGGTGAACCACTGTTGCCAGCATTCTCGCAAAGAAGAGAACAGCTGTCAGTGTGCCGAGGAACCTTGATGTGTGGATCCAGAGTGGTAATTCCACTCAAACTCCAGGATAAAGTGCTAAAGGAGCTTCACGAGGGGCATCTGGGTGGAGTGAAAATGAAGAACCTAGCCAGAGCGTTTGTGGGGTGGCCAGGTATTGATGGAGACATCGAAGAAATGATCAAGAGCTGCCTAGGATGCCAGAAGTGCAAAACGCCCCACCACAAGCCCCTCTACATCCATGGGAGTGGCCCTCATCTCCATGGCAAAGAGTACATATCGACTTTGCTGGTCCATTTATGGACTCAATGTTCTTAATCGCGGTTGATGCACACTCCAAGTGGCCGGAGGTAATAAAGATGTCCTCCACCATCACGGAAAAAACCATCACAGTATTATGGACCATATTTGCCAGGAATGGGCTGCCTGAACAGATCTGTTCTGATAATGGACCGCAATTTGTGTCCGAAGAATTCAGGAAGTTCTTAAAAAACAATGGGGTTAAGCACTATACGTCTGCCCCATACCATCCCGCCACCAATGGATTGGCTGAAAGGTTTGTCCAGACCTTCAAGAAGGCCATAAAGGCCATGGGTAATGAAGACATAAATCTACAGCATAAGGTAGATAACTTCTTGTTTGCATACAGGAATGCAACACATGTGGTTACAAACCAAACTCCCGCCATGATGTTCTTCAATAGAAGCCTAAGATGCCGGCTGGATTTGATCAAGCCAAACATCAGAAGGGATGTGGAGAACTGGCAATTTCAAGGCATGAATGAAAGGCCAACTAGAACCTTCCAGATAGGTCAACAAGTTTTGGCCCGGGACTACCGTACCGAGAAATGGCAGCCTGGAACTATTTGCACACGACTAGGACCGCTGATGTATACCGTGGACATTGGAGAAAGCATAATAAGGCGCCATGCTGACCAGATCATAGAGTCATCCGAAAAGGGACAACCTACACCACAACTCTATACGCCTAATGATGAAGCAGAGATACCCATAGTATCTACCTCCGATCCGGTGATACTGGAACCAGATGAACCCGACACTGGCATTCAAGCCGAATCGACCTTGCCAAAAGAACCTACTACACCACCAAAAACTACTACACCACCGAGGCGTTATCCGGACCGAGTTAGGAAGCCTCCAGAGAGACTGACTTATAATTGATTAACTGCAGCAAATGTGTAGATTATTGTTCTTGTAACATGTTAATTAATGATTACTTAAAATGTTATGTACTGGTTGTCTAAAAGGGGAGGAATTGTGGTGTATGTGCCTTTAAGAGCCCCCTGTGTACTGTAATGCCGGTAATGGCCACTCGGGCTATATAAGCCTGTATAGTGTCTTGTATCTGTTAGTTCACCTCCAGACTTTGTTCAGTAAACACCTGTGAAACCAACTCCTGTATTCCGTGTCTCCATTAACACACGGATACAACACAAACTGTGGTCCATTATCGGAGCAAATCTGTTCTGGCAAGCCATTCCTGGCAAAAATGGTCCATAGGACTGCAATAGTTTTCTCCGTGGTGGTGGAGGACATTTTGAAGGCCGCAGGCCACTTCGAGTGTGCATCCATGGCTATTAAAAACACAGAGTCCATGAATGGACCAGCAAAATCAATATGCACCTGTTGCCATGGAGATGAGGGCCACTCCCATGGGTGTAGAGGGGCATGTGGTGGTGCATTTTGGACTTTCTGGCATCCTGAGCAGCTCTTGTTTAGGTCCTCGATTTGCTTATCGATTCCTGGCCACCACACATAAGTCCTGGCAAGGCTTTTCATTTTTACCCCTCCCAGATGACCCTCATGAAGGTCATTGAGCACTCTATCCCTTAACTTGGGTGGAATTACCACTCAGGATCCACACATCAAGGTCCCCCGGCACACTGACAGCTGTTCTCTTCTTGTCGAGAATGCTGGCAACAGTGAGTCGCCATGTGCTGGCCATCCATTCACTGTCAAATCATATACCCGAGACAGTGTCGGGTCACTTCGGGTCTCCTGTTCTATACGAGCGTTAGTTACCGGTAGGTATTCAACTATAGTCGAATGAAATATTTCGACAGGATCCACTGCTGGTGCTTCCTCCGCAGTAGGCAGTGGCAGGCATGATAGCCCATCAGCATTTCCATGCTGTTTCGTGCCCTTATATTCAATCTCATAGTGGTGCGCCCCTAGAAAGAGTGACCATCTTTGTAGTCGTTGCACAGTCATCACCGGAACGCCCATCTTCGGATTAAAAATGGAGACAAGAGGCTGGTGGTCAGTCAGCAAGGTGAATTTCTGCCTATGCAGATAGTGATTGAACTTTTTCACTCCCCACACTAGGCTGAGAGCCTCCCTGTCAATCTGGGCGTAATTACACTCGGCTGAGGTTAGTGATCGTGACGCAAAGGCTATTGGCCTCTCTGAGCCGTCCGAGAATTTGTGTGACAGCACCGCTCCAATGCCGTAGGGTGACGCATCACACGCCAACCGAATTGGTAGCGCTGGGTTGAAATGGGCCAATACCTCTTTCGATGTGATTAGTGTTTTGCTCTTCTGGAAAGCTCGTCTACATTCGTCACTCCACTTCCATGGTACCCCAGTTTACAGTAGGGTGTTCAGTGGGTGTAATATTGTAGACAAATTTGGCAAGAACTTATGGTAGTAGTTTACCAGCCTGAGGAACGACCTCAGTTGTGACACGTTTTCCGGTGCTGGAGCCTTGACTACTGCCTCAATCTTTTCTGGGGACTTATGTAACCCCTCTTTATTGATAACGTGGCCACAATACGAGAGCTGTTTTTTAAAAACCTCGCATTTGGGGCGGTTAGCTCAGAGCCCATATTCCTTCAATCTAGTGAGCACCTGCTCCAGGTTGGCGAGGTGATCACTGTCATTTTCGCCCGTGACCAGGATGTCGTCCAACTAACACTGGGTCCCTGGGATCCCTTGCACGACTTGTTCCATTGCCCTTTGCCAAATAGCCGGAGCTGATGCTACCCCGAAAACCAGCCGGTTGTATTGGCAGAGACCTTTATGGGTGTTGATTGTGAGGAATTTTTTTGATGCTTCTTCTACCTCCATTTGCAGATACGCCTGGGCCAGATCAATCTTAGTGAAGCATTTCCCTCCAGATAGCAAGGTGAAAATATCTTCAATCCGCGGAAGTGGATATTGTACGGTGTGAAGGACCAGGTTCACTGTTACCTTAAAGTCCCCACAGATGCGAACCTTCCTTGGTTCCCCAGGCGTGCTGCTCAACGACTTTTTCATCACAGGGACGATGGATGTAGCCCACTCGCTCCAGTCTACCTTGGACAGTACTCCTGAACGTTGCAAACGCTCCAGCTCTGCTTCGATGGCTGGGCGGATCGCATAAGGTACCGGTCTGGCCTTAAAAAATTTTGGGCTTGCGTTTTCTTCGATTTTAATTGTTGCTGTCATGCCTTTTAGTGTTCCGAGTCCTTGCTGGAACACTTCTTTCACGTCAGTTACGATCTTTGACAGTCGCCCAGGTGTGACGTCGTCATCCTTTTTGGCAGCCACAGTCAGTGCTTGTATGGAATGCCAATCCAGCTGTATTTTCCAGATCCATTCACGTCCCAGTAATGGTGGCCCTCCATCTTGCAATACATACAGGTCTAGTTTTGGTGTTTCCTTACCATTATACATAACGGTCACCCTTATTTTTCCTTTGGGGTAGACTTTTTGCCCCATGTACGCCTTCAAAATAATTTTTGTGTCTCTCAAGGGTATGTGTGAGAATAGCCGCTCGTAGTCCCGTCGGTTTATGACTGTTAGGGCTGATCCTGTGTCCAATTCCATTTTTACCTGGACTCCTGCTATCTTGAGAGTGACCCAAATGGTTCGGTGATCCTCCGTTTTGATCACATTATGTAGTTTCAGACAACTCAGCTCCCTGTTTTCGGAGTCGGTATCACTCTTTTGTTCGTCTGAACTATTCTCCGTCACCTTTTGTACCTTCTTGTCCTTTTCTTTTGGAGATTTCTTATTGCTGGTTTTCTTTCCCGACCTGCAGACTTGTGCTATGTGTCCTACTTTTCCACACTGTCTGCGCACTTTGTCTTTGAGCCAGCAATCATTGTGGTCGTGTGTTGTTCTGGGGCAGCGATAGCACTTCTCTGTTCTGTATGACATTTTGTTTGTGCTATATTCTTGCGGTCTCTGTTGTATCTCTGCAGCGCCCCGTGCTGCTGCTTCATATGATACCGCAACGCTGAAAGCCTTGTCCAGCGTAAGGTCCTTTTCAGATAAAAGCCGTTTCTGGGTTCCTTCACTTTGAAGCCCACACACAAACTTGTCCCTTAAGGTATCTGCCAGTCCCGTTCCAAACTGGCAGTGTTTCGATAGTTTGCGCAGTTCTGTTAAATATTCAGCATTGCTTTCATCCTTATGCTGGTTCCGTTTGTGAAACTTGAATCTTTCTGCTATCAGCAGCGGTGTGGGGTTTAAATGTTCCTGTAGTATCGTCGCTATGTCTCCAAAACTCTTTTCCACTGGCTTCGCTGGGGTTACTAGATTTTGCAATAAGCCATACACCTTTGCACCCATTAAATTTAACAATACCGGCGCTTTCTTGTCATCTGACACCTCATTTGCCTTGCAGTATACCTCTATTTGTTCGACATATGTAGTCCAATCTTCGACTTCATTGTCAAATGCGGTGATACTGCCACTCTTCGGCATTTTGGGTGTGGTTTAAAATGGCTTAAAATGGCATCTCCCGTGCTTTCCTTCCTCCCCCGCTGCTGCCAACTCCGCTCTCGGTGGTCCTCGTGGCAATGGCGGCACCTCACGGGTTTCTGCGCGTCTCTCTCCCTCTCCTCGACGCTGCTCGGCCCCTGAACACCGGCTGCACCCTGTGTGCTCTGCCCTCTCTCTCTCCCCCATCGACGCTGCTTGGCCCTTTGCTGTGCCTCTCGGTCGGGCTCTAGCCCCCCGCTGTCCGGGAAGGGTCTGCACACTACCTGTTGCGAGCCCGTTTTGCTGGACCACCGCGACTGGAAAGCCAAGCCTGGCCCTCAACAGCCTCCCCCGCAAATCTCGAGTCTCTGCTGGATGACTGGGCGGTTGCCCATGGTCGACGCCCGTGTCTCTGGCCTTGACCTCCAATCTACTGGTCTCCAGGAACGAATCCCTGGGAGGTGATGCAGAGTTGCAGGTAGGATCAAATTTGTCTCGTCGCCAATGTTGTGTCCGAGAGTAATAAGACACAAAACGGCAGGGGAACGGTACAACAGGTGTTTACTCAACGTGGCTCACTCTGGAACTGAACTGTACAGATTACTACTCAGTGCTATATACAGGTGTGGTTACTGCCGGTACTGCAGTATAAATGAGCTGTAAAAAGTAGTTCCCCCCTTAAAGGTATATACATTACAACCCCACTATTCAAAAAAAGTCGTAGAGAAAAAGCGGGGAATTATAGACCGGTAAGCCTGACATCGGTAGTGGGGAAAATGCTAGAGTCCATTATAAAAGATGTAATAGCTGAGCACTTGGAAAGCAGTGACAGGATCGGACAAAGTCAACATGGATTTACAAAAGGTAAATCATGCTTGACTAATCTACTGGAATTTTTTGAGGATGTAACTGCTAAAATAGATAAGGGAGAACCAGTGGATGTGGTGTATTTGGACTTTCAGAAGGCTTTCGATAAGGTCCCACATAAGAGATTAGCATGCAAAATTAAGGCACATGGGATTGGGGGCAAGGTATTGACTTGGATAGAGAACTGGTTGGCGGACAGAAAGCAAAGAGTTGGAATAAACGGGTCATTTTCCGAGTGGCAGGCAGTGACTAGTGGGGTACTGCAAGGATCGGTCCTAGGACCCCAGCTGTTCACAATATATATTAATGATCTGGACGAGGGAATTGGATGTAATATATCCAAATTTTCAGACGACACAAAGCTGGGTAGGAGGGTATGCTGTGAGGAGTGTTCTGGACCGATGGACTATTTTATGTGCAGATAGCACCCTCTGGTGGTGCTTCTGTGTTAGCAGTGTTTTTGTATGAAGCAGAGGTCATTTGACCTTTGTTCCTTTCTTCCTGTGAGAGGTCATTTGACCTTTGTTCCTTTCTTCCTGTGAGAGGTCATTTGACCTTTGTTCCTTTCTTCCTGTGAGAGGTCATTTGACCTTTGTTCCTTTCTTCCTGTGAGAGGTCATTTGACCTTTGTTCCTTTCTTCCTGTGAGAGGTCATTTGACCTTTGTTCCTTTCTTCCTGTGAGAGGTCATTTGACCTTTGTTCCTTTCTTCCTGTGAGAGGTCATTTGACCTTTGTTCCTTTCTTCCTGTGAGAGGTCATTTGACCTTTGTTCCTTTCTTCCTGTGAGAGGTCATTTGACCTTTGTTCCTTTCTTCCTGTGAGAGGTCATTTGACCTTCGTACCTTTCTTCCTGTGTAACCCAGGAAGTAGAATCCCAGGAAGTAGAATTCCAGGAACAACCTGGTAGTAATGGAGGATTCCATAAGGGATTCACAATCCAATGTAATCTGAGTTCATATGTTAGGCCAAGCGCAATATCTGTGAGTATCTTTGTTTGTTAGCATAATAGCAACATTGTCAGAGTAGTATTTTGATAACACTATGTTTATGAAAGGTTAATATTTGATAGTTACGGAAGTGAGTCCAAATGTTAGTTAGTTATACAATTAATCTATTCTACTGTTGTAAATATGTTACATCTTATGTAATATCGAATGTATAGTACTCAGTTTATGTACAAAACATACTTTGTCTTTGTTTACAGTTTCACAAAAATTGTTCAAGTAAAGGCTTCAAACAGCAAACGGCTTCACGAAGAATTATTTTGAATAAGTGTTTAACTTGCTGGATAACTAGATAGGAGCACATCTAGCGCGGCCAGTACAGTGAAAAGATATCAGTGAAAAGAGATCAGTGAAAAGATATCAGTGAAAAGATAGCAATACGGCTAGCTGTGAAGAGCGGAGCAGGAGGAACCCAGTGTAAGCCTTAACCTCGTAGAGCACATCTACCTCACATCAACATGTCAGAAGATAATAACGATAATGCTTTGCAGCAAGGAGAAGACCTTAAACAGGCAGACGAAACTGTAGAAGGTGACAATCGGTCTATAAGCTCCGGTTACGTCAGATCGCAAGCTGGTTCACAGTCATCAAGCCAGAGCTGCGCATGCGAACAGAGAAATAGAAATAAAAGTAAGACAGGCCCGTCTCCAAGCTGAACCCCAAGCTGAACAGGCCTGACTCCAAGCTGAACAGGCCCGACTCCAAGCAGAACAGGCCTGACTCCAAGCTGAATTCCAAGCGGAACAGGCCCGTCACCAAGTTGAACACCAGGCTGAACAGGCCTGTCTCCAAGCCACATTAGACGCTCTGCAGCAACAAAAAGAGATAGATGCTGCATTAGCCGAGACACAAGTATTCGAGGCAATTTTGGAGGGAGCTGATCCCGAGACAGCTTACAAACCTTTAATACCCGTTTCGTGGCAGAGTCCACGACAGCACACCATAGAGTACGTGAGTGACCATGCCGACATACAGTTTACAGGAGAAAGGGATGGAGGCCCGTACATCTCTACAGATGCAAGCACTTCGTATAACATGCCACAAGTTGCCAACCAAGGTCAAAGCAGACGGCATGCTTCAAGCCACAGAGTCTCCCCCAGCAGAATGGAAGACACGGTGCAGAGGAATAGGACGCCGAATATAGAAAGTCAGAGGCAAATCCCCTCTCGGTTCCTTGAGACCCCCAACAGAGCCCCTAGCCAAGGCAACCCTGGCACAGGTCCCAGCACCTATGACCTTGCCAAATACCTTGCATGCACCCAGCTGGTGACTTCGGGGTTAATCAAGTTTGATGACAGGCCGGAGAATTATCGGGCTTGGAAGTCCTGCTTCCACGATGTCATATCGAGCTTAGACCTGTCGGCAGGAGAAGAGCTCAGCCTCCTTATCAAATGGCTCGGCCCAGAGTCCGCCGGACAGGCCTGCAGGATAAAAGCGGCCAATGTGGGACAGCTGCCAGAGGGGTTGAAGAAGGCTTGGGCGAGGCTGGAAGAAAGCTACGGCTCGCCCAAAGCCATTGAAAGGGCTCTCTTTGACAGGTTGGAGAACTTTCCGATGTTGATGAGTAAGGACCGCGAATTTGGAGATCTGCTGTCGGAACTCGAAGCCGCAAAGCAGGACGGCTACCTGTAGTGTATGTACCTTTAAGAGAGAACTACTTTCACAGCTCCTGTATACTGTAGTACCGGCAGTGACCACACCTGTATATAAGCCTTGAGCGGGCATCTGTACTGTTAGTCTTTAGACTACTCTCCTCCAGTAAACACCTGTTGATTGTTAATTTACAGCCTCCGTCTAGTTATTGGAAAACATCTTACTTTAAGATCCACAGATTCAACAGTGGCGACGAGGTCGATTCGAATCTACCTGCAACTCTGCATATCCTTTCAAGGATTCGCTCCGAGAGGACGGTGGAAGAAAGTCGAGGCTAGAAGCACGGGCGTCGACCATGAGCAACCGCCCAGTCATCCGGCAGAGAGTGAACATCGCAGGGGAGGCTGTTGAGAGCTGGGCTTGGTTCTCCAGCCACGACGATCCAGCAACAGACTGGCAACAGGTACAGCGCTGACCCTTCCCAGACAGCGACGGCTGGAGCCGACCGACGGCACAGAAAAGGCCGAGCAGCGTCGACGGGGTAAGAGAGAGGGTAAAGTGCACAGGGCGCAGCCAGGGGTTGGAGACCGAGCGGCGTCAACGGAAAATAAAAAGAGAGAGAGGGTAAAGCACAGCCGGGGTCCAGGACCGAGCGGCGGCAATGAGAGAGGCGCACAAGAGAATGCGCAGAGCGCAGCCAGGGCTCAAGGGCTGAGCAGCGTCGGCGGGGAAAGAAAGGAAGCGTGGGAGACGCCATTTGAGCCACGGAGAAGAAGGGAGAGCGCGGGAGATGCCATTTTAGAAGCCGCAGCGGAGAAGAAGGGCGAGCGCGGGAAGAAAGGAAAGCGCGGGAGACGCCATTTTGAGCCAGCGGAGAAGAAGGGAGAGCGCGGCAGACGCCATTTTAGACAGTTTAACCACACCCAGGGATGCCGAAGAGTGGCAGTGTCACTGCGTTCGACAATGAAGCCGAAGATTGGGCGACATATGTGGAACGCATTGAGGTGTACTGCAAGGCGAATGAAGTGCGAGATGCTAGGAAAGCACTGGTTTTGTTGAATTCCATGGGTGCAAAAACTTATGGTTTACTGCGAAACCTAATAACCCCAGAGAAGCCAGAGGATAAGGATTTCGAAAGCATGGTGGAAATCCTACAGGACCACTTAAACCCCACACCGCTGTTGATAGCAGAAAGATTTAAGTTCCACAAAAGGAACCAGCATAAAGACGAAAGTAATGCTGAGTATTTAACAGAACTGCACAAGCTATCGAAACACTGCCAGTTTGGAATGGGACTAGCAGATACGTTAAGGGACAAGTTTGTGTGTGGGCTTCAAAGTGAAGGAACCCAGAAATGGCTTCTATCAGAAAAGGATCTTATGCTGGACAAGGCTTTCAGCATGGCAGTATCACACGAAGCAGCCGCACGGGGCGCTGCAGAGATACAACGGAGACTGCAAGAATATGGCACCAATGAAATGTCATATGGAGCAGGGAAGTGTTATCGCTGCGGCAGAACAACACACGACCAGAAGGATTGTTGGTTCAAGGACCAAGTGTGCAGACGGTGTGGAAAAGCAGGACACATAGCAAGAGTCTGCAGGTCAGGGAAGAAAACCAGCAGCAAGAAATCTCCACAGGAGAAGTACAAAAAGGTACATAAGGTGATGGACAGTAGTTCAGACGAACAGAAAAGTGATACAGACTCCGGAAGCAAGGAGCTGGGATGTCTGAAACTACATAAGGTAATCAAAATGGAGGATCACAAGACTATCTGTGTCACGCTCAAGATAGACGGAGTCCAAGTGAAAATGGAATTGGACACAGGATCAGCCCTAACAGTCATAAACCGAAGGGACTACAAGCGGCTATTCTCACATATACCCTTGAAAGCTGCAGAGATTGTCTTGAAGACGAACACGGGGCAAAAAGTCTACCCCAAAGGAAAAATAAGGGTGAACGTGATATACAAAGGCCAGGAAATACCAAAAATGGACCTATATGTATTGACAGATGGAGGACCACCACTACTAGGACGTGAATGGATCCGGAAGATACAATTAGATTGGCATTCCATACAGGCACTGAAGGTTGCGGCCAAAACGGATGAAGACGTCACACCTGGACGACTGTCAAAAATGCTAACTGACGCACAAAAAGTGTTCCAGGAGGGACTCGGAACACTAAAAGGCATAACAGCGACGATTAAAATAGAGGAAAATCACACAGAATCACACAGAAACCCCACAGTGCAGATAGAGGCCATTTCGGCCCATCGAGCCTGCACCGACACATATCCCACCTGATCCCCGTAAACCCTACACCAACACATATCCCACCCTATCCCCGTAACCCCACATATTTAATCCCCCTAACACTAAGGGTCAATTCATCATAGCCAATCAACCTAACCCACACATCTTTGGACTGTGGGAGGAAACCGGAGCACCCGGAGGAAACCCACGCAAACAAATGCAAGCCCAAAGTTTTTTAAGGCCAAACCGGTGCCTTATGCGATCCGACCAGCCGTCGAAGCAGAGCTGGAAGGTTTGGAATGTTCAGGAGTACTGCCCAAAGTGGACTGGAGCGAGTGGGCCACACCCATCATTCCTGTAATGAAGAGGTCGTTGAGTAATGCGCCTGGGGAACCAAAGAAGGTCCGCATCTGTGGGGATTTTAAGGTGACAGTGAACCCAGTCCTTCACACGGTACAATATCCGCTTCCACGGATTGTAGATATTTTCGCCTCGCTATCTGGAGGTAAACGCTTCACTAAGATAGATCTGGCCCAGGCGTACCTGCAAATGGAGGTAGAAGAAGCCTCGAAACAATACCTCACGATCAACACTCATAAAGGTCTCTACCAATGCAACCGGCTGGTGTTCGGGGTAGCATCGGCTCCGGCTATTTGGCAAAGGGCAATGGATCAAGTCCTGCAAGGGATTCCAGGGACCCAGTGTTATTTGGACGACATCCTGGTCACGGGCGAAAATGACAGTCATCACCTCGCCAACCTGGAGAAGGTGCTCACTAGATTAAAGGAATATGGGCTACGAGCTAATCGCCACAAGTGCAAGTTTTTCCAGAAGCAGATCTCGTATTGTGGCCACATTATTGATGAAGAGGGGTTACATAAGTCCCCTGAAAAGATTGAGGCAGTCGTCAAGGCTCCAGCACCAGAAAATGGGTCACAACTGAGGTCGTTCCTCGGGCTGGTGAACTACTACCATAAGTTCTTACCAAATTTGTCTACAGTATTACACCCACTGAACACCCTACTGCAAACGGGGGTGTCATGGAAGTGGAATGACGAATGTATACGAGCTTTCCAGAAGTGCAAAGAATTGATCACATCAAAATAGGTGTTGGCCCATTTCAACCCAGCACTACCAATTCGGTTGGCGGGTGATGCATCACCCTATGGTATTGGAGCGGTGCTGTCGCACAAATTTCCAGACGGGTTGGAGAGGCCAGTAGCCTTTGCGTCTCGGTCACTAACCTCAGCCGAGCGCAACTACGCCCAGATTGACAGGGAGGCCCTCAGCCTAGTATGGGGAGTAAAAAAACTCAACCTCTATCTGCATGGGCAGAAGTTCACCTTGCTGACTGACCACCAACCACTTGTCTCCATCTTTAATCCAAAGAAGGGCGTTCCGGTGATGACTGCACAACGGCTACAAAGATGGTCCCTTTTTCTAGGGGCGAACCAATATGAAATCGATTATAAGGGCACGAAACAGCATGGAAACGCTGATGGGCTATCACGCCTGCCACTGCCTACTGCGGAGGAAGCACCAGCAGTGGACCCTGTCGAAATATTTTTTTCGTCGATAATTGAATGCTTGCCAGAAACTAACGTGGATATAGAGAAGGAGACCCGAAATGATCCGACACTGTCTCGGGTATATGATTTGACGGTGAAGGGATGGCCAACACAGGGCGACTCACTGTTGCCAGCATTCTCATCCAGAAGAGAACAGCTGTCAGTATGCCAGGGGACAGTGATGTGTGGATCCCGAGTGGTAATTCCACCCAAGTTAAGGGAGAGAGTGCTCAATGAGCTTCACGAAGGCCATCTGGGAGGGGTGAAAATGAAAAGCCTTGCTAGGGCTTATGTGTGGTGGCCGGGGATCGATCAACAAATCGAGAACCTAACAAAGAGCTGCTCAGGATGCCAGAAGGTCCAAAATGCACCACCACATGCCCCTCTACACCCATGGGAGTGGCCCTCCTCTCCATGGCAACGGGTGCATATTGATTTTGCTGGTCCATTCATGGACTCAATGTTCTTAATAGCAGTGGATGCGCACTCGAAATGGCTGAGGTGATCAAAATGTCCTCCACCACCAGAGAAAACGATTGCAGTCCTACGGACCATATTTGCCAGGAACGGCTTGCCAGAGCAGATTTGCTCTGATAACGGACTACAGTTTGTGTCCAAAGAGTTTCGGAAATTTATGAGAAGGAATGGGTAAGGCATTACACATCTGCCCCGTATCATCCAGCCACAAATGGATTGGCTGAGAGGTTCGTACAAACCTTTAAAAAGGTGATAAGGGCCATGTGCGATGATGACATTCCACTACAGCATAAGGTGGACAATTTCCTGTTAGCCTACAGAAATGCGACACATGCAGTTACCAACCAGACCCCGGCCATGATGTTCTTTAACTGAAGGTTGAGATCTCGTCTGGATTTGCTCAGACCAAATGTGCGAAGAAATGTTGAGGATAAGCAATTCCAGCACATCAATGAGAAGCCGACAAGGAGCTTCAATGTAGGACAACCAGTCTTGGCCCGCGACTACCGAACAGAGAAATGGCAACCCGGAACGATATGCACATGGCAGGGGCCACTAATGTACACAATGGATGTCGGGGAGAACATTGTGAGATGCCACCTCGACCAGATCCTAGCGTCACAGGAACGAGTCAACCCCATTTATCGCGTACCTGGGGATGAACCCGACATACCGGTAGCATCTACCCCAGAAAAAGTAGCAGCGGAAACTGATGAACTAACCGAAAAAAGGGGGCCAGAATCGCCTCCGCACCAAGAACAAGACACTCAGGAAAGGCGCTATCCAGAAAGGATCAGGAAGCCGCCCCAAAGACTGAATCTATAAATGGACTATTTCAGTTAAATGTGCATGTTAAAGTGTTAACTGTTATTTGAATGTTATGGGTACTGTTAATCTAAAAGGGGAGGAATTGTAGTGTATGTACCTTTAAGAGAGAACTACTTTTACAGCTCCTGTATACTGTAATACCGGCAGTGACCACACCTGTATATAAGCCTTGAGCAGGCATCTGTACTGTTAGTCTTTAGACTACCCTCCTCCAGTAAACACCTGTTGATTGTTAATTTACAGCCTCCGTCTAGTTATTGGAAAACACCATACTTTAAGATCCACGGATTCAACACTACCTACCCGGTCTATCGTACTTAGACACTTCCAGAGGGGTAAGTCCCATCATTGAGAAGCTTCCATTTAACCTGCAGGAGAAGTGGATAATGTTTGGATCAAAGTTCAAGCTAAAGCACAACGTGGCGTTCCCACCATTCTCTGCGTTCGTTAAATTCATCCGTAAAGAAGCCAAAGCCAGGAACGACCCCAGCTTTAACTTCTTCTCCGCCCACCCAGCACTTGCCAGAAGAGACAAGTTCGACAGACATGGAAAGACACCAATATCTGTCCACAAAATGCAAGTGTCCTCAACTGAGAACACAAAGATTCAGAAGAAACCTGAGGATATGAGCAAACAATGCCCTATCCACAACAAGCCCCATCCTTTAAAGTAGTGCAGAGGCTTCAGGGAGATGTCCCTGGAAGATCGGAAACAATATCTTAAAGAGAACTCTATATGTTTCAAGTGCTGCTCTTCCACGAGCCATCTCGTCAAGAACTGCAAGGTAGATGCAAAATGCACAGAATGTGAAAGTGATCGGCACGTTTCAGCACTACACCCAGGCCCAGCTCCTTGGAAGTCAGAGACGCCCCCTCCCGCTTCAGAGCACGGCGGGGAGAGAGAGGGAGCTGCTGGTCCAGAGATTACATCCAGGTGCACCGAGGTGTGTGGAGAAGGAGTGAGCGCAAGAGCATGCTCCAAGATATGTCTCGTTAATGTGTACCCTGCAGGATGTCGTCAGGAATCTGAAAAGATGTATGCCATACTAGATGAACAAAGCAATCATTCTCTTGCAAGATCCGAGTTCTTCAACATCTTCAAGGTCAAAGGAAGTCCGTCGCCTTACACGCTGAAGACGTGTGCTGGACTTTCAGAGACAACAGGCAGGAGGGCCTGCGGTTACGTTGTTGAGTCAGCCGACGGGAAGATTAGTCTCCCCCTTCCTACACTCATCGAATGTAATCAAGTCCCCGACAACCGTTCTGAGATTCCCACTCCGAATGCAGCTCGCCATCACCAACATCTGAGACGCATTGCAGACGAGATCCCACCTCTTGATCCAGATGCAAGCATACTTCTGTTGTTGGGAAGAGACATCCTGAGGGTACATAAGATAAGGGAATAGATCAACGGTCTACATGACGCACCTTTTGCCCAAAGGCCAGACCTTGGCTGGGTCGTTGTTGGAGATGTGTGCCTCAAGGGCGCTCACAAGCCATCTCAGGTGAGCACACTCAAGACTTCCATCTTGGAGAATGGTCGTCCAAGCTACCTTACCCCATGCAGTAGTCAGATCCGAATGACAGAGAAGTTCAGTCATACGGCTCAGCCTCAGAAAACCCCAGTGCTGATCTCCGCAGACAGCACACAGATGATGCTCACTGGAGAGAACCCGGGTCAGTCAGTCTTCTGTCGCACCGCCAACGACCACAAACTTGCTCCATCGATCGGCGACATGAGGTTCCTCCAGATTATGGACAATGAGGTCTCTCGTGACAGCTCTAACAGCTGGGTTGCACCCTTAACCTTCCGGAACCCCAGACGACGGCTGCCGAACAACAGGGGGTATGCCTATAATCGTCTTAACTCACTCCATCGCACACTGGAGAAGAAGCCAGAGATGAAAGCCCACTTCCTAGAATTTGTCAAGGAAATGCTTGTCAACGATCATGCAGAGATAGCTCCTCCACGCCAGGAAGGCCAAGAGTGTTGGTACCTCCCTTCCTTCGGAGTCTATCACCCCAAAAAGCCGGAACAGATGCGCGTGGTGTTTGACTCCAGTGCACCATTTCAGGGAGTCTCTCTCAGCGACGTACTCCTCACAGGGCCCGATCTTAACAACAGCCTCTTGGGAGTGCTCATGAGATTCAGGAAAGAACCCGTCGCCATCACTGCTGATATCCAGCACATGTTTCATTGCTTTGTGGTGAGAGAAGACCACAGAGACTTCCTCCGCTTCCTGTGGTATTGGGACAATGACCCCAATAGAGACATTGTGGACTACAGAATACGTGTCCATGTCTTTGGGAATAGCCCATCCCCTGCTGTTGCCATATACGGACTAAGGAGGGCTGCCAAGGAAGAAGACGACGACTTTGGCAGTGATGTGAGAGAGTTCATCGAACGAGAGTTCTATGTCGACGACGTACTGAAGTCATTCCCGACCGAAGTAGAGGCCATCAGTACCCTCAGACGAGCCCAGGAACTACTTGCACTATCCAACCTCAGGCTGCATAAGATAGCCTCTAACAGACCAGCACTGATGGAGGCATTCCCCCCTGAAGATCGTGCTAAGGGCATCAAAGACCTAAACCTCTTCACTGATGACCTCCCCCTACAGCATACCCTAGGGTTGTCGTGGAACATAGCAACAGACATGTTCACGTTCCAAGTCTTAGATGCCAGGAAACCCTTCACACGTAGAGGAGTGCTCTCTACAGTCAACAGCCTATATGACCCTCTCGGCTTCTTAGCCCCTGTCACCATACAAGGCAGGCTGCTCCTCAGGGAACTCTCCACATGCACCGAAGAGTGGGATTCACCTTTCCCTGAAGAGATGGAAGCAGAGTGGGACAGATGGAGAGACTCACTCCAAGACTTACAGGAGATCCAAATACCTCGCTGCTATTCATCTTTCTCTCCCTTAAATGCCCAATTCAAAGAGCTTTGTGTCTTTGCAGATGCATCCGCTAAAGCCATTGCAAGTGTGGCTTATCTGAAGGTCACCACTCAAGAAGGACAAAGCAAAATTGGCTTCGTCTTTGATAGAGGCAAGTTGGCACCCCAGCCAGACCTCACCATACCCAGATTGGAACTGTGCGTAGCAGAACACAACCTACCTCCTCACAGCAGTCTACGGAAGCTGCATCCTATCATCGACACCGACGGACCGTCTCCGAGGTGGTTCTTCTTTTGTCGCCAGAGGACTCCAGTGACAAGTAGAGTTCGGACTATGTGGAGTCGTTAACGACCCCAGACGGGGAGTGTTCTGGACTGATGGACTATTTTATGTGCAGATAGCACCCTCTGGTGGTGGTTATGTGTTAGCAGTGTGTTTGTATGAAGCAGAGGTCATTTACCTTTGTTCCTTTCTTCCTGTGTGAGGTCATTTGACCTTCGTACCTTTCTTCCTGTATAACCCAGGAAGTAGAATCCCAGGAAGTAGAATTCCAGGAAGAACCTGGCAGTAATGGAGGATTCCATAAGGGATTCACAATCCAATGTAATCTGATTTCATATGTTAGGCCAAGCGCAATATCTGTGAGTATCTTTGTTTGTTAGCATAATAGCAACGTTGTCAGAGTAGTATTTTGATAACACTATGTTTATAAAAGGTTAATATTTGATAGTTACAGAAGTGAGTCCAAATGTCAGTTAGTTATACAATTAATCTATTCTACTATTGCAAATATGTTACATCTTATGTAATATCAAATGTATAGTACTCAGTTTATGTACAAAACATACTTTGTCTTTGTTTACAGTTTCACAAAAATTGTTCAAGTAAAGGCTTCAAACAGCAAACGGCTTCACGAAGAATTATTTTGAATAATCATAATCATAATCAACTTTATTGTCATTGTTAGTGCACAAGTGCAGTACAACGAAATGTAGGCTTGTGGCTCCCGAGAGTGTACATTTAGATTAAGACATTTATACATTCAACATTCATTTGGCTTGTAATACATTAACATACACATAACCATAATAAAGTGCATTGGCAGATGTGCAGGCTTTAGAGTTTATTTGTGGAGTTCAGTAGGATGACAGCCCTGGGAAAGAAGCTGTTCCTAAATCTGGTCGTTCGGGTGCGAATGCATCTGTAGCGTCTGCCAGATGGCAGGAGGGCGAACAGACTGTGGCTGGGGTGGGTAGGGTCTTTGATGATGGTCCGTGACCTCCGTAAACAGCGTTTCTGGCATATGTGCTCTATGGTCGGTAGCCGGGTGCCGGTAATGCGTTGGGCAGTTTTGACCACCCGCTGCAGGGCTTTCCGGTCATAGTAGCTACAGCTGCCATACCATACTGTGATACAGTTCGTCAGGATGCTCTCTATTGTGCAGCGGTAAAAGTTAGAGAGGATCAGGGCTGACAGGTTACATCCCTTCAGTCTCCTTAGGAAATATAGGTGCTGCTGGGCCTTCTTCAGCAAGTGTTTAACTTGCTGGATAACTAGATAGGAGCACGTCTAGCGCGGCCAGTGCAAGGAGGATGTCGTGAAACTCCAGTACGATTTGGACAGGCTGGGTGATTGGGCAGAAACATGGCAAATGCACTATAATGTGGATAAATGTGAGGTTATCCACTTTGGTGGCAAAAACAGGAAGGCAGATTATTATTTGAATGGCAATAGATTGGTAGAAGGGGAAGTGCAAAGAGACCTGGGTGTTCTTGTGCACCAGTCGCTGAAGGTAAGCATGCAGGTGCAGCAGACGTTTAAGAAGGCAAATAGCATGTTGGCCTTCGTAGCAAGAGAGTTCGAGTACAGGAACAAGGATGTCTTGCTACAGTTGTACAGGGCCTTGGTGAGACCGCACCTTGAGTATTGTGTGCAGTTTTGGTCACCTTACCTGAGGAAGGACGTTTTTGCCATGGAAGGAGTGCAGCGAAGATTCACCAGACTGATACCTGGGATGGCAGGAATGGCATATGAGGAGAGATTGTGTCAATTGGGCTTATACTCACTGGAGTTTAGAAGATTGAGAGGGGATCTCATCGAAACCTATAAAATTCTGTCAGGCCTGGACAGACTAGATGCAGGAAGGATGTTTCTGATGGCCGGGGAGTCCAGAACCAGGGGTCATAGTCTAAGGATAAGGAGTAAGCCATTTATGACTGAAATGAGGAGGAATTTCTTCACCCAGAGAGTGGTGAACCTGTGGAATTCTCTGCCACAGAGGGCGGTGGAGGCCAGTTCATTAAATACAATCAAGAAAGAGTTGGATATATTTCTTAAGGCTAAAGGGATCAAGGGATATGGGGAGAAGGCAGGGACAGGGTACTGAATTTGGATGATCAGCCATGATCTCACTGAATGGCGGAGCAGGCTCGAAGGGCCGAATGGCCTACTCCTGCTCCTATCTTCTATGTTTCTATGTTTCTATGTTTCATACCCGCCTCCTCGGGGCTGACAAAATCCAGCCCATAAGTCCAAACACCTTGAGATAAACGCCCTTTTAATTACTGTTTGTACCTGACGTCACCGCTGGCGGGCAGGGGTCAAAATTGGAGGAAGGTCAGGACACTGCCAGGGACCCATCGAAATGGTTCCTGGCAAAATAAATAAGGACTGGGCGGGGCGGGGGCAGGGGCTGGGGGTGGTCGGCACATCCACAATCTGGGGATGGGGCGATTCTTGGGGTTGGAGCCTCGCACGGGTGAGAAGCGGACAGAGTAGTTTTGTGGGCCCAGGAAGAGCACCCCTGCTTCTCCTGACCCAGAAAAATACAAGTTTGTTCAGTGGCCTCCAGTGGTCCCTTTAAGGGCTGCTGGTTAGACTGCTCAATATCTGGTGCCAATGGAGAGTGTTGGCGGCGTATACTACCCCCATTTGTATCTCAAAATTGCAATTGGGATCCTATGTTTGGCCTAGTACCCCAATTTGCATATTACAAGTCACCACCCACCTGAAGCAGGCAGGCTGCCCATACCAAGATGCTGGTAGCTAAAGTGCCAGTGTAAACATGCGGCAAGTAGCCCGACACAATTTTCAGGTCGCTACAACCCTGCTTACACTGGGCAGAGGCACTTAAAATCCGCCCCAGAGACCTTTAAAGGTGGAAATGCAGGTAGAAAAGGCTATGAAAAAGCCAAATTGTATTCTGAGTTTTGAAACTAAAAGGAAGGAAGGGATGCTGAATTTCTACGCGACATTGGTTAGGCTGCAGTTGAACTATTTGGTGCATCATTAAGAATATTACAGCCATGGAAAGGGCACTGCAAATATTTGCTAGAATGAAGCCAAGAATGAGAGGGTGTAGTTATACCGGTTTAAAAAATTGGGTCTTTTATCAGAGACGGTTAAGGGGAGAAATCTAATAGCGATTTTCAGAAGGTGATTAATGAAAGAATATTTCCACTGTTTGTGAATTGTTAACAACGTGGCATAGACTGATGGTTATCACCAGAGGAGCAAAGGGAGAACAGAAAATAATTTCTTTCACACACAAAGCTCTGCTCCTAGTACGAACTGTTGTTAGCATTGTTAGGAAAACCAAGGCCACAACGTTATAGCTCCATCTCCACCATAGTGGTGCTACTAACGGGGCTCTGCACTGGGAATGGAATCTCGTAAAACTAACCCCCTATGAATACTTTACCATGAATGGCTATTGAGGCAAAGGCTATAACATGATTTAAAAGGGAACTGAATAATTATTTGAAGAGGAAGAATATAAAATACAGGAAAAGGGTAGGAAAATGGGATGAGAGTACATAGCTTTAGTTGAACAGCTAGCACTGGCCCAGGATGTGCTGAATGACCTCCTTCTCTGTTACAGGGTGGAACGTTCAACTTTGGCGGGCCGTTAAACTGGCGGTCGTGGATCGGCCGCCTGTTATACAACCCGTCAGATTTTCCTTTCTATTGGCTTCAATGGCACTGCCCGTTTTATACCCCCGCCAAAGTTGAAAATTACGCCCATCCTTTTTAAGATTCTATAAATGAGCCTTTTTCATTTTATTCTTTTGTTCTTAAATGAGACCTGCTGGGTTGTTGAGGAGGAGTTGGGGTTATTGAGGACAACAGCAATTCCCCATTCTGATTAGGTCTAAGCATGAAGATAGAATTTACAAGGTTTGAGCTGAAGGTTCCATCACTGGATTAAGAGTCTGAATAGGTGATTATATTTTTTCTGGCTGAATGTATTAAAATCTGAAAGCAATTATTTCTCATATTTCCTGGAGGCATTTTAATTTATTTTTCACTTTTAGGCACATGGCTATTGATTTAATATTTAAATTCAGTAAGAAAAATACACTATTACTATCATGCTTCAGGAAAAAATCTGCAAGCCTTGTACCAAAATTGAATCTGATACTCAAGCTTGCTTGTTAGAACCAGATCATTACTTTGCACGGTACAGTAGTTATACTATAGATTATGTTTGCAGGGTGAAACTTCCACTGGTAGCTGCAGCAACACAGTGATATCCCTTCCATGTACTACAGATGATTTACATTCCTAGTCTTATGTGATTCACTTGGTGATAAATTTGTAAAGTGATGACAAGCGCAATAGCTGCCTGACTATTTTCTAGTGTTTATACTGGCAATTGCTATAATTAAAACAGAACTCTTGTAGGGATTCCAAAAATTAATACTTTTAGGAGGGCAAGACTAAATTGCAACTTCTGTGAGCTGCAGTGTAAGTCTGTAATAGTCTAAGTACATAATTAGTAAAATAATTAAATTATTTTAAAAGGTGCATCTATTTGTTTGATTTTCTTTTATTAAATCAGTGAGTATATATATTTCCTAAGGAAGGAGATACTTGCCTTAGAGGAGTGCAATGAAGGTTCACTAGTTTGATTCCTGGGATGAGGGGGCTGTCCTATGAGGAGAGATTGAGTAGAATGGGCCTATATTCTCTGGAGTTTAGAAGAATGAGGGGTGATCTCATTGAAATGTATAAAATTCTTAGAGGGCTTGACAGGGTAGATACTGAGAGGCTGTTTCCCCTGGCTGGAGAGTCTAGAGCTAGGGATCATAGTCTCAGGATAAGTGTTCGGCCATTTAGGACTGAGATGAGAAGACATTTCTTCACTCAGAGGGTTGTGAATCTTTGGAATTCTCTACCCCAGAGGGCTGTGGATGTTCAGTCAAAGAGTATTTTCAAGACTGAGATTGATAGATTTTGGGGCATAGAAACATAGAAGATAGGAGCAGGAGTAGGCCATTTGGCCCTTCGAGCCTGCTCCGCCATTCAATGAGATCATGGCTGATCATCCAAATTCAGTACCCTGTCCCTGCCTTCTCCCCATATCCCTTGATCCCTTTAGCCTTAAGAAATATATCCAACTCTTTCTTGAATATACTTAATGAACTGACCTCCACCGCCCTCTCTGGCAGAGAATTCCACAGGTTCACCACTCTCTGGGTGAAGAAATTCTTCCTCATTTCAGTCCTAAATGGCTTACCCCTTATCCTTAGACTATGACCCCTGGTTCTGGACTCCCCAGCCATCAGAAACATCCTTCCTGCATCTAGTCTGTCCAGGCCTGACAGAATTTTATAGGTTTCGATGAGATCCCCTCTCAATCTTCTAAACTCCAGTGAGTATAAGCCCAATCAACACAATCTCTTCTCATACGTCATTCCTGCCATCCCAGGTATCAGCCTGGTGAATCTTCGCTGCACTCCTTCCATGGCAAGAACGTCCTTCCTCAGGTAAGGCGACCAAAACTGCACACAATACTCAAGGTGTGGTCTCACCAAGACCCTGTACAGCTGCAGCAAGACATCCTTGTTCTTGTACTCGAACCCTCTTGCTATGAAGGCCAACATACCATTTGCCTTCTTAACCGCCTGCTGCACCTGCATGCTTACCTTCAGCGACTGGTGTACAAGAACACCCAGGTCTCTTTGCACTTCCCCTTCTACCAATCTATTGCCATTCAAATGATAATCTGCCTTCCTGTTTTTGCCACCAAAGTGGATAACCTCACATTTATCCATATTATAGTGCATTTGCCATGTTTCTGCCCAATCACCAAACCTGTCCAAATCGTGCTGGAGTTTCACGACATCCTCCTCACAGCTTACCCTTCCACCCAGCTTTGTGTCGTCTGCAAATTTGGAGATGTTACATCCAATTCCGTCGTCCAGATCATTAATATATATTGGCCCAGAACTTGGTGTCGGGGGCTTGCCGCGCGTGCAAGCCCCCGATGTGCACTTACCCGGCGCGCCGACATCTGAAACCTGGCCCGCAGTGGATTTCCTGTCAGTGGCCCGGTTCTGATGTCGGCGCGCTGTGCTAACCTGACCCCGCGGCGTAGCTAGTGCGATGTGCCGGCTGGGATCAGGTGAGCACTGTTCAGCCAATCAGGGGAGGGGAAACTTCATTCATACGTTTGAGAGTAAGAACTGTCAAACTCTTGAAAAGTACTGCACCCCAAAACACTACTTAAACTTTAAATAAAATTTTAAAAAACATCCCAATCATTAAATTAAGTATAAATAATGTAAAAAAATAATTTAAACAATAATTTTTTTTTTTGAAAAAAATAAATTTTTAATAAAAAGGGTCTAAAACTAAACTTACCTTATTGTAGATTCTTTAAAATAATAAACCTGTGGGGAAAAAAATTCTAAATTGCACTAAAACACCACTTACCTGTAAAAATAAATACTTACGTGTGCTTTTTACAAGCGTAAAGACCGGAGGCCTTTACACATGCGCAAATCCCCCAAAACAGAGGAAATCCAAGACGCACGCACTGCCCCCTACAGTGCACGCGCTGGCCTCTTCACCTCTTGGGTTAGAGGAGAGGAAATGCCGGTTTTCAGCGCATGCGCTGTGCATGCTGAAAACCGGCATTTCCTCCGGCCAGACGCGTGAGTACCCCTTCCGTACTCACGCGTTTGGGGAGGAATTACTGCCCCATTGTGATCAGCTGGGGTCCTAGGACCAATCCTTGCGGTACCCCACTAGTCACTGCCTGCCACTCGGAAAACGACCCGTTTATTCCAACTCTTTGCATTCTGTCCGCCAACCAGTTCTCTATCCAAGTCAATACCTTGCCCCCAATCCCATGTGCCTTAATTTTGCACGCTAATCTCTTATGCGGGACCTTATCGAAAGCCTTCTGAAAGTCCAAATACACCACATCCACTGGTTCTCCCTTATCTATTTTACCAGTTACATCCTCAAAAAATTCCAGTAGATTAGTCAAGCATGATTTACCTTTCGTAAATCCATGTTGACTTTGTCCGATCCAGTCACTGCTTTCCAAGTGCTCTGCTATCACATCTTTTATAATGGACTCTAGCATTTTCCCCACTACCGATGTCAAGCTTACCGGTCTATAATTCCCCGCCTTTTCTCTACCACCTTTTTTGAATAGTGGGGTAACATTAGCTACCCGCCAATCCATGGGTACCGTTCCAGAGTCTATCGAGTTCTGGAAGATGACCAGCAATGCATCTACTATTTCTAGGGCCACTTTCTTAAGTACCCTGGGATGTAGATTATCAGGCCCTGGGGATTTATCGGCCTTCAGTCCCATCAATTTTCCTAACACCATTTCCCTACAACTACTGATTTCTTTCAGTTCCACCCTTTCATCAGACCCTATGTTCCCCGGCATCTCTGGGAGGTTATTTGTGTCCTCCTTTGTGAAGACAGAACCAAAATATGCACTAAGGGAATCAAGGGATATGGGATATGGTAGGAAAGTGGGGTTGATGTAAAAGTTCAGCCATGATCTTATTGAATGGCGGAGCAGGCTTCAGGAGGCGTATGTCCTAATCCTGCTTCTATTTCTTATATTCTTATGTTCTTTATTTTTTAATCTGCTTCTTACAAAGCATATCATTTTTGTTGAATAACCAATTATTGCTATATATCATTCACTTATCAGGAATTTACAGCAGATATTATTAAGGATATTCTATTTTATAATCGTTTCTGTTCTTATGGTGATTGAAGGTTTTTTACTGTACTAGTAATGTTGTGTTTTACTTTGGTGAATTATTGAATAGCATTATTATGAAGGTGAATGTGTGTTATTAAGACTTTAAACATGGCCAAATATTTCTTTCTTTCTTTAATTTTGTGACAGAATTGTTCACTTAATAGGAATTAATAGATAAAAATACTTGTTAATGAAAACCAACAGAACAGAGGCATAGAGGAAATTATTTTAGGTTTTCAATTTCTTTGCATTAAAAAGGTGCTGAATTTATCAGGCATTCAACTGAAGTAGATTTGACTTAACTCCTTTTAATGCAAACCTACTGTTGCATTAAAGCCACTGTGCTGATGGCTCAGCTAATTAAGGCAGTAAGTAACTGAACTATATGAGCATGGAAGAGTTCAGGCTCGATCCTCAGTCTGTGGTAAGTTAAGACAAAGGTATGAAAGTTACAATTGGTGCAGGAGCCATGAGTTAGGAAGGAGAACATTGGTAAGCCTTTCTATGCCTGAGTACACTCCAGTGGTCCCTGCTGTGTGAACATCTGTTGTAAACAGGATTGAGCTTAGCTGTTCTGCCCACTGTGATTGAATGGTCTGCTGACATTCACTGCCTAAGTTCAAGCATGAAGAATGGCCTCTAGGGTGAGGTTCCAGAAGACATGTGGTACCTGTGGAACTGTACCCCAGGAAGTAGTTAATGCCTTCAGGATAGAGACAGAGAAGAAGAAAAAGCAAGTGAAAGAAAACGGAAGGAAAAACATGCACAATTAAAATTTTCATTTCTAGTTGAGAACCTTCCCAGATGTTTGGTGAAGATCTGTGCAAACCTACTATGCAATAACCACACTGCTGATGGGTTGCATGCCAGGCTGGAGCCAGAGTACAATGGCAATTTTTCATGTTTGCTTGTGGTGGTGCCGTGCCTCTGGTGGTGTGGGGAAAACTATTTTGAGAATGTACTCCATGTTGCCAGAGGCATTAGTAGTGGTTTGTTTACATTACAGCACTACAACCAAAGTTACCAGTGTTGTCATATAAATGCAGCATTACTGCAGTCTATTTCACACTAATTGTGAAGTGTGATTCCAGTTCACAGTGAAAGAATTACATGACCCAGAGATGACAGCTGCACTACCACCTATGTCACAGAGCTCCGAGACTCTCAGCTGTCAAAAGATATTCAGCTGTTCAAAAAATGCTTTCGCTAGATGCATAACATTGTTTCCATAGCATGGGATCAGACTGAAGACCACCAATTCTGTCAATAGCTGAAGCACTTGATTTGACATCCACAGATATAATATATTCCTGCAATCCTGTCTATGTATACTGTTCTTATCTTTTATTATAGGGTCTTTAAATATGAACATATGTGAAAATTGAAAAATAATACAGTCTGTAGTATGGAAAGATAATTACCTCTATTTCTGAAAAAGAAGTCAAAATGAACTTGTGTAACAGAATATCATTTACAATAACATCCCTGTGCTTTACTTGCACCAAGTTCCTGCAGATTGTGGTTTTGATCAATTTAGTTAGATCATGGTAGCTTAGTTACTGATCCTGTTTCCAAATCAATCACAGATACGTTGGTGTTTCAGGTTAATTGTGTTTAATTGTACAAAACTGAAATTAACAAGCAAATCATTGGAAAAGTATACTGGTACATAGGAACAGGAGTAGACCATTCAGCCCCTCGAGCCTGTTCCGCCATTCAATGAGATCATGGCTGATCTGCGACCTAACTCCATATACCCGCCTTTGGCCCATATCCCTTAATACCTTTGGTTAACAAAAATCTATCAATCTCAGATTTAAAAGTAACAATTCATCTAGCATCAATTGCCGTTTGCGGAAGAGAGTTCCAAGCTTCTACCACCCTTTGGGTGTGGAAGTGTTTCCTAATTTTACTCCTGAAAGGTCTGGCTCTAATGTTTAGACTATGCCCCCTAGTCCTAGAATCCCCAACCAGTGGGAATAGTTTCTCTCTATCTACCCTATCTGTTCCCCTTAAATCATGAAAACTTCAATCAGATCCCCCTTAACCTTCTAAATTCTAGGGAATACAACCCTAATTTGTGTAATCTTTCCTCATAACTTAACCCTTGAAGTCTGGTATTCTCATTTTATTCTAAAACAAAAGCTAAACACTACGGATGCTAGAAATCTGAAATAAAAACAGAAAATGCTGGAAACACTCAGCAGGTCAGGCAACATCTGTGGAAAGAGAAACAGAGTTAACGTTTCAGGTCGATAAATTATCAAGGAATATAAAAGAAATAGTAAAGTATTCTACAGACACATAAATAACAAATGAAAAATCAGGATAGGTATAGGACCATGAAGGGATGCACAAGCTAAACTCACAGGTAATGACAGCAAAATGGCAGAAATATTGAACAGTTACTTTGCCTCAGTATTTACCAGGGAGACTAACAAGGTGGGCATGATATTAGAAGAAGAGATCAAAAAAGATATAAAGATATTTAAGATAGAAAGGGGGAGATAATTGATAAACTAAATAAACTTAGAGAGGATAAAACCCCTGGTCCAGATGGATTGCATCCATGTGTTTTAAAAGAAGTTAGGGAAGAGATAGCAGAGGCACCATTACATATATATAACAATTCATTACAAATGGGAATAGTGCCAGAAGACTGGCAGACAACTAATGCTATTCCTATGCTCAAAAAAGGAGTTAGAACAAGTCCAGAGAACTATATGCCAGTTAGCTTAACAATGGTGGTAGGAAAGATAATGGAATCTTTACTCAAAGATATAATAGAAAAACATCTAGAAACTGAAAATATAATAAAGAGTAGGAACCATGGATTTCAAAAGGGAAGGCCATGCTTGACTAGCCTTATTGAATTCTTTGAAGAATAAACAGTGTAGACAAGGGCAATGCAGTAGATGAAATATATTTGGATTTTCAAAAGGCCTTCAATAACTTACCACATGATAGAGCTCTGACTAAGGTCAGAGAATGTGGAGTCAGGGGACAGGTAGCAGAATGGATAGCAAGCTGGCTACAAAACAGAAAACAGAGAGTAGAGGTTAAGGGCAGCTACTTGGACAGGCTAAAGTTGGGAAGTGGTGTTCCATAGGGATCGGTGCTTCGACCACTGTTCACAATTTACATTAACGATCTGGACTCAGGAATAGGAAGACAATTTCTACATTTACGGATGACACCAACTTGTGGATGTAGTTAATACAAAGAAAGATTGTGACAAATTACGAGAACATTAATAAACTTGCAGAAAGGGCATTTAATTGGAAAATTAATTTCAATATTAATTGGACAGAAGAAGTAGGTAAAGGGGATAAGGGAATGGAGTTCCTACAATGTGTGCAGAACTCCTTTCTAACCCAATATGTAAAAAGCCCAACAAGGGAGGATTTGCTCTTGGATCTAGTAATAGGGAATGAACCAGAGCAGATAAGAGAAGTAAAAGTAGGGGAACATATAGGCAATAGTGACCATAATATAATATGCTTTAAGATGATAATTGAGAAGGACATAACTATGATGAAAACCAGGTTAATAGGTTGAAGAAAAGCTGATTTTGAGGGGCTGAGAATAGAACTTGGGGGGGGGTGAAATGGGCAACAATATTGGCAAACAACGATGTAGAACAGCAATGGGAAACATTTAAAACAGTGTTCAACAGAGTGCAGGAGCAATATATTCCACTAAAAGGAAAGAACAAACTAAACAATAATGAGACTCCATGGATGAATAAAGCCATAAGGGAACAATTGAGGCTAAGGAAAGAAGCATACATTAAGTACCTAGACAGCAGGGGAATGCATGATAAGGGATAATACAAAAAGATTAGGGGAGAAGTCAAAAAAACAATTAGGGAGGCAAAGACGAACTATGAAATTAAATTATCAAAGAACATAAAAAAAAGATAAAACATTTTATCGGCACATCAATAAAAAAAGGAAAGTTGGGATGGGGATAGGGCCATTAAGGGATAGACAGGATAATACCACAGGTAACAATAGAGAGATGGCAGAAATATTAAATCATTATTTTGCTTCAGTATTTACCAGGGAGATAGAACAAGTGGACATGGCATTGGATGATGAGATTAGTAATGAGATAAGTGCATTTAAAATAAAAAAGGGGATATATTAAATAAACTAATCAAACTCAAAGAGGATAAAACCTCTGGTCCAGATGGATTGCATCCACACATTTTAAAAGAATCTAGGGAAGAGATAGCAGAGGCATTATTACGCATATTTAATGATTCATTAGAAAAAGGTGTAGTGTCAGAGGACTGGTGGATAGCTAATGTAATACAATATTTAAGAAGGGGGATAGAACATGTCCAGGGAATTATAGACCAGTCAGCCTAACATAGGTGATAGGAAAAATAATGGAATCCCTACTAAAGGAGAAAATAGAAGAACATCTAGAAATCAAAAATATAATAATGAATAGTCAGCATGGATTTCAAAAGGGAAAGTCTTGCTTGACTAACCTCACTGAATTTTTTTGAAGAGGTAACAGAGAGAGTAGACAATGGTAATGCAGTAGATGCAATTTATCTGGATTTTTTTAAAGGCCTTCGATAAGGTACCCCATAATAGACTAATGAACAAGGTCAGAGAATGCGAAGTCAGGGGACAAGTAGCAGAATGGATTGCTGGCTGGCTTCAGGACAGAAAGCAGAGAGTAGGAGTAAAGGGTAGCTATTCACAGTGACAGAAGGTGGGTAGTGGTGTCCCACAAGGATTAGTGCTGGGACCACTGCTGTTCACAATTTACATTAACGATTTAGACTTTGGAATCAAAAACACAATTTCTAAATTTGTGGATGACACCAAATTGGGGGGGATAGTCAATACTGAGGAGGACTGCAACAAATTACAGGAGGACATTAATAAACTTGCAGAATGGGCATATAATTGGCAAATGAAGTTCAACACAGATAAATGTGAGGTATTACATTTTGGTAGGAAGAATAGGGAGGTCACTTGCCGGTAATGACCAGTTGGCCCAAATGGTCTGTTTCTGTGCTGTGGTCTCAATGTAACTCGATGTACCTTTTCATCAGAACTGGAAGAAGTTAGAGATTTAACAGTTTATAAGCAAGTACAGAGCCTGGGGAAAAGGAGTGGTGGGGGGTGGGGTTGGGGAAGAGAACAAAAGGGAAGGTCTGTGATAGGGCAGAAGGCAGGATTGAATAAATGACAAAAGGGATGATGTTGCCAGGCAAAAGGGGGGTGGTAATGGGACAAGTAAAGAAACAAAAGATGGGTCTAGAGGAGGTGTAAAGGGCAACAGTAGAACCATTATCAGCACCAGCTGTCCGAGAAAATGGGAGCAGTGGTTATAGTCTGAAGTTGTTGAACTCAATGTTGAGGCCGGAAGATTGTAAAGTGCCTAATCGAAGATGAGATGCTGTTCCTTGACTTGCTGAGTGTTTCCAGCATTTTCTGTTTTTAGCTCTAATTTTATTATTCGTTTTGATCATTCTGGATTAATATCAGTACTCTTAAACATGGGCACAACAATGCAAGTTAAAGTTGCATTCCTGGATAGTGTTTTTCTAGAAGCTGAGTTTCACGGGAGGCGTTAGCGGCACCGCGCCCAGGCGCTAGTTGATTAGGGCGCTAACGGGAGGCGCAAATCAACCAAATTTAGCCCCCCATGAGTCTTCCTGAAATCAAAGATCACACAAACACTTGGTGTGATTTTAAAACTACAATACTGTAGGAATGTCTAATTCCTATCAAAAGACTGAGGTCGACTCAGGCAATCAATCAAAAGATGTTTAATGTAAAACGAACTGAGTTTAACAAACAAATGCACGAGAACTACGAATACAGGCCTAGTCAGTTCGGAGGCTCCACGAGGACTGCTAGGGCGGTCCCGTGGACGGCGTCATGACGTCATCACGTTTTTCCGCGCTCTTAAAGGGACCGCACTCTGTACATGCAAACAGTATATACAAAGATACAGGTTCAGGCTGTAGCTGACAGATTGTTAAAGGGAATTATGTACAGTTGTTCAGAGTCCCTTAGTGGCTCTGCCACAATACCATACTTTAATGTGTCAATTTTGTATTGCTTTTGCATCAAACCAATGCAGAATCTGTGATATAACTAGTTTAAGCCAACTAATCCTACCATGAATGATTTATCAAAAGTAACGCCTGGAGAAAGTAGCCTCACGCTATTGTGGCTTCATATTATTGCAATAAAAGTGTAACTAGTGTGAAGTGGACATTTTAAACTTTAGTATTTAAATTGCTCCCAGGTTGCCTGCTATGCTGAGTTTAATTTTTTTAATGCTCGTAAAGAACTGATACAACAGTCAACTCTTTAGTAATGTTACAAATTTCACTGGCATTCAGATATCAGTTTGCAGAATTATGTGCGTGAGTTTAAGCACGACATATGCAGTGCTTTGCTTTCCCCTTCTGAGAAAGCAGGGCAGTAGACTTCAATGCTGCACTCCACACCTCTCAGGATAACTGCATCATAAAATAGAACACAGTTATGATTTAGTAAAGGGTTAATTCATTGAGCCTGTTCGGCTAGCTTTCAAGAATTATTACACCTCTATTGGGTGTCTGAATCAGAAGATTGACTGGGGAAAAAAATGCCTGTATTGAGGGATAATTTCTGATTCCAAGTAATTCCAACATGAACGTGCTCATTTGAAATCCCACTCTCCATTATTCTATCAGAGGTGTTAACACATTTATTTAAAACAGGTTAATGTCTCTGCTAAAATAGTGAAGACATTCAAATAAATGTATTGCCACCTGTATGCTGGTATCGCACGACATATTTTCAGGGCCATTGAATCCTCAATACCCTTTTACTTATTTCCCAAATATAATCTTAAAGTTGGTCATTCTTGTCCATGACTAAAACAAATGTGACTTTTTGCTGGCTAAAGCGCTCTCTTTTTATATTTTGTTTTGTTGTTGGTTTTCCTGGGTTTCCTCAGTACATAAATGGCCCTGTGAGAGGTGGCAGATGATCAACCTGCTCCCACCAGTCTATTAATAGCGCTCTGACGCCATTCTTTAAGAGGTGCATTAGAGTGTTTTGGAGTGACTTCTATTCCAATTTCCCCTTCGAGTAAATGTCTAATTGCCAGTTTTTTTTCTCCGCAACAGCACAACTATAATTAGTAACTCAACACAGAAACATAGAAGATAGGAGCAGGAGTAGGCCATTTGGCCCCTCGAGCTTGCTCCGCCATTCAATGCGATCATGGCTGATCATCCAAATTCAGTACCCAGTCCATGCTTTCTCCCCATACCCCTTGATCCGTTTAGCCTTAAGAAATATATCCAACTCCTTCTAGAATATATTTAATGAATTGGCCTCTACTGCCTTCTGTGGTAGAGAATTCCATAGGTTCACCACTCTCTGGGTGAAGAAATTCCTCCTCATTTCTGTTCTAAATGGCTTACCCCTTATCCTTAGACTGTGACCCCTGGTTCTGGACTCCCCGACCATCGGGAACATCCTTCCTGCATCTAGTCTGTCCAGTCCTGTCAGAATGTGAAAAGTTTCAATGAGATCCCCTCTCATTCTTCTAAACTCCAGCGAGTATAAGCCCAATCGACTCAATCTCTCCTCATACGTCATTCCTGCCATCCCAGGTATCAGCCCGGTGAATCTTCGCTGAACTCCTTCCATGGCAAGAACATCCTTCCTCAGATAAGGCGACCAGAACTGCACACAATACTCAAGATGTGGTCTCACCAAGGTCCTGTACAACTGCAGCAAGACATCCTTGTTCCTGTACTCAAACCCTCTCGCTACGAAGGCCAACATACCATTTGCCTTCTTAACCGCCTGCTGCACCTGCATGCTTACCTTCAGTGACTGGTGCACAAGGACACCCAGGTCTAGTTGCACTTCCCCTTCTCCCAATCTATTGCCATTCAGACAATAATCTGCCTTCCTGTTCTTGCCACCAAGGTGGATAACCTCACATTTATCCACGTTATATTGTATGTGCCATGCTCATGCCCAATCACCCAACCTGTCCAAATCATCCTGGAGTTTCACAGCATCCTCCTCACAGCACACACGCCCACCCAGCCTTCTGTCATCTGCAAATTTGGAGATATTACATCTAGTTCCCTTGTCTAGATCATTAATATATATTGTGAATAGCTGGGGTCCAAGGACCGATCCCTGCGGTACCCCACTAGTCACTACCTGCCACTCGGAAAAAGACCCGTTTATTCCAACTCTTTGCTTTCTGTCTGCCAACCAGTTCTCTATCCAAGTCAATACCTTGCCCCCAATCCCATGTGCCTTAACTTTACGCGCTAATCTCTTATGCGGGACTTTATCGAAAGCCTTCTGAAAGTCCAAATACAACATCTACTGGTTCTCCCTTATCTATTTTACCAGTTACATCCTCAAAAAATTCCAGTAGATTAGTCAAGCATGATTTACCTTTTGTAAATCCATGTTGACTTTGTCTGATCCTGTCACTGTTTTCCAAGTGCTCTGCTATTACATCTTTTATAATGGACTCTAGCATTTTCCCCACTACCGATGTCAGGCTTACCGGTCTGTAATTCCCCGTTTTCTCTCTACCACCTTTTTTGAGTAGTGGGGTAACTTTAGCTACCCTCCAATCCATGGGCACTGTTCCAGATTCCATCGAATGTTGGAAGATGATCAGCAATGCATCTACTATTTCTAGGGCCACTTCCTTAAGTATCCTAGGATGTAGGTTATCAGGCCCTGGGGATTTATCGGCCTTCAATCCCATCAATTTCCCTAACACCATTTGCCTACAAATATTGATTTCTCTCAGTTCCTCCCTTTCATCAGACTCTATGTTCCCTGACATCTCTGGGAGATTATTTGTGTCCTCCTTTGTGAAGACAGAACCAAAATATGTATTTAATTGGTTGCCATTTCTTTGTTCCCCATTATAAATTCCCCTGATTCTGACTGCAAGGGACCTATGCTTGACTTCACCAATCTTTTTCTCTTCACATATCTATAAAAGCTTTTACAGTCAGTTTTTATGTTCCCTGCAAGCTTACTCTCATATTCTATTTTCCCCTTCTTAATTCGTCCCTTTGTCCTCCTTTGTTGACTCGTAAACTGCTCCCAATCCTCAGATTTACTGCTTTTTCTGGCCAATTTATATGTCCTCTCTTTGGATCTTATGCTATCCCTAATTTCCCTTGTTAGCCACGGTTGAGTCACCTTTTTTGTTTTATTTTTTATGCCAAACTGGGATGAACAAATTCTGTAGTTCATCCATGCGGTCTTTGAATGTTTGCCATTGCCTATCCACCGTCAACCCTTTGAGTGACATTCCCCAATCAATCCTACCCAACTCGCGCCTCAGACCATCATAGTTTCCTTTATTTAAATTCAGGACCCTAGTCTCTGAGTCAACTACTTCATTCTCCATCTTAATGAAGAATTCTATCATATTATGATCGCTCCGACCCAAGGGGCCTCATACAACAAGATTGCTAATTAATCCTTTCTCGTTACATAATACCCAGTCTAAGATGCCCTGATCTCTGGTTGGTTCCTTAACATATTGGTCCAGGAAACCATCCCGTAAACACTCTAGGAATTCCTCCTCCACCGTATTGTTACTAATTTGGTTAGCCCAGTCTATATGTAGATTAAAGTCACCCATGATGACTGCTGTGCCCTTATTGCACGCTTCTCTAATTTCCCTTTTAATGCCATACCCAACCTTCGCATTACTGTTTGGAGGTCTATATACCACTCCCACTAACGTTTTCTGCCCCTTGGTATTTCTCAGTTCTAGCCATACAGATTCCACATCATCAGAGCTAATATCCTTCCTTACAATTGTGTTAATCCCTTCTTTAACCAGCAATGCTACCCCACCTCCCTTTCCTTTTTGTCTATCTTTCCTGAATATTTCCTGAACATGTTGATTTATCAGAGCTGTGAATTCCTATCAGGTCATTCTATACTACAGAGTATTGGAGCCACACCATGCTGCTCTTAAACATACAGGGGGTTAAATTGGATAAGACCGGAAAACGGGCAGGGGGTGGGGGGGTTCACAGGGGGCCCGATATCACAAGGGGCTAGCGCTACTTAAAGGTAGCATGCACCTCTTAAAGGGGTGGTGCATTGTGGCTAGTGGAACTGGTGTCAGGAAGTTAATTGCTTTTGAAGATTTTTTTCAAGATAGCTCAACCTGCGAGAGAGCGTACACACCAAGGCTATTCTGATAATGCACTGGAGGCTTTGCGATATCAGGCCCCCTGCTGGTGCCTGCAGCCAATGAACAGCATGGGTAGCACCGGCTGCACACAGCAATCATGCAAATCAGCAGGCAGCACGAATTTGGCATCCTGCCTGCAGCGCAATGAACGGGCGCAGGTTAATAGCGCACCACGATCACCATACCTTTTTTCAGGTCTTATGCAATTTAACCCCTGAAGTGTTTCGTTTACACCCAATTTTAAGCATAAATTGAAGTACAGATTTTAATGGTACCAGGGAGCACAGAATTAGTGGGAGAAGAAAATTGTTAGTGAAATTTAAAGGAACAGGGACAATTAAAGAGGTGTTTCACAACAGGGTGACAAAAATTGAGAACAGCTTTGGAGAGCCTCAAAAGCATCTCAATCCATCAGCAGCCTTTGCCAAGGCCGAAGGGGCAGGGGACTAATTGACAGGCAAAAATGGAAGGACAGAAAACCTAAGCTGCAGGCATGAGTCTGGAGTTGCCAAGTATTCAATGGTTGACTGAATGGGGGAAAAATTCAACCTTGTTTTGCCCCTATTTTAGGCGTGAAATGATGGAAAAACTCAGGAAGATTGGGCCAAGATCTCCATTGTTGATCTGCACCTGAAGTTCGGCGGCCGCAGTTTTATATTGGGCGACGTTTAGTTACCCAGGATGTCTGCCTGAAACAGGCATTAGGGTACTTGTATATGGCAATCAGGGGTCTACTGCCTGTTTCTGGACCCCAATGCTAAATTGTGCAAAACCTGGGTGGAACATGCACCCAGCATGCTTTGTTCAGTTTTTCCGGGCCCGTGATCCTTAATGTGGAGCCAGGAGGAGAAGGAGTGCTGTTCCTGGCTCCACAGCAATACTGAGGGCCATTGCTGTCTTGCGCTTGACCCCTCCCATTCCCCTCCCCCCCCCCACCCCCCCCCCCCATTTCAAATTATGGGCTTGAAGTTCCAGGGCTCTCTTTATCATACATGTCTGCTTCCTTCTGTTATGTGCCACCCTATCCTGTTAAGTAGTATTGAGACATTGGAAGTGTCTGGAGCACATAAAGGAACACCCAAGTGTCTATCCTCAACAACAACTTGCATTTATATAGCACCTTTAATGTAGTTCACTGATGTGACTACATACACATGCATCATTGTTAGGAGGATGTTTTGGTACAGTTCCAGGTAAAACTGCAGCTGCAATTTGTGCCCTGCTGCAGAATGGGCATGCACGATATGCATTTAAGTGGATACACTTTGTGCCACATACTTTGTCCATTTACTTGGTATAAGGTAAAGGTGGGTTGAATTAACTTGGCTGATTTGGTCAGGTCTTCGAATATTTTCTACATTTGGAGCCACATTCTATGGCTGTTGGATCACAGCATGCTCAAATTGGAAAATCTCTTCTGAGGGCAAGGGGCCTTGGAGTGCCATATAGGGCAACCCTGCTGTTCCCCCTATCTTCCAACAGTACCTTCCCTGCTGCATCAAAACAGTTTGGAATTTTAACACAGCGCTGCTCCATTCTCACACATCTCTGAACATGTGTAGCAAAAAATCTTTGTATCTAAAACACCTTTAAATGTCGGCAGCAGTGTCAGGTGTACTGCCCCCAAAACAGTGTGCGCACAATCATGGGAAGATTAAATGGCGGGAGATCACTCTGAATGCGATTCCTCAATATTCATCAGGGTCAGCCTTGCGAGCCTTGAGTGGGCATATTGCCCACATCCCAACATTCCCACCGCCTCCTTGATCAGATCAGAAAATTGGCTGTCTGTCTCCCTGATACTCAGTGTTTTTTATGCTTTGATCTTTGGTGCATTGAACTGCAGAGAAGTATTTTCTTTCCCTCTGCCAGCACACAGGTAATATTTTCACTGCAAGACATTGTGCAGCATCTAAATCAAAAGGACTGCATCACTCAGAGGCCCTGAGTGCTACCAGTCATCCTGAATCTTAATTAGAAAGTGAAGTGTCAAGAGCAGATGTCAGCAAGCATGATCAAGGAATACAGGAGTGCATTTTTATTGAACCATTTAGTTTTGCAGGCTGCCTCAGCAACTGACTACAAATCCTGCTTTCCGTACACTGGTCATTCAGTGCACGAAAGAGTTCAGATTAGTGTCAACATACAGAAATGCTAAACTAAGCTCTTTTCATTCCTTCATCTAATTAGGCTCTAAGGGCCAGATTTTGAAAAAAATGTTTGGTTGTCTAATGCATATTTCATAGAATTATAGAATCATACAGCACAGAAGGAGGCCATTCAGTCTATTGTGCCTGCGTAGCTCTTTGAAAGAGCTGCTCACCTAGTCTCACTCCCCTGCTCTTTCTACATAGCCCTGCCAATTTATTGGATCTTGATGTGCAACATGGAAAAAGTTACATTTGCAATGTGTGTATGCTTATCAGATGTTTGATAGATTTCTGATAATCAATCTGAAAAATGAAAATCATAAGTCGATCTAAAGTAAATGTAAATGAGGCAAATCCTACATTTCCAAATTAATACAGGCTCTTTCTCAATGCAAGTACTCATTTCCCAGGAAGCAGGTAACAAACTAATAGGAAAGAAAAATAATGCATAGGTGATAATAGTTGAGTTGAATTATTAGACAATGTCACCCCCAAAAGACACGGGCTTTTTAGTTTACATTGCATGGAGAGTAATCTGGTGGAGCAGACCACCTGCCCATTATAGAACCCACCTAAATTTCATTCCATTGATTGCAAACTTGGAGAATATGTAACTAGTGCACACAGCAGCCACCGCATGCTGATGTTAGAAGGGGTGAATTTGAGTTCAGTGGCAAGGGCACCAATCAAACAGTCTGTTTTGTCTTAGATGGTGTCGAGAAATTTGAATGTTCAAGTGACTGCTCCCATACAGAAAAGTGGTAAATGTTGCATAAGGCTCCTAACTTGGGCTTTGTAGATGTTGGAGAGGCATCGGTGGGTCAGGAGGAGAGTCACCCATTGCAGAGTACCCAGCCTATGCCATAATTTTTTAGCCACAATGTTGATATGGCTGATTCAGTTAAGCTTCTGATCAATATTGATAGTGGGGAATGCAGTGATGATGGTGTCATTGAGGTGGGTTGGCCTTCTCTTATTGGAGGTGGTTATTGTCTGGCACTTATGTGGCACAAATACTACACGTCGCTTGTCTGCCCAAGCCTTGAACTTGTTCAAGTCCTGCTGTAGGCTTGTATGGGCTGCTCCATTATTGGAGGGGCTCTGAATGGAGCTGAACACTGTAGAATCATCAGCAAACAGCTCCACCCCTGAATTTATGAGGGAAAGTCATTGATAAGGCAGCTGAAGATGCTTGGTCCAGGAATGCTGCTCTGCAGTGATGTTCTGGGGCAGCAACAACCACAACCATCTTTGTGTGTGTCAGGTATGGCTCCAGCCACTATATGATTTTCTCATTAACTCCCATTGACCTCAATTTTGCTAAGGTTGTTTGGTGTCATAGTTGGCCGAATGCTGTTGAGGAGAGCTGCTCTTACCTTTTCTCTGGCATCCTTGTCTTGATTCAGGTTATAGCCAGGACTGGAGTCAAGTGGTTCTGGAAGCCCAACTGAACATTGGCAAGCAGTTTATTAGTGAGTAGGTGTCACTTGATGGCACTATTGATTCATTCTTCCATCGCTTTACTGATGATTGGGAGGAGGCTGATTGGTCAGCATAGATTTGTCATGCATTTTTTGGACAGGAAATAGTTGGACAATGTGGCACATTCAGCAATAAAACCAGAATGTTATCAGACCCCATAACCTTTGCTGTGTCCAGTGTACGCAGCCACTTCTTAATGCTACTTAGAGTGGCATCTTGCTGCATTTTCTTCCACATATTGGTTTGTTTTACCAGTTTTGCATTTTTCTTCCTTTTCATTATATATAAATTCAAATCCTTCCAAGTCCTTTTCTTCATTGGTGCAGCAATTGTTATTGCACCATACAAAGTGGTGAGAATGGTATTCGTTTGAGGGTTCCAAATGTGCTGCATAATTGAAATGAGGAAGAAGGGTTCCTGACAGGCCAAAAAATAAAGGTGCCACAATATCTGTCCATGCTCATCGCTCCTCCACATGTACCTTGATATGGCAAAGGAGACCTGTCTTCTCTGCCTCCTCTTCCCAAGATCATAGGTTTATAACAGCTGCGGCAGGATGACCTGCAGACAATATCCAGAATATCAGAATATGGACAGCTCTTCTCGTGGAGGTCGTCGTCGTACATGTCTTCACACTGTTCCCTTTGGGGAACTGTATGAAGTGGTGGAAGGATTTCTGGCCGCGATTAACGCTCCTTCCGTGGCCGTAACCATCTTCGTACCAGCCATTAGGGTGGTTAGTCCTATGGCGGGAGGGTTTTACGGGCTCCCACAACCCATACGACGGGGGGGGGCCACCCACGCCCATGGACGCAAGTATCCCGCTGGATGTCAACCCAGAATTTAGAGCCGGAGCTCCGACTCCACTTGCCGGGACTGTCTGGAGCGGGGTTCGAAACCCTACGCCTTCTGGCCCAGCGGTGGGGATGCTACCGCTACGCCAAAGGCCCACTCCCCTCGTGGAGGTGAAGGTTACCATTGCATTAAGCTTTCCTGCTACCCCAGGGGAGAGTCATCACATCAGGCAGTTCCCACGTTTCAAGCAAGTGCTCATGCTGTAATGAAGATAGCAGCATCTGTGGAGAGAGAAACATAGGGTTAACATTTCAGGACAATGACCTTTCATTTGTGTTCTGACAAAAGGTAATCAGCCTGAAATGTTAACCCTATGGGGGAAAAATTTGGTTGCTTTCCGCGAGGGAGTGCTAACGGGGCGCAAAGCAACTAGCGCCCGGGCGCGGCGTCGCTAACGCCTCCCGCGAAATTCAGTGGGAGGTGAGCAGCGTCGGTAGCCGGTAGCGCCCCGTGGCACTGAGCCTCCGGTGATGACATCATCACTGTGCGCAGCGCCCTGCTCGCACCCCGGCTGCAAATTTGGCTTGTGCCCCCTGACCTACCACTGGACGCTATGTCCCACAGGGCCAGGGGGGCATTTTTGTGGCCGGGGCACGATAATTAAAGGGCAGGTGGCGGGCGGCCTTTTTTTTAGGCTGCCTGCCAGCACCTGCTACCTCTGGCCTCCTCCTGCGGGGTGCCGGCTGTGATCAGTCAGCCCGGCACTCCTCTTGAGTGCTAGGCTCTTTAGCCGGCACCCCGTTCCCCGGTGGTCAAGCAGGGCCCCGGTGTGCGCTGTGCTAGGCCCCTCCCCTTTAATCAGGGGTGGGAGGCCTGTAGTACCGCGGCGCTGCTTCACGTAGTGCCGTGATATTCAATGGGAGTGCCCCAAGAGGGAGGGGGAGCGCTAACCCCACCTCCTGCTTGGGGCGTTACCATTGAATTTCGGGCACGGGGGCGCTAACTTTTTTGGGAAGCTAAAAGTAGCGCCTCGGCGAAGTTATTGCCCCAAAGGGGGCGTGAGACAATTTCCCTCCCAGTTCTCTCTGCACAGATGCTGCCTGACTTGCTGAGTATTTCCAGCATTTTTTTGTTTTTTGCTTTTTGTGCTCCTCCGGGCCCAACAAGGAAAGAGTGGGCTTCTGCAGCCCCTAGCTGCCCCCTTCCCACCTGCGAGACCCTGCCGAAGCAACCTCCCCGTGAGTTACCCAAGTACCAGCGGGCGGCCTTCGGACCACTTGACCTTCAACTGCCAGCAGCCAGCTTCCTGCTCCTCTCAGCATCCCAATGGAAATTCTTTGACCTATGTGGAGGGCTTTTATGTCTGTAGAGGCTTTCTTGCTCAGGCTACAGTTAAAATGCCATGAGGTCATAGTGATGTAATAGGACCCTGATTTACATGAATTCAGAAGGCTTCCACCTGCAGAACCCTACAAGTTAACATTGGAGGCGGCCAGAAGGAGTGGTGTTCTGAGCCGGTAAGTAACCTGCTCGTTTTTAAATATCCACCACTTTACATCGGGCTGATTGAGTTAAAGTCGACCCCTTTGTGTCTAATACTTGTAAACGGAAATAAAGATTCCATTGTAATATGAGGTTTGCTCAGTTCATGAGTTGGAGAACCCAGAAGTTTTTGTTCAAGGAGGTGGGGGGGGTGGTAGGGGAGAGGGTGGAAGACTAGAGTTATTTTATCTCTCCCAGTTTCACTGTTGGGGATAGCTGTTAAGAGTAGATAAATTCTTAATAGTTGTCCTTGACTGGTTCACACAAGAAATGAAGTGCCGGAAGAAATAAATAAATTAAATCTGCTGTGATTACTCAGTACACTGGATTCTAAAATCCTGCCAGTTTATGCTTTTAATCCTGAGGAAATCCTTTGGATACAACAACGAATTAAATATTCCTGGGCAGGAAACTAGAGTTTAACAAACACATGAAATATATTTGTTAATTAGAGGCTTCATTGTATCGTTATTCTGTAATTGATGGCACACACTACTGTCATAATTCTCTGCAGCCAAAATCCACAAATAGCTTATATTGCCTCTTTTGTGACAGAGATTTCCTTACATACATTGCTGATTTTATATTGACAGCAAAATCTTACCCCTATGATGAAATTGTCTAATATAAGTTACCTTACCTTTAGTACCCACAGTAGATGTTATGAGCACAACCTTTGCTACAACAGGTACCAGTAGGTTAATCACAGGAACCCGACAGTGCAGATAGAGGCCATTTCGGCCCATCGAGCCTGCACCGACACATATCCCACCCTATCCCCGTAACCCCACGTATTTAATCCCCCTAACACTAAGGGTCAATTTTATCATAGCCAATCAACCTAACCCGCACATCTTTGGACTGTGGGAGGAAACCGGAGCACCCGGAGGAAACCCACGCAAACACGGGGAGAATGTGCAAACTCCACACAGACAGTCGCCCGAGGCCGGATTCGAACCCGGGTCCCTGGCGCTGTGAGGCAACAGTGCTAACCACTATGCCACCGTGCTGCCCTTACTGCCAATAGTATTGGTAGAAGTTCCATGACTGCCCAGAGGTTTATTTTTCCCTTTGCAGTGATTGAAGCAGAAATTTAAATATGAACTTGCCCATCCAGCAGGTTTCACCCATTGAGACCAGGCAACAAAAAGCCTTGTGAAATTTGGTTCGACATTTGTTTTGCTGCAACTGTTCAAAACAGAATCCACATTGCCTTTGAAAATTCCCTAAAACAGTTTAGACCATCGCCACCAAACTTCACATCACTGTAATTCAAGTTTTAACATTGATGTAGCATTTCCAGTAATGTTATATGCAAGTTTATTGCTGGTTATTGAGACATTATGGGAGTCTTCATTGACATGATACAGCGATTGAAACTACATTGAATGCACAGTACGTTCATAGCACCAGTGAGGCCATAGAGGAAAGTTCCCTATTTTTCTGATTTATAAAACAATAGTTTATTTTTTTTAATTTTATAGATACAAACAGTAATAAAAACACAGCGCATAAGCATGAGAAAAACACCAAACAGGTAATAAAAATAGCAGTCTCTCAAAGAGGTAATAGAACAGTCAAACCAACAGTAATCTTGACCCAGTTAAGACAAGGCAGAGAGATAGATCTCTAAACCAAGCATTGGTGAATCCAGGGAGTCAGGGGAAACCAGCACACTAACAGAGCATATAAAGAAACACGGGAAGAACTAAAGTATGAGGATCTACCCCATAACACCTACCCAAAAAGAGTCAAGCATTGTTAGAAGCCAGGCGTAGATGGGGCCTAATTTCATAAATACTTATCTAATTTAGATTGTCCTTATCTACTACAGTGGGGATGTGTATTGCTGATCTGTTTTAACCAAACCAAGATAGAAATGATTGTACTATTGTTAATTATTGTTTAAAGAATATAAGCATGAATTGTTTTATCTTAAATTTCCCATCAAAGCTTAATTACTATTTGTCATAGGACAGGCTGGATGGACCAAAGAATCTTTACCTGTATGCCATTGTTTGTATATACGTATATTCTGTACATAGATTTCATTAAGAACTATTGATCTCCTGTAGCATTTCACATGGGGAGTCAAGATCAAGTGTAGCCTTAGAATGAAGTGGGGTTAGAGGGTGGGAGGTAAGTGGACCAGAGCGAGCTGATATAATTTAGTTCCCATTTTAAAGTCACACATTGTGGGTGATTCACAAATTGCTGTTTATTTTACAAACTAATAATGCCGGGCACTGTGAACTTGCCATTATTTTTCCAACAATTTCTGGCCCATTGTGCTGTTGTGCTGCCCTAATTATTGCACTGCACAGCTAAATAGACATATGACAATAAATAAAAAATTACAAAGCAAGTCTGCGGGCCTGAAATTGTTAGCCAACTGCAATTTTTTAATCCAATATGCTGAAAGCATTTAAAAGAATTATATTCATTGAATCTGCTCCACTTTTAACAGATAAGGCACTTAAAAAAAATCTTCCCATAGCAACATCCACAAATCTTTTATCTTTCTAAAGTTGCTGAAATATTTGGAATCCAAATATCAAGGAAATGTCAAGAAACAAGAGAAGCACACTGATCAGTTCCACATGAAAGCGAGTTTTCTGGAGCGCTCAGCAATGACTCCTGGCTGGCAGCCAAAGGGCAGATTAATCTCTCATTTTTACTGAGAGTTCACATCGCCATGACAAATGGATGCTCCTAAATAACAGCATGGCCTACAAGCTCTCACTTCAGATTGTCGTCATACATCACCACTGGGGTCGACAGACCAGATAATAATGGCTTGTTGTTAACCATTAGCAAGTTCATCCTGTCTAAATAAAATGAAACAGTGAGCAAGGAGCATTTTCATGAAATTTATCGGCCTGACATTTATGATACCATGTAAATACAATTTGAGTGGAATAAGCTTGTGTAAATATGAACTGAAGAATGAGTAGAATTTTAATACATGTTTTTAAGATTATTGAATTGTTTGTCAGTATGAAACAAAGCAAAGTAAAACACTGCATTAATTTGTGAATTAATTGTTGGAATAATTTTTTAATCTCGGTGGTATACGAAGGGATTATGTGTGTGGTATTACACCAGGAAGTATGCTGGTGTAGTATCCTGCATAGAGATGAGAAATACTAGGCTTTTTGATTCATTAGAAGTCTTTCCATTAAAAGTTTATCAAGCTTCTGAAAGTCCAAATGTACTACAGGTTGAGCGTCCAAAATCCGGACCCTGGACTCCGGGACGATTGGTGGCAGGGTCGTCCGGAATCCGTAAAATGTTCCGGAATCCGGACACCCCGTCAAATCACAAACTGGGCCCAGGCATTTCTGGACTCGGAACGTGTTTCTGATGTCCGAAGTCCGGAAACGCCTGGGCCCAGGTTGCGATATTTCCGGACTTCAGACACCAGAAACACGTTCTAAAAACCGGCTTGACCTAGGTTCCGAAGTTGCCGGATTTTGGACGCTCAACCTGTATATCATAGGGAGTGCCACTGTCTATGTTATTTGTAACATCCTTAAAGAAGACAATTGATTTTGTCAGGCAGCACCTTCCCTTTCTAAATCCATTCCGTTTCCTATTATTACTATATAGGTATTCCTGCAGCTTACCTCGCAGAATAATTTCCATCACTTTATCTGTTATTGATGTTAAGCTAACGGGCCTAAAATCAAAAAAACTCTAGCCAAATATGTTCTTAATATAGGAGATTTTCAGCAGCAGGATAGGAGATCACAATCTTGTGTGAGACTGTCAACAAATGCAAAGGCAACCCACCTTATTTGTTATTTAACATTTTTCTTTAAAAGGCATCATGACTTAAATTAATTTTTGTGATCATACACAAATGAAGTCAGGTATAATTAATTTTATATCTGTCACTCACTCATCATTTCTACATGTTCTGCAATAAAATGATGGCAAATTCCTTGACACTAGAATTGATTTTTAAACAATAATTTCTTCACTCAGAGGGTGGTGAATCTTTGGAATTCTTTACCCCAGAGGGCTGTGGAGGCTCAGTCATTGAGTATATTCAAGACAGAGATCGATAGATTTTTGGATATTAAGGGAATCAAGGGATATGGGGATAGTGCAGGAAAGTGGAGTTGAAGTAGAAGATCAGCCATGATCTTATTGAATGGCGGCGCAGACTCGAGGGGCTGAATGGCCTACTCCTGCTCCTATTTCTTATGTTCTTAACAACATTTGCATAAATATAATAAAATTGCAATAGTTATAATAATATCAGAAGTATGGTCACAATGCATTTTTGTGCATCAGTTCTTCAATTCTTTACAATAATGTAACGCAATGACTTATAATTTGCTTCATCTCATCTCCAGTGGACCACTGGGCTTATCAAAGTGTCTTCATGAACATGTTCTTATTCAAAAACATTACACACTCTTAAAATTATATATAGCAACTAATGAAAGCATAATGTTTGAAATTAGTGACGGCAAGAATGTAACGTGGGGACATGCCTTACTTGGTCACTAACCTCTTTCTACCTAATTAAGACTTCTATGTATGTGGCCTGTCCAAGTGCATGTGTCAGATTTGGATAGATACTGTTCTCTGCAGCCACGATTGGGAGTTCTGAAGGCTGTGTTGCCTGCCAAGGTTAAAGATATCACCTCGTGGCTGGAGAAGAATTTGAAGTGGGAGGGGAAGGATCCAGTAGCTGTGGTCCACATAGGAACCAACAACATAGGTAGAACTAGGAATGAGGATCTGCTGAGAGAGTTTGAGGAGCTAGGGTCCAAGTTAAACACAGAACCTCAAAGGTAATAATCTCTGGATTGTTACCTGAGCCATGCGCAAATTGGCATAGGGACAAGCAGATCAGAGAGTTAACTACATAGCTCAAAGAATGGTGTGGGAGGAGGGAGTTTTGATTTATGGGGCGCTGTTCCATTGGAATGGTTTCCACTTAAACTGAGCTGGGACCAGTGTCCTGGTGAATTGAATAACTAGGGCTTTAAACTTAAAAGGAGGTTTGGTGGGGGGTGGTGGGGAGGTGGGGGTGAGTGGTCAGGTATGGGGAAATTTAGAAATCTAAAGAGTAAAGTCAAGGCAATGGAGCAGTGTGGCGATTTGGGTAAAGATAAGCAGAATGTGACAGGAAGGGACAGAGAGTTTAACAGCAATAGTGCATCAGCAAATAAGGTGAACGCAGGGAATAATAGTAAAAAGCTAAAATTAAAGGCTTTTTATCTGAATGCACAAAGCATTCATAACAGAATAAAAGAATTAGTGGCACAAATAGAAATAAATTGGTTTGATCTAATAGCCATTATAGAGACGTGGTTGCAAGGTGACCAAGGTTGGGAACTAAATATTCCATGTTACTTGATGTTTCGAAAAGACAGGCAGCATGGAAAAAAGGGGGTTAGTCCTGATAATAAAGGATGACATAAGGACAAGAGTGAGAAAGGATCTTGGCTCAGAAGATCAGGAAGTAGAATCAGTATGGGTGGAGATAAGAAATAACAAGGGGCAGAAAACAATAGTGGGAGTAATTTATAGGCCCCCTAACAGTAGCTATACCATTGGACAAAGTATTAATCAAGAAATAATAGGAGCTTGTAACAAAGGTAATGCAATAATCATGGGGGACTTTAATCTTCATATAGACTAGGCAAATCAAATTGGCAAATGTAATCTGAAGGAAGTGTTCATGGAATACATTCCAGACAGTTTCCTAGAATAATACATTGTGGAACCAACCAGGGAACAGGTTATTTTAGATCTTGTATTGTGTAATGAGACAGGGTTAATTAGTAATCTCATAATAAAGGATCTTCTGGGGAAGAGTGATCATAATGTTAGAATTTCACTTTGAGTTTGAGAGTAACATACTTAAGCATGGTACTAGAGTTTAAAACTTAAATAAAGCTAATTTCATAGGTATGAGGGGCAAGTTGGCTAAGGTAGATTGGGAAATTAGATTAAAAGGTATGATGGTAGATAAGCAGAGGTAAACATTTAAATAAATATTCCAAAATTCTCAATGAATATACATTCCATTGAGAAATAAAAACTCCATGGCTAACTAAAGAAGTTAAGGATACTATTAGAGTAAAAGAAGAGGCTTATAATGTTGTGAAGAATCGTAGTAAACCTAAGGATTGTGAGAGCTTTATAAAGCAGCAAAGGATGACCCAAAAATTGTTTTAAAAAAGGAGAAAATAGAATATGACAGTAAGCTAGCAAGAAATATAAAAACAGATTGTGAGAGCTTCTACAAGTATGTAAAAAATGAAAATAGTATCAAAAGTAAGCAGCGGTCCCTTACAGGCTGAGACAGGAGAAATTATAATGGGGAATAAGGAAATGGCAGAGACCTTAAACAAAAATAGTGGGGAACCAAGGGGCTATTGAGAGTGTGGAACTTAAATTAAGTATGATTAGTAGAGAAAAAGTATTAGAGAAGCTAATGGGACTAAAAGCCAACAAATCCCCTGGACCCAATGGGTTACATCCCAGGGTTCTAAAAGAGGTGGCTACAGAGATAATGGATGCATTGGTTGTGATCTTCCAAAATTCCCTAGATTCCAGAATGGTCCCAGCAGATTGGAAGGTAGCAAATATAACCCCGCTATTCAAGAAAGGAGGCAGAGAGAAAACAGGGAACTACAGGCCAGTTAGCCTGATATCAGTCATTGGGAAAATGCTGGGATCCATTAATAAGGAAGTGGTAACAGGGCACTTAGAAAATCATAATATGATTAGGCAGAGTCAACATGGTTTTATGAAAGGGAAATCATGTTTAACAAATTTATTAGAGGTTTTTGAGGATGTAAGTAGTAAGGTAGATAAAGGGGAACCAGTTGTAGGGGGTGGTGTGGGTTGGCGCGTGCGCCCAGTCAGTTATGCCCCTGACTGTTTGTGAGTGGTTCGAATCGCTCCCACGCCCCTGGGATCTAGACACCGGACTTAGGTACAGGCGGCGATACAGAAAAGACTCGAGTAGACAGGTGGTTTGGATGTGAGAAAACCAAGATTTTATTAAAATAGAAATTAACACAATCTTATGAGAAGTTACTAGTATAAAATTACAGGCAAATATCAAATAACTATACTTATACAGGGAATGGGGAACACACGGCACATCGAGGGAAAACAACTATCTTAACAATCCCCTTATCCTTATCCCACCCCTTACACCTAACTAGATTAAGCTATGCGGGGCCAGAATTCATGCTCACCAATCAAAGATAAAAGCCAACTGTTAACGAGTTTTGAAGTCTGGTTTCTGGTCCTTCTAGGTACCCCGTCACCACGTGGTCTTCAGGGGTGCGGTGCTGGGTCTGCTACTGCGACACACCTTCTCCCCTCCGCTGCCGTCGTTGTCTCGTCTCCTCTTCTTCTCCCTCGGGCGGTCGTTGGCGGCACCGTTGTGCCTGCAGGGCAGTTGGCAGTTTTAACTGCCTAGATTTTCCTACCCAAGCTTAAAAACGCCAGTTTATTCGTCGTGGCATGGCCACCTGCGTTTTTGCAGTGCTCAACGAGATACTTGTCTTCCCAAGCACCAGCTTATAACTAGGCGCTTGGTTTACTTATCAATATGGTTTCTTCGCTGCCCTGCTCTGCCCTTATCGAGTTATTATCGTCTTCTTCGTCTCCACTCGTCTCGTCTCGTCGGACTACTATACGAGTCCTGAGCTACCTACTCAACTACGTCTCGCCCCTTTCTGCGGCCTGGACATCCTGGATGGCTATGGAGTTGGGTCTCATTCCCCTTCCTAGCAGTTGGTATGGTGTCACTGGCTATTGAAAATCTGCTCCGGGAAGAGAACCCACCACGAGGCCAGGGCATGAGTACGAGCAGCAGCCCAAGAGGCCGGAGCCACGAGAGCAGAGAGCAGAGTCAAGGGCAAGAGCAAGAGAGAGAGATTGCTGCCCGGGGCCTTCAGTTATACTCCTCACGATAACCCTTATCTGCGCGCCAAATCAGGTTAGTTAATTGTTCCAATCTTGGCAGGCTAATTTAAATAATTGTAGCAATCTACACTAACTGTTTTTAGATGGCCGGTAATCGCACCTACTGGCCTGATGATCGAGTTGTTTTGTTATTAATACATCTTAATCGGTCTGCCCAGCTTCGATGGCTTCCTTGAGCTATTTCCGATTACTTATGCAAACAACTTGATGGCCTCAAGTATAGGCCTAACTGGTTTTGGTCTGTCTGCGATTTGGCTTAATGCATAATTCAAAGTCCTGCTGTCTGCTTTTCAAAATACAAAAGTCTCTCTTCACAGAAACTACAGCTTAGGTTTCGATTTCCCCAAAAGCTGCTTGTGCCACAGAGTCCAAGCTTTTAAAATCTTGCAGGCTTTTGGTCACGAGGTGCGGACGCCATCTTTGGGTACCCTTTTTAAAATGTCCATGCAGGGTCCCTTTTATTAATAATAACCTTTGGGGAAATGTGGAAATTTTGTGAATCCTACACAGTGGATCTTGTATATTTGGAATTCCAAATGGCATTCGATAAGGTGCCACATAAAAGGTTGTTATGCAAGATAAGGGCTCATGGGGTTAGGGTAATATATTAGCATGGCTAGAGGATTGGTTAATGGACAGAAAACAGAGAGTAGGGATAAATGGGTCATTTTCAGATTGGCAGGCTGTAGCTAGTGGCATGCCGCTCTAATGGTATATAATGTGAGGAAATGTGAGGTTATTTTGCTAGGAAGAATAGAAAAACAGAATGGGCAAAATTCAGCGGAAGTTTAGCAGTGGCAGTAGCCGGTAGCATCCCACGGTGCTGCGACGCACAGCGATGACATCATCGCCATGCACAGTGCCCCGCTTGCGCCCCGGCCACAAACTTGGCTTGCGTCCCCTGACCTACCGCCAGACGCTATGTCTGATAGGGTCAGGGGAGTGTTTTTGCAGCCGGGGCGGTGATAATTAAAGGGCAGGTGCCGGGAGGCCATTTTTTTTGGGCCACCTGCCAGCACCAGCCCCCTCTGGCCTCCTGCTGCGGGGTGCCGGCTGCGACTCCTCTTGAGTGCCGGGCTCTTTTGCTGGCACCCCGCTCATTTGTGGGCCAGCAGGGCCCTGGTGCGCACTGCGCTAAGCCCCTCCCCTTTAATCAGGGCTGTGGATGCTGAGTCATTGAGTATGTTCAAGGCTGAAATAGATAGATTTTTGGACTGTGGGGAATCAAGGGATATGGGGATCGGGTGGGAAAGTTGAGTTGATGTCGAAGATCAGCCATGATCTTATTGATGGCGGAGCAGGCTCAAGGGGCCGTATGGCCTACTTCTGCTACTAATTCTTGTATTCTTATGTTCTCATTAAACCTCCAGTATTGAAACTGCTCTAGCCCTTACTTATATTTGGCTAATTTTCCATCAGTTATTTTATGTTGGTGCTGTGCCAAAACCAACAGCAATGATAACTTACATTATATGATACCCCTTATAATGATAAACATCTCAGAGAATTTTACAAATGTAAGAAGTCACACAACACCAGGTTATAGTCCAACAGTTTTATTTGAAATCACAAGCTTTCGGAGCGCTGCTCCTTCGTCAGGAGAAGTGGAGAGATGCATAAAGACGCAGCTTATATAGTCAGAGAATAATGCCAGATGATTACAGGTAATCTTTCTAACTGCCATTTATCACACCTCGGCAGAGAGACATATATAAGCTGTGTCTTTATGCATCTCTCCACTTCACCTGACGAAGGAGCAGCGCTCCGAAAGCTTGTGATTTCAAATAAAACTGTTGGACTATAACCTGGTGTGGTGTGGCTTCTTACATTTGTCCACCCCAGTCCAACTCCGGCATCTCCACACCATTTTACAAAGGGCAGAGGTGGAGAACAATCAGGAAGTGAAGGAGTAACTGAAGGCACAGTTAAGGAGATAAGTTTCTAGAAGGCATTTAATGGCAGGGAAAAGGTAGCAAGGAAAAGTGGTGTGGATTTTGGTAACCCTGTGTCTGAACTTTTCTCTCTCTCCCTACCTTGTGTCTGAACTTCTCTCTCTCTCCCAACTGTGTGTCTGAATTTGCTTCTCTTTCCTGAGCCTGTGTCAGAACTTGCCTATGACAAAATTCTGCAAAATTTCCACTCACCTCCCCTAAAATGAAGTAAATTTCCCAAAGTACCATATAATGCATGTGATTAATATTTCTTAAACACCAGTAGATCTCTCCTGGCATTGCTCACGTTGAATGATTGTATACATTGTCTGCCTTCCCTTTCTGTCTTTTCTTTGTGTTGCTGTGTGTGTGTGTTTCTCTCATCTCTTCTTGTGCTCATTTGCTTACCCAATGTGCTCCTGTGCACTTGCACCTGGTAACACCACCGTGGAGGGGATGCCCAGGACCCCCCTCTGCCCAGTGACCCTCCCTCTCCCTTGGCACCCTGTGTGAGGAGCTGAAAGAATTCCAAAAAGCAAATTCTCACTCTTGTTCAAGGGTTTAGGTCACTTCTCCAGTCTAGAGTTCCCCCCTTCTGGAGGCTGTTATGCCTCATCTCAGGGTGTGCCAGCCTCCAGTCTTAGGCCAGGATTCTGCAAGGCATGGCCTGGAGAAATGCCTGGCCTGGAAGTACCTGGTCCCAGCCTCATCCCTAGTTGCAATCTCTTGGTGTTACTGGCCTTGTAAGGGGCAGGTGGAAGCTCTGGCCCATACAAGGCCCTGTGGGACCATCCGGCGAAGACCATCTGATGTATCCACATCCTTTCTGCTACACTCCCACCAGATTTGCAGCAGGAGCGTGGCAGGAGACCCAAGCAATTTCAGTCCCATTATAAGCGCTTATGAACCCAATAAAAAGAAAACAGCTGCAAAGAGCAGCCAGCAAGTCTGGAGCATGTTAGCAATCAGAGGCAGGTGACTTTAGTGTTATTGGCACTTTGAAAGCCAGAGCTGGTAAACTGGCAAATATCAACTGGCTGAATTCAGGGCACACCACACTTGAAAAGATGGGAAACTGTTACTGTCCCACCGCTTCACAGGGCTTTAGACTAGGAGGCTTATTCCTGCACTAAAGAGGCAAATCGCTGGAATGGGAGTCAGCCAAAACTAGAATTACAATTTGAGGAACCAGTAAGCGAACAGAGCAGACAGGGGTCCTAAAAAGCAAGCTGTGCTCTGTAAACGTGTATGGTTGGTAACTTTTCTCAATTCAAGGTTACGATCATATTCACCTTTACTTGTGAGACTAGTTTCCAAGGTTGCCTGGTTACAATTTCAATATAAATAAATGAGCAGCTGTAAGCAATAGGCAATAGAATTTTTTCACCCAGCGAACACCTATGTTAGGCCTAATTTAACTATACTATATGTAGCAATTGTCCCTTTAATTACTTCCAGCAACCAATCTCATCAGAGCATCCTCTGTTGTATGAGTTATATTTTTTTTAATGTTTCATGCCAGCTATCTTTATAGCCTTTTCAAGTTAAATTAGCAATTCATTGCCAACTTGTGTTGAATTGTGGTCAGTTTGTCTGTTGGATATCTGCTTCTGGATTGAGACTGTCCAAACTAATTTCACATAGGTTCCTTACAGCTAGAATAATGAGATTTTCATTGTATCCATGCAGACTGCCTTTGATCCTAGGCCAAGAGTCATAAGGTGAATGTGCTAGCCCAATGCACCACCCAGTCCCTCTTGTTCTGCATCTTCTAATTATTAAACAATGGGTTTTTTTTGTCCAGTTTGTAATTAGGATCAAGCAAACAATGAACCAAACATACATTTTCCTAAACCTATAAAAAATTTATATGTTCCTCTTACAGGGGACAGACATTGCTTAGTTTCCTGAAAACAAATACTTCAGACTACAATCACTGCAAAACATTTGAACGAGAACACTGCCAAAATGCCTGCATTAAAAACTAGTTGCTGAAATGTCCCCAGCATTCTTACGGGATACTCTTAGGAAGTCTGAAGTTAAAACTTCATTTTAAACATCATTATGAGCTCTCAGAAATACTTTAGGATTGACTCACTTGGATCTAAAGATATTGCTCATATAATCATGAGATTGTTGAGGTATTGGTATGAACAGCATAGTTAGGTAATCGAGTGTCTAAATGGTGAGTGGTTTCAGTGAGATGAGTAATTTATTGCAACCTGATCATTCTTCCAACAATACTTGATAAAAAAAATAATGCAAGTTTGCAAGCACGAACTTTGGAAGCTCAGTTTTTAAGTGCTGTGAAAACCATGAATAGGCCTGACTCCATGGGTGTGATAATGGAAAAGAGCTGCTCATGATTTAGAACACTGTGAGTCGTGGCTGTTAAGTTTCAGAGGGATCCAATTTACTTTGAGCTACAATGCATTTGCTTGTGCCAGATTTGTCAGAATATGTAACCATTATTGACCCTAGTAATCTGAAACTTTGAAAAACAAAGTACCCATATACCCAAAGGGGAAAAGTGTGTACAAATCTGCTGTAACAAGCTATCCAGGGTTAGGCAGGATGCAAGGTTACAAAAATCATTCCAGAGAATGTTTTTTTCTTAGCTAAGCTCCACAGGGAGTTTTTTTTTAAAGTGAGCAATCTATAACCAATGTCAGATGTACCTGACAAAATTAGATCAGATGTTATCATCCATAAAATTATAGAATCTTTTAATAGCTAATAGTGTCAGGATTTTCAAAATGGAATTAGCGGGTTTCTTTCAGCAGACCACTTTGTGCTTTATAAGGCCAAATATTTGAACTCTGATGTCCTCCCTGATATTTGTTCAACTCAACTTTAACAATCTGTTTATTGTCATTTAGCTCACCTAGTTGTGCGCATGTGTCTGCTAGTAATAGAGAAATATTTTACCGGGAAGAAAGTATTGCATTTCACACAAGTTCTGTAGGAGCAATGTTACACTTATTTCTAACTTTGCTGATTCTTTATTGAAAGACATTAAAAAAAAAATGAGATCTTCAAGGATTCATTTCTAATCTGTCTCTGTATTTTGTTACATTTGTTGCTAGCAATGGTAATACTGGATGAAATTAAATAATAACCTATCAATTTGTGAAGGATATTTAACAGAAGTCTGCTGGGTGGCACTGTGGCACTACACATTGGAGCATTGACACATTATATCATGTAAAGGTGTGTTGAAGGAACTCCAGGTATTACAGGAAACTTTCTGGTATCCGGCACAGACGGGACCGACGTGTTGCCGGTTCATCAACAATTCCGGATAACCGAACGCTATAGTAAAAGATACGGAGCTCAGCGCTCCGTATAAAGCAACAAACCCTGTGCTTCAAAACAATCGGCACAAGTTGCAAGCATCAATGTAGCTTAGCAACAGCTTCAGCTACACCCTTGCACAGCAACAAATGGAGTAAAAAAAGTAACTAAAAGTAAAAAAGTTACCTGAACCGACTCCTGAATTTTGCCGGTGGATAGAGCGTTCCGGTTATTTAGGGGCCGGTTAATCGAAAGTTTCCTGTACTCAGCTGTGAGACGAGTTTGATAATAAATGAGACCATCCTTCCATAGAAACCTATAGTTCCTCCATCAGAACATCTAACTACCTCTTGAGTGATTCCAGAGTTTTGCCTCCCTTATGTTACCTGTGAAATCATTCCAGATATTAACTATTCTTTACATGCAGAATTGCTTCCTGACAACAGTCTTGAACATGTCTTTTAACAGTTTATATTATTGTCTCCTTGTCTTGCAGTCTTGGTTTAATTTGAAATAGTTCTCAGGATTTCTATTCCATTTAGTATAATTGATAAGGTCCCCTTTTATTTACCTACTTTTAAGGCTAAAAAGTCTATGGGCTTGATTTTAATTTGTAGGTGGGAACGTGGGAAAGCGAGTGGTGTGGCCATCCAAGAGTGGCAGTAGGCAGGCTCAGTCGATTTTAATGGCCGGCCCTCATTAGCATGATGCTTGCTGACCGAAAGGTCCGGGAACTCGGTGGGAAGCGGCTGCCGGGGCGTTAAGACTGGTTGGCAGGAGGCCGCTGCCAGGCAACCATGGGAATGGTCCTCAGCACAAGGTAAGTGGATTTCTGTGATTCAGCAGGGGAATCGCGGCCTGGGGATGGAGGGGTGGAATACCTGGGGCAGGGGAGGCCCAAGGCTTGTGGGACCCAGAGGAGCAGTCCCAATCCTCCTGGCCCACAAAGAACCAAATAAAATTTTAAGAACTTATCTTGTTGGGCCATTTGTGTCCCTGCCAGCTGTTCTTGGCAGGTTTGGCTTGGTGCGGAAGCCAGCACTGTTCCCCCACTCAGGCCTTAGGTTAAAATAGCAGATTATGTAATTGGAACCCGATCTACATATTTAAAGGGGATCCCGCCGGTGTTGGGCAGGTGTCCTTGTTGCCTGCAATTTAAAATTGCAGTTGGCTGGATCAGGGCGGTAAAGAAGTGGGTAAGTCCCCTGCTCCTTTTTAACTGCCCCTCCCTCCCCCGGCCTGGTTTCCGTCATATGGGGGAAGTTAACATCTAGGAATAGGTTTTTCTAATTTTTCCCCATTTCTCTGACACTCAGGATCAATCCCATGGCTCCTGCTCAGCATTCCATCCCCATCTTTTCCTTTCTGTCTCAGTGGCCACAGTACCCAATGTGCAGCCTGATCAAAGCACAATCAGCTTCAGCAGGATGGCTTCAGTCTTGTATTTTACTAATTTGGCAATACAGTTCTGAATCCTATTTGTTATGGTCCGTTCTTCTGGAATTGTAGTGATCAATAACATGTCATTCTGTGGTGGACACTAGGTGGAGCAGTAGAGCTGTATATAGCTGTATGTAGTAAGACTACACTACCCAGCTATACATACATTAAGACTACATCACCCATGAGGCTAGGCTACCCACAAGGCAACAGTCAAGATGGCAGCCTGCACACAGGAGCACACATGCAGCATCTCTACAGATACTGTACCTAGAGAACGTGTACTCAATAAAGTAACTAGCAAAAGCTAGCTGTGTTCATAATAAGAATGTCTAGTTATTAATGAACATAACATGGTACCAGGAGTGGGGTGAAGATCTGTTGAAAATTGTGAAAAGCGACATGGAGAATTTGAAGCCACCAGAGCGTTTGAATCTCGAGGGAAATGTCGACTACAATTGGCGGATGTTTAAACAACAATTCAAACTCTACATTGCAGCCATCGGATTCGGTACGAAGCCAGATGCAAGGAAGATAGCGTTGCTGCTTACGGTTGCAGGCCCACAGGCGATAGAGGTATTTAATACATTTGTATTTAATCCAGCAGAGAACAGAGAAAAATTAGAAGATGTGCTAAAAAAATTTGATGCACATTGCTCTCCCAAAAAGAATGAGACGTATGAAAGATACATCTTCCGTTCTCGGACACAGCAACAAAATGAGACTTTTGTTAGCTTTATAACTGATCTGAAACTGAAAGCACAGACATGTAATTTCTCTGAGCTCAAAGCATCCATGATTCGTGACCAGATTGTGTTTGGTATTCATGATAAAAAAGTCAGGGAACGTCTGTTGAGAGAAACTGAACTAACATTGGAAAATGCTGTGACAATATGCAAAGCCAGCGAGCTAGCTCGAAATCACGCGAAGACTTTCAGTGAAATCAATAATGATGCGAATGTAATGAGTGATAATGCTGCTGTCGGTGCTGTGTCCTACAAGGGGAAGAAACGTGGGCAGAACAGAAATGAAAAGCAATCGGAGGATGAAATTTTTAATTGTAAATGCTGTGGTTACAAACACCAGTTAAGACAATGCCCAGCGTTTGGAAAAATGTGCACAAAGTGTAATGGAAAGAATCACTTTGCCAAACAATGCTTTTCAAAAGTAAAAACGACGAAAAGGCAACGAGTTAATGTGATTGAGGACACTGATTTAAGTGAGACATTTTTTGTAGGAATGGTGTCATGTGACGATATCAAAAAAGATACAGAAAATGTGCAGCCCTCAGAAATAGACAATGCTGAACATAAAGTTAATGCAGTAAAAGAGGACAAATGGATGATTCCACTGCAGATAAATGGAGCATTAGTTACATTGAAACTGGACACTGGGGCAAAAGCAAACTTAATCAGTATGAGTGACATTAACAATATGAAAGAAAAGCCCAAAATACAGAAAAAGTCAGTACTACTGAAGGACTATAATGGACAGAAAATAGATAGCTTAGGTGTATGCAGACTTAAAGTGACAGTCAAAGACAAAGTGCATCATCTCATGTTTTCTGTTGTGGCTGAAAGACTTGATTCGATACTAGGTGACAAAGCTTGTGAAGACTTAGAACTGGTCAAGAGAGTCTACCGTATAAACTGTGCCATAAGCAGACCAGATGACTCAGGTGATGAAGCAGAGAGCCCATCAAGGATGAAAAGGCCAAAGGGTATCCATGTCTTCAAAAAGCCTAGTTTCTCCAAGAAGAAAGAAAAAGACTTTAAGGTCAAAGAGAAGCCAAAGGAAGAAAAGCACAAAGAGGAAAAACACAAGGAGAAAAGTCCAAAGATATAACCGCAGTAGATGTTGTTAAGCAGTGGAAAGAGAAAAAGAAAAAGAAGAAGCCTGCACCAGAGCAGGAAGCAGTTCCGGTGGATACTCCTTCTTCACTCAGGCCAATCTTTGGTGTTCCATTAGCCGAGGCTGCTGAGAGGACTATGCTGTATGATGGGATCCAGCTGCCAGCAGTTTTTCGAGAGTGCATTGACTACATTGAGAGTTATGGTATGAAGAGTGAAGGAAACACTGAAACCCTCTCCAAGCAAAGATCGCAAGGAGACCTCGATCTATACAAGAGCAGATTGATGACAATGCCGCAACTGCATCTTGTCATTCACCGCCAGAACAATCTCATGAAGACACATCAGACTTACCCGTGTTGAGAAGATCCACACGTGAAGTAAAAAAGCCTGATAGACTTAATCTTTGAGTACAATGTAAAGCTTTGAAAATGTGTTGACTGTTTTGAAAATGTTTATGTTTATAGAGCACTAACAAAAGTGTTACTGATATTATCTTTATTGTTTTCTTGAAAGTTGAGTGATATTGATTTTGTTAAATCTCCAAAGAAAGGGGGATGTAGTGATCAATAACATGTCATTCTGTGGTGGACACTAGGTGGAGCAGTAGAGCTGTATATAGCTGTATGTATTAAGACTACACTACCCAGCTATACATACATTAAGACTACATTACCCATGAGGCTAGGCTACCCACAAGGCAACAGTCAAGATGGCAGCCTGCACACAGGAGCACACATGCAGCATCTCTACAGATACTGTACCTAGAGAACATGTACTCAATAAAGTAACTAGCAAAAGCTAGCTGTGTTCATAATAAGAATGTCTAGTTATTAATGAACATAACATAATGACTGGATATTGGGAGTGCTGAAGCTGCGTATTGCATACATCTGTACCTATTAGAAAAATTGTCGCTATTTCAACTTTTTGGAGTTAACTCAAAATCCCAGTACAAGATTCAATTCAGAAAATAAAACATATGATGTAGCTTCTCAGAAATGTCTCCTGCACATGCATTTCTAGATCGCATCATAGTCAATTTCCCTTCTCTAACAGTAACTCAGGCTGCGATTTTACCAGCGCTCAGAGTGCGGGTTTGGAGGCGAGTTCGGAGTTAAAATCAAAATGATTGATGGCGGGTTGCGAAACCGCTGCCATCCCACCTTCACGCAAGTTTACAAAGTGTCAGGTCTGCGACTCTCGATCAGACCCAGCCCCAAGCGGCGGGAGAGCCACTTAAGGCAGATAACAGCTTGTTAACTGCCTGGATAATCCTATTTTGAGAGGCTCTTCCATTTTGCAGCATTTTCAGCATGTTGCATGTCGTGCAACAAACATGCCAGCTGATTGTACCGGGTTCAGCAACTCGCTGAATAGTTGACAGTTGCACCTTCAGCATAAAAGCTGACCTGTAACATGAGTTTACTTTCAGATGCCAGAACTTTCTGCAGATTTTGCAGGTGTATTGAGCTTGTAAGTGTTTAATCTGAGATCCATATGCACCTTGACCTCCTTGGAATACCATCTCCCCACATTGACTGAGCGCTTATAACATCTCTTCCTCAACTGAGATATATAGCAGCAGAACCATTTATACCCTCTCATCCTGGTCCTCAGAATTGGAGGAAGAGCAGCCGCAGCAGCAGCAGAACCAGGCACAACAGCAGCACCAACAACAGGAGCACCAACCTTCTCCTCACCCACCTGATGCTGCACAGGGCAGAGGGCGTCAGCGCAGGGCTGCACCGCGCCGCAGGAGATACCTCCAACACAGGGTTTACAGGCAGAGGATGAGCTTCCTCAACATGAGTGAGCAGTAGTGCCAAAGGAGGCTGAGACTTTCACGAGAGGCCGTCGCTGACACCTGCACAATGCTGCACCAACACCTGCAGCCCAGAGGAGCGGGTGGACACTCTTTACCAGTGGTACTCAACTTTTTTGCTTCAGGCTCCTTCCAGGGATCATCAGCAGACATCAGTGGCATCTCCCAGTCAGCCGCACACACTTGCATCATGCAGGTTACCGATGCCCTCTTTGCCAAGTTGCACAATTACATCCACTTCTCCACGGATGAAGCAAGTGTAACCGTGCGCGAGGTTGGCTTTGCAAATATGGCAGGCTTCCCAAGGGTGCAGGGTGTCATAGACTGCACACATGTGGCCATTAGGGCACCCCATCACAACCCAGCTGTATTTGTGAACTGCAAAGGCTTCCACTCCCTTAACGTTCAGCTGGAAGAATATTATGCATGTTTGCGCCAAGTTCCCTGGCAGTTGCCATGACTCATTCATCCTGCGGCAGCCCACTATGCCTCAGCTGTTCAATCCACCAACCCAACTTTCCGGGTGGCTCCTTGGAGACAAGGGCCATCCCCTGAAGATGTAGCTAATGACACCGATGAGGAGGCCATCAAACAAAGTGCTACAATGCGAGCCACATTTCTACCAGAGCCATCATCGAGCAAACCATCGGCTTGCTCAAAATGCGATTCACATGCCTCGACAGATCTGGTGGAGCCCTACAGTATGCACCAGCCAGGGTGACCAGAATCATCATGGTCTGCTGTGCCCTGTACAACATCACACAGCAGCGTGGCTTATCACTGCCTAAGGAACAATTGGCTCAGTGCACAGCCTCCTCAGAAGAGGAGGAAGAGGAAGACCTTGTGGAGGCAGTTATGCCAGTTCCACCAGCACATGAGCACATTGCTGGCCGTGAGGCAAGGGATGCACTAATCCATGCAGATTTGCGTAACTTTATGCAGCAAACACATGTGGCTGGCATATGGAAATGAGTGTCTGGCTGACCTTCTTGACACACCATACAGCATCTGTACAATAAACTGTGCTTTCCTATCACTCTCCCCAGCATCACTACAGATGAAAGGCACCCTGACCCCTCACTGTGCAACTTCCATTTCTGAGCATGCATAGGCCAACTCTTTGAATCTTTGACATCGCATTTCTTTAATACAATTGAAATAACGATGAGAAACTTAACTTTGTATTATATCAAAACACCCAAGTGACTACCCTTGCGACTATTTGTGTGTTAACTTTCTCTTACGCGTGCTTCTACGTGGTGCTTTCCCTGTGGTTTCAGCAGATGTTGAGGCACCTTGCTCACTTCTCTGCTGCACCTGCTTAGATGCCTTTGGCGGGCATCCTCTGGGTTTGGGAGCCTAGGAGGGCTCCGCAACAGTCTGCTCCTCCTGCGGCTGTGCAGGGGCTGAGACGGCCATCTCAGTTAGGTGAGGAATCTGGGGCTCAGACCGAGGGTTCCGCAGTTGCATAGGAGTGTGAGTGCTTGGAGAGGAGCCCACACTTCCTTGTTGTCGACTACCAACATCCCTCTCATGGGCCACACACACTTCACTGCTAGCAAGTACTGGAGAGCACTTTGCTGCACATCAGTGGGGCCATGAGGACACATTTCTGTGCTGACATTCCTCATAACAAGGATGCACCTCTGGTTTCACTCCTCAATTAATGCCATCTATCCTCCATAGATGGCCATCTATTTAGAAGTGTTACCATGTTCTGCTGTGTCTGACGATTTATGTCCTCCATGGAGGTTGCCACCCTTTCCAAGGTGGCACCTTCATTCGCCATTGTGTGCACTACGGCATTGCTCATGTTTGACATGGACTCCTCCACTCTCTGCACACTCGCAGTTACCGTGGTTGCAAACACTGTCAGAGACTCCTGCGCTTGTTCCTGAAGCTCCAGCACCTCTTTCTGGATGACCCCAGAGGCACAGGGGGCAAAATTGAGTCGTGCCCCCTTTGGGGCGCTAACTTCTCCGGGGCACTACTTTTAGTGCCCAGAAAAAGTTAGCGACTCGTGCCCGAAATTCACTGGTTAAGCCTCAAGAGGGAGGCGGGGTGCTACTGGAAGTGTCCCGCCTCCCTCTTGGGGTGCTGTGAGTGAATGTCGTGGCTGTACGTGCCGCTGTACAGCAGGCCTTCCTCCCCTTATTAAAGGGGAGGGGCGTGGCACAGCATGACCCAGGGCCCAGCTGGGCCACCAGGGATCGGAGTGCCAGCAAAAGAGCCCAGTGCTCAAGAGAGGTGCCGGGCTCACGGAGGAGCGTTTCACAGGAGGCCGGGGACAGCAACAGGGGCAGGTGCTGGCAGGCAGCCAGCAACAAAAATGGCTGCCGGCACCTCCCCTTTAAGTTGCACCGCCCCGGTCACAGGTAGGACCCCTTGACCCTGTCGGACATAGCGTCCGGCGGTAAGTCAGGGGGCACTACCGAAGATCGCGGCCAGGGGGCGAGTGGGGAGATGTGCTCGGAGATGACGTCATCACTGGAGGCGCAGCGACGTGGGGCACTAATGGTTATCGGAGCCGCTAACCTCCCTCCCTCTGAATTCCGCAGGAAGCGTTAGTGGCGCCACGCCGGGCGCTAGTTGCTTTGCACCCCATTAGCGCCCTAACGGGAGGCGCAAATCAACCGGATTTTTCTCCCACAGTGTTCACATGCAGCTGAGCAGAGCTGGAAGCATCCAGTGCCCTCCGGCTCTCTGTCTCCACCATCTGCTGATGCTCACTTGTGAGCTGTGACAGACCAGGTGACAACACTAATCTATCTCACAAAGGACCCACTGAGGTGTGCGTCTCATTTCTGTTAAAAGTGGGTCCCTTTTATAATTATTGGGTCAGATGTTTAATGACTTAGCTCTCCACTGTGGCCATTGTATAATATTTAATAGTTGTGCTTCCTGAAATGTATACCTGTAATTGTGCCACTTTTGATTAATTTGACAGTATTATTTTGTGTTGTTGACCTCTCAGTAGATGTCAGTTTTCTTTCAGTTTAATATGGCATTAATTTTAATTGGCATTTGCAGCGTTTATACTTGATTAACATCATATATTATTCTATTACTCATTCCTAACCATAATTTTGTAATATTAATTCCATAGCACTTTCATTCGAACATCAGCAAACATCTTCAGCAAAGTACAATAAATAAAAGAGAACACTGTAGAACGCTAGACCGATGGACTGAAAAAACAAATAGGACCAGCAGCCTACAGGGTCATCAGTGCCAAAAACACTGCAAAAACTAATCAATGAGCATTCCAGAATTTATACTTTTCTTCCTTCTACCTCTTCCAAAATGAATCAGCTGATACATAGAGAATATTTACTTTGGCCAGAAACTTCAGGGCTCTTGAGCAATGTTATGCTGCCAAGTATTCTGTAAGAAATAGATGCTGGAATAACCAAAATGTAATCTAAGTTTCAGAAAAATAAAGATTAGGTGCCAAAATGGAATGGCCTTGGGATGTGAGCAAAGCATGTGTATTATCAGTCAGTGTCCTCCCTATATCCCCAGCACAATGACGCCTAATACAAGCAGATTGTTTAACTTAGGTTATGATTACAGGAATAGAGGACTGTTGTGATTGAAAAGCAGCAATTCCAGAATTTTTTTTAAACCTCTCGTACAATGCTTCCTGTAACAACACAAAACAACAAAAACAGATGCAGGGTTCCCTGGACCTCCTAGTGACTTCTACATCTGCCTGCACTGGATCAGTGAGGTTGGCCCTGTGCCGATCTCCTCTTTGCTAAGCTGCCTGTCTTTTATTTCTCTCAGTATCTATATCATTCCCTACTCTAACATCAAATGGCACGGACGGATAAACTTCCAGTTCTGTAACCTCGGTATAACCAAAATATTTCAGCTAAACACTAGCCATGGGTAGTTCCGTGATCATCCACAGTCCCTGAATGCAGGTAATTTTATCCTTTATGTAATGGCTGTTCTTAACCAGGCTGCCATGTACTAACGTGAATGAGCACCCAGTGTCTCTCAACCCCCTTACATGCATTCCATTCACCATGACCGGGTGAAGATACATTGGCAGTCACCCCATAACTGGTCAGCTCATACCTTATAAGCAAATGTGACCTCCCAGTTTGCATCACAGGATTTCTATGAGGCTAGCAAGGGTTTGCCTTGTGACCTGCCTCACCAGATTGAAGTTTGATAGTTGACATGTGTGATTTTTCCAGAAAGATTTTGTGCTGAAATTTTGTACTTATCAAGGTATAGGTGTTGGAGACTGGGATATATTCCCACTTTTGGTACCCAATATCAACATCAAACACTCCCGAGTTAGGTACAGTATGGCGAGCTGGATGGTAATGACTCCCTCTTGCCTGCTTTCAAAATGTGCCTTCACTGCAACTTAGTAGAACACCTTTTACTCATTTCAGTTTGATTTGCTTTCACTTAAAGAGATGGCCTTATTGCCGTACTGCCATGTTTCTCTGCGTATGAACCCCTGTTTATATTCAATAATTTCACTATACCCAGGATAGGCTTGCATTTGTCGTCTGGCCATTGTTGCCCAACTGATTGTCATTTTTGCAGATCCATGGAGACTCTTTGATGCTAGGATGAAAGCCTTCATTCCAGTTTTTATTAGTGAATAGATCCACTCAGCACTCTGTTAGAATTAAGCCACCAATTTGCCCACTCTGTATATGGCCACATACCAACCTGGTTATCTGTCAACATGTAAGTTTATTGTTTTGTCTGCTGAAAGCTTACCGTGTGCAGTGACCATAGAATGACCCTCTTAAGAAAACTAAAGATGTCTGTCAGAGTTTAATAAACTGTTATGTTACTCTAGTTTATATAGGAATTTGAGAGATGACAGGATTAGGCTCAAAATGTCAGAAACAGGCAGAGTGTAATATGTGTATGTCATTTTTTTCTTGCCAAGCTTGCTGTCCATTGTCTAATAGAATATCATTGACTGGGTACGTTCTGCTACCATCTTTTATCAGGGACATATTGAGGACTTTTGCAATTTATTGGAAATGCAATTCCGACCTTTCTTTGACCTGTCTAACTTGATTATTTTCAGTGGAATACTGATGATGAACTTTATTAAGTGTCACTTTGAATTAGAATGTGCACATGGATGTTTTAATGGGGCAGGAGAGGTGTCATTTCAGTTCTCATGTTTGTGTGACTCTGTGTTGTTCAAGTAGAAGTGTTTTTGGGGTCAATTTTAAAGTCGTGCCCAAAAATAGGCATGAAGTCAATGGATTGGCAGCTCCGCCCACCTGCTTTTGCCAACATGGGGCTTGTGCACTTTTAAGGCCCAGGCCTCATTGGCATGCTGCTGGCAAGCTGCGGGTGCCAAGTAGGCACTGACGTAAGAAAACTACTAGGCACTTGGTCTGAGTATTAAACAAGGCTTTAATCAACTGTTTTTCAACATGGAGATCTAGTTGTGTCCTTCACTAGTTCCTGTTAAAGAATGTCCTGAGCAAGCTGGGCCCATGCCCGAGTATTTATACTCTCCCTGGACAGCGCCACCAGCAGGCCGCCCAGTATTACTTCATAAGTCATTTCCACATGAATGACAAGATTCATGTCAGGCACCCCATTGCAGCTCAACATTTTATGGGAGTACAGTTTCCATGCTGTGCCAACTGGCAGGCCGGGCGGGGGTGGGGGCAGGGGTGAGGTGATCATGGGGAGGACCTCGAATGGGCTGGTAGCAGGCCAGAGTTCTTTTGGGGCCCCAGGAGGAGCAGAAGTGCTTTTCCTAGACCCACCAAACAAATGACAAGTTTCCTGGGCCATTTCATGAGTGGCCTCCAGTGGACCCTTTAAGGACCATTGGTTAGGGCACTCACCACCTGTATGGCACAGGCTCTGCCCATTTGTATTTGAAAATTGCACTCAGGACCCTGCAGCCTGTGTGGAGCTAGGATTTGCACATGTAAGCAGTCTCCTGCCTCTTTCAAGTGGGCAGTCTGTTCGCCTTGGATGTTAGTGGGAAGGCCAAGGTGCCCCCAATTTTCAATTGCTGGCCACCCCACCCATTTTTCTGGCAGCCGGCAATTGAACGTCGCTCCCTTTATTTGTAAAGATAACAGTTAATAATATACACCAATAAATTACTGTTGCTTCATTTCTAGTAGGTTGTATGTTGGAATCAGGACAATGAGGGAGACACAAAGTGATAACTGAGTTGTCAGCTTGTGATCTTCTATTTTGAACAGTGTGCTGGTAACTGTACTGTTGTTCCTGTGGGGTTGATTGTTCATAGTGCAGCTTTTATGCCATGCTCATCTTATAGCCCTGCAGTGTATATTGGCTCTTGTTGCTTTGTGTTCATCCATCACAAACCCTCCCTTAAATTATCACTACCAATCCTAGTCATGTCACAACCCATCTCTTACATCACAGCTATCTAGCCTGGGCACTTCACATGCCCTCTTCTGCACTGACTAGTCAGCTGAGACATGCCACAGATCTTCCTTGACACTGCAGATACCCAACCCAGGCATGTCACAAACTGTCCGCTACACGATAACTATCCAACATTATAAATATCAATTCTCATATGCCGCTGACCCCTTTCTGTGCTGTGCACACCCAGACCAGGTTTAACATTAAGCCTTCTCAAAAGTATAACCATCCACACCAAACAGCATCTGTAGTGGCGCTTCTTAGTTTCCAAACAGGCAGCCACTGAGCTGTGGGGCTGTTAACAACGAGTAGACGTGTGTCGAAATAAAACGTTCCCAAACGTAGCTTTGTCTTTTAAACTGTTTACTATAACACTTTACGAACAGAATTACAAAGCAAACACATATAAACGAACACGGTCAAAAACTGTATTGCACCAAACCTCACAACTTCTGCCTCCTTCAGCCACGTGGAGTTTAAACTGTAAAATGGCTGCATACCATGTGTGGCTTAGGGACTGTACCATTGTGGCAAGAATGAAGGGGGTGTCTCGGACTATACTACTGGAGCAAGAAAATAGGGGGTTTCTTAATACAATAAGTCAATCAGGTAAATTAACTGTATTATGCTATTTAACCAATATTTTAAAGTATTTTCTTAAGCTTTTATGGCTCTTACATTCCGGCCCCTAATTGACTAGGCACATGAAGCGTATCAATTACTCAAACATTAAGAGTCATAAACTAATGAGTTCAACATATTTACAATATAAGTGTCCACTTTTTTCGTTCAGGAACTTTTCACGCTGCTTCTTGTAGCAGGCAGAGCTTTGTGATCGGTCTTTCCAGGGTACTGGTCTTGGTTTGCAAACAAACGCGACGAACGACGCCTCTGGAGTCTGGCATGGTCTTAATTATTTTTCCCATCAACCAAGAATTTCTAGGGGCTGAATCATCCACGATTAAGACAATGTCTCCGACAATGAAGTTCCTCTTTATTTTGGACCATTTTTGACGCTCCTGTAGCAGAGGTAAGTATTCTCTTGTCCATCTGGTCCAGAAAAGGTCTGACATATACTGAACTTGCCTCCACTTCCGACGGGCATACAGATCTTCCTTTTTGAAGACTCCCGGGGGCATGGCTGGCTGTGTTTTCAACAACAACAGGTGGTTCGGAGTCAGGGCTTCGAGGTCATTGGGATCATCTGATGTCTTAGTTATCGGTCGGTCATTAATGATGGCTTCGACCTCGCACAGAACGGTTTGGAGTCCCTCGTCGTCGAGCGCTTGCTGCTTCAGTACAGAACTGAGTAGTTTTCTTACGGTGCGTATCTGTCTTTCCCAGACACCTCCATGGTGGAATGCAGCCGGAGGATTGAAGATCCACTTAATTCCTGTTTGCATCATGGCTTCTTGTATTTTAAGCCGATTCCAACCTTCAATAGCTTCCCGTAGTTCTCTCTCCGCTCCGACGAAATTAGTGCCATTATCAGAACGCATAATGGACACCTGACCTCTTCTACAGACAAAGCGCCGCAAGGCGTTAATACAGGAATCAGTGTCAAGCGTGTGTGCCACCTCAATATGAACTGCTCTGATGGTCAAACAAGTGAAAAGCTCACCATATCTCTTGACAAGGCTCCGTCCTCGCTTTACCTCGAAAGGCCCGAAATAGTCCACCCCTACGTTTGTAAATGGGGGCTTGTCTGGTAACAAACGGTCTTCAGGCAGGTCTGCCATTTTCTGCTCCCCAGCTCTAGCGTGTAACCGTCTGCAAACAATGCATTCAGAGAGTATTTTTCTTATTACAGAATTAGCTCCTGGAATCCAGTATCTTTGTCTTAGCTTCGCAAGCACGTGATTCCTCCCACTGTGTCCAATACTCTGGTGTATATGCTGAAGAATGAGAGTAGCAACCCGGAGGTCCTTAGAAAGGATAGCAGGATGCTTGGCCTCCTCTGGCATAGCAGATTTGTTTAGTCTCCCTCCCACCCTCAGTACTCCATCTTGCAGTGTAGGGTCCAGCTTGTAGATATGACTACCTTTCTTGATTGGAGTATTTCGCTGTAAAGCTTCGATTTCTTCTGGGTATCTTTGTCTTTGACTGAAGCAAACTATCTCCATCTCAGCCTTGGCCAAATCCTCCACGGTCAATGAATTCTTACTCAATGTGGTCTTGTGCTGATGCATATACTGCTGTAGAAGCATTCTCTGCTTATCGGGGTTACTTTCAGACTGACTGATAGTGGCTCGGTACTCTTTTCTCTTACCGCTCAGGTGTAGCAGCAACTCTTTCAACCTTAGAAACCATGCAACTGCTTTCCTCAACTGGTGCCATCCTGAGAAATGGTTAACAAGCTTGTTCACTGTGTCAAAGTTCTCTTTCGTAGTTATGAGATTTACTGTGACTGATCTCTTGACTTCGACGTCGTCTTCAGCAATCTGACTTGGCATATCTGGTCTTTCTGGCCATGATCTCTCTGTTTCCAGCAGATAACTTGGGCCTTGTATCCAAGTTTCACTCCTCATGAAGTTTTCAGCCTTCAATCCCTGTGAGGCTTGATCTGCTGGGTTTAATGAGGTGTTTACATGCCTCCATTGAGATGGTTGTGTAGCTTCTCTAATGGATGAGATTCTGTTTGCTACGAAGGTCTTGAAGCGTATCTTCTCATTCTCTATATACTTCAGCACCGTCGTGCTATCCGTCCAGAAGACAGATTCTTCTAGTGGGAGCTGTAACTCTTTCCGCATCGCCTGGTCAACTTTAACTGCAACAACCGCTGCCGTCAACTCCAGTCTCGGGATGGTGACCTGCTTCAGCGGAGCCACCCTGGATTTCCCCATGAGGAAGGCACAATGTTTCTGGCCCTGTTGATTTGTCAGGAAGAGATAAGTAGCCGTGCCATAGCCGTCCTCACTGGCGTCCGAGAAATGATGTAGTTGAGCCGTCTTTGTAACTCCAAAACTCACGGGCTTGATGCATCTACTGACGTTGAAGCTAGAAAGTTGTTGCAAATCTGTCAACCATCTGTGCCATCTCTGAGCTTGACCTTCTGGGATATCTTCATCCCATCCTCTCTTGTCTCTACACAGCTCTCGTAGCATCAGCTTCACCGGCAGAATGAGTGGTGCCAGGAATCCAAGAGGGTCGTAGATGGAACTGACCACGGAGAGAATCCTTCATCTTGTGGATGGTCTTTCGTTCACCATTATCCTGAAGTTGAACGTGTCTGACTCAATGCACCATTGTACACCAAGAGCTCTCTCGATAGGAAGGACATCGTGGCTCAGGTCCAGATCTTTGACTTCAGTGGCTCTTTCCTTTTCTGGGATAGAAGCTAGAACTGCTCTGCTGTTGCTTATCCACTTAGTCAGATGGAATCCTCCATTCGAACACAGAGTTCTAAGGTCTCTTGACAGTGCGATGGCATCGTCTTCTGTTGACACGGACTTCAGACAGTCATCGACATAAAAGTTTCTGAAGATTGTCTCCACAGCCTCTGATGGTGCTTTGCCTTTGCCATCTTCTGCAGTTTTTCTGAGAGCGTAGCTTGCACAGCTGGGAGATGATGTGGCTCCGAACAAGTGTACGGCCATTCTACATTCCACCATCGCTTGACTAACGTCGCCATCTGGCCACCAAAGGAAACGCAGAAGATCAGCATCTTCATCAGGGATTCTGACTTGGTAGAACATTGATTCTATGTCTGCCATCATGGCAACGAGCTCTTGTCTAAACCTAGTCAAGACGCCAATGAGGGTATTAGTAAGATCAGGACCTTGAAGCAGCTGGTCATTCAGTGAAGTTCCTCTGAATGAGGCAGCGCAGTCAAACACTACACGGATCTTTTTCTTCTTTGGGTGATACACACCGTGATGAGGAATGTACCAGACCCTTCCATCGTCTCTGTTCAACTGTTCCTCGGGCACTTTTACAGCATAGCCTTTCGCTATGATGTTTCTCATGAAGCCTTTGTAGTCTTCGTGAAAGTCGGGGTTCTTGTTCAGCTTTCTCTTTAGACTGATGGCGCGTTGCTCTGCTATGCAGCGATTGTTCGGCATCTTCGCGGTCTGTCTTCTCAGTGGCAAACCAATGTGATAGTGGCCATCAATGAACTGTCTAGACCTTGTCATCAAATCCATGAACTGATGGTCTTCTTGTGACATCTCTGTCTTTTCCTCACAGCTGCGTTCTGAAAAGTCTGCGTTGAACTGCTGTATCAACAGCTCTTCAATGCTTGCGATAGAGATGCGATTAACTGTGACATTTTGTCGTTCCTCCTTGTTCAACTTGTTGCCATCATCTCTCCTTACCAGTCCATTGACTACCCATCCAAGGGCTGTCCTGACAGCGTAGGGTCCGTCATCCTTGCTGTTTATCACCTGCCATGGCTCCATAGTTTTGTAGGCATTGGTTCCAATTAATAGGCCAATTTCTGCTTCAATGTATGGGAGACGCACCTTTTCTAGGTAAGGCCATCTATCCACATCCTTCTGCAGGGCTAAGTTCCCTATTCTAACAGGAATCTCCCTCTGTGTGAAAACATTAGGCAGGTCTGTGAAGTCCTTCTCTTCAAGTCCACACACTTCTAAGTCTGACAGGATATAACTTTGCATTGACTTCTCATGACCCATGGTGCGTAATAGGATTTCTGTTCTTCTGCCTCTAACGTTCAGCTGTCGCATGAGTGATTCTGTGCAGAACGTTGCTGAACTACCTGGATCCATGAAGGCGTAAGTCTCCACAAGCTTCTCGCTCCTCTTAGACTTGATCTTTACTGGTACGACGGCAAGAATACAATCACTGTCACCGGCCCCAGTGAGTCCACAAGTCTCTGGTTCTAGCGACACCAGAGCACTTGAAACAACCTTCTCGTCGGTATTGTTTTCTTCACTCTTCTTAGAGACTTGTTCTTCTTTATGGATATGCAGCAGACTGGGATGTTTCCGAGTGCACTCTCTGCATGTTGTTCTTTGCTTACAGTTTCTACTCAGGTGCCCCTGAGAGAGACATCCAAAACATAGGCCGTTGTACTTCAGGAATTCGATTCTGTCCTTATGTGGCTGTGCTTTGATGTCGCTGCAGAAATCCAATGTATGATTCTTCTGGCAGAATAAGCATGGCTTCTGAAAGGCATTAGCAGGCGTCACTGTGCTGCTCTTTTTGGGAGATGAGTTCTGGGGCCTATCTTCCTCGGCCTGAGTGACGATAGTTGCAAAGCTGCTTCCCCTGGAACCACCTTTCCTGAGAGTCTTTGATTCAACAGGCTTGGCTTTCACTCTTCCATCGGTGGTCGGGCTGGCGTCCTGGATGTTTCCAAACAATGGGTCCCTAGCAATTTTAGCCTGTTTGTCTATGAAATTCACTAAGTCTGCAAACCTGGCTCTACTTTTCCGTTTCTCTATTATCTCAAAGGCTGTTCTTCTCCATTGTTCTCTCATCCTGTAAGGAAGCTTAGAGATGATGATTCTCATAGTCGTAGGATTGTCCATCTCTTCCATGAATTCAACATCCTCCATGGTGTTGCGACATCCTATGAGGAAAAGAACATATGCGTTCAATGCCTCTCCGTCTTCCGATCTGATCTGTGGCCACTTGGTAGCCTTTTCAATATATGCAGTGGCTATCTTCAGCTCATTACCATAGTGCTCCTGCAGCAACTTCCTGGCTTCTATGTATCCCCGGTCCGGTCTCATGTGTTCACAGCTTCTGACCAGGTCTTGTGGTTTACCACTGGTGTACTGTCCCAGGTAGTACAACTTATCACTGCTGCTCTCTGTTTTGGAGTCAATGGCTTGTTCAAAGGATCTGATGAAGGGCTTATACTTGAGTGGGTCGCCTTGGAACACTGGTATGTCTCTTTGAGGGAGTTGAAACAGATTCTGTTGTTTTACAAGCATCTCTGTAATTTCGTTCTGACATTGCATCACTCGGTATAGGCTTCTCCCTGTGTCTTCAGGCCTCTGGTGGTCATCAGCAGGGTCTAGTCTAGACCGTCTGACGTCTGGGGTAGCATCACGTGCTCCTGTTAGTGGAGAGGCCAGTCTTCCATGCTGTAATGCCAGGGGATTGCCTTCGGACTCTCTTGTAACTCTTGAAGGTGCCCTGGATCCAACTCTATGTGACAACATTGACTGGCAGTATTTGCTCCCGCCATCCTGTGAGCCTTCATAATCTTCATACGCACTCAACCTGGCGTCTTAGACCGCGATAGCTGTTTTTATCTCCAGCTGTTCTTTCTTTGCCTGCACCTGGGCCTGTTGGGCCTGCAGTTGGGCCTGTTGGGCCTGCACTTGGGCCTGCAGTTGGGCCTGTTGGGCCTGTTGGGCCTGCAGTTGGGCCTCTTGGACCTGCAGTTGGGCCTCTTCCCGTTCAAGAGCTTGCTTCTCTGCTAAAGATGCTGCGCGCGCCATCAACACCGCCCGTTCAACCTCCTCCCTCATGCGTTGCGACGAGCTTGTGGTAGAAGCGACTGACCTGCGTCCAGAAACAGAGCTACCTTCTTTTCGATTTTTGCTCGGTCTGGCGGAAGTCTCTGAAATGCTATCGTCTGGTCCGACTTCATCGTCAACTTTATCTTTCTCTGCTGTATCAGCATCTTGACGAATCTTTAACATCCACTGTTCTGTGGCCTTGATATAGTCCTTAATGCTGGTTGATTTAAGATCAAACCAGTTGTGCTGATCAGCGTTTCCCTCTTCTTCAGACAGAAGTGCTAATACATCTTCATTGAGTACATTAAATTCTTCATGCAGCTTGGAGAAATCGTAATACATTATGTCTTCAGCTTTCTTAATATTAGCATTATCTTCCATGAGACGATCAATTATCTTCATTTTTCCAGTTATCTGAGCTAATTTAGCCTTCCTTGCACCTATGCTTCTATGTAACTTCTCTTCCATTGCCTTTGGGGGGAGCTTTATTTCCCTCTTTTGGCCAGCAATCCTTCTGGCTGGGGGAAGCTCCTGGCTCCGTAAGGCCTCGGCCATTTTACCCACAGCTCTTATTTAGCTTCTCAATAGAATGAACAAAGCAAGTAACAGTCACTGTACCTTCGCCTTCTTATATTGTCGTCTGGCTCCGTGACCATTCATGTGTACGTTCGCCGACGATTCCGTCCTTTCCTTCTTAGGGAGCAAGTTTTTGACTAATGTAGTGGCGCTTCTTAGTTTCCAAACAGGCAGCCACTGAGTAACAACGAGTAGACGCGTGTCGAAATAAAACGCTCCCAAACGTAGCTTTGTCTTTTAAACTGTTTACTATAACACTTTACGAACAGAATTACAAAGCAAACACGTATAAACGAACACGGTCAAAAACTGTTCCAAACCTCACAACTTCTGCCTCCTTCAGCCACGTGGAGTTTAAACTGTAAAATGGCTGCATACCATGTGTGGCTTAGGGACTGTACCATTGTGGCAAGAATGAAGGGGGTGTCTCGGACTATACTACCGGAGCAAGAAAATAGGGGGTTTCTTAATACAATAAGTCAATCAGGTAAATTAACTGTATTATGCTATTTAACCAATATTTTAAAGTATTTTCTTGAGCTTTTATGGCTCTTACAGCATCAACTGCCCTTTCTACTACCTTAAAGCTACATAAAGCTAGGCTGATACTCCAGTGCAGTGTTGAGGGAGTGCTGCACTATCGGAGGTGCCGTCGGAGGTGCCGTCTTTTGGATGAGACGTTAAACTGAGGCCCTGTCTGCTCTCTCAGGTGGACGTAAAAGATCCCATGGCACTATTTTGAAGAAGAGCAGGGGAGTAATCCCCGGTGTCCTGGCCAATATTTATCCCTCAATCAACATAAAAAAAAACCAGATTATCTGGTCATTATCACATTGCTGTTTGTGGGACCTTGCTGTGTGCAAATTGGCTGCTGCATTTCCTACATTACAACAGTGACACCAAGACAACACTTGAAAAGTACTTCATTGGCTGTAAAGCGCTTTCAGACGTCTGGTGGTCGTGAAAGGCGCTATGTAAATGCAAGTCTTTCTTTACATAGCTCAAACACACTGCTGACCCTTCTGTACATTGTCACCAAAAAAATTAATACACATCATGTCACCTCTATGTCACTGCCTACAGAGCCCACATGCACCATTAAGATATCTTGACACTGCCTCGGTAGTGTCAATCATCCTTAGCACCTCTGCTACCAAATCCAGAAACCACCAACACTCTAAACTGGAACATTGCTGTCATATTTGGGAGACAGACCTCAGAATTCAGTCATAGCTGTACTGCCTATCAGTTCTGTTATTTGATATCACTTGTGATTTTTGTCATAATTCATCAAGTCTCCCAGTGTATTTTGTATATTTATATGTCTGTAGAGTAATAATATTTTACAGGTTCTGGCAGGCACTATTTTCATTATGAAATCTGTGGTGAGACAAAAGAGTAGTTTCTGCACTGTCAGATAATCTGAGTGAATGGGATACAGCAAACACGGTGGATTTGCTTGTTGTAAACCTTAAGGACTTTTATAGAGAACATGAAAGGGATTCATGACATTGAGCAATCTAACACATTTACTTAACTAGGGTATAGCGCATTGACCGCTATTTTACCAATAACAAACCTGCTATGATATAGAATACAAATCATTTCAAGATTTCCTTTAAGCAGGCAGTAGCTACAGTTGTAGGAAGTTACGGATTGCTTAGATTATTGTCCAACTTGACATAAAACAGGGAACAAAATCAAACATAAGTGGCATACACATCTGGAGTTCTGGAAAAAGCAAGCTCAAAGTAAAATGTCATTAGTGCTGTAACAACCACTTCATCTTTAACCTGCCGTCGACCTTACAGTGCACTCTCTGTTTGTTTGCTGTTCCCATAACTACTGTTAATGGTTATACTCATTGTTTCATGTTGGTGATTCTGACAGCACATATGATGCCAGCCCCCTTTATTGTATCTTCAAATGCTCTTTTGTTGTTTCTATTCTCTACATTTCACTTTCAATAACAACTCCAAGACAACTAGTTTTTGTATTTAAAGACACTCTGTTTGCACAGGAGTGCCTCTTAATATATTCTTATGAAATCAATGCTGTAAGATCACACATTCTTTTTTAAATGCTGAGTGTGTGTGCGTGCATGCACGAGAGAGGGAATAAATGGAATTTGACCTTTAATAGAAAATTATATTCACACTCAGCATATGAAGTCCTATTAAAGGGACACCATTTAACATTTTTAGAACAAGATTGTATGAATATACAAGTGATACAGGTTAGAGCAAAATGTGATATATAATGCAGAGTAAAAGTGTGCACAACCTAATAACCTTAAAATTAAGTTAAGATACTTTAAATAAAAAATTAAATATACTCTCAATAAAATGTAATATGCATAAAATATTTTTGTATCAAATGCATATGAACACAAACAGAAATGTGGCTTTGACTGACATGAATTTAAATTGTTTAAGCACCAAAAATGATCATTTCTTTTTGGATAGAGGAATGGCAGCTGTAACAGCAAAGCACTGAGCTCCTAACTCCAAAGGTCACAAATTTGAAATCAAATTGTCTAATGCGTAAATTCATGTACTCTCAACTAGACTACTTGAGGAAAAATTGTGATAAAACAGGCTGCTTCGTTTCAGATAGTGAAGCAGCTATAATGGTTGTCAGGAAGCAGGTTACATACAGTTCAGGTCTTTCTGATCAACAAAACACCACAGTGGGGAGCAGGTGAGGGTTACCCAAAAAGTTGTGATGGTGGGAATAGTGATGGGTGCACAGGGGAGTGGTAAGGACAGGATATAAATGATTCACAGGAAGAGAAAAACATCAGCAGCCTCCCTTGTACTTAAAATCTTTTGAACAGGGATAGATTATATTTATTCCAGACGCTAAAGGAGATGGGGTGTGGAGGGGTGCGGCGGCGGGGAAGAGATTTGTGTACACTGACAATCATTATGAGAGAGTCTTTGTACACTAAGGAGGTACCAGTAGATTGGAAACAGGCCAATGTGCTGTCAATATTGAAAAAGGGGAACAAAAGAGGAACAGTCTTATTTCTAGTCCATGTAAAATAATGAAATCAATTATCAGATGTGTACTTGAAGAATATCTGTACAATAACAACTTAGTACATATCAATCCAAAATGATTCAAAAGGGTTTGATCCTGCCTGTCTAATCTCCTCGATTTATTTGCAGATGTAACCAGCCCAGTGGACCGTGGTAAGTCTTATGATGGGTTTTACCTGAACCTCCAGAAGGCGTTTGATGATGTTTCACATGATAGGCAATTAAACCAAAATCTTTGAGAATTCAGTGGAGGCAAAAACTCTGAAATCATTTAAGAAGCAATTGGATGCCGTGATGGGAGACTTTAGGGTCCTTGTGGATGGATGAACTAAGACTGGCCTTCACATTCCTAATCCTATTGGCCCCAATTTCCTGGGTCACACTTATGCAAAAATGTCGCTGAATTTATGTTGGTTTCTGTGCCAAATGTGCTGATGAGAATTTATTCCAAAATTTCCTGCGGAGCTCATTTACCTATGCCGAAACATAAAAAACTGTTTAGAACAAGCCCAAATCCAGTGACACTAATAAGATCATAGAAACTTGGTCGCTGTCCAGTGGCAGAACCAGTGGTGCGGGGAGGGGGAGGGTGGGGAGGCAGGGGGTCATGAAACCCATTAGTTTGAGGTTGGCTAACACATCATTGGAGAACTGCCTCTGTTTCAGTCAGTCACCCGTCTTTGGCCGACAGATTCGGCCTGCAAGTCTGAGCATTTCCCAGCTTTGCCTTTGGACTAGGTAAGTCGGCATTCCCTAGTTCCCAGCTCGGTACCCTTTCTGCCAAGTTGGCCAAGTCCTGAGTTCGACTGCCCACCCCACCCCCATTTGGAGAAACCCAGCTCCACCAACTGCTGCTGCCTTCTGCCATGGCGCCTCAGTCTCAGAACCGCTTGCCTCTGTTGCTCCTCTCTCTCACCATTATTACGCAAAACAGGAGTTTGCCCATTGGGAGGGCTATTCCAGCTGCTTAATCTTTCTGAATGGGTGGGGGTGGGGTCTGAAATAATTTGGATACAATGAGACTGATAGTAATTTGATTAAGTATAGTGCAGGTCTCAGTAAGAATTTTTTTTTAAATTGCAAAGAAAATCACTATCAAATTCCAAACATCTCAGTTACTCCAATATCAGGTAACTTCGGACCATTGTGCACTTAAATGTTTGGCGCAGATCTATGCCAGCCCATTATTTGCGGAAATCCAGGCAACTCGCGTGAACTGGTCTTTTGTATGGGGGTGGAGCTATGTAAACGAAAGCAGAGTGTTTCAGCGGATGTATCTCAAAAGTAGCGCAAATGATCAAGGAAATTCATGCGCAGCGATGTTTCAGTGTAAAACTGCATTCATCAGTTATGCGCGAATTTCCTTACAAAAAAAAGCACAACGCTGCTCTTACACCATAGTTGCACCTAAACGATCATTGCCGCTAAACAGAATGTACCAGTACTGATTTTAAGTATATAGGGACTGAATGCCTGAGAAAACAAATGATATTAAAATGATATCAAATGCATATCTTTATTCCTAAATAAGCCACTGGTCAGTTATGTTGAATTGATTAAATTTATTTCATGGTTAATAACATCTGCAGCCCAGAAAAATGAAGCAATTTCCTCTTCAACAGGGCACTTTAATTAATTGGCTTCATTGGTACAAGCATTCATAGAACAGTGCACTACTTAATTTTGCAATCAACAGTAATACACCAATCTATAAATTCTGTGTCTCTAATTTGGGACACTGTTCACCAACATTGTTATGAATGGGTCACTAATGATTGACACTTTGGTTAATCCTCATAATACATGTAGTAAATTCCAGTGTGTGTATTACTGATTGATCTTACTTAGTGTAAAGTGCATTTTTTCTTTTACATTTTGCATTCTTAATCTGATTGTGATCATTTCCATTTGGTTCCCATGTGGAAGTTGCAGCTGTTGCAAGAAGATGATATCACTATTAACCCTCTGGGCTTATGATAGCAAATCGGCACCATATCCAAAAATAATACAATACTAAAGCAAAGTTTTATTTATTCAGTTTCTTCAGAGAATACCATTTCAATGTGTTTCATATGTTTCAACAGGAGGTTATAAAACTAAAGAATAAAGTTCCCTCTACATCAAGAAATCAATCAAACGAAGTCACGCATTGTTCTTCACTAGCAATAGAGCATAAAGAATGTAGGAAACACATAGTTCTGCCTAAAACTTCAGAAAAGGTGATCCCTATGATAGACTTTCATATTCTGAATTTTAATACACTGCATTCCACAAGTCCACTTTGACAAGTGTATGGTATTCAAACAAGCTGAGGCCAAAGGTATTGCAAAGAGAAAAGGCATTGATTCCATCAAACTCCACTGACTTCTAGATGTGATTTTTTTCAGATGGATTCAGCTTCTTAGATCTGGATTTTGGGATATTTGTAAATCAGAAGATCCAATCCTTCCTGCTGAAGTGCGTTTCTCTGGACTAAAGCAAACGTGAGTACATCTCCTTGCTATACCATTAGTGAAAAAATATGCGATTGCGCCAGGGAATTTATGCTTTCCTACACCCTGACAAAAATACTTTTTAAAAGTTACATTCATTATAATGGTATTATTGTGTGAGGGCGAGTAGCCCGTTCTCTTTAAACAAACATTTCCCCTATCTGTACCTTAGAGAACTGTAAGTGACCTGCTATGAGGGCTTCCATCAATGCTCCTCTGAAGCTAGTCTGGGTGACTCCTTCCACATGTTGAACTGCTTGGTTTTCACATGGTGATTGGCCAAGATAGTATGGCTGTGATTTATAAGTCACTGTGTAGAAAATCAAATACTGTACGTGAGCTAGCTGCGCAAATGAATCTATCATTTAAAAAGAAACTTTTGTTTTGTTTGTGCAAATCTAGTCAACAAGAAGTGTTTTGCTCTCCTCTTGTATAAAACAAATGGCAAGGAAGGCTGAAAATTGTGCCTTTACTATTTGTTTTAAATCTGAAAAATTAATATACAATATTGAGAAATTTTATATAGTAGGTTTCTATAAGTTAATGATTCAGGAAAAACGTTTAGTGTTCAGATGTCATATTAGAAGCCATATTTGATATAGTTTTTTTCTCCAGGTTCAGATGGCCTAAGTTGTAGGAGAAAAAAACTGTTTATTAATGCCGACACATGGCAAACAAATCTTCTTAATTTTAATACAAAACGTACCATTTTCAACAACAACATATATATATAAACCGCCATTAGCATAGAAAATCATCTCAAGGCATTTCACAGAAACAAAGGCTGAAACTATGGCCACCAATGGTGGAGTGAAAAATAGGAGGGACCCACAAGATGCAGGAGTCAGAGAAATGAAGTGATTGGGAGGGGGTTATGTAGCACTGGAGAACATTGCAGAAATAGGGAGGGATCAGGCTATGGATTAACTTCAACACAAGGTGAGCATTTTAAATTAGAGACGTTGGGATTTCGGGAGCCAATGTAGGTCAGCGAGGACAGGAGTGATGCATGATTGGGCCTTGGTGCACGATAGGATACAAGTAACAAGAGTTATAAATCGGCAGACGTTTATAAAGAGTAGAGGATAGGGGACCAGCCAGGAGAACTTTGGAATAGTCTGGAGGTGACAAAGTCTGGAGGTGACAAATGCATGAATGAGCATTTCAATGTCAAATATGTTAAGGTAGGGATGGAAGTTGGCAATGTTACAGAGACGCCAGTTGGTGGCCTTTGTGATGGAGAGGATATGAGCTTGGATACTCAGCTTGTGATTGAATTGAGGTTGCGAACAGTCTTGTTCAGCCTGATAGGGTGGCTGGGGAGGGGGATGAGCCGATGGGTAGCGGATGGAGTTTGTTGCAGGGTACAATAACAATGGTTTTGATCCAACGTTTAGATGGAGCAAATTGTGGCTCATCCCAGACTAAAGGAATAATATGACCCCTCCCCCCCCACCCCACAACCTGGCAGGAATAGTGAAGGTGGGAGGATTAAGATGGTGGGGGGGTGGGGGGTTCCTGTCCTCCACCTATTTTTTCCTAAATTCAGACATGAATAGGCCATCTGCCCCAGAGGAGTGGGGGCTTAATTTAAATGGCAGAGTCATGTCCCAATGACAGCATTGTGATGCTCACACTGTTTTACCAGCAGGCCCGTCTAAGGCCCGCACAGTCTCCAACTTGCCAGTGAAAGCTGGTAGCAGCAAGGATCCTGGCCACAGGAGGCCCAGGTAGGAGATTTTTTTAAAGGTTCCCTGTGGGCCAGGAGGAGCAGGAGCATTCCTCCAGGCCCCACAGTATATATTGACTCAGCCCACTGGCAGTGAAGTCATTCCCGCCAGCTTCGGCGAGAGTCAGTGTCAGGCATGTAAATGAGGCCCGGGGGTTAAAATCTCCAGGGGACCAAATGGTTTGCCACCCGCTTCTGCCCTGTAATTCCCGATTCCCACCCCAAGTTAAAATCAGCTCTTAACTGCCCGATTTTCACTTCCATTGATTCTAGTTTGACAACCAGGCGGTAAATTGAAAATCTACCCCGTGTCTCCAGATGATGTCGCCAGGGGCGGCATATAGATGAGGAAGAGGAGGAGGCCAAAAATGGATCCTCTGGGGACTCTGAAATTCATGGTGCGGGGTTGAACAGCAGAGCCATCAGTTTGGCTACGATCAGATAGATAGGAGTAGAACCAAGCGAAGGCAATCCTTGTTACATATTGTGACAGGTAGCTTCATTGAAATCAACACACATGCTCTCAAGCCAGGTCATACCTTCAGCTTTAAGTTGGTTATATTCTGAGGCAGTCCCAAAGTCAAGTCCTTGCTCTGTGATGCTCAGTTAATAATCTATGTACTGCTCAAAGAGATCAGGACAAAGGAAAATAACAAGTGTGCCTAGTTACTAACTTTTTACTCTGGTATGCTGGGGAAGCAATCTTTTGATTCCCACACTGTGGCAGCCACCTGTGGCCGCATGTCTTCCTCCTATTTCTGATTTAATTAGCACCCATCAGCCATTATTGCCTCCAATCTTTCTCCCAGTAGGTCGTTCATAGAAACAGAGCCATTTTCTCTGAAGGTTTCAATAGGAGCGAGCAACATAAATGAAGCAAATTGAACAGGACAACCAATAATAACATTGCTTTCTCAAATTGCCTTAAAACATAAGTTACAAGTTTAATATTTTGACAAGTTTCATATTTCTACACTATCAAATTTTAAACAGCTATTTCTAAGCTATTACACTGGCATAATCTTTCTTTTGTTTCAATTGACACCCATGGCAAGGAGGAAGAATTTGAAAATACTCCATTGTTTATGCCCCATTCTTTCCAGAACAAATTTCAGGTTAAAGTTACTGTTTTAATGTGGAGAATTGAGCATTGTACTAGCTTTAATCAAATAAACTTGTGCCTTATTCATGAAGACTCATCAGTTCACCACTCTGATGTAATACCATAGCACATAGCTTAGCCACAGGTGTCTCATTAATGTGCATGTTCACTCTTCACTTTCCTGTCTGCCTCTATGAATGCTTTTCTCACAGTATACAGACCACATTCAGTTTATCGTCAGGAGCTATGGTAAAATGATTCCAAACAATACAAGTCTTTTTCCTTTTGAAAGATGGCTAAGTTCAGAGAACGGAAATGGCAGGGGTGATGGACCCACGAGTGGTTTTTCTGTTCGTCTGTGGGTGGTAGCTTTCATCTAAGTCAGATTCAGACTCAGATGACTGGGAGTAAGCCTCAGATGATAGCACTGTCTGGGACTCAGACACACGGAGACTCGGTGTCAGATCCTGATGATAAAGCAACCTCAGCAGAATCAGCAACAGTAGAATTGAGGGGGACGGCTGGATAGCCTTTGTGTGGGACGTAGCAATATTGTCATAATCGTCAGCCACTGGTAGTGCTATAGAATAGCGTTTCTGCAGGTGTTGTTTAAATGGGCTCCCTTCCAAATGACCTCTCTGCCTTTCTCTACTAATACCTTTGCTGCAATGGGAACTGAGTGCTTTCACTTCATTAAGATGAATGGTGAAATAATTCCAAAACAACAGATGTGAACCTTTTGGATTCTGAAACCCAGCCAGAGATCTGCATTCCTGTTAGGTGCTAGCTCTAGGGGCAGTGATGGGGGAGGTGCAATATTGTACCACTGACTGAAGTAGGGTGAGTGACAATTACTAATACTGGAGTTGACTGCCCTGGACATGGCCACATCCATGGTTTGAGCTTTAGGACTGTTGTGTTTAGAGAGGTGGGTGAAATATTTTGGCTTCAATGCATAATTTATTCTGGCGTTTGTTGCTTTGGTGATAAGGATTTTCTCCATTCATTCCACTTCTCAAAAGACCAAGGAGTCAATTTTGTATCTTTGCCGTACGTCGGTGGGTTGATGGTCGGGCCTCCTTTCCATTCAACTGGCGAGCTACCACCGTGTTCTGAGTGCTGGTCAGCAGCTCACCATTTCAGGGGGAGGGGAGGTGACAGAATATGCAGCAGGCCATCCACAGAACATGGGCCTGCAGCAAGGGATTAATGGAGAGAACTGGACGAATGGGGGTGACTAAAGGGGTGGAAGGATTAGCAGTGAGGCACAGGAAGCGCAATTATGCTCATTCAGCTGGCCAAAAAGTGCCAAATATTTTCCTTTAAGGGACGCAGGTTCAGGCCGTTTCCTGTTTTGTGTAGTAGGCAGATCCAACACTCAGTGGGTGCCACACTTACCTGTAACAAAATGGCACAGGGTTCCTAATGACATCATAGGAGCCTGATTTCCGCTGAATAATAAGCCTCACACCCGTATCCAGTGGGAGCACAGACTGCCCAATTGGAGGCCCTCTCAAAATGACAGTGGGTGGGCCTCGAGTGGGAAGCGAGCAGTAAATTTATTTTTGATCTCACTACCCCTGCATTCTCGCTGAAAAACAAGGTGCTAAAACCAAAATCTGAGCCCTTGCTCTTGGCTGATTATCCTGAAGAATTGATGAAATCTGTCTTCATGGAAAAGCGTTTGCCAAATATTTTTTGGGTGGGGGCGTGGGGGCATGAGGGTGGGACAGGAGGGGATGGCGGGTGAGGGAGGAGAGCCAATTATCACACTACCCCTATACATAAGTGAGGCAATGATACTTTTCAATGTGATGTATATCATTAAGTATTTGCAAACAAATTTGGAAAGGTTTGTCAAGCACTTCGTTTTTATGAAGATAGTGCTGGTGTATAGTAAAATAATACAGCTTAATCCCAGGTAATAGTATGACAGCAATCACTCACTGACTAAATAGTTTTGCATTGACTGTCGCTTTATTTCTGTGACATATGCATTGAATTTTAGTATTGGATTTTGGGAATATAGAAAAATAGAATTTAATCATGGCTGCACTAGAGGTCTGTACTTTATGAGCAACATAATTGCTGTTTTTGGCTACAACAAAGTAATATAAAAGGTGAACTTACAGAAAACACCATGACCCTTTTTAACAACTATGCAAGTAATTTTGAAATGAAGTGCCAAACATAGACTTTATGAACAAGACCAACAACAACCAAGCTTTGTTTTTACAATGCAAGCATGCTGTGAGAACTTTCCACTGCGTGAAAACCTTTTTCTAGTTATGTAAATTTTTACCAAGTGGTAAATTTCAAACAAGGCAAACACTTCCAACAATCAGTAATTGCACTGCAGACAGCAGCAACATCAGCAGCAATTTATATCGCTAACATTCAGCACCAAACATCAATATAAAGACGGCCGCAAGATTTTCTATATTCCCTTCTGTCTGATCATTTTCTCCTCTCTTTTTTGAAAGCGTGGGCACTTTGCTGAGGTACGATTTCATAGGTACAGCTCACCTAGTCCTTCAGCCATTATTCCTGTGTGTGCTTTGACGGTGAGAATTGGCAAACTATTCAGCTCTAGGGGGCATCAAAGCCAGGCCTGATCCTGTCCTGATGTTAATCTATTTCTTTTCTGTGCTTCAAAAAAAATGACTGCACTGAAAATATATGCAGCTGGGTGAATTAGTAAAATCTATACATGCAAACTAAGCACGCTACACATCACTGGCAGGCAGCTGAGTCAACAGTCAGTTTAACTCTCTTTCCCTCTAAAAACAATTAGAAATAAATTCTTGTTGTCAGTTTCTCGAGGTGACTCACAATCCATTCAAATTTGATTCAGGTTTAGACATCCTCAAAACCAGAGAAAGCTGGACTACGTGACCTCAGTACACTGCTGGAACCTGTAGTTTATCAATTTACTGTCTAAAATAAATAAAAACAAATAAATGATTTTGCTGCTGGAGGTTACACTGCCGTAAACATACTTTAAGTAGCAATGAAGAGTGTCAGTATATTAGGGTTTCTTTTTTAGTAGTGGCTTATGTTCTAAAATCTGCAAATGATGCAAACAAATGATTGAACATCCCGATGAAATGGGGTCTGGGTGCCTCAGCCTGATGCCATGCAATCTGTCCGACAGACCCCAGAACATTCTTTAGCTTAGAAATGTTGTCATCCACTCTCTCAGCAGGAACAGCGAATTCCCACTCGGTGTGTATACACTCGGCCACTTTTGAAGAGTGTTAACTTATTTCACGCAGAGCTCAGCTGATCCAATTTGCTATTACTGGGAAAGAGATGAATTTTTGCTTGGTGCTATATGGATTGCCTAAAAACCAACCTACCGTTCAGAGGTTGTCCTCAAGCAAATTACTAAAATACATATTTTTGTCACAGTTTGACCCCTTGAGGACAGCAGCAGCACCTCTACAATCACAAACAAATAAACTGCACATATTTTAACATGTTTACACAGTACTATGAATTACAAACTGCTTTATGACTCGCTCTGTGACATGCATTTCAAAAAACACAAATATCTTAAAGCGGAAGTTCTAGGTCAAGATATTTTATAATGAGTGCTACAACATGTCATTGAATATGGTGGGGTAGAAATTCAACTTCGGCGGCAGCACAAGGCAGGCGATATCGAATCAGTGCCCGTTACACACCTCATCCGATATTCAGTTCCATTCACAAATTTCTTCTCCAGTGTCTTTAGGGTAAAATCTGCTTATGGCCTGTTTCCTGCCGCATAACCAAGAGCATGCAGATATTGCGCGCCCCAACCGGTAGGCCTGAGGCTCGCCCAAAATTGAGCATTGGCCTCATTTCAATAATTTGAGTGAGCCTGTTGCGCCTCGAGAGACAGATTTCCCATTTCAAACAAATCAATTTCATGCCTCTTGCCTCATTGGCGCAGCCCTCAGGTAAGTACTGTAGGTGGGGAGGGGGCACCTCGGGGGCAAGGATAACAGGAGGGATGCAGATCGCTGGCCGGCAGTGGTCCTCAAGAGTACTGTGGAGCCAGGAGGAATAATCATGCTTCTCCTTGCTCGACATCAACCTGTGACAACATTTTTTTTTTTACTTACCTTTTTTGATAGTGGCCACATGCATGACTGAAAAAGGTGAGTGGAGCAACCCCAACACCTACTGTACTCAGGGCAGCCAAATTTGGCAGAGGAGTCCGAAAACAAGCATTAGGTCCTTGAATATGTTAATGAGGGGCCTAATGCTTGTTTTAGGACTCCTCTGTCTGCAAGAGACACCTAAACAAAGGCCCCAACAAATTTAGCTCACACATGAGCCAGTGTATTGCTAAATTTGTCATTGTTTCTCCCGTTTTACACCCGAAAAACAGGTGCAACACATACCAATTTCTAGCCCTTTATCTGAAAACCAAATGAAATGCAAGCAGGCAGCAAATGTCAAGACATGTGTTGTGTCTCCTTGTGTTCTTATACTATAAATAATACAGACACTTTTAGCTCATTTTAGTTACTGCTTTTACTTAGCTGTATTGTTGCTTTGTTTCTGTGCTGCCGCATGGTGCGGAGTTATACAAGATGTCCGACGCTGCACTGTGCACTGACCGTGCACAGTGTGCCACATAGCAATATAACTACACCATACCAAAGTAGTTCCATACCAAAGTAGTTCCATTTAACGATGTGATACTATAACAATGTAACATCCCTCTTTCTCAAAAAACTAAAACATGAAATTTAGCAATTTAAATTAACAAATATTATATCTAAACTATTATTATCAACTACAAAGAATTGTGAGTTTTTTTTTTATTTGCGATATCGCTCAGGTGGTTGGATGTTGTCCCTCCATCTTGTGGATTTGGTGGTGACCATTCCTCTCTGCAGTGTTTTGGTGTGTTCCGCTCTCGTTGTTGTTGTTGCTGTCGCCTTTGGAGTTGGAGTGTGCATGCTCGTCGTTGTTTGATTTGTAGCGCTTGTTTCTGGTGTTGTACTGCTTATGGTAGCTGGTGTTGTCAATGTTGCTGATGTTGTCTGCTGCTTATCCAGTTCAGGTGAAGGTCTGATGTGGAGTCTGTTCCGTCTGTATTGGTTACCAGGTTCAGTCTCTACGAAGTAGGATCTTGGAGTATCAGCTTTTCCAATGACCTTGGCTGGATTCCAGGTTTTCAACACTGGGTCTTGCACATGCACTGATTGTCCATTCAGCAATTCTGGTAGTGTCTTTGCATGTTTATCATAATGTTTGCTTCCTACGATTTGTGCTTCTGCCAGCTTTTGTCTGAAGTCCTCCTGGTCCTGGGGAGGATGTATTTTTGCTGGTAGTGTAGTCTTAAACTTCCTCCCATTCAGCAATTCTGCAGGTGATTTCATGTCTGCTTTCAGTGGTGTTGATCTGAGTGATAGGAGGGCAAGGTTTTGGTCTTCCCCCATCTCACTACTTTTGATGAGAGTTCTCTTGACAGTCTGGATCTGTCTTTCGATGAACCCGTGTCCCCTTGGGAAATGTGGGGATGAGGTTACTATTTTGAACCCATACTTTTCTGCCAGAGCTCTGAATTCACTCGATGTGAACTGGGTTCCATTGTCACAGATTACCTTTTCCGGGATTCCTTGTTCAGCAAACAAGCTCTTTGCAATCCTGGTGGTAGTTGTGGCTCTCAAGTCTTTCATCCTTCTCACAAAAGGAAACTTGGAATAGTAATCTGCCACTATGAGATACCATTCTTGATTGCACATGAAGAGATCTGCCCCAACAGTGTGCCATGGTCTTGATGGTATTTCACTAGGTATCATCTCCTCTTTCTGTTGTGCATTTCTGTATTTCTGGCATATCCCACATGCAGAGACCATCTGTTCGATATTTTTGTACATGCCTATCCAGTATACAGCTGATCTGGCTCTCAGCTTGCATTTCTCCATTCCCATGTGGCCTTCATGTATGAGATGGAGAAGTTGTGTCTGCATCGTCTTTGGCACGATGATCCTCGATCCAGCAAGGAGAATACCGTCTTCTACTGCAATATCATCTTTAATCGTCCAGTATTGACGAATTGTCGCCTGTACCTGCTGGATTCTCTCTGGCCACCCCTGTATTACTTGTTGTGTGAGTAGTTGCAACTTCTCATCTTTGCTAGTCTCATCTCTGATTTGACTGAGCTTTGTAGGGGTAACATTCACTAGGTGATGGATTTTTACTGTTAGGCCCTCCACCTCGTGTTTCTCATATGGTGACAATCGAGACAACGCATCTGCTAGCACCATTTCCTTTCCTGGCTTATATTTAAGCATGAAGTCATAGCTTTGGATCCTTAGAAGTAGTCTTTGCAGTCTTGCAGGCGCTTTGCACAGATTCTTCTTATAGATCTGTTCTAGTGGACGATGGTCATGCTCTATTGTAAATCGCCTGCCATATAGGTATGTATGGAATTTCTCGCATCCGTACACTACTGCTAATAGTTCTCTTTCTATGTTGGCATATCTCGTCTCGGCTGACGTCAAAGCCTTTGATGCGAAAGCTATCGGCTTTCCTTCCTGCACCAGAGCTGCCCCTAGTCCTCTGGTAGAAGCATCTACTTGCAGAGTGACTGGTTTTCTTCTGTCATAATATGACAGACTTGTTTCTTTGCACAACAGTTCTTTAAGTTGTTTGAAATTCCTTTCGTCTGATTCAGACCACTGGTATTCGCCGTCTTCTTTCAATAGCTCTCTGAGATTTGTTGTATGTTCCGACACGTGTGGGATGAAAGAACTCATGTATTGGACCAAGCCGAGGTAACTCCTCAGCTCTTTCTTGTCTTTGGGTGGTTTCATTTCAGCAATCGCCACAATCTTCTCTGGATTTGGCTTGACCCCCTCTGGTGTATAAATCATACCAAAGAATTGGCATTCCTTGACTTTACCTATGCACTTATCTGCATTTAACTTGATGCCAGCCTTCCTGGTACTCTCCATGGCCTCATGTAGGTGCATGTCATGGTCTCTTTCATCTGCTCCATAGATCTGAATATCATCAGCTATTCCTATAGCTCCTTCACAGCCTCTGTATGTCTCGTCTATTTTCTGTTGAAAGATATCTTGACTGACCTTTAGCCCGAATGGTAGCCGCAGGAATTTGTAACGCCCAAATGGTGTGTTGAATGTTGTCAATGTTGTTGATTCCTCATCCAACTTCACGTTCCAATATCCCTTTCTGGCATCTAGTTTTGAGAAAACCTTGGCTCCTGCCAGTGATGGCGTAATCTCCTCTAGCGTTGGGGTGGGATAGTGGTCCCTCTTTATCGCCTGGTTTAGATCTTTGGGGTCTAAACATATTCTGAGATGCCCGTTTGGCTTTTCTCATACCACAATTGAGTTTACCCAGTCTGTGGGTTCAGTGACCTTTACGGTCACTCCCTTTTCTTCCATCTCCTTTAGCTCTCTTTCAAGCTTTGTCTTCAGCTCGATGGGTGCATGGATAACAGGCTTTACCTCTGGATCGATGGTGATGTGGTATTGGAAATCTCCGAAACATCCCACTGTATCATCGAAACATTCCGGATACATGTCTATCGAATCTTTTTTACTCTTGATTTGTGGGTGGTTCTCTAGTGGGGTGTTGCTGTCTATCTTCAGTGGCGTTTCCGTCAGCTCGTGATGCACTGAGATCAATCTCAACTTCTCGCAACTGTTTAATCCCAGGATTGCTGGCCCCTCAGTGTCGGTGACATAGAACATGCAGTTGATGTTCTTTCTTTTATGTGTCCCTTTGATAAAGGTTATTCTGAGTTGTTTAATCTCACTCCCCCCATATGCTGTCAGCGTGACATTACTTGCCTTTAAACAACCATTTTTCGGGTAGCCATCTTCTCTCAGATTTTCGGGAAAGATCTGCTGGTACAGTTTCAATGGGAGAATGTTGCTCTGAGCCCCTGTGTCCAGCTTCAACTTTAAGTTGATGGTTGTGGGCCGACCTTTGACCTTTTTTTTGATTTGGATGATGGTGTGTAATTCTCTCCTCGGAGTATTTTCCGCTCTGGACATCTCGTGAAGCTGTATCTTTATGGTTTCGATGTTTAGTGCATTGTCATGATCATCATCATCATCCTGCTCATCCATGGCATGGATATTGTGTTTCTTTCTCTGGTTCTGCTGTCCGCCTTTGTTTTTGATGTATGTTCCTTCTTTCTTCGTTCTACACCTCTTTTCCCAGTGGTTTAGTTTGCCACATGCATTGCAGCTTGTTCCATATGCTGGACATTTCCTCTTGTCTGTGTAATCGTGCGGTCTTCCACAATTTCTGCACATGTTTCCCCCGTTGTCATGTGCATGTCTTTGTGTGTTGTACTTTTCTCTCACTGCATCCACTCTGTTGTCCATCTCAGAAGCCGTCCGCATGTCAGCCGTTTGAGAAATCAGCGTTTTCATTTGCTGCTTCATGGCTTCATGAGCTCTCACAGTATCTACAGCCTCTGTTATTCTGAGCTTTTCTTTTCCTATCAGGGCTTTTTGTACCTCTACATGCGCTGACCCCCATATTAGCTGGTCCACAAGCCTTTCCTCCATTTCCTTAAATTTACACTTGCTGGTTTCATTTCTCAGCCTTGTCAGGAAATTGTCAGCTGTTTCACCGGGTTCCTGTCTTAGACTCTGGAATTTGTATCTGTGTATACGGTGATTGGATTTAGGCTCTTGATGGTTGCTGAATTTATCAAAAATTGTCGCAGGGTTTTCCTTTTCCTCTTCAGTCAAACTCCAGCTATTATACAAATCTAGACCTTTTTCTCCTGTCCACAACAGAATGTAACTAACCTTTTCCTCATTGGTAGTACCCTTCAGGAAGCTTTTGAATGTAAGCTCACATTTCTGTTTGAACTTGCGGAATGATTCTACTATATCGTCGGCTTCCCAGTTCATGAGGGGTTGCATTTGCACAGTCAGTGCAGTGGCAGCCGTCATTTTAGTTTCCCGTATGATTCACTCTCAATCACCGCAGACACCGGCACTCACAATCAGCTCATAAAATCACTTTTCGTCTTATTCGTAGTTCATATAGCACAGTTTTGTACTCACTTATACCGCTGCCACCATGTTGTGTCTCCTTGTGTTCTTATACTATAAATAATACAGACACTTTTAGCTCATTTTAGTTACTGCTTTTATTTAGCTGTATTGTTGCTTTGTTTCTGTGTTGCTGTGTGGTGCGGAGTGATACAAGATGTCCGACGCTGCACTGTGCACTGCCCGTGCACAGTGTGCCACATAGCAATATAACTACACCATACCAAAGTAGTTCCATACCAAAGTAGTTCCATACCAAAGTAGTTCCATTTAACGATGTGATACTATAACAATGTAACAACATGTATGACAAGTCTTTAAAGCCATGTATACATAGCTAATGTTTCAGTCACATTTTTGATTGTTATTTCATATTGTTACCATGCAAAATAATACAGTAGTGGAGAGATGCAGCAAAACTGGAGGCCATTGCCATTGTGCTCCCGACTTTCTTTGTGTCACCCGAGAGACATGGACAGTTTTATTTGTGATGCAGTGGTTGCAATTAAGCAGGTGAGAACATCCTTAAGAATCAATGTTCTTGCTTTAGCCAGTGTAAAAGAATGAGATCACTGAATGCTGGCAGTGTTAAGTCATATAGTCCCACCATTGTGTCTTTGCTAAAATCACAATTAAACATTGAAATAGGATGTCGCTATCCAAAATCAAAAACAGTGGTATAAGAAATGCTTCAAAGGCATTTTTAAACAATATATATATCTGCAATGGCACTTTATTTCTGTGCAATTGATCTCTGCTTATCAACTTAGTCCTGCTCACAGGGATTCCAGAAGAAATATAGAAATCTGTGACTGGTACTATATTAAACACAAGGTGGATGCTGATTTTTGTTCCCCTGAGACGCAGTGAAATGATTTCCTGATGGACAATCAGAACTCTGAGCAGCACAGAAATAAAATGCGATCACTTCAAATTCAATTCAGCCAAATTTACAATTCAATTCACTATCATGGTGCTTTAAGGATGCTGCTGAATCATAAATCCAGCGTTAGTTTATTTGTTTCTAAATTCTATTGAAGGTTCGAAGCTCAATTTTAGTGGTCAGTGCTGCGGCCGGTCGAAAAGGCCTTTGTGCCCCGTCAGCGCCCCCCATGGGAGGTGCAAAGGAGGGGAATTTCTCCCCCTAAATATCAATATAATGCTCACCAGTGATCTTTTTCTAGAAAATAAAATTACATTCCAATAGCAGGAAAGTGTTGGTGATAGGGTTTGCACATACAGGTAGACTATCCTTTATCCGAAAACCTTGGGACCAGCTGTGTTTCGGTTTTCGGAATTTTTCGGATTTCAGAAGGTTTTCATCTCCATATCTGACAACAAACACTGTTGCTTAGCAACAGCTTGTAAACACTCGGGCCCTGCCTTGGAAGCGTCTCTGAAGCTGTTGCTAAGCTACAGAGACTCCTTCCACAGCCTGACTGTTTAAAAAAATGCTAGGGGAAGAAAAAAAATGCTAGGGGAAGAAAAAAAACCTAACAAAACGGCTGCTGATTTCTGCTGTTAGATCGAGGTTTCCGGCTCCCCCTGCTCCGTATCTGAATTCCTTGACTTAGCGGGGGTCTGGGGCTCGACTGCCTCCACCAGTTGTGGAAAAGCTGGATATCGGCTGACTCCTACACTAAGCTGGCCCGCAAATCAGGTCGGGGGGGGAGGGAAGAAAAGACTATTGGACGGGCCACTGCAGCTATCGGACGGGCCGCTGTATTGTTGGGTTCACTCTCCCGGTACCTCCTTCACACTGCCCGGCTCGGTCTGCAATCTCTTACCCAGGAGGGAACTCTGTGACCCTCTGCCCTGCTCACAGGAAAAGGCAGAGCTCCCGGACCACTCCTGTCATGTTTGGCGCCACTCGGGTCATGTCGTGCGCATGACTTACGCTCCACGAAAAAACTTTCGGTTTTTAGAGGTTTTCGGTTTTCGGAAGTGCTGATAAAGGATAATCTACCTGTATTTCCTTGTGCACCAACATTCATTTGCAAATAGGGTAATACAATAATTTATGAATACAGAATGTTTACATTTTAATCATAACACAGGTTGTCAGTAGGTTTATCTTGTAGCAACAAACACTACAACATTATTTTACCAATTCTTTCACGATATTTTATTTGTTTTAGCAGTGAAAGTTAGTGGAAACGTCACTTGTATCCTGCTTTGTAATATATTCAATATAATTCAAGACATCACTTCACAGAGACATTGGGGGCTAAGTTCATTATGGCCCATTTTCAGTGCATAACAGACAGTGCGCTTCCAGTGCGTACCTGATCTGGGAAGCCGAAGACTGAACAGAAATAGAGCCTTGGGCCTTATTGTAATAATCGAGGGTAGTTGCCGGCATCTCTTACATCTCCAGGGGCAGGGACAGTGTGGCTGGATAGAATTTGGGCCACTTGCCTTGCCAGCAGTGACCTGAGGTAAGTCCTGAGGATGGGGGAGTGGGGGTGGGGGGTGGGGGGGAGAGAGAACAGGAAGCGGGTAATCGCAGGCCGGCAGCAGCCCACAGTAGTCCTGTGGAGCCAGGAAGAGCACTCCTGCTCCAATTAAAGTAAGTTTTAAAAAAGAAATCTTTTCTTTTTGTTGATGGATGCTGGTTAGGCTGCAGCAAACCCTTGAGTAGAGCAGGACCGGCTCCTTACCTGAGGGCTGCTGCTGGAGAGGCATGTGGCCCAAATTCGATTAGTCCACGTGGGTGAGCTGCCTCTGGAGTCAACAGCTCAGCCCGTTTATTGAAATGAAGTCCAAGGCCAAATTTCTGTCCAGCTTCAGGCTTCACGGGATGGGCTTCTCTTCAGGTGAATACCCATGAATGCTGCGTTCCACCACTCCAAAGCCTTTGGCAGCCTTTTCCTTGCCTACTCCCCACTTTTCCGGTTCCCTCAGTGCCACATCATCAGTGCTCCTATCTAACTCCCCTCCCACCCACCCCCCGAGTGAAAGTCTCTGGGCTGGTGCCTGAGAGTGAGGAAACAAGTGCCACAGGTGGTATGTTGGAGGGGGTTGAGGCAGAGGAAGATAGGCAGAATGATGCAGCTGCAAGTGGTGGGTGGAATGGTTCTTATCCTCCTCTTCCTCATCACCATGGTCAGAGACAGCTCCTCCTCATCATCTTCCTCCTCTAGTGCTCCCATTGCTGTGGTAGATCTGCAGGAACAGAGAGTAGAAAGTAAGAATTGATGAGCATTGTGCTCTTGTGAGCTCCTCCTAGGCCCACAAAAAATAATTGAAAGTTTCCTGTGCCACTTTTAGAGTGGTTTCCAATGGCCCCTTTAAGGACCACTGGTTAGGCCGCTCACACCTGGTACAAATGGGCAGAGCTTGCGCCGTGCATGCACTGCCAATTTGTACCCCGAAAATTACAATCAGGGTCCTACAAGTAGCCTAGGATCTTATTTGCCTATTTAAGCAACCTTATGCCCGTTGCAGGCAGGAGGGCTGCTCGCCCCCACTGTCTCTCTAATGTTACTGTCTTAATTGTAAATTATTGCTTTCCGTGTATAGAAATGCCCATTTTGTGGCATATTCATACTTGATTGTAAACCTCTGTGTTGTACCGTGATCCACTTACTGATAAACTGGCAAGTGTTACATTTTAAAGATCCAGCACTTCTGTAGCTTATGCTTTGTACAGCTCTCTGAAAAATACCATTCATCAGTGTCTGAAGGGTCTAAAATCTAGAGCAGACCTCCAGTTTTCCATCAGTTTTTAGCAATCTCTCGATGAAATAATGCTGTTTTCCTGGCACTTGAGCACCATGTGGTTGTAAAATGTATGATATGAAAGAAAAGTGTTTTTAAGCCACAGAATTATCAAATTAATTACCTACTGAACATAAACACTGTGTGGGGCCATGCGGTTTCAATAACTTTAGGCAAAAATAATATCGACCAAAGATGAGAGGAGCGATATGCTTTAGCAAATAGATTGGTTTGGGTCAAGGGGCAAACTGTAATAAGAGACAAGATGTAAGTCAGGCTTCTTCAAATCATACCAACTTTCTGTTTCTACTACATATTTTTTCAGCAATACTAAAACTGCTTATACTTATTTTGGCAAGGATGTTGTGTTAGAATTGAACTGCTCTGCAGGTCAAATTCAGGGTACCTTTTATGTTGACAATTATTTAGAGCTGACCCTTTGGTCATGAACACTGCCCGACCATAAATATCCTTTTCAAAATATACTGTTTAATTAGAATGTGGGTTTTAGGCATTCCATTGTAAGTTATATTATCTCCAGAACATTATGTACAATATTCTTTCTGAAGTTCTACTGTAATAATACAGTTGATCTTACAAATTACTTGCCATGGGTTCTGCATCATGTCTACAGGGGAAATAGTCTATATGTAAATATGATCGATGCATTTTGGAGGATGTCTGAATGGTGGTGAAGAGAAATGAGACATGAATTTCCTTCACATTTTGTTCATATTGTTTTTCTTTCCCTATTTTTGCAACAGAAGAATTGAAGTTTAGAATTCATTGATTCATTTGTTTCAAATGTTTTTCAGTTGAGTGCAACGACGGATAAGTTTCCATAAAAATTATAGACCAGCTCCATGCCCCTGGAGATCTTGAGGAGCTGCAGTCTGTATTTGATATTAGGCATTTTGTGGACACAAACGTTTATTTTCAAGTCACTGATAGTCAAAAAACTATTAGTGTACATCTCTACTTGGCTCATATAAAGCCAGTATTTTTTGAGTTTAGTGCTGGAACTATGGGTGTGGAAACATCCAAAATGCCCATTCTGAAAAATGTACACTACAGCTAGCAATGCTACAAACTGGCTCATCCTTAAAAACGCAGCCTATAATCCTGTAGAGATTGCATGGAAAAAATTGAGTAATTGCTGACAAATTAGGCATTACTGAAATATCCCATAAGACGCTGGATCATAAATCAATGTAGTATATATAGGATAGGCACATGCTGAATGTTTTAGTCATAGGCTTTTTCTCATGTGCAACCAAACTGTAGTGTCTTGCTCATTTATGTACCTTTTTGTTTCTTTGGAAGAGTTTATTTTATGAATTTCAAGTACTGCGTGCATTTGTGGTTTTGCTGCTGCAGGCACCTTATGGATTACTACAATTATTTAATAAGATGAACAATTCCTCTTTGCAAAGTGTGTGCCTTGAATTTCATGTACCAGTATTAAGGGAGGGGAGGGGCCATTATTGTGACTGTTGCAATACATTACATATAGAGAGTGTAGACAGCTCTAAACATAAGGGGATGAACATTTACCAAGAATAATATTGCAAGATAATGTTGCAATTCTAAACAATCAAGTTTGAGCTGTTTTACCAATGTGAATCATATAAGATTAAAATGCTCAGCAAACAGTTTTAAAAATACTTTTCATTTGCTTAACTTTTTTTTAAATTCATTTTGTAAAAATAATTTACAAGATTATTTTCAGATGATTACTGCACGTGCTGGTTTATACAGGCAGATAATGTGCAAGCTGATGACACATGTTCATATCCTTTTATGGTTAAAACTGTAAGGGGTGGTGTGTGTGGTCAGCTTCACCTCTGACTCCCTGAGCGGTTCGAATCGCTCCCACTCCCTTGGTTCTAGACCTGGACTTATTTGGGGGTTGTAATGAAATTGCCGCAGACAACTGAGTTGGTGAAAAGAACTTGGATTTTATTTGAGACAAGAAAATATACACAACACAATAAATCTTATCACTCTAAAAGGGGGAACACTTCAGAATATGCGAGGGAGAATGACAATAGACAAAAATACCTTACCCCTCCCAATCCCACTATACTAACTAGATTGAATTCCAAAGGACCAGGAAATGCTCACCAAACGCAGGAATAGTTTGTAGAGTGGGAAAAACTTGCAGATCTTCGGTTTCTTCTGAGTTGGTTTCTTGTTGGTCGCGGTGGCCCAGTATTACCTAGTTGTTGGCAATATTGTGAGTTGTTTGTTTCGTGGGGCCCTTGGTTGCCGCGATTCCTTTCCGTTCTCCTTCTGTTGCCCTTCTGTCGATTGATTGTCCCGAGGCTGATGTCATTCGAATGAACTGTGCCTCTTTCTGTGTCTGTCCGAACTGTACTGCTGACTTCAATTCACTGACTGCTGTTTCAATTCTCTGTCCTGAACTGTACTGATTGAACCCATCAAACTCATCGAACTAACTGACTTCTTGTGGAGACAGGTCTTTAGTTTATACTAAACGAAGCCTGCTAATCTTGTTAGATTTTTGGCTGGCTCGTTAAGGGCCACTTGATTGGTCCCATTTAGTTAACTGGTTTCGGGATAGCTTCCTGAGTAGTTGAAGAAGGTGTGAAGTGGTTTTGGATGTCTCAAACTGTGGTTCGATTGTCTTTTAATCTTAGATTTCCTGTAAGGCCTTCAAATCCTGTGCAGGTTCTTTAATCCATGGGTTTTAATGGGCTTTGGGCTTTAGGTGAGGCTGGGGTTTCCATTGATTTATTGATTATTGATCTGCAAATTCCCAGATAGGGGCTGAGTTTCATTTATTGTTCCTCCCAGACAGTCTGGCTACTTTCGAGTACCCAAACTGTTCCTCTGCAGAGGTCAATCCCACATTCCTGTCACAGCCTTTTCCTACAAGTCTGTACATGCCTTTTTAAACCAGCCAAATCTTCCTGGGGTTTTGATTTTTAAATCCCTTTGGCCCAATATTACCTTCCAACAGTACAATATCCCTTCCTTTTCATACATTTAGGGAAATTGTGTAATTTAATCTTTGAATTCTCCTGTTAGGCCCAACCATACATTTTGGGCTTGATTTTAACTCAGCCGTCAGGCGGGCTTTGAGGCGTGTGGGGGGTTAAAATCGCAAAACCTGGGGCTCGGGACCACCCCGCCTGGTTCCCGAAACCTAGCCATTTTAACCCAGGCGTGTCTGATGGTCCCGAATCAGTCCCGCCTGCAACAGGCGGGACTGGTCTTTAGGGCCCTTAAACAGCACTCATTGGCCTTTATAATCCCATTTTAACAGGCTCTTGCCTGTTTAGCCCTTTTCCCACATAAAACACGCCTGGTGGGGATCACGCCTGTGAAACCTGACGTGAACACTATTGGCTTGCTGACTATCAGCTGCAGGTCAACCATTAAAGAGGAGATTTGATCAGCCATCCTTTGCAGGTGGCAGGACTTTGTTGTCTCAGGCCTGGGGCAACTTTTACCAGGCTTACCACACCTGTGGAAGGTTGAGCCTCACACACTTCTCCAGTGTGACCTCCTGCGAAACCCCTCTCATCAGCCTCACTCAGCGCTTCCTCAACTGAGGCATCTACCAGAAGCATGGGAGGCCTTTTTATCCTTCCATTCTTGGCATTAGAGGACATCCAGCCCCATTCGCGAAATGACACACGCCACAACTGCAGAAGTTGCCATCAGAATTTTTATGCAAAACGAACAACTGATGGCATTTTTACAGAATACACAACATTTCACCCAAGTGACAACCCTTGTGACTATTTGTGCTTTATTTTCCTCTTACACATGCTCCTACGTAGTGGTTCCCCTGTGCCTTCAGCAGATGTGGAGGCCCCTTGCTCACTTTCCTGCTGCTCCTGTCTCGACACCTTTGGCGGGCGTCCTCTGGGGTGGCGAGCCTGTGAGGGCTCGTCAGCAGTCTGCTGCTCCTGTGGCTGTGCAGGAGTTGAGACGTCTATCTCAGTTGGGTATGGACTCCAGCAGGGGTCTGACCGAGGGCTTGTATCGATTTGTATGTGGGTTCAATGACGACACATTCATGAGAGAGATGTCTTTTTATCTAAAATATGTTCAACTCAGTTAACAGCATTACAGGAGACACCATCTTAGAGATCCATCTAAAACGAAAGTAAAACTAAACTGCTTGTCTCTCACATGCCCTCTGCTGGTCAGGCATAAGTAATCAATCAGGCAAACATGCTGGTAAGGCATCATAATCAAACAGGCAAATACCATCACTATTTGCTGATATCATTACATCGCCCTTTCTTAAAACAAAAGTATTTTACTTTTGTCTAACAACATGTTTTCTTTGTATTACTCTTCATTTTAACTGTAACACTTAATGAACTTACATTATCATTATCATGGTTTTTTAACCTTGCTTTGTGTGTTCACATGAAATATGTAAATACACTAGAACTTGAAGAAAGAATAAGATAACATTACTTCCTTCTATAACAAGAGTCCTTAAATTTGCTCAATGAGTCTCTCAGGAGGCTTCACGTGTCTTGAGGATTTTCTGATTGATTGTCCTTGAATCTGAGTTGTTGCCTCAGATGATGGTTTCTCAGCTGTGTGATCAGGTTGTTCAACAGTATCAGTCTTTTGACCTGCTGTGTGATCAGGTTGTTCAACTGTATCAGTCTTTTGACCTGCTGTGGCTGGTCCCCTGAGAAGATCTCGACGATTTCTTCACAGAACAGCACCCTCATCTGTCTGAATGGTGTATGATCTTGGTTGAACTTCACTCAGGACAGTTCCCTTCTGAGTCCATATGTTTGTTTTGTCTTTGAACCTTACTTGGTCACCAGTGTGGAGTTCAGGTAGGTTTTGTGTTCCTCTGTCATAGTAGTACTTTTGCTTTTCTTTCTGTTGTTCTTTGAACTTCCTCACTTTCTCCCCCTCTTTTGTTTTCAGGAGGTTCTCCGGGATGGGTAGGTTTGACCTTAGCCGACGTCCCATAAGGAGTTGGGCTGGTGACATACCACACTCGAGCAGCATTGTGCGGTATACAAGCATGCTTTGGTAGAAGTCAGTTCCACTGTCTTTTGCCTTGCACATCAGTCTTTTCACTGTCTGGACCGATTTTTCCACTTGTCCATTGGACTGTGGAAAGTGAGGACTTGACGTTGTGTGGACAAAGTCCCACTCTTTGGCAAAGTGTCGGAAACTTGCATTGTAAAACTGGGGTCCGTTGTCTGTGAAGACCTCGCTTGCCACGCCATGTCTGGAGAATATGGCTTTCATACATGTTATCACAGCATCTGCAGTGGTGGTGTACAGTCTACAAACCTCTGGATACAGGGAGTAATAGTCTGTGACTACAAGATAGTCCTTCCCTTGACATACGAATAGGTCAGCGCCTACCTTCTGGTAAGGTCTGTCTGGCGCTGGGTGTGGCTTTAGTGGTTCTACCGGATTGCTTGCTCGATATTTCAGGCATATTGTGCAGTTTGACACCTCATTTGTCACATCTTGGTTGATTCGTGGCCAGTACATCACCTCTCGTGCTCTTTTCTTACACTTTTCGATTCCCAGATGTCCTCCATGGATCCTTTTTAGCATCTCTCTTCTCAGACTCTTTGGGATAACTATTTTACTTCCTTTGTAGATGATGTCTTCGATCACTGATAGTTCCGCCCTGCAGTTCCAGTACTCTGCCATGTCAGGTGAGCAGTCTTGCTTCATGTTGGGCCATCCATCCAAGATGCTTTTCCTCAGTCGTCTCAGTGTTTCATCTTTGTTTGTCTCTGTCTTTATGAGCTCCATTTTTGCATCTGCTATGGGCAGTGCACTTGTGATCATGTCCACGTAGGCGTTCACTTTTTCATCCATTTTGGTGTTTGCAGGCTCACTTGGGTCAACAGCTCTGGACAACGTGTCTGCTGTATACATCAGCTTACCCGGTGTGTACGCAACATTCAGTGTATAGCGTTGCAGCCTGATCATCATTCTTTGTATTCTAAGCGGACAGCTATTTAGTGGCTTTTGGAACAATGCAATCAAGGGCTTATGGTCAGTCTCTACACTGATTGCTTGTCCTGCCACAAACTGGTGAAATCTTTCACAGGCGTATGTGATGCTGAGCAGCTCCTTTTCTATTTGAGCATATCACGTCTCCGCGTCTGTCATTGAGCGCGATGCATATGCAATAGGTTGCCAGTAGTCATATTTTTGCAGAAGAACGGCACCGAGCCCACTCTGTGATGCATCTGATGATATCTTGATGGGTCTCGCTGGGTCATAAAACCTCAGAACTGGTTCCTCTGTGAACAGTTTCTTTAGATCACTCCATGACTTCTCATGCTCATGATTCCATTCCCATACTATGTTCTTTTCAGTTAGTCTTCTCAGTGGCGCCATCTTTTCTGAGAGGTTGGATATGAATTTACCCATGTAGTTGATCATTCCATTAAACCTCTGCACGTCCTTTTTGCATTGTGGCTTTGGCATATTCTCAATGGCGGACACCTTTCTGGGATCTGGTCTGATGCCCTCACTGCTAAGGATATCTCCCACGAATGTCAGTTCTGTCACCCCGAGCTGGCATTTCTCTCTATTCAGCTTCAGGTTTGTTTTCCTTGTTGCTTCCAGCACTTTTTTCAGTCTCTCGTCATGCTCAGTTCTCGTGGTTCCCCATACTATGATGTCATCCATTGATGTATCAACTCCCTCCAGATGCTCATAGATCATATGGATAGTTTTGTGATACACTTCAGGAGCTGAGGCAATGCCAAATGGTAACCTTAGGAATCTGTATCTGCCAAATGGAGTGTTGAACGTGCACAGTCTTGAACTTGCTTCGTCCAATTTCATCTGCCAAAATCCTGATGATGCATCTAACTTGCTGAAATACTTTGCATTTGCAAACTGTGACATGATTTCCTCATGTGTAGGAAGCTTGAAGTGCTCTCTCTTTATTGCTCTGTTTAGATCTCTTGGCTCCAGGCAAATTCTGAGCTTTCCATTCTTTTTGTCCACAACGACAAGGGAACTCACCCACTCAGTTGGCTCATCTATCTTCTGAATCACGTTCAGGCTTTCCATCCTGTCCAACTCTGCCTTCAGTTGCTTTTGAAGAGCAAACGGAACTTTTCTGCATGGATGTATAACCGGTGTCATACTTTTATCTACTCTGATCGTGTGTTCTCCTGGAATGCAGCCTAGACCCTTAAATAGGTCGTTGTACTCTTTCATGAGTTCATCATAGACTGTCTCTCCTTCACTTTCCACAATGAGGACTCTCTTTACCAGGTTCAGTCTCTCACAGGCTTTTAAACCTAGTATGGCTTGCACATCCTTTGGCACCACGATTAACGCTAGCATGTGCTCTCTGTCCTTGTGTGTTACTTTGACAATGCATCTTCCTTTCACTGGTATATCAGTACCTGAGTATCCTGTCACTTTCACTTTTATTCCATGTATCTTTGGTCTGGGCCTAATTTTCTTAAAATCAGTCTCTGATATCACATTAACTTGTGCTCCAGTATCCAATTTAAATGGAATATGTATGTCATTCACTTTTAGTGTCAACATCCAGTCTCTTTTTTCTTTTTTGTTTTCAGACACAACATCTACATTGAACTCCTCTATCTCGCTTTCATCTACTGCATGGACCTTGCTTTGTTGCGCTTGGTTCTTACAGCAACGGGCATAATGGTTGTTTTTGTTGCAACTATTGCATGTTTTACCATATGCTGGACACTTTTTTGGTGTATGCTGTGTACCGCATCGACCACATGACTTTCGATTGCCCCTTTCATTTTTCTTCGCTGGCCACGCCTCTTTTTTCACATTGGCGCTCTTTTTGTTAAACGATTTGTGTCCGTTCTTACTCACTGCATCCATGTTGCAGCTACTGTCACTGAACAGCTCCTTTGCCTGCGACTTCACAGTCTCTGTAGCCCTACACAGTGCTATGGCTTTTCCCAGGTCTAGATCTTGCTCTCTTAGCAGTCTTTCCCTTAGACCATTATCTGGAATACCACACACCAGTCTGTCTTTTATCAGCGAGTCTGTCAGTCCCCCAAATTCACATGTTTTGCTTCGGTTTCTCAGTTCAGTCACATACTGATCAATAGTCTCACCCGTTTTCTGTACACATGTGAAAAATCTGTGCCTCTCAAACGTCACGTTATGTTTAAGTATGCAGTAGGCCTCAAACTTTTCCATTATTTTATCTAGCTTCATTTTGTCTCCATCAGCAGCGAATGTGAAGTTATTATACACCTCCAGCGCTTCATCACCCACGACATGTAAGAACACTGACGCTTTCATTTTATCGCTTTTCTCGTCAGCTCCTATTGCCGCTAAATACAATTCCAAATGTTGTTTGAACCTTCTCCAATTTTCAGCCACATTACCTGTCAACTGAAGCTTCGCCTGTGGGTGTAAACCTTCCATTTTTTCACTTCGTTAGCTATTCTCCAATGGTAAGTAATGATGTTCTCTTTTGACTTGCTAATATGTGGAGAGCTGATTTAACTTCAGATTTTTCCTCTTCATCTCTTTCAATCACTTCTTCTGACTTCTGACACCATGTATCGATTTGTATGTGGGTTCAATGACGACTCATTCATGAAAGAGATGTCTTTTTATCTAAAGTATGTTCAACTCAGTTAACAGCATTACAGGAGACACCATCTTAGAGATCCATCTAGAACGAAAGTAAAACTAAACTGCTCGTCTCTCACATGCCCTTTGCTGGTCAGGCATAAGTAATCAATCAGGCAAACATGCTGGTAAGGCATCATAATCAAACAGGCAAATACCATCACTATTTGCTGATATCATTACAGGGCTCTGCAGTGGCATGGAAGTGTGAGCGCTTGGAGAGGAGTCCCCACTTCCTTGAGGTCTGCCACCAACCTCCCTCTCATGGGCCAGGACCCCCTCAGTGCCTGCAAGTGGCTTGAGAGCACCTTGCTGCACATCAGGGGGGCCATGGGGACCTGTATCTACAATGGTAGTCCTACTCAGAAGGACTGCCATGAAGGTTTGGTTTCTCTGTTCAATAGATGCCCATCGCTCCTCAAGAGATGTCATTCTATTCTGAACACTCACCATGTTTTCCATACCCTGGTGACTAACCTCCTCCATGGCCGTAGCCCTCCTCTCCTCTACCGTAGCCAGCCTTACCACGGAGGCAGCAATCATTTCCACGTAGGTAGCCATCCTTTCCGTGTTGATGAGTTCATGTGCCAATGACTCCACAAAGGCTCTGCTCATGCTCGCTATGGACTCCTCCATTCACTCCACAATCACAGTGACCGTAGAGACAAAACCTACCAGAGACTCCTGCATCTGTGCCTGGAGTTCCATCACCTCTGATCTTACGGATGGACCCAGAAGCAGAGGATCGACATGCAGCTGAGCCAAGCTGGCAGAGTCCTGCGCCCTCCGATGAGGACTCTCCACTGCTGTCCCTGTCTCCACAATCTGCTGATCTCACTTGTGAGCTGTGATACACCAGGTGACAACTCTACTCTATGTCCTGAAGGTCCCACCGAGGTGTGAGTGTCTACGCTGGTGCTGGGTGCGCTTATTTCTGCTGACGCTGCGCCCTCAGAGGTTGCAGATTCCTCTGAGGAATCTGGCTGCTCAGGCTCTTCCTCCTGCACAGTGGGGACAGGGGCTCTCGATGGTCCTGTGGAGGAGTGAAGGAAAAAGTTAGAGATGTGATGCCAAGGTTACATGCACATTGCATTTTGCAGATGATCATAAGTCCATATGATGTAGCTTCAGAATCATTATCAGCGACTCATGCAATGCCAATGAGAGAGATGGAAAACTATTCTGTCACCAGCTTGTAGGGATGCACCTGTCTCTCCTTCCCCAACTCCCACATCTAGGTCAGCCCCGACAATCTCCAGGACGCCTTCCTCCCAGGGGGTGAGCTGGGCTAATGAGGGCGGCCCTCCTCCTGTCCTGGCTCGCTCTCTCCTGTTGTGACCTCTCTTTTCCTGCAATGAGGGAGACAAGTGGAGGTTGAGTGAGAATGAAGGAGTGAGTGCAGAGATTGCATAGCATAGATACTTAGAAGGAGACAAAGATGGAGTGAGGTTGCAAGACCAAGGGCCCTCCCTGTGTGTTGTCAGTTGTGTACAAAGCATCAGAGTGAGAGGGAGTGTGAGGGCTGCATGGTGGAATAGTTATGTGAATGTGAGCATAGAGCGAGAGGGAATGGGTAAGGGTGCATGGATGTAAGTGTCAAGTGGGATGTGGAGGAAGAGATTGCTAAAGCTGAGTGCTGGTGAGGAGAGGCAATGGGGATCAGATTGAGGGTGATGGAAACTTCATACAGTACTTACTTTTCCAGTGCGATGAAGGTCATGGAATCTTTTTCTGCACTGCGTCCAGGTGCGCCGTGTGAGCCCCAAGCAGTTGACTTCTCCAGCCACCTGTAGCCACACAGCCTTGGTCTGACTGGGAGGCCTCTTCCTCCCTGAAGAAGGGAACAGGACCTCCCTGTGGGCCCTAGCACCATCCAGCAATGCCTGGAGTGAAGCCTCATCAAATTTGGGGGCAGCTCTTGCCCTCCCGCTGGTCGTTGCTCCTGCAGGCTCCTGTGCCATCTCAATGGTAAAGTTTGGAAGCCTGCAGAAGAAGCAAGGCTTGCTGTGGACCTTAAAAGCAGCAGCAATGATGACATCATATTCTGCGACTTTCTGACTGGAAATACTCAATTGCCAAGGGTTCCCACATGTTGGAAATCAATTGGCCAATTGAGTGAAAATTGCATCAATCTCACAGACCCATTTAGATTCGTGTGGGAAACACCAAATTCGGGGAACCCGACAATTCCCTGCACCTGAGTTAAAATTGAGTACTTTGGCCTAGAAATTAGGTTTGCCTCCGCCAGGGCTTTTGCGCCCGAAATTTTGCGCCCGCGATAATTGCTGCTGCGCCCGCCAAAAATTCAGCTGCCCCGCGCCCAGACGGCTGCGGGCGCTAATGGAGGGTTTCAGCGCCTCGCTTTGGGCGCTGAATGCAGGTTTGCGGCGCTAATCCCCCGCTGCGGCACCCGATGCGGTGCAGCAGGCTGGGGTACTGCAGGCCTCCTCCTTCTGTTAAGGAGGAGCTGCCTGCAGCCGACCGCTGACCGGTCGATTCGCCCGACAAATGAGCCCGGCACCTCGGAGAAGTGCCGGGCTCGCGGGCCACACACATCAGTGCCGCGGGGGGGTGGTGGAGGAGTCCGGGGAGGGAGGTGCGGGTAACCCCAGAGAAGCCAGTGGATAAGGATTTCGAAAGCATAGTGGAAATCCTACAGGACCACTTAAACCCCACACCGCGGCTGATAGCAGAAAGATTTAAGTTCCACAAAAGGAACCAGCATAAAGACGAAAGTAATGCTGAGTATTTAACAGAACTGCACAAGCTATCGAAACACTGCCAGTTTGGAATGGGACTAGCAGATATGTTAAGGGACAAGTTTGTGTGTGGGCTTCAAAGTGAAGGAACCCAGAAGCGGCTTCTATCAGAAAAGGATCTTGCGCTGGACAAGGCTTTCAGCATGGCAGTATCACACGAAGCAGCCGCACGGGGCGCTGCAGAGATACAACGGAGACTGCAATAATATGGCACCAATGAAATGTCATATGGAGCAGGGAAGGGTTATCGCTGCGGCAAAACAACACACGACCAAAAGGATTGTTGGTTCAAGGACCAAGTGTGCAGACAGTGTGGAAAAGCAGGACACATAGCAAGAGTCTGCAGGTCAGGGAAGAAAACCAGCAGCAAGAAATCTCCACAGGAGAAGTACAAAAAGGTACATAAGGTGACGGAGAGTAGTTCAGACGAACAGAAAAGTGACACAGACTCCGGAAGCAAGGAGCTGGGTTGTCTGAAACTACATAATGTAATCAAAATGGAGGATCACCAGGCTATCTGGGTCACGCTCAAGATAGACGGAGTCCAAGTGAAAATGGAATTGGACACAGGATCAGCCCTAACAATCATAAACCGAAGGGACTACAAGCGGCTATTCTCACATATACCCTTGAAAGCTACAGAGATTGTCTTGAAGACGTACACGGGGCAAAGAGTCTACCCCAAAGGAAAAATAAGGGTGAACATGATATACAACGGCCAGGAAATACTAAAAATGGACCTATATGTATTGCCAGATGGAGGACCACCACTACTAGGACGTGAATGGATCCGGAAGATACAATTAGATTGGCATTCCATACAGGCACTGAAGGTTGAGCCAAAAAGGATGACGACATCACACCTGGCCGACTGTCAAAAATGCTTACTGACGCACAAGAAGTGTTCCAGGAGGGACTTGGAACACTAAAAGGCATAACAGCGGTGATTAAAATAGAGGAAAATGCAAGCCCAAAGTTTTTTAAGGCCAGACCGGTGCCTTTTGCGATCCGTCCAGCCGTCGAAGCAGAGCTGGAAGGTTTGGAACGTTCAGGAGTACTGTCCAAAGTGGACTGGAGCGAGTGGGCTACACCCATCGTTCCTGTAATGAAGAGGTCGTTGAGTAATACGCCTGGGGAACCAAAGAAGGTTCGCATCTGTGGGGACTTTAAGGTGACAGTGAACCCAGTCCTTCACACGGTACAATATCCGCTTCCGCGGATTGAAGATATTTTCACCTCGCTATCTGGTGGAAAACGCTTCACTAAGGTTGATCTGGCCCAGGCGTACCTGCAAATGGAGGTAGAAGAAGCCTCGAAACAATACCGCATGATCAACACTCACAAAGGTCTCTACCAATACAATCGGCTGATGTTCGGGGTAGCATCGGCTCCGGCTATTTGGCAAAGGGCAATGGATCAAGTCCTGCAAGGGATTCCAGGGACCCAGTGTTATTTGGACGACATCCTGGTCACGGGTGAAAATGACAGTGATCAACTCGCCAACCTGGAGAAGGTGCTCACTAGATTGAAGGAATATGGGCTACGAGCTAATCGCCACAAGTGCGAGTTTTTCCAGAAGCAGATCTCGTACTGTGGCCATGTTATTGAGGAAGAGGGGTTACATAAGTCCCCTGAAAAGATTGAGGCAATAGTCAAGGCTCCAGCACCGGAAAATGTGTCACAACTGAGGTCATTCCTTGGGCTGGTGAACTACTACCATAAGTTCTTACCAAATTTGTCTACAGTATTACACCCACTGAACACCCTACTGCAAACGGGGGTACCATGGAAGTGGAATGATGAATATAAACGAGCTTTCCAGAAGTGCAAAGAATTGATCACATCAAAAGAGGTGTTGGCCCATTTCAACCCAGCACTACCAATTCGGTTGGCGTGTGATGCATCACCCTATGGTATTGGAGCGGTGCTGTCGCACAAATTCCCAGACGGGTTGGAGATGCCAGTAGCCTTTGCGTCTTGGTCACTAAACTCAGCCGAGCGCAACTATGCCCAGATTGACAGGGAGGCCCTCAGCCTAGTATGGGGAGTGTAGTGTATGTACCCGTCTATCTTTAAGGGAACTATTGAATGTAACCGTTCACCTTTAAGGGAACTACTTTAGGTGTGGCACTATTTGTTTGGCTTCTGTATACTGTAATACCGATAGTGACCACACCAGTATATAAGTGTTGTGCCAGGAGTTATTGGGCAGATTCGCCCGGACCTTCGAATAGTAAAGACCTGTTTGTTTGTTACTTCTGAAGTCTGTGTATTTATTAACTGCACAACCCACAGACTTTACAGTGGCGACGAGTCCGATCGTACCCTGCGGCAAGACTACCAAAAGCAACGAAGAGCGTCGAAGAGAGACAACCGCCCTCGTCGTGCTACCAAAAGAAAACACGAGGCTGCAACAACAGAAAGCAGGAAGACTAACAACAAAAGCTGTATCAGCAACAGGCACTGACTACCCTTCTGCCACGGTGCGGAGTGAGCCAACCAGCAAGAAACAAGGCGGCCGAAGAGACTGTGAGTAGGGGAAGGTGTAGAAGTATCCGGAGGATAAGGGCAGAGCACTCGACCTCGGTCGAGGGGGAGCTGTGCCGGCCAAAAGTCGGGTCCAACGGCGTCGGGTGACAGCCGGACCGCGATCGGCGGGAAAACTCCGGGCAGCGACCGCAGCCACGAAGCGCTGAGCCTGCGAGTAGGCGCGGGAAGAGAAACCCAGCCGCAGCCGGGGAGGGAAACACCGGTCTGCGAGAGGGCTGGGGAGGCGAACGGGAACCGTGCGGGTGAGAGCCAGGTGCGGAGAGAGAGACTGCGAGGAGCCAGTCCAGCGGCTGAGCTGTTCTCCACCAACGGGGTACTCAGAGCCGGCAAAACCGAACGTGCGGGAGTGGGTGAGAGACACAGCCGAAAACGGGGTGAGAGACTGCGCGAGAGCCAGTCCAGCGGCTGAGCTGTTCTCCACCAACGGGGTACCCAGGGCCGGTAGCACCGAACGTGCGGGTGAGAGAGCGACAGAGCCGGGTACGGAGAGAGAGACTGCGTGAGAGCCAGTCCAGCGGCTGAACTGTCCTCCGTTAACGGGGTGTACCCAGCGCCGGTAGAGCCGTGCGGGCGGGAGGAAAAGACATAGCCGAGTAAGGGGAGCTGTGCGGTAGCCAGCCAGCGGCTGAACCTGTCCGCTGTGGGGGAAGCGTACCCCTTCCACCGGGAAGAAACGCGGGAAGCCGCCATTAGGCGGAGAAGACGCCAGAAGCGGGAAACCGCCATTGAAGTGGGCGGGGTGAGAAGGAAAGAGCGGGAAACCGCCGATTTTGTGGGAAAACCGCCATCTTAGAAACAAACAAATAAATAAGAATACTTAAAGAAATACTGGTGCTGCTCCCAAGGGAAGAAAGATGCCTAAGCGAGGGAATATTAACGACTTTAATTCTGAAATAGAAGACTGGGCCACGTACGTGGAACGCATAGAGATCTATTGCGAAGCCAACAAAATAGAGGAAGACGACAAGGCGATAACATTGCTAAACTCGATGGGGGCAAAAACATACGGGCTCTTGAAGCATCTAATAGCACCAAATAAACCAGCGGATCAGACCTTCGAAGAGATTGTGGCTGTGCTGAAGGACCACTTGAACCCCACACCGCTGATGCTGGCTGAACGATTCAAATTCTACACAAGAACGCAGAAGAAAGACGAAAGCAATGCGGAATACTTGGTCGAACTGCGTAGGCTAGCGAAATACTGCCAGTTCGGAGGGAATCTGACAGAAGCGCTGCGGGACAAGTTCGTATGCGGATTGTCCAAAGAAGGGACGCAGAAGCGACTACTGGAAGAGAACGACCTCACACTGGACAGGGCTGTCCTTATAGCTGCATCGCATGAAGCCGCAGCGAAAGGAACGGCGGAAATGCAACTAAAGGCGGCGGCACTCGGGGTGGACCAAATTACTTCAAGCACAACAAAATGCTACCGTTGTGGGAAGACAATGCATGACCAGAATCAATGCTGGTTTAAGAACCAAGAGTGTAGGAAGTGTGGCAAACTGGGTCACATCGCGAAGGTATGCCGGTCCGGGAAAAAGACCAATAATCAAAGGAAGCCACCACCAGAAAAGTACAACAAGGTACACAAGGTGGCTGAGAAGAGTTCAGACGAACAGAATTCAGACTCAGACCCAAACAACCAGGAGCTGGGTAGTCTGAGAATCCACAATGTGGGTAAAGAAACGGATCTACAGGCCATCTGGGTCATACTAAAAATAGCTGGAGTCCAAGTAAGAATGGAGCTGGACACTGGATCAGCTCTATCAGTCATCAACCGAAGGGACTACCACCGGCTATTCTCTCACATACCTTTAAGAAATACCAAGTTCGTATTACAGACATACACGGGGCATAACGTGTACCCCGTGGGGAAAATAAGAGTCAAGGTGAGAGATAGGGGTAAAGAACACCCAAGAATGAACTTGTACGTATTATCTGAGGGAGGACCACCACTTCTAGGACGGGAGTGGATTAAGAAAATAGACATGGAATGGCATTACCTAAAAGCCATAATGAGGGAGGACTCGGTGCAAGCTATTAGCTCAGATTCTGAAATGGATGATGATAAGACCAAGTCGGAAATGGAAGACAAGGCTAAAAGGGACTTGCCGACGATGGGAAAGAAAACGAAGACATGCAGAAGGACTTATGGTACCAAGAAGAATAAAGCTGCAGAGCAGAACCCCAGGTTGACAGAGAATTCTGAGTCTGTTCAAGCAAAGGATTCATCCATGACGGAAGAACACCGAGCTCGGACGCAAGCTTATGTCAAAGTACGACAACAATTAGAACAGTTGAGTGACCGTCTCGTACAGGAGATGAAAAATATGGAAAAGTTCTGGGACACCGAATGGGGGAACCTGGAAAGACTACAGAGACAGCTAGCTCAAGTAGAGAGCGACCATAGAGCCATCGTGGTCAAATACCAATTACATTCCCCTGATGCTGTTCAGGAACTAGAATATTTACAGAATGAACCAAAGGAAGAGGAATCTTCAGGGAGCCAGGATTTTATTCCAGTTCTTCTCTACGACTCCTTACAAGCAGAGTGTGAGAAGTTGAAAGAACAGTATGAACAGGCCCAGGCTACAATTCTGGAGGGGGTTAACTCGGCAGCCTCCGAAAAGCTAGTTTCAGTAGAAGCATATGAACAACTAAAGGTTGAACATGAGCAAGAAGTCCAAAGGCTGCAGGAAATTCTTGATGAACTCAAGGCCAAGACAGACTCATCGATAGAAGCTCCATCCATAGATGAGAAATTAGAGGTGAAAATCATGGCAGAGCATGAAAGACAGGATGTCCAAGAACTTATAAAAACATTGAAGGACACCCAAGACAAATATGAGGCGGCAATGACCGAGGTTCAACAACTTGAAGAACAGATTCAACTGGGAATCCTTTCAGTGGAAGAACAGGACACTGTAAGAATGGTCCCTGAACATGAACTAGAGAGCATCAGGGCGCAACTTTTCCGAGCGCTGAAAGCCAAAGTTCAAGAGGAACGTAAGGTGGAAGTATTGGAGAAAGAGGTGGAGGAAATGGAGAAGACTCTGATCCACCGTGTTCCCAGGGAAGAGTTAACGGTCAGCCAACTCCTTCATATGCTGAAGGACAAGACTCTGCAAGGGGAACAATCTGAACACGAGCTTCAATCTTCAGGGGGAACGAGTTCGGAGCTCTCAAAAGTCACGGAGATAGCTGAGGTGGCAACACAAATTTTACAAGGATGCCAAAAGTACGTTGAATCACGTCAAGGTGAACAGAAGAATGTGGAAACCGTTACTTCAGTAGAAGGGTTAAATAGCCTGATAACGCAATTACCGATGGAAAGGAAGGTATTGAACTCACAAATGAGGTCCGTCGTGAAGGAATGGCAGATAACCCAGGAAGAGCGGGATGAATATGAATGCATGAAGAAGGCTTTTCAAGAAAGGTGTTTAGGGAAGGAACCACCGTCAGCTAACGTCCAGACGGGTGAGGAGGAAGAAGAAGTCTCTCTCGCTGGCCTAACTCAGGACGAACCCGAATATTACCATGACCTGTTGAGTGACACTGAATATTACGAGGATGTGGTCTGCCCAGCTTGTGATGAAAACTCTCAAAGTGCTGAAATCCGGAGGGAGCACTTAAGGTCTAAGGAACATAGAGAGTTGGTGGCGCTACAGCTGGCAGCCGAGAAAGGAGCTCCGAGAGTTTCAAAAAGGCAGAAAAGAAAAAGAAGAAGCAGAAGACAATAACTGTCTAAAATATTAGCACTTCTACCATTCCAGGCGGGACATTACGAAAGGAGCTGAATTAGTTGAAAAACTGGAAAATGTCAAGACAGCCAGTTGGTTGTAAAAGTCCGCACTGCTGGTTCAACAGGACAAAGGTTCAAGCTGTTACGTCAAGAAAAAGGCTATGGAGGAGTCACGCTAGCCAGGTAATCCGGCTACACCAAAGAAATGTTGTTTGGAACGAGTCAAGATCAGAGACTGAATCTATGAACTGTTTCCGCAGAGACTGAACCTGTGAACTGTTTCCACCGAGATTATATTTGTAAATTGTTTTATATGACATTGACTCCACCGAGATTATATCTGTAATTTGTTTTATAGGAAGTTGAAGATATGTATGTTTAACGGGGACTCTGTAAGTAATAAGCTAAAAAGGGAGGATTGTAGTGTATGTGCCCGTCTATCTTTAAGGGAACTATTGAATGTAACCGTTCACCTTTAAGGGAACTACTTTAGGTGTGGCACTATTTGTTTGGCTTCTGTATACTGTAATACCGATAGTGACCACACCAGTATATAAGTGTTGTGCCAGGAGTTATTGGGCAGATTCGCCCGGACCTTCGAATAGTAAAGACCTGTTTGTTTGTTACTTCTGAAGTCTGTGTATTTATTAACTGCACAACCCACAGACTTTACAGGGAGTAAAAAAGTTCAACCACTATCTGCATGGGCAGAAGTTCACCTTGCTGACTGACCACCAACAACTTGTCTCCATCTTTAATCCAAAGAAGGGCATTCCGATGATGACTGCGCAACGGCTACAAAGGTGGTCCCTTTTTCTAGGGGCGAACCAATATGAAATAGAGTATAAGGGCACGAAACAGCATGGAAACGCTGATGGGCTATCATGCCTGCCACTGCCTACTGTGGAGGAAGCACCAGCAGTGGACCCTGTCGAAATATTTTTTTCGTCGATAATTGAACGCTTGCCAGAAACTAACGTGGATATAGAGAAGGAGACCCGAAATGATCCGACACTGTCTCGGGTATATGATTTGACGGTGAAGGGATGGCCAACACATGGCGACTCACTGTTGCCAGCATTCTCATCCAGAAGAGAACAGCTGTCAGTATGCCAGGGGACAGTGATGTGTGGATCCCGAGTGGTAATTCCACCCAAGTTAAGGGAGAGAGTGCTCAATGAGCTTCACGAAGGCCATCTGGGAGGGGTGAAAATGAAAAGCCTTGCTAGGGCTTATGTGTGGTGGCCGGGAATCGATCAACAAATCGAGGACCTAACAAAGAGCTGCTCAGGATGCTAGAAGGTCCAAAATGCACCACCACATGCCCCTCTACACCCATGGGAGTGGCCTTCCTCTCCTTGGCAACGGGTGCATATTGATTTTGCTGGTCCATTCATGGACTCAATGTTCTTAATAGCAGTGGATGCGCACTCGAAATGGCCTGAGGTGATCAAAATGTCCTCCACCACTACGGAGAAAACGATTGCAGTCCTATGGACCATATTTGCCAGGAACGGCTTGCCAGAGCAGATTTGCTCTGATAACGGACCACAGTTTGTGTCCGAAGAGTTTCGGAAATTTATGAGAAGGAATGGGGTAAGGCATTACACATCCGCCCCATATCATCCAGCCACAAATGGATTGGCTGAGAGGTTCGTACAAACCTTTAAAAAGGCAGTAAGGGCCATATGCGATGACGACATTCCGCTACAGCATAAGGTGGACAATTTCCTGTTAGCCTACAGAAATGCGACACATGCAGTTACCAACCAGACCCCGGCCATGATGTTCTTTAACCGAAGGTTGAGATCTCGTCTGGATTTGCTCAGACCAAATGTGTGAAGAAATGTTGAGAATAAGCAATTCCAGCACATCAATGAGAAGCCGACAAGGAGCTTCAATGTAGGACAACCAGTCTTGGCCCGCGACTACCGAACAGAGAAATGGCAACCCGGAACGATATGCAAACGGCAGGGGCCACTAATGTAGACAGTGGATGTCGGGGAGAACATTGTGAGATGCCATGTCGACCAGATCCCAGCGTCACAGGAATGAGTCAACCCCATGTCTCGCGTACCTGGGGATGAACCCAACACACCGGTAGCATCTACCCCAGAAACAGTAGCAGCGGAAACTGATGAACTAACCGACGACAGGGGGCCAGAATCGCCTCCGCACCAAGAACAAGTCACTCAGGAAAGGCGCTATCCAGAAAGGATCAGGAAGCCACCCCAAAGACTGAATCTATAAATGGACTATTTCAGTTAATGTGCATGTTAAAGTGTTAACTGTTATTTGAATGTTATGGTACTGTTAATCTAAAAGGGGAAGAATTGTAGTGTATGTACGTTTAAGAGAGAACTACTTTTACAGCTCCTGTATACTGTAGTACCGGCAGTGACCACACCTGTATATAAGCCTTGAGCAGGCATCTGTACTGTTAGTCTTTAGACTACCCTCATCCAGTAAACACCTGTTGATTGTTAATCTGCAGTCTCCGTCTATTTATTGAAGAACACCATACTTTAAGATTCACGGATTTAACAGTTGGCAGTTGGTAATCCAGAATTTTTATGTAGTCCAAATGAATATTTTAATGCTTTGTTGAAGATCAGAACTTGGAAGCAGTTGCACAGCATACATTTATGTGAATTTAATTTGACACAAACATCTTGCTCATTTCAAGCCAGTTGTGACTTGTTTAAAAAGCAGGGGTCCTTCAGCAAAGGATGCATGTGATGCAATGTTCCCATGTGATCAGATTCAGCTCATCAGGAGGCTACAATATATAAACCAACAAAGGTTTATGAAAGCGTTTCAGAGGTCAGAGGTCAGCAATAGCACTACATCTGCCAACATGCATTTCACAGTCCCATTTGTAAGGCACTAGATTTAGTGGCTAATGGAATTAAAGTGAGTATGAGAACAGAGATAAAGGGACAGATGGTTTTATATTGATATGGCAGCATTTAGCAAATGTGGTGTGAAGCTAGGAAAGTCAGAAGTGGATATGTAATAAAAAATTGTATTTATAGCACTACAATCACTTATTGTTCATGAAGTATTTATTGTTGGTGAGGATGACATTCCCTGTTGACCTATTTAACATACCTTGAAAGGCTGTAATTTTTCACCTATAGGATTGCACCTTCTGAAAAACCATCTGGAGGCTAAAGGATACTGGGGTGTGAGGGGAGGGTATAAAATTACAATAAATTTAACGTGAGGATTTGAGAAATCCTTTGAGTCTGATAAATTACGTTTTTATTTAAACTCCTACAAAGAGTTTACTGCATTCTTGGTGCCATCAGAGGGGGAATCTCATTTTCTCCTGTTTCAACAATTATATAACATGTATTAAAGAAAACTTGGTATGGCTGTGCACTGCTGTAAAAGAGTGCAACAATGAGACTTGATTAAATTCCAGTCATCTTTGACATTCAAAATTGAAGTATCTTTAAAGTTAAATCTGAAAATCTAACTCCAACTACACAGTAGGATTAACTTCAATGGAAGTGAACAGACAGCTGATGCGATATTGCCCATTTTACGTTCCTGCCCAAGATGAATTTTGACCCCAGTTACTTTTTTGGTAAAATTACTCTTTGCTCTCTTCACAGCAGGAAACACAAGGACACACCTACCTGAGCACCTTCAGGTACTGGATTCAGACTCTGCTCCTGGACCCATCAACATTGACTCAGGCAATGAATGTGGACTTTGTAGCAGGGATCAGATGTGTTTGTCACTAAACCATGAAGGAAAACCACACACTACAGGGTAATTTTTCATCTTCTGCACACCTGGTGCAGAATTTTGCTTGTCGGGAATATATATTGGGAATGCGCCCACGAGCATCTCCTCCCCCATAATTTTCCATCCAATGTTGCCACAGATTGGGTGGTCAAAAAAGGGTAAATTGCTGGTACTGTTCATTCACTAATTAACTTTCTTTTACAGTAGCGATAAGAGCGATAAAAACAATTCCTAGCACAACTACCGGTAAAGAGCTGTGCTTGCTGGATCTTTCCAATTTTATGTCATTGTTAAAATTCAGATTTTGTGCAACACCTTTATCTTGTGTTTCTGAAGCCCCTCGTGTAGCAACACAGCCAAACCAGGAAATGAGATCATAAGCTATTCCTAAATGATGTGAGTTTTCTTTCTTTTATGATCAAAAGGTGCCTTCTTTTTAGCACTTAAATTGTTAAGGTGTGAATTGAAGATTCCTGGTCATCTAATAGTCTGTTTTTGACACCTGACAGTAGTTGAAACCACATGTCTATCTGGGCGGTGGAAATGGAATTAGTGTTCAGAGAGATTGTCCTTTCAGCTTTCTGTCAATCCACATATATTAGCATTTCAAATAAGCACTTCCAGCCACTAATGTAATTTTTACTTAATGGGCTTCTGAACAAATGCATTTGCTACTTTACTATAAACACAGTGTCAATTTCTGAAGCGCTCTCCGGGGTGGGGGTTGGAGTTTGCCCATGGGGAGAACATATTGTGATATTGGGCATTTGTTTTCCATAACTTTCCATCCATTAAAATAATTAATCAATATGAAATTCTGGGGAGAGTATGTCTGAATTCCCAAAATGCATCACAGGTGAGCAAAGCTCCCTGTTGGGAGGACAATTTGATGAAATCATCCTGCCAATGTCTGCGGGCCTCCATGTTGAATTTTGGTACGGGAAAGCGGCTTCTAGTATAGCTGTAGGTATTTTGAAAACTATGAAGTAATGACAGAAATCCCTCTATTTGACACGATAATGATGATATAACTTCAGTGGGCAGAACTCCAGATATGACCCCATTTATTTTTTAAGAAAGCCACATGTATACTCACTCCATGAGTGGGATTACTGTTCGCTGCTCCCGAGGGATCTCTCCATGGAAATGACTGCAGTCCATTAGTTAAAAATTAACATATAAAACTACCCTTTTCCACCACAGATGTAAAATCATATGTTTGTACAGCAGTTAAATTAGCTTAGGCAAACAGACAGTAAACTACTGCTCACCCAAGGGAAAATCACACACAAAGTCAGAGAGAAAAGACCATAGTCCTTGGACTATGAACTTCAGATGCACAAGTCCAGTAGACCACCAGAAACACTGAACTAATGCAAACTGCTAGAAAAGTAACATTTAAAGAAGTCTGATTCCATCTGTCGACAAAAGAAAGGCCTAGCTGGAATATGGTGGTCCTCTTACCGTTGGTGCATAATCTGCCAATATGTCACTAAAAATGATCAAAATGGAGTAGAACAGTATAATGTGTGCAGAGTACACATAACTATTGTCAATAGCACCATTAGATGGAATATTATTTTCTTGAAGGCATGGGATGGCCAAATTTTGGTGAAAATTCAGATTTTTAATTAATACATTTTTATAATCCAGTTCATAGTTTATTTCTCCCCCTCCCACCTGTCACTTTTAAATCTGGCTTCCTTTGCTTTCAGTATATCCAGTGAGCTCAGTAAAGCATTACACAACAGCAAGTAAAACAAACTAACAACAGAAAATACTGGAAAAACTCAGCAGGCCAGGCAGCATCCGTGGAGAGAGAAACAGAGTTAACGTTTCAGGTCGAAGACCTTTCGTCAGAACTGGAAAAAGCTCGAAAGGTCTTCGACCTGAAACGTTAACTCTGTTTCTCTCTCTTCACGGATGCTGCCTGGCCTGCTGAGTTTTTCCAGCGTTTTCTGTTGTTATTTCGTATTTCCAGCATCCGCAGTATTTTGCTATTGAGCAAGTAAAACAAAACAGTCTTGCTTTAATAACAGGTAGTACAGCTGTGTTTACAATATCAACTTAAAATTGGCATGTAATTGGCTAAATAACATCTATGCATGTTATATGTCTTGTGTCTAATTCACATCTGTCATACGCTAAATAACATACTACAGATGATAGACTTAAAATAGCAAAACAATCTTCAAGAAAGACAGTCATGCTGGGTTCTTCAGACCTGGAGCCTGAAATTTACAAGCAGCTCCAATTACCTGGATTTGCCGATTGAGACCGCTTCATCAGAGGGAGCACCTGAGGAGTGATTTTAAAGAGATAGGCGAGATTGAACAAAGCTCCAGTTTAGCAGCTAATAAATACAACTGTGCTCAAAACCCCAAACTATCTGCAAGCAACAGCACAGGAGATATGCTAATGCTCGTTAGAAAAAAAATCAGACATCTTCAAGAAATCTGCTTACTGGCGATTTTGTAGAAAGGACCAGCTAATAGCTGACCAAGGTAAAATGTTAGGTTTATTATGACAGAAAGCTGTCTGCTATACACAGTGGTACTAATGGATAGGAAAGCAGAACAGTCTGTGAAAGCACCTCCTTGTCTGGGGCTGCTTCTTGGGTGTGATGACATGATGAGTAATTAACCAGCCTTTGCCTTCCCTTGAAGGTTTTTTTTGTTCCTTTACGCCTTAAACATCACCTATCTCCAAACTTCATTCAGAAACAGCACTTGAGCACCACTAATGACATGCTTTTTATAGGCCTGGCCTGCCTCAACATGCTTGTGGTGCCTAGTTGTCAGAAAACATACTTGTGAACTATACAATAGTCTGTAGCTCAAATGAAAACATGGACAAAATGTAACTGTCTTCCAGGATTTCTTCTTTTTTGGGGAATCTGCCCTAAAAACAACATTCCATATCGTAAAAGATCCTATGGCACTATTTCAGAAATGAGGAGGGGTGTCCTGGCCATTTTTTACCCTTCAAACAACATCACTAAAACAGGTTATTTGGTCGTTATCACATTGCTGTTTGTGGGACCTTGTTGTGAGCAACTTGGCTACTGCATTTTCTACAGTGCAACAGTGACTAGTTTCAATAATACTTCATGGGCTATAAAGTGCTTTGGGATGTCCTTGAAGCCCTGCAAACGAGCGCAATTAGTGAAAACGCGCAATGCTGATTAGTTCAATCTGGGGGCGGGGCCGGCTTCCAGCACAATGTTTTTTAAACTAGCACAAAAGATCGCGGAAACTCGATTTGCGCTGGACGTAATTTGCGCTTGAAATTCCTCGATCTTTTGTGCTGGTTTGACCGATTTCGGGCAAATTGCGCTGAAAAACCCAGTGTAACCAAATGGAAACTCCAGGCCTAACATAGTTTAATATTAGCTGGAAGAAACAAAATTGAAATTAAATCGTAATAACTAAAATTGATAAAATGAGAACATATCTCTATGGTTCATGAATTTCTATTAGTGTTTAAAAAAAAAGTTCTGTAGCCATCTACTGTGCAGATGAAATGGCTAAATTGAGAGCAATGAAAGATTTCAAACCCTGAGGGATGAGTCTACCAGAAAAACACCCTTTCAGCACCTTGCAATATTCCAAGGTTTCATAGAGTTTGATTTTAAACCCCTACCCACCTCCCATCCGGCCGGTCGGTGCGAACACAGGGGGTTAAGATGGCGGGGGAGTGGGTTGGGGGGAGGAAGAGGGTGTTGATTGGAATTTTGGTATTTTCTGGTAAATGTTGATCTGTAAAGAACATGAGAACATAAGAACATAAGAACTAGGAGCAGGAGTAGGCCATACGGCCCCTCGGGCCTGCTCCGCCATTCAATAGGATCATGGCTGATCCAAATCTAGACTCACGTCCACTTCCCTGCCCTCTCCCCGTAACCCCTAATTCCCTTCTCTGCTAGGAAACTGTCTATCTCCATTTTAAATTTATTTAATGTTGCAGCTTCCACAGCTCTCTGGGGTAGCAAATTCCATAGATTTACTACCCTCTGAGCGAAGAAGTTTCTCCTCATCTCAGTTTTGAAAGGGCAGCCCCTTATTCTAAGATTATGCACCCTCGTTCTAGTCTCACACATCAGTGGAAACACCCTCACTGCATCCACCCAATCAAGGCCCCTCACAATCTTATATGTTTCGATAAGATCGCCTCTCATTCTTCTGAATTCCAATGAGTAGAGGCCCAACCTACTCAACCTTTCCTCATACGTCAATCCCCTCATCTCCGGAATCAACCGAGTGAACCTTCTCTGAACCGCCTCGAGAGCAAGTATATCTTATCTTAAATATGGAAACCAAAACTGCACGCAGTATTCCAGGTGAGGCCTCACCAATACCCTGTATAACTGCAGCAAGACTTCCCTGTTTTTATATTCCATCCCCCTTGCAATAAAAGCCAAGATTCCATTGGCCTTCCTGATCACCTGCTGCACCTGCATACTAACTTTTTGTGTTTCATGCACCAGGACCCCCAGATCCTTTTGTACTGTAGCACTTTGCAGTTTCTCTCCATTTAGATAATAACTTGCTCTTTGATTTTTTCTGCCAAAGTGCATAACCTCACACTTTCCAATATTATATTCCATCTGTCAAATCTCTGCCCGCTCACTTAGCCTGTCTATGTCCTTTTGCAGGTTTTTTATGTCCTCCTCACTCACTGCTTTCCCTCCCATCTTTGTATCGTCGGCAAACTTGGATATGTTGCACTCGGTCCCTTCCTCCAAATCGTTAATATAGATTGTAAAGAGTTGGGGTCCCAGCACTGACCCCTGTGGAACACCACTAGTTACTGATTGCCAGCCCGAGAACGAACCATTTATCCCAACTCTTTGTTTTCTGTTAGATAGCCAATCTTCCACCCATGCCAGTATATTACCCCCAATCCCGTGATTTTTTTATCTTGATCAGTAATCTTTTGTGTGGAACCTTGTCAAATGCCTTTTGGAAGTCCAAATACACTACATCCACTGGTTCCCCTTTATCCACCCTGTATGGTACGTCCTCAAAGAATTCAAGCAAATTTGTCAAACATGACTTCCCCTTCATAAAACCATGCTAACTCTGTCCTATTAAATTATGTTTATCCAAATGCTCTGCTACTGTTTCCTTAATAATGGACTCCAACATTTTGCCAACCACAGATGTTAGGCTAACTGGTCTATAGTGTCCAGCTTTTTGTCTACTTCCCTTCTTAAATAAGGGTGTTACATTAGCAGTTTTCCAATCTGCCGGGACCTTTCCTGAGTCCAGGGAGTTTTGGAAAATAATCACCAATGCATCCACAATCCCTACCGCCACTTCTCTCAAGACCCTAGGATGTAGGCCATCAGGTCCGGGGGATTTATCCGCCTTAAGTCCCATTATTTTACCGAGTACCATCTCCTTAGTGATTTTAATCGTGTTTAGCTCCTCCCCCCCCATTGCCCCCTGTTTGTCCAGTGTTGGGATATTTTTAGTGTCCTCTACTGTAAAGACTGATACAAAATATTTGTTCAGTGTCTTTGCCATCTCCATGTTCCCCACCACTAGTTTCCCGGTCTCATCCTCTAAGGGACCAATGTTCACTTTAGCCACCCTTTTTCTTTTTATATAGCTGTAGAAACTCTTGCTGTCTGTTTTTATATTTTTGCTAGTTAACTTTCATAATCTATCTTCCCTTTCTTAATTAATCTTTTAGTTATTGTTTGCTGGCTTTTAAATGCTTCCCAATCTTCTATACTCCCACTAGATTTGGCTACTTTATATGCCCTTGTTTTCAGTCAGATACTATCCTTTATTACTTTACTAAGCCATGGATGGCTGTCTTTTCTTTTACTCCCCTTTTTCCTCAGTGGAATATATTTATCTTGAAAGGTGTGAAATATCTCCTTGAATGTAGACCACTGCTCTTGTACTGTCTTACACTTTAATCTGTTTTCCCAGTCCACTTTAATCAATTCTACTCTCATACCTTCATAGTCTCCTTTATTTAAGCTCAGTATGCTGGTTTGAGATCCAACTCTCTCACCCTCAAACTGAATTTGGAATTCAACCATATTATGGTCACTCATTCCAAGGGGATCCTTTACTAAGACATTTTTTTATTAATCCTGTCTCATTACACAGGACCAGATCTAAGATTGCCTGCCCCCTGGTTGGTTCAGTTACATACTGCTCAAGGAACCCATCCCTAATACACTCTATGAACTCTTCCTCAAGGCTGCCATGCCCAATTTGATTAGTCCAGTCAATATGAAAATTAAAATCCCCCATGATTATAGCTGTTCCCTTATTACAAGCCCCAACTATTTCCTGATTTATACTCCGACCAACAGAGTTGCAACTGTTAGGAGGCATATAGGCTATGCCCACTAGTGATTTTTTCCCCTTATTATTCCTTATCTCCACCCAAACTGTTTCACTATCCTGATCCTTTGACCCAATATCATTTCTGACTATTGCAGTGATTCCATCCTTGATTAACATAGCAACCCCACCTCCCTTTCCTTCCTGTCTGTCCTTCCTAATTGTCAAATACCCTTGTATGTTTAGTTCCCAGTCATGATCATCTTGCAGCCATGTTTCCGTAATGGCCACCAGATCATACCCATGTGTAGTTATTTGTACCGTCAACTCGTCTATTTTGTTACGAATGCTGCTTGCATTCAGATAAAGAACTTTCAAATGTTTTCTGACAATTTATTCCTGCTTTTACCGCTTTTACTACTTTACCTTTATCATTATACATTCTGTCCCTTCCTGACACGCTCTGGTTTTTAATTCCCCCACTGCTACCTTGCTCTATTGCCTTCTCCGCTGTCATTTTTATTTTTCGCTCTCTTAAAACCTCCCCCCCACTAATTAGTTTAAAGCCCTCTCTGCAGCCCTAGTTATTCGATTTGCCAGGATTCTAGTCCCAGCACTGGCCAAGTGAAGTCCGTCCCAACGGAACAGCTCTCTCCTGTCCCAGTACTGATGCCAGTGTCCCAAGAAGCAAAACCCATTTCTCCCACACCAGTCTTTGAGCCACACATTTAACTCTCTAATTTTATTTACCCTAGCCAAATTTGCATGTGGCTCAGGTAGTAATCCAGAGATTATTACCCTTGTGGTTCTGCTTTTTAATTTGGCCCCTAGCTGCTCAAACTCCCTCAGCAGAACCTCTTTCCTTGTCCTATCTATGTCGTTAGTACCAACATGGACCACAACAACTGGATCCTCCCCCTCCCACTCCAAGTTTCTCTCCAGCCCAGAGGAGATGTCCTTAACCCTGGCACCAGGCAGGCAACACAGTCTTCGGGACTCTCGCTCTTGGCTGCAAAGAACCCTATCTATCCCCCTAATGATACTATCCCCTACCACTACAACATTTCTTTTAACTCCCCCCACTTGAATGGCCCCCTGCTCCACGGTGCTGTGGCCAGGTTGCTCATCCTCCCCGCAGTCCCCGTTCCCATCCTCACAGGGAGTAAGAGCCTCAAACCTGTTGGACAAGAGCAAGGGCTGCGGCTCCTCCAACACTACCTCCTGGATCCCCGTACCTGCCTCACTTCTAGTCACACCATCCTGTCCCTGGCCACGGACTACATCTGAATTAATTAATCTAATTGGTGTGACTACCTCCTGAAACACAGAGTCCAGGTAACTCTCCCCCTCCCTGATGTGTCTCAGTATTTGAAGCTCGGACTCCAGCTCTTCAACAAAGTAAACATGACTTGATCGCTTCGAGTTATGGGTGCACATTTACCCATATGCTTTCAGCTTTGTGAGTTTGGATGATAGCAGGTAAAAATGTAGACTTATGATGAAGAAACTTGATCGAAGCCTTTGGGGGAGAAATTCGGTATCGCCCCGTTTGGGGTGCAATTATCGGCCGGGCGCAAAGTTTAGCACCTGGTGCTAATTATTACCTCCGACTACAAACTTGGCTTCTATCGCTTCTGGAGGTGATTGGAGCGCGAAATCAGGTGCCACACACCTCTCTTAAGGCACTAACACCGAGGAGCGAGGCGCTACCTCAGAGCGCTGGCGAAGCTCATGTGATGTCAGTCAGCAATGGAACACGGACGCACTGGCGCTGGCCAGTTCTTAAAGAGGAGGGTTGATCTTGCTCTCCATCCACACCTTGCTCATTGTAGCCTTGAATCTCGGCCTGGAGAGACCTGTACATCAAATCTGCTGGAAAGAACAACGGAGAGGCCCAGGGAAATATGTCAGAGTGCAGCCTCCATAGTCTCTTCTAAATTGATGCAAGGAAGATCAAATCAAAATGAACCTGCAAAGTGCTGCTCCGTACCCAAGACTCCTCAACACAGCATTGAATCTTTCCAGAAGTCTGTCTCTCTCACTCAGAATGCGAGTGCAAAAATGTCACCGAAAAGAAAAGGCAGGAACCGGTCACCTTTAAATAGCGCTCCCCCAGTCCCTTCCCGACTGCAAAACGCTCCCCTCAACCTGTCGTTGCTAGCGGCAGGCAGTAAGGCAGGGGGCACCACTCAATATCCGGTCCAGGGCACTACCAGGGCGTTGCACGCTCGACTGACATCACGATCTGCGGGTGCAGGAGATCGTGGTGGTAGTGTTTAGCGCCGCCACAAAATGCCTGGTCAATTTCACGAGCGGCGCAAACATCGCCACACCCGGGCGCTAGTTGCTTTGTGCCCTCTTAAGGCACTAATGGGAGGTGCAAACCAACCGAATGTTTCCCCCTTTGACTTTGAGGGTCTTTGTGAAGGTGTGTTGGGGGGGGGGGGTGGTGTGGGGAGCACAGCTCAGTGTGAAGTGACATTTTTTTTGGCAAGTCAATCTTCATTTATTGAAAGCACTGGGATATCTGTTGTGTGGTCCTTTCTCTGGCTGCTGGCTGTCCTGAACCACATTCTGTCCCTCTTACATGTCCTCCTTATGCCAAAAGCTGATCCATCTTCATCACCATCACTTTCAGCTTTTGAAAGCAGCAAGTCTTTCTTCATTGTGATGTTATGTAGTGTGCAACAATTTAAAATGATTCTTGAGACTCTCACTGGACTATATTGCAGTTCTCCACTGGATTTATCCAGGCACCTAAAAGGGGACTTGAGAATTCCTATAGTTTGCTCTATGACATTTCTTGTACTGATGTGGGCCTCATTATATCTGCTGTTCCCTTTCGCTAACTTTATACCTGTTCCATGCCACCTGGAATAAAAGAGAAGCCTCACTGTCAAACCAGCAAGCACTTCCTATTCCTGCACCATCGTTCTTGTTGTCCCTATTTCTGCACCCCTGCTTGGTACCACAGTGCTACCCTCTTACAGGTTCCTGCCAAGGCAGGGACACCCACACTGCTACTTGGAGTGCTGTCGCCATCTCAGCCATGGAACAGCAACACAAACTCATTCACAAGGGATAACACCTTTAAACTTACTTGAAGATCACCAACATGCAAATCCCAGCTTTTGGCATGCATCCATTAAAAACATACCACAAATCATTCAACGGTGTCCAGAAATAAATGCTGTCCTGGGGCATTAACTGTACCTGCCACTTTAATGGTGTGTCTGTCTTTAAGACCTGGATTACTCCCAATTTTCCTGTTCCTACATCTATTAGAGTGCCTCCAGCACTGCCAGATGTGTATCCTATCCATGTTGATGAAGGTCTGCAGGTGATCCTGACAATGCATTGCTTCCCTGAGCACTACTTCCACACTGCACCCAGTTGGTACTTGGGAAGGAACATTGGCCCTTATATCTTCTCAGTATTTTATACACTTTAAGCCATTAAATAAAAATTCTGAGGTCATGGTGTTCAGAATGAGGGATTATTTGTGTCTCTGAGAGGAACAGATGTTTGTATTGTGGCCAGAAGGAGTGTTTATAAGGTACTTTGATACTGACTTTGGACTTTGTGGTTGGAGGCAGTTGGACCTGACTCATGTGAATCACTGTGTGTTCAGGTGCTGGAGTCATGACTGTGAATAAAACTTTCCTGGGCTGTACTGCAACAAAGACCGCTTCAGCAAGAACTGCAAATCCCATGTCAGGGAGAGGACTAACATTTATTCTAAGCATGTAAATGGCTAAGAAAAAGAGGGTTTGGTGAGGGGAAAGGGAAGAATAAACAAGTAAAAAAAAGCGCTTGAACAAATACTGCAAATACATTGAGAGGTAGAGCAAAAAATATTTTGTAATACAAATAACTAGAAATAAAAGGCTTTGTGAAGGGAAGAACAAATTCACTTGTAAAGTAGAGGTAAATTGTATCTTTGAGTATCAGAGAGGCGTGCAATATTTTTCCCTCATGTCAGTCATGTGATATTGCTGTTGTACATTTGCTGTATTGCAGGGATAGGCAAACTCCTGTCATGCTCAGGTTGCAACAGGATTGCAGTTCACATCAAAAACCACACCCACAGTCCCAGGCTACCCATGTGCAATGGCACTGGAGACCTACAGGCTCTAATTTCTTAATGTTACTGTTAAGTCTGTGTGTTATAATGAGAATTATTACACAGACCACAAGAGTAAATTTTAACAGGTCTTTACTAGTCGAAGGTCAGGGCGGAACTGCCCAATAAATCATTGCACAGCACTTATATACCGGTGTGGTCACCACCGGTATTACAGTATACAGCAGCCAAGATAAAGTAGTGCAACCCTTAAAATAGTTCTCTTAAAGGTGGAACAGTTACATACACTACAATCCTCCCTTTTAAGGTTAACAGTATATATTCCCCATTAAACATAACATCATAACATATATACACAACTTCATGTAAAAACAGTTCACAGATTCAGTCTCTCTGGAGGCTTCCTGACTTGGTCCGGATAACGCCTCGGTGGTGTAGTAGTTTTCGGTGGTGTAGTAGGTTCTTTTGGCAAGGTCGATTCAGCTTGAATGCCAGTGTCGGGTTCGTCTGGTTCCAGTATCACCGGATCGGAGGTAGATACTATGGGTATCTCTGCTTCATCATTAGGCGTATAGAGTTGTGGTGTAGGTTGTCCCTTTTCGGATGACTCTATGATCTGGTCAGCATGGCGCCTTATTATGCTTTCACCAATGTCCACGGTATACATCAGCGGTCCTAGTCGTGTGCAAATAGTTCCAGGCTGCCATTTCTCGGTACGGTAGTCCCGGGCCAAAACTTGTTGACCTATCTGGAAGGTTCTAGTTGGCCTTTCATTCATGCCTTGAAATTGCCAGTTCTCTACGTCCCTTCTGATGTTTGGCTTGATCAAATCCAGCCGGCATCTTAGTCTTCTATTGAAAAACATCATGGCGGGAGTTTGGTTTGTGACCGCATGTGTTGCATTCCTGTACGCCAACAAGAAGTTATCTACCTTATGTTGTAGATTTATGTCTTCATTACCCATGGCCTTTATGGCCTTCTTGAAGGTCTGGACAAACCTTTCAGCTAATCCATTGGTGGCGGGATGGTATGGGGCGGACGTGTAGTGCTTAACCCCATTGTTTTTTAAGAACTTCCTGAATTCTTCGGACACAAATTGCGGTCCATTATCAGAACAGATCTGTTCCGGCAGCCCATTCCTGGCAAATATGGTCCTTAATACTGTGATGGTTTTTTCCGTGGTGGTGGAGGACATCTTTATTACCTCCGGCCACTTGGAGTGTGCATCCACCGCGATTAAGAACATTGAGTCCATAAATGGACCAGCAAAGTCGATATGTACCCTTTGCCATGGAGATGAGGGCCACTCCCATGGATGCAGAGGAGCTTGTGGTGGGGCGTTTTGGACCTTCTGACATCCTAGACAGCTCTTGGTCATTTCTTCGATGTCTCCATCGATACCTGGCCACCACACAAACGCTCTGGCTAGGTTCTTCATTTTCACTCCACCCAGATGCCCCTCGTGAAGCTCCTTTAGCACTTTATGCTGGAGTTTGGGTGGAATCACCACTCTGGATCCACACATCAAAGTTCCTCGGCACACTGACAGCTGTTCTCTTCTTTGCGAAAGTGCTGGCAACAGTGGTTCGCCATGTGCTGGCCATCCCTTCACCGTTAAATCGTAGACTCGTGAGAGAGTCGGGTCATTTCTTGTTTCCTTTTCGATCGTAGAATTTGTTACTGGTAGACATTCCACTATGGTTGAGTGGAACATCTCCACTGGGTCCACTGTAGGCGTCTCTTCTACCGTTGGCAACGGTAGGTGCGATAAACCGTCAGCATTCCCATGCTGTTTTGATCCTTTGTATTCTATGTCATATTGGTGTGCCCCTAGGAAAAGGGACCACCTCTGTAGCCTTTGCGCTGTCATAATGGAAGCGCCCTTTTTAGGGTTGAATATGGATACCAACGGCTGGTGGTCTGTCAGCAGTGTAAACTTCTGGCCCTGCAGGTAATGATTAAACTTCTTTACTCCCCACACCAGGCTGAGAGCCTCCCTATCTATCTGAGCATAGTTGCGCTCAGCGGAGGTCAATGATCTGGATGCAAATGCGACTGGCCTTTCCGAGCCATTTGGCAACTTGTGTGAGAGTACTGCTCCAATACCATAAGGAGAAGCATCACAAGCTAAACGAATAGGTAGCGTTGGGTTGAAGTGAGCCAACACTTCCTCTGAGGTGATCAATGTCTTGCTTTTGCGAAAGGCCTTCTTACAGTCCTCGCTCCACTTCCATGGTACTTCTTTCTGCAAAAGAGCATTCAGCGGGTGCAGCACCGTGGATAGATTTGGCAGAAACTTATGGTAATAGTTAATCAACCCTAGGAACGATCTCAACTGGGATACATTTTCCGGAGCGGGAGCCTTCACAACAGCTTCGATCTTGTCAGGTGAATTGTGCAGCCCCTCCTGGTCAATGACATGACCACAATACGAGATCCGTTTCTGAAAGAACTCACATTTCTGGCGATTAACTCGAAGGCCATATTCCTTCAACCTGGTGAGCACCAGTTTCAAATTTGCAAGGTGTTCCTCATCGTCATCTCCTGTAATCAGGATATCGTCCAAGTAACATTGAGTGCTTGGAATTCCCTGTAATACCTGCTCCATGGCCCTCTGCCAAATTGCTGGAGCCGAAGCCACTCCAAAAACCAGTCTATTATATCGATACAAGCCTCTGTGCGCGTTGATTGTGAGATACTGGCGCGACTCTTCCTCAACTTCCATCTGTAAGTACGCTTGCGCCAGGTCTATCTTGGTGAAGCGTTTCCCGCCAGACAATGAAGCAAAGATATCCTCAATCCGCGGAAGCGGATATTGCACCGTGTGAAGCACTGGATTAACTGTGATCTTGAAGTCTCCACAGATGCGGACCTTCCCCGGTTCCCCTGGCTTGTTACTCGATGAACGCTTCATGACGGGAACAATGGGCGTGGCCCACTCACTCCAGTCCATCTTAGACAGTACTCCTGAACGTTCCAGCCCTTCCAGCTCAGCTTCCACAGCAGGTCGTATCGCATAAGGTACCAGTCTGGCTTTGAAAAATTTTGGGTTTGCATGTTCTGCAATCTTGATTTTTGCCTTAATTCCTCTCAGTGTTCCCAGTTCCTGTTGGAACACCTCTTTAGCCTCATCCAATATTCTGGACAATCGTTCAGGTTTGACATCTTTTTTTCCGGAATCCACCGTTATTGCGTTTAGGGAGTGCCAGTCCATATTTATTTTCCTGATCCACTCCCATCCCAGAAGTGGTGGACCTCCCTCAGGATTACATATAAGTCCATTCCTTAGTGTTCTTTGCCCTTGTGTATCACCTTGACTTTTATCTTTCCGATGGGGTATACTTTTTGCCCCGTGTATGTCTGCAATACTATCTCCATATCCCGTAGGGGAATATGTTTGAATAACTTTTTGTAATCGTGCTTATTCATGACCGTCAACGCCGATCCGGTGTCCAATTCCATCTTCACTTGGACTCCTGCTATCTGCAGTGTGACCCAGATAGTTTGTCGGTCAGCTTCCTTACTCACGTTGTGAATTCTCAGACTACCCAGTTCCTTGCTGTTGGAGTCTGAATCCGAATTCTGTTCATCCGAACTCTTCTCAGCCACCTTATGTACCTTTCTGCACTTTTCCTGTGGTGACTTTTTGTTGCTGGTCTTCTTTCCTGACCGGCATACTTTAGCTATGTGACCAAGCTTGCCACATTTTCTACATTCCTGGTTTTTAAACCAGCATTGGTTCTGATCGTGTGTTGTCTTTCCACAATGATAACATTTCGTTGTACCCAAAGCCATTTGATCTACGCTGAGTACCGCTGCCTTCAGCTGCATTTCCGCAGTGCCTCTCGCTGCGGCTTCGTGCGATGCTGCAGTAGTGACAGCCTTATCAAGTGTAAGATCATTCTCTTCAAGTAGCCGCTTTTGTGTTCCTTCTTTCAACAACCCACACACGAATTTGTCTCTCAGTGCCTCTGTCAGGCTTTCCCCAAACTGACAGTATTTCGCTAATTTACGCAGTTCAATTAAATACTCCGCGTTGCTTTCCTCTTTCAGTTGCGTTCTCGCATAAAATTTAAATCGTTCCGCTAACATCAGCGGTGTGGGGTTCAAATGATTCTTCAGGACAGCAACAATTTTAGCGAAAGTATGATCCGCCGGTTTAGCTGGTGATAGAAGATGCTTCAATAGCCCGTATGTCTTCGCACCCATTGAGTTTAGTAAGGTTAGTGCTTTATCTTCATCTGATATTTTATTTGCCTTACAATATATCTCTATGCGTTCTACATACGTGGCCCAATCTTCAACATCGGGATCGAAATCGTTGATGTTACCACGCTTAGGCATCCTCGCAATCTTCTTGAGAAACAAAAAGAAATTTTTCTTTTATTTATTTTTTTTTTCTTCAAAATGGCGGTTTCCCGCGCTTGTCTTCTTCCCCCGCCTCTGAAAATGGCGGCTTCCCGCGTTTACCTTTCTCCCCCGCTGGCTGTAATGGCGATTGCCGTATTGCTGCGTTCGCCCTCCCCCAGCGGTTTTTAACTCGTGCCTCCCAGCCCCTCTTGCAGTCCGGTCCTTTCCCCCGGCTGCGGCTGAGTTCTCCGCGTTTTTTTTTATTTTCTCCCGCGCCTTACGCTGACCCGGTCGCTGCACCTCGCGGCCTCGGTAGCTGCCCGGCCTTTTTCACCGGTCGCGGTCGAGCTCTCTCTCGACGCTGTTGCATCTCCCAGCCCGCTTGCAGCCCGGTCTTTCGCACCGGCTGCGTTTGCATTCACCGCGGCTTCCGTGCCTTATGCTGCCCCAGTGTCAGCGCCTCTGGCCCCGACTTCTGTCCGGCTCTTTTCCCCGGCCGTGGTCGAGTTCTCCGCCCTTATATCCTCCGTTTTTTTTTTCTCCCCTACTCACAGTCAACGTGGCCGACTTGCTGCTCGTCGCTGATCGGCTTACCCACCACCGTGATAAAAGGGATGATCACTGCCTGTCGCTGATGGAAGGCTTCGTGTCAGAATTCTTCCTTTGCTCTGCAGACCCGAGTCTTTTCTCAGCAAAATGATGAGGGCGGATGCCTCCTCTCGACGCCCGTTAAACTGCCTTGGATGTATCTCTGCCGCAGGGTAAGATTGTACTCGTCACCACTGTTAAGTCTGTGTGTTATAATGAGAATTATTACACAGACCACAAGAGTAAATTTTAACAGGTCTTTACTAGTCGAAGGTCAGGGCGGAACTGCCCAATAAATCATTGCACAGCACTTATATACCGGTGTGGTCGCCACCGGTATTACAGTATACAGCAGCCAAGATAAAGTAGTGCAACCCTTAAAATAGTTCTCTTAAAGGTGGAACGGTTACATACACTACAGTTACATTTTATTTGACAATGCAGAATCAGTATAAAATAAGTGTCCCCATAGGGAAATAGATTAGTTCCTGCAGACTGGTTTAGATTGTTAGGGCAGTTCTTTGAACCTCTCCAAGTTCATGTACTAAAGGTAACATTTGTTACAAACTCTGTAGATGTGGGATTCTTGAACAACAATTTTTTGCGATTTGCTAGAACTGTCTAATACACTAGTTAGGCCACAGCTAGAGTACTGCACACAGTTCTGGTCACCACATTACAGGAAAGATGTGATCGCACTTGAGAGGGCACAGAGGAGATTTATGAGGATGTTGCCAGGACTGGAGAATTGTAGCTATGAGGAAAGATTGGATAGGCTGGGGTTGTTTTCTTTGGAACAGAGAAGGCTGAGGGGAGATTTAATTGAGGTGTATAAAATTATGAGGGGTCTAGATAGAGTGGATAGGTAGGACCTATTTCCCTTAGCAAAGAGGTCAATAACCAGGGGGCATAGATTGAAAGTAATTGGTAGAAGGATTAGAGGGGAGTTGAGGAAATTTTTTTTCACCCAGAGGGTGGTGGGGGTATGGAACTCACTGCCTGAAAGGGCTGTAGAGGCAGAAACCCTCACCGCATTTAAAAATTACTTGGATATGCACTTGAAGCGTCGTAACCTAAAAGGCTACGGACCAAGTGCTGGAAAATGGCAATAAGCTGGATAGCTCTTTTTCGACTGGCACAGACACGATGGGCCGAATGGCCTCCTTCTGTGCTGTAAATTGCTATGATTCTATGATTTCTAGCATAAAACACTTTTAGCTCTCAAGTAGTGAAACTCGTGGTATTCTGAAGGCTGCTGTGAAATTCACTTGTTGCCTTTCTGTGGCAACATCCAAAATTTAATGAAAGAAAAAAAAATGATTCAGAATGTTTGGCACACATCAGAAACTATGCCATCAGCACTTTAAGCATTCAAGAGCAAAATAAAGGATCCGTGTAGTTTTTTAAAGTTTGCTCAAAGACTGCTATAAATAAAAGATACGTTCTGTGGTACTGTATATTTTTCCAATTTTATTTTTAGTATTTGAAAGTGCTTAATTCTTGCAAATATTACATGATCATAAAGAAATTGTTTTTCATAGCTTAATGGTTTGGGCATGAAAGGATCTTCTGTTATGTCATAAAATATGTGCTGGAAAATTATACTGCAGTAAAATCTAACATATGTTATTTTTATTACTGTAGAATCTCAGGGCTAGACACTTCCATGTAAAAGACCATTTTGTGCCACTAGAACTGCTCTTCAAACATTTACAGTAATATACAGTTGTTTTAGTGCTGGCTACAGCATACTTTATTTGATAAATTTGGATATTTATCACTTGTTTAACAGATTTTTAAATGATTTTCAGCATTTCAGTGGCATTTATATTGATGCTTCTAATTTTGTGTTATAGCAATTTTAGAGGTACAGATAACGTTTGGTCTCATGAGGTTTAGAATTCTGAGATTCCATTATACTCTAGGGGAGATTTTTAACTGCTGTCCATTTCTCGCCTGAAAAACAGACAACCGGCAAAGGAAAATCTGTTGTGAATTTTCGACACACATTTGTCCGCCTGATTTAAATTTCAGGCCGGCCTTTAAATAGCACCAGTACTCCTGCTCAAACAGGCTGGTGTTTGTTTAAATATGCAAATCAGGATCCTATGCTGGTTGTAGAAACCCGATTGCAATTTTAATGTACAAATGGATGAAGCATACAAAGTGAATGCTGGCCCCATTTTTCCCAGGTGTTGAGCAGTCTAACCAGGGCTCCTGAAAGGGACCATTGGAGGCTGCTCCGAAGAGACAGGTTTTGCTTTTTTAAAGCTTTTTGTGGGACTAGGGGGAGCATTCCTGGTCTTCCTGGCCCCACAAAAGTGCTTCGGCCTGGTGCAGGCCTGTTCTTACCCCGCGGCCCCCAACCCCCCCACACACACACACACATCTCTCAACAGGCTCTAACTACTGGCTAGCTCTGTGCAGAATGTGGCCGATTTTCCCATTCAAAAAAATTGAGAGCGTCCGTAGCTCACCAGTAAAATTTAAATGGGACCCGAGCCTGAAAGTTATTTAGGCCTCCCGACTATGGCCTTGGGTGGGAGCCATTGGCACACTGCCGATATCGTGCCCATTTTGCACCCAACTTGTAAATCTCCCCCTATATGCCTTGCTAGTTTCGGTACCTCTGGGAATAAGAAAATAAACTGCCTAGATTGTGAACAATTCCATAAGAGTTTAATATTTGTAATAAAAAAGAACTTATATTTCAAAGTATTTAAGTTATTACATTTGTAAACATCAGTTCATAACTGCATGCCACCTTTGCAGAATCTTGAATAATTATTTCCAGTAGTATCATTAATACTATTTTGGTAATTATGTCTATTAAAGTTCACTTTTTAGTCTAAAGTGACAACCCACCCCCTCAAGGCAGGATGTAAGGAGACTTGACAAATTTGCATTAAATTATTTCAGTTGCGCTGCTCGCTTTTCAATTTGATCCAATTTATATTTTTCCTGCAATGTGATGCGATGTTTATTATTCTGGAAGGTGTCATTTCAAATGCAATGGTACTGATGAATGAGACAGAACCATGTGGAACCCAAAAGCAGGGGAAATATGGCTTCATTCCAAATATGTTTCACTTCTTGGGCGGAAACTGCCATCAGACTGTTTGAAGAGTGGAGTGAAAATGGCAATAACAAAGTATTTGATCAAGCCTTCACATTTCCTGTTTGGTTGGAACCTGCATCTCCTAGGTCAAGGGACAAGGCTTTCCATTTTTTTGGAAAATATGTGTCTCATATATGGTGTATTTTCCCATCTGTACTTTACACTGCCACTTCAAGAATTGAGAACTGGAATAGTATTGACAGTGGTGCTATTAATGATACCGTCTATATTTTTTGGAGTGATGTCTTATTAGATTACTGTGGAATTATTGGGGGTGAAATCGGGCCTGGTAGTGCCCATTCCTTGGGTGCTACGAGTGCCCTTAGGGTTCCAAAATGGTGTCCACAACACGCACGCACACTTCTGATGCAAAGTGCACCAGACGTCATCTTGGTAAAGGGGTTAGCATGGGTGCACTTAACATTTGCCAGAAGTATGCAGAGCAGGCAGATCATGACGTCAATCAGCATGCAACGCTGATTTGATGCTCGCGCTGCCATTTTGGAACTACACACTCCAGCTGACACAGCTCTTTACCTCACACAGCTGAACACGCATTAAGTAGCATGAAGGAACCCCCCAACCGTGCTATTTAAAGGGATCATCAACTACTTATAGGTTAGTTGCTACTTTATTTCTTCTGGCTGTTGCTACAATTCTACATGTTTTTGGTGCTTTCCATAGTTGTTTCAAGTTTCAAAAGTATACAGGGAGTGGTGTGGCAGGAGCTGAAGTACATTTGCTAACTTCAAGGCTTTTGCACAAACCAGTTGTTTGCAGACACGGCCTTCCTCTTGGAATCGAGCATGACTGGGAGAATGAGCAGAGCAGGACAAGCTGCTAGAAGAGGGTGGAGGAGGAGGGGGTGAAGGGCTCTCAGCAGGGGTTGGCCACCAGTTTCATGCTGGAAAGGATGGGCTCCAAGCTCAGTGCAAAGCCCTATACCAAGTTGGTGCCGGACTCCTCCATGCACCTTGATATTGAACACAGGCTTTCTGGCAGGCTTCCCATTGCACCAAGCATTTTGTTGTGTACACCCATCAGCCTTCTTCTGTAGCCTAGCCCCTCGAAGCCCTTATCTGACTCCTCTGAAACAGAACTCGTGTGTGACCTCGCCCTCCAGTGAGTTGGCACCTGTGATATCCTTGCCGCCTGCCCTGGCTGCAGTGCATTTGTGCCCAGTGTCTCACCATATGCAGATACTGCCTCTATGCTATCCTCTAAGATACGCGCAGTGTCAGTATCTGAGCTGGTGGCTGCGAGTGTGAAATCGAGTGAGTGTGTATCTTCATCATCACTCTCTTCTTGGTCTTCCTCCACTGCCTGGCCAGTTTGCAGTTCTTGGGTATCTGAATGGAAAAAGGGACAAGGGTAACGTTGTGGTGAGGTGAGAGGGGAAAGTAAAAAATGCATGCTTACACCATCTGCAGCTTATAAGTCAGAAGAGATTGTGGGATGAGGGGGAAGTGGGATGTGAGAAGGAGGATTAGGAATGAGGATACCGTCCTCTTCAATGGATTCAGCCCCACCACTGGCCACGGCCTCAGCAATGGCCCTTCACATAATGGCCAGCACCATCTCCTCCATGGGGGTTAGAACATGCAGGCATGCCTTTCCCCCTTTGATTGGTTCCTGTTGCCTCCAGTTATTCTCCATCTTCTCCGGCAAGAGAGTGGAAATTGTGTCAGTGAGTGTCATGCAATATGTTTGGGTGATGTGGCTATCATGGTTGAATAGCTGGCAGTGTGTGCAAGCTGTGAGATGTGGTTGTGAGGGTGAGCTGAAGCTATGAATGGTACGTATGAGTCCTGTTTGATAGAGATTGCTGGTAGGTGAGTGAATTGAGCAGTGGCTGAGGCTAGTGGTGCATTTGGTAAGATATGGCATTTGAAAATGCATTCACTGACCTTGATCACTCATGTGAGGTCATTAAACTTCTTGCGCACTGCATCCATGTCCTTGGGGCTACACTCCTGGCATTTACCTCATGGCTACATGTTCCCACTGCCTTCTCATTGTGAGTCTGGAGGGCCTCCTGCCCCCCTGTGGATACAGGACATCTCTCCTCCTTTCCACCTCCTCCATCAAGACCTCCAGTGCCGCGTTGGAAAACCTTGGTACACACTCTCTCCCATGGTCATAAGGGGTAGGCCAGTTAAGACCGAGATGAGGAGGAATTTCTTCATTCAGAGTGTTGTGAATCTTTGGAATTCTCTGCCCCAGAGGGCTGAGAATGCTGAGTCTTTGAGTATATTCAAGGCTGAGATAGATAGATATTTGAACTCTAGAGAATCACGGGATATGGAGATCGGGTGGGAAAGTGGAGTTGAGGTCGATGATCAGCCATGATCTTATTGAATGGTGGAGCAGGCTCGAGGGGCCATGTGGCCTACTCCTGCTCTTATTTTTTATGTTCTTATGTCAGCCATTGTTGATTGTTGCACAGCACTATTCCGAATGATCACAGCACCTCCAGCAGCCAGAATGTGCCTTCCCTTTAAGAGGTTCAGGCTAGCTTTAAGCAGTGCAGGCTAGTGTTAAGTAGTGCTAGCAAGTGACAGTATTGGGCCCCCTGCTGATGCATGCAGCCAATGAACAGCATGGCTAGCGCCGACTGCATGCATTTCAATCAATGGGCACGAGGTAATCGCGCATCGTGATCCCCGTGCCCGTTTTCAGGGACTATCCAATTTAGTCCCCAGTGTGTTATGACTGGATATTGAAGTGAGCTATTTTACTCTTTGTTATATTTGTTAACATTTTTGGGTCAGTGCCTCAGATAATTCATGTAGGTGAGCCCTCACTCTCTATGTCCTAGTGAGTGCTTTCACTTGCCCAGATATCTAGGCACCCAGTTTTGGTCTCTTCACATAGTGGGTGATATAGTGACCTTAGAAAAGGTTCAGAGAAGAGCTATGAGACTGGTTCCTAGCTAGGAAGAGCTCAGGTGACACCCTGGAGACCAAGCTCAATAGAGCCTTGTTTAGTTATCGTATAACACCCCAAGCTACCACGGGGCTTTCTCCGGCTGAGTTGATGATGGGGAGAAAGTTGCGGTGCACGTTAGACCTGATTCACCCAGATCTCAAAAGCAAGGTTGAGACAAAACAAACAAACCAAAAAGCGTACCATGACAAACATCCAAAGCTCGCCATTTCGCCATAGGGGACTCTGTGTACACCCGGAACTTCGGTTATGGACCTAAATGGATACCAGGACTAATCCAGGACATTACAGGACCTGTGTCGTACTCCATGTTACTAGGGGATGGTCGAGGGGTTTGTCGGCATGTGGATCAGCTTTTCAGCCGGCAGCAGGGGGAACTGCCTCAGATGGAACAAAGGGCAGTAGAGGAGGCTGTTCCAGGACCCAGCACGGCTTATAAGGTGCCAGTGGACACTGGTACTGCCAGGCCACAGCGGGACAGAGTAAAACCAACATCAGAGACTACTCCAATCTCAAGTGCGAATGAATCTGAGAATCCACCACAAGTGGAATTAAGACGTTCACAAAGGATTTGCAAGCAACCAGAAAGACTTATACAAACCTGTTAAATTAGTCAGGGGTTAACCATGGTTAGAGCATACTGGTTAATTAAAACGTAGTACCTAGTAAGGGTTATTGTTTAAGAATTGCATATGGCAATGTGGTCGGTGCTGACCCTCTGTCTGCCTTTAAGAGGGTGTTGAACCAGTTCTTAACTGGGGCAGTGATCGTAGAATCATAGGGGGAAAATTCAGTATCGCCCCGTTTGGGGAGCGATTAGCGGCTGTGCACAAAGTTTAGCGCCTGGCGCTAATTATCGACTCCAACTGCAAACTTGGCTTTTATCGCCCCTAGAGGTGATTGGAGCGCTAAATCAGGTGCTACACGCCTGTCTTAAGGCGCAAAGGCCGAGGAGCGAGGCGCTAACTCAAAGTGCGGGCGCAGCACAGGTGATGTCAGTTAGCAATGGAACACAGACACACTGGTGCCGGACAATTCTTAAAGGGGAGGGCGATCTTGCTCTCCAGCCACACCCTGCTCATTGGAGCCTTGAATCTCGGCCTGGAGAGACCTGTGCCTAAATCTTCCAGCTATGGAACTATGGAGAGGGTGAGAGAACGAGCTCAGCGCTTCAGTGAGCGGGCCTTGGAGGCTCTGGTTGGCGTGGTGGAGCGCAGAAGATCTATACTCTACCCTGAGAGTGGCAGCAGGCCTTTGCCGTGCAAGTACAGAAGAGAGTGGAGGACGGTGGCTCAAAACATCTCCTCCAGGAGCGTGGTGCCCAGGACACATACTCAATGTCGAAAAAAGTTCAATGACCTCACTCAGGTCATCAGGGTGAGTGGCTTTTTTTCAATACCTCTCCATCCCTCCATCTCAACCTCACTCAATGGCCAGAGGGTCTTAAAACCCAAATGCCCAACACTCTTCCAACACCTATGGCCCTCTCATGAAACACACACGCACATTCCACACTTTGCATACAGTAAGGGCTATTCACCTTTGGGAGGCACATCAGGCAAGACCATGGCTGCATACAGTAAGGGCTATTCAATTATGGGAGGCACATCAGGCAAGACCATGGCTGCATACAGTAAGGGCTAATCAATTATGGGAGGTACATCAGGCAAGACCATGGCTGTATATTTACTCAGGCGCCGTCCTTTTTCTTGCAGGCCAAGCTATCTCATAATAGGAGACAGCAGCAATAGACGGGTGGAGAGTAGCCTCAGCTCCAACCCCTCAGCAATCTTGAGGCGCGCGTCCACAGGATTGTGGCAAGCCAGGTGATTGGTCACGTCGCCCCTGGAGAGGCCGATCCCGTTATAGACAGCAATGGTAAGGTCATTGCTTTTTTGTCCTCTCTCCTTCCACTTGTCCCTCACAACACCAGCCTTTGACACTTTCAATCCAACTTACTAAATCGCTGCACTCATTCCTCCCTTACTGCCCCCCTGTCCTCATGCTAAAGCCACTCTTGTACCTCCCTGCTTTCAGATGGTGATTCACCAGCTGAGGAGACGGGCCCTCAAGATGCCAGTGGGAGTGAAGCTGCAGGCGAGGAGGAAGAGAAAGCCGGAGCATCAGCGCCACCCTCTCCTGAGGTAGCCCATGCCCACACTGGGAACACGCCTTCCCTGGAGGGGAGCAGGGGGGAAGGGTCTGATGAGGGTGAAGCTCCAGGACCCAGCGGGCTGCAGCAACGCGATGGGGGTAGGGAAGCTCGGGGCCGCTCCCCGGAGGGAGAGTAGACCAGCGAGACCTGCTGCACTGGACGCAGAGGAGGAGCGGCTCATCACTGAAATGAACACCCAGGCAGTGGATATGCACACTGAGCTCATGGGTGCAGTGGGAAGGGTGCCCGAATGCATTGAATCACTGACAAGGAGTGTGGAGCAGTTCGCTGTTGCACAGGCGGATGCCACGCTATTGCTTAGTGCTGCAATTCAGTCACTGGCTGCCAAGAACCCATCTCAGACTGCTCTCATGCAGACTCAGATTGAGGCCACGCAAGCACTGACTGCTGCCATCATTGCTGGTTCGGACACATTTCCCCGGGGCTCTCACTGCACTGCAGCAGGTCAGCAATCTGTGCTCCAGCAGATTACTCCGGATGCTGATGTCCTGCCCCGTGGGAGTGTCAGTGTGTCGGTCGAGCAGGGAGTTGCTGTCCTCTCTCAAGATGACAGCATTCCTGCTGCCACCACTGTCACTTCCCCATTGCCTGTAGCCCAGACTGCTGTCGCCCATGCAGAGTTGATGCAGTCTGCAGCCAGGCCCTCCAGGCCCAGAGCTGGTCAAGGCCGTCCTTCAAGGGCATCTGTAGTCTCAGGTTCTGACAATTAGCAGCCTTCCACCAGCCCTGCTGCAGCCACTGGGGCCCCATTACGGAGGAGCAGTATGGTGGGAAGGGGGGAAGTGCGCAAGGGAAGGAGATCACCCTCGAAGGGCAAAAATAGGAGGTCTGGCAAAACATTTGTCAATTTTTTATTAAAGGCCGAGGTTCGTGTTCAAATTTTTGTTTAGTGTTTTGGACATTATCTCCAGGTTGTGAGAACCAGTTATGTTAATGACTGTTTTTTTGTATTTCTATTAGTTTGTCATGAAGAAATGACACACAGAGTTTGTAAAATAAATAAGTTTTTGTATTCAAAATGTACATGTTTGGTCTTTGGAATCATTGCTGCCTTGGCCGGCTTAGGGGTTGTGCGTTGGTTTCATTCATGTTGTTTTCAATGGCAGAAGCCATTTCTTCAGCAGCGGCCTAGAAGCGGCTTGCTATCAGCCGTTGATGGACGGCCCTTCCAGCTTCAAAATTGTGGGCCTCCCTCCCGCCTTGGTGCTGCTGATGATCATCCTCCTCCTCTTCCTCCTCCTTTTCCTCTTCCTCCTCCGGTGGTGCTCCAAGGCCTGGTGGCATTGGCTGGGTCCTGAGGATTGCCAGGTTATGCGGCATGCAGCACACAACTATGAAGAGGGAAACTCGCTCAGGCGAGTACTGCAGGGCTCCTCCTGAGTGGTCCAGGCAGCGGAACCGTTACTTGAGCACGCCAATTGTGTGCTCAACGATGTTCCTGGTGGTGAGATGGCTCGTTGTACCGCAGCTCAGCAGGGGTGTTCGGGTTACGGAGCGGTGTCATCATTCAGGTGCACAGTGGATAACCCTTGTCCCAGAGGAGCAAACTACTTGGCTGATGCGATGCCTGGAAGAGTTCTGCCACAGCAGTCTGGTGCAGGATGAATGCATCATGGCTGCTGCCAGGATAGCGGGCATTGACAGCGAGTGTCAGCTGTCTGTGGTCACAGACCAACTGGATGTTTAAGGAGTGGAACCCCTTGCGGTTGCGGAAATCCTCTGCATTCTCATGCGGTGCACGCAATGCCACATGTGTGCAGTCAATGGCGCCCTGCACCATAGGGAAGCCCACTATCCTCGCAAAGCCCAATGAGCATTCATGCTGTTTGGCTCGGGTCATCGGGAAAGAGATGTACTGGCGTCTCCTTTCATAGAGGGCATTTGTGACCTGATGAATGCAGCAATGGACCGCAAACTGGGAGATATTGGCGATGTCCCCAGTAGCTGCTTGAAAGGAGCCGGTGGCATAAAAGTTCAGAGCTACTGTGACTTTCACTGCCACCGACAGAGATGTCCTGGTTCTCAGTAGAGGCTGCAGATCTGGCTGCAGCAGGTGGCAGAGCTCAGTGACCACCTCCTTGCTGAAACGCAGCCTGTGCAAACACTGCTCCTCAGACAAATTAATGTAGGAGAATTGTTGGCGAAATACCCTGGGAGGGTAAGGTCTCCTGTACAGAGGTCTGTTGGCCCTCCTCCGTCTGGCCATGATTGCCACTCTCTCTCTGCGTCTCTGTGGCCTCCGAATCTGCAGGTGCAGGACTACGCCCTGAATCAGTGCAGCCCCCATAGTCTCTTGGCAATCAAAGTGATGAAGGTCAAAAACAAAAGTACCTGCAAAGTGATGCTCAGTAGCCAAAACTACTTCACACAGCGTTGACTCTATGCAGAAGTCTCTCCTCTCTCTCAGAATCTCTCTCTCTGTCAGAATGAGTGGTGCAAAAATGTCTACCACAGAAAAAGCCAGGAAGAGGCCGCCTTTAAATAGCGCTCCCCCAGCCCCACACCGACTGGGAAAAGTTCCAGTCTACCTGTTGTTGCTAGCGCCAGGAGGAAAGGAGGGGGGTACCACTCAATATCCAGTCCGGGGCGCCACAAGGGCGTTGCATGCTTGAATGATGTCAAGATCTGCGGGCGCAGGAGATCGGGGAGGTATTGTTTAGTGCAGCGGCAAAATGTCTGGTCAATTTTGCAAGCGGCGCAGACATCGCCGCGCCTGGGCGCTAGTTGCTTTGCGCCCCATTAGCGCCCTCTTAAGGCACTAAAGGGAGGCACAAACCAACTGAATTTTTCCCCCATAGAACCATAGAAAGTTACAGCACGGAAGGAGGCCATTTCGGCCCATCGTGTCCGCACCGGCCAACAAAGAGCTATCCAGCCTAATCCCACTTCCCAGCTCTTGGTCCGTAGCCCTGCAGGTTAGAGCATCCCAAGTGCACTTCCAAGTACTTTTTAAATGTGGTTAGGGTTCCTGCCTCTACCACCCTTTCAGGCAGTGAGTTCCAGACCCGCACAACCCTTTGGGTGAAGAAATTTTCCCTCAAATCCCCTCTAAACCTTCCATCAATTACTTTAAATCTGTGCCCCCTGTTTTTGACCCCTCTGCTAAGGGAAATAGATCCTTTCTATCCACTTTATCTAGGCCCCTCATAATTTTATACACCTCAATAAGGTCTCCCCTCAGCCTCTTTGTTCCAAGGAAAACAGACCTAGCCTATTCAGTCTTTCCTCATAGCTAAGATTCTCTACTCCTGGCAACATCCTTGTAAATCTCCTCTGTACCCTCTCTAATGCAATGACATCTTTCATGTAACGTGGTGACCAGAACTGCACGCAATACTCTAGCTGAGGCCTAACTAGTATTTATACAGTTGAAGCATAACCCCCCTGCTCTTGTATTCTATGCCACGGATAATAAAGGCAAGCATTCCGTATGCCTTCTTAACCACCGTGTCTACCTGGCCTGCTACCTTCAGGGATCTGTGGACATGCACTCCAAGGTTCCTTTTTTCCTTTACACTACTCAGTGTCCTACCATTTAATGTGTATTCCCTTTCCTTGTTAGCACTCCTCAAATGCATTATCTCACACTTCTCTGGATTGAATTCCATTTGCTACTGTTCTGCCCACCTGACCAATTTATTGATATCGCATCATAAGTGGCTTTAAAGATAACTCATGGACCATGTGATATCCTGGACTGGTTTTGATCGCCTAAGCAGGATGGATAGGAATTTTTGCAGTGTATTTTTTCACTTATTGGCCTTGGGTTCTTTTCTTTTTTTGCCTCTCCCAGGAGATTGCATGGCTGCAGGGGCTGGGAAGTGTCTAATCATAATGCTCCAGCCATCATGAGTGTGGGGCAGGCTTGATGGACCAGCTGGTAATTTCCTGTCCACCATTTTCATATATTCTTAAATTTGTAGTGCCCAGGAATTGAACAGAGAATCATCTTCACTTTATTCCAGTTTACTAGCTTTGTCATATGCCTTTGTTTGACTTTGGAAGGCAGCAGGATAAACATTTCACTGTAATATGCCAATAATTGAACATTAGAAGTGCTTTACTGCAGATTTTACACTGAACTAACAAATACTTGAGCCTGCTGTGCTTAACTATAATGGAAATAATATTCTTATGTACTGTAGCAGGATTTTTTTTCTCACTATCCACAGGAGCTCTCTGGTGTGACTGTCTTTGTCCAAAGGCTTCAGATCAACTCCCCAATTTGAACCAGACATGCCAAGAAATACTTTCCAAAAAACAACTGGGACCATGCTATTTTAAATAACTGTCAATTAAACTCCAAAAGAGCAATCCAATCAAATATATATTTGAGCACAATAGCAAAATACTGCGGATGCTGGAAATCTGAAATAACAACAGAAAATGCTGGCAATACTCAACAGGCCAGGCAGCATCTGTGGAGAGAGAAACAGAGTTAACGTTTCAGGTCTGGGACCCTTTATCAGAATGCCTTGGTGCCTCCCTTGGTCACCTGGCTCAGACTAGTAACTGATTGCAAGTATTGTATCAAAATAAAGTCATTGGGGTACATCTTGACTTTGTGTGATAGTGTAAAATGGGTGATAGCGAGTCAGCAGCCCATTTTACATCTCTCCTGATTTTTAATACCAGTGACTTCAATAACTCAGTGCCATATTAAACACTGCATTTGAATACTAATCCACCAAAGAAGTACAAAATAGGTAAGCTTATACTGTGTGCAGTTTGGTGTCCCCTACCTTAAAAGCACATTGATTGATTAAAGAGAGTCCACAGAACAAGGGCAAGGATGATTATGGTGCTTGGAGCTTTATAGCAATTAATTTATTTTCATTGGAGAAAAGAAATTGAGGAACAATATGTAAATTATTGAAATTTGACTCTGAGCATAGAACAAGAGGATCCAAATATAAAATTAACATAAAAGAATTATTTTCCCTACAGGGTGATTAATATAAGAACTAGACTCTCAGCAAATGCTTCTAATGATTTGTCCCATAAGTCCATTTAAAAATGAGCTGAATACTGAGATTGATCAGGGCTCACTTGATGGCTCAATGGTGTGGTAATGAGCCATACAGACCAGGAACATCCCTGTTCCATGCTATGGAATTATCAGTTGGCCTTAGCATCCCAGGCTAGGGAAGGAATAAATCACTTGGGAATCCCTAAGTGCGGCTTGCTATCCATTAACTCCAGACAGACTCTGGACATATGTGGGCATCAGGTGAGGACAGGATCAGGTTTGGCCTTGATGGGCACCATAGTTCAAATGGCTTACCAAATCATATTGTCCTGCTTGCACATGAAAAATGGCCACTGGAGCAAGGTTCTGTAAAGGTGTGGCATTTGATGTACAGTCC